>NC_057811.1:249529675-250216521 GCF_018294505.1 Triticum aestivum | reverse complement strand
GCGAAGTGTCCGGAGGCGGCAGACGTGTCCGGCGGCGGCGGGGGAAAAAGCTAGGGTTTCATCTGCGTTTCGTATACGGGAGGGATGCTCTTTTATAGCTAGAGGGAGCTAGGAGGCTCCAAATGAGGTGCGGTTTTTGCCCACACGATCGTGATCGAACAACCTAGAGCATGGAAGTGAGTTTGGTGGGTTTTGGGCTGGTTTTTAGGGGTTTTTTGCTGGACACTCAAATGGACATTGCGGATGCCCGGTTAACCGTTGGAGTACCAAACGACCTCCAAATGGAACGAAACTTGACCGGTGGTCTCCGGGTGGTATGTTAAGGCCACTTGACAAGCCTCGGTCCATTCCGAGAAAGTTTGACACCCGCTCACGAGAGAAAACAAAAGGGGTGCACCGGAGGAGATAGGAGCGCCGGATGGCAAAACGGACAATGGGGAAAATGCTCGGATGCAAGAGACGAACACGTATGCAAATGCAATGCACATGATGACATGATATGAAATGCATGACAAGAAAAAATACAAAACGAAAAACAACACCCGACCACGAAGGGAATATCATAGCACATAGCCAAAAATGGCAAGAGTCGGAGTTACAAATATGGCAAGTTACGTCCGGGGTGTTACATGGGTCTCCTACCTTCAATTGGACGGACTACCCCTACTAGAAGAATAACATGCGAATCCATCGTGTGGCAATTGACAACGATCTCTTGTACGTTGTAGAAAATGGCGTTCCCTCTGTCACTCCTACCATCAACGCTGCTGATGTGAAGAGATTCAAGCAACTCCACTCTTAAGCGAAGAACATCATATGTGGCCATCTGAGCAAAGGGCTGTATGGCAGAGTGAGTGCTTTGGAGACAGCTAAGCTTATCTGGGATAGGCTATCCACGGTTAACGAAGGATTCTCAACACAGCGTGACTCTAGAGTTGATGTTCTTCGCAATATCTTCAACTGCTTCAAAAGACTCGACAATCGAAATGTTCAACAAACCTTCGATCGCCTCACTAACATCTCAAATGAGCTCCAAGCACTTGGTGCCACCGACAGCACCGCCCATGAGGTGGTGAAGAAATTGCTGAGATCGCTTGATTCCTCATTTGACACTCTTGCACTGATGATACAAGAATGTGGAGACTACAAGTCACTTGATCCCGCTGATATCCTCGAGAGGCTAAACACTCATGAGTTCCAACTTGCGAAGAAGACATATCTCTATGGACCGAGCTATGGCAGATCACGCGCTCTGAAGGCCAAGGAAGTCTTTGAATCTGAAGGTGAGGATTCTGTTAGCAGCCTTGGTGATCCTGAAGAACTGAGCCAGGAGCTAGCAATGCTCATGAGGAATTTCCAGAAGTTCTCAAGGCGTGGTCGCTTTGGTAAATCCTCAAGAAGTGATGACATGAAATCAGATTCCTCATCCCGAGACTACAAGAAGAGAACTTGCCACAAATGCAAGAAACATGGTCACTACATTCAAGATTGTCCTCTGTGGGAAAAGGAATCAAAGAAGAATAAATACAAGGATTACAGTTTTGACGACTCAAAGAAGAAGAAGAAATCTTCAAAGTCCTCATTGTCAAAATCCTCGAAGTCTTCATCTCATTAGAAGGGCAGCTCCAAAAAGGCTCGGGCATTCATTGGCAAGGAAATGGACTCTAAAGCTGAATCTGAAAAAATGAGGAAGAGGAGGCATTTGAGGAGTTAGAATCTGGTGTGGCGAGCCTAGCCCTCGCTACTGCCTTAGTCAGCAAGTCCATCTTCAACTCTGAGGAAAATGACTTCCCCATCACGGCTGACGACGACGATGATGACTACACTCCTACCTATTGCTTCATGGCAAAGGGTACCAAGGTACTCAAATATCCCTCCTCTGAATCATGTGAGGATGAATGCGATGAAAACCTAAAGTCTAGCTACTTTAAACTTGCTAAGATTGTTGTGAAACAACAAAAGGCTTTTGAAAAGGTTCAAAATATGCTGGACAAAAGCGATGACCAGTTGGGTGAAGAAATGGATCACACTCCAACCTTGACTGATAATCTTCAGAGACTTCATTCTAAGTTTGACACTCTTCAAAGTCATCATAACACTCTCTTATCTGATCATGAGAAGCTTTCTTATGAATTTCTTCAAAGAAGCAAGATCTTGAAAAGCTAAGGGAGAGTTATGAAGATCTTCAGAAGGAACGTGATTCATTGCTTGCTCAACAGATCAGTGCTGCTCAGGATGAATTCATTCCACCATGTTTGAAATGCATTGAACGTGAATCTGCTAATTCCGCACCTGAAAGTTCAAATGCTTCTATCGCTTCAAATTCTTCAACTGTCTCTGCTATCACAAATTCCTCCTCTGACGATACCTCTAGAATCACTGACAATGCAGGGCTGAAGGAATTGTATGTGACAGGCATGTACAAAAGCCTCAAGGGGCATCGGGCTCTTTGTGATGTGCTTAAAAAGCAGATCCTCAACAGGAACCCTAGGAAAGAGGCTATAGCCTTTGAGAGGAAACTCAATGGTGATGGGACTTACTGGAAACCTGAGCAATATCCCAAAACCTCATGGGTTGCTGCAAAGGGACCTCCAATAGATCCATCCACTTTATCTGGCTATACATGTGAATCTTCATATTCTTCTGATTAGTCATTTGACTCCAACTATAAGTTGTTCAAAAATCAAAATGGTGAAGTACTTGCTAGGTATGTTGGCACTAACTTCAGGAATGGTCCCCCTATGAAGAAAATCTAGGTTCCTGTCACACCCTAATTTTCTTGCCACAACACTTAAGCTAATAATCATGACAAAATATGGTTTGACAAAAACTTTTGAGTCTTTTGAACTTTGCTTGATTGAATTTTTGTTTGCTGTTTGAAAGTGCTCTAAAAATCAAATAAATCCTCCAAGTCCTATACTTCACCTCCTTGATCCAAAAAAAATTGCCAATGATCATGCCATGTGTATAGGTCAGAATAGTATTTTCTTGTAAAAAATAATTTGGCCAAAAAAGTATTTTCTAAATTAGGTTTTCCAAAACCCCCCTAAGTTAAGGCTTGAACTACAAGTACTTAATCTGGGTTGTGAAAAATCTTTCCAAAATTATATTTGAATCCTATTAAATATAGGACTCCCTAAAACCACAAAAATATTATTTTAGAAGTTATTTTGCTATTTTATTTAAAGGCTTTTTCTTTAGGCCAGAAATGGTCTTTAATAGGTAAAAATTATTTTTGAAGTTTCAAAAATATTTGAGAAACTTTAGGGAAACTCAGTGGACATATATTTACCATATGTAAGAGTTTAAACACATGGTCATGTTCAAAATATTGGACAAAACCCTCCAAAACCATTTCTGTTCATTTCAGATATTTGAAATATTTCCATAAGAAATATTTTCAAATAAATCTTGGAAAATTCTAGCATGTCACACATACCTGATTTGATGATCTTGCAAAGTTCCATTTCCTTCCAAATAATTTTGGTACACAAAAGTGCCCAAAAACCCTCTCTGATCAGATGCAAGTTTGAACAACTCTACATTGCCAACTTTCTCCATTTGATCCCAAACTTTGTGGACATGATCAAGTACCCAAATGATAACACTACACTAAGTGGTGCATTGTAGAGTTTACAAAACCATTGTCAACTTAGCTAGATCTAAGCAAAACCATTTCTGTTGATTTCTAGGGTTTTACAAAAGTTACATTGTGTACTTTATCCAAATGAGCCCAAATTTCTACCACATTGCCAAATGGTCATGTGCATCATCCCCATCAAGTGGCACAAGAAGGAGACAAGTGCAAGTAGCTCAAACATGCATCAAACACCTTCTCCCATTTTTCCCTAATCACCATTTTGGACTCTCCCACTAACTTCATGAGCTCAAATATTTACCAGAGCTTCTCCTAGTCCTATTCTACCTCCAGTAACTCCCTCCCAACTAGAGCTCCATGATTGATGGGGTAAACCCCCATTTCCCCCTCTCTTTTCACCATGGCCACACCTTTTCTACCCTCCTACTTCTTACCCCTCCCTTCTACCTTACTCCCTAAGCATCTAAGGCCCCCTCAGACAATCCAGCAGCTAGTAGATAAGGTGGGACATGCCCAGAGCGCGTGGGCATGCTTGATTGGCACTCTAGAGCACGCTACAGTGCCCAGCCGCACTGTAGCCGTGCCCATTCCAATGACCGGGCCACCTAGGGCCTCCCCCTCGTGTCTCCCGAGGCTGCCTCGACATCCTCTACACGGCACGCGGTCGGGGCCCTCCTTCCTCGCCCTCCTCTTGCCCTGCTGAGCTCGCCCGAGTGCCGCCCATCTCAGCCAGTTGGTGCACGAGCTCGGGGCCTTCCTGGAGCATGCCCCGCTCCCCCATCCCTTCTCCCTCGGCCTGGACCACGCCCACAACTGCCCAAGACACGCCCCAGGGCGCTCATTTGTCCCCTGGTGTCGCCTAGGCCGGTCGTGGTCGCCGTTCATGGTACTCCATGGCCTCGCCATATAAGGCCACCTCCGAGCCCTCTCTGTTCTCTGTTTGCTCTCTCCCCCTCCCGTGCATCCCCTCAACCAACCTATCTCTCCCTCTCGTGCCCTCCGCCCATCCATGGCGGGAGCTATGTCGTTGGCCTCCTCCTAAATTCGCGCTCTGTGGCCTCTCCCCTCCCCTTTAGACTCCACCAGAGCACCTCCAACATCACCACGGTCCTCCCCCTCTCTCCTTTACCATGTCCCAGTGACCGTAGCACCATGCCCAACATCACCGTCGACCTCGCCCGCCATGGCTGATGGTTGTTCGCGCCCGGCCTCTCCTGCGGTCATGGCGTAGCTCGGCGGGTGCGGAGTGACCTCCTGATCCCGCCGGTATGCTGGGCGCCGCCGGAGGTGGCCGGTGCCGTCGGGGAGATCGCCGGTGCCGCTCGGCCTCGCCTCCCCTGCCTCTGCTCTGTTAGAGCAGGAGGAAGGAGACGGCCTGAGCACTGGGCCCCGCGCGTCAGTGACCTAGCGGGCGGGCCCCGCCCGTTTCAGTGGAATCGGCTTCGGCCGGCCTCGCTTTCCTTGAGCGAAAGCGCACCACGGCAAAGCCGCCTTCTACGTGGCCGCCTGCGTGCGTGAAGCCGAGCCGCTGGGTCTGCCCAGTGCATTCTGGCGCTAAGCCTCGCCCTGCGCGCATTATAAGGTTAAGCCCTTTCCCTTTTTCCAGTAAGCTTCTAAAATCCACAAATAATTTAAATAAAGTCCAAAATTGGTTATTCCAATTTCTAGTGACTCCATAAATCATGTTCTACCTGATGGTGCATCAAGCACATTTTTCCAGAGTAGTTTCCTTCACACTTATTTGGTAAATCCGAATTTTCTTAATTTTGTCATAAACTTTAGAAAATCACAGAAGCCCATTTTTTATCCGAATGCCATGATTCAAATTCCTAAATACTTATAAGTTCAAAACTTAGCTTTTGAACATTTGTCCCAATACTTTCTATGCCACATGAAATATTGGTCCATTTCTCCATATATTGCCAACTTTGCAAATTCATACTTAAATCATTTGAACTCCAAATCTAGTGAAACCAACTCCTAGATGCTTCTAAAATCATTCCTTGTTAGATGGGTGCCTTTGCTCATTTTTCAAAATAATTCTTCTGTACACTTCATGCAAATCCACTACTCTCTTGATTCCATCATATTGGAATGTTCAAAGGAATCCATTAATCCACTTCCAATGAAACCACTTTGGTCATTCCTCATGTGTCCAGAGGTATCCTAGAAAAGTCCAACTCCTATTTTTAGAGCACTTTTATTTTTGCCTTGTTGTATGGCTTATTGTGATTGTTTCCAACGTTAGTTCACGAAGTAGACAGAGTATTTGGATAAGGACCAGAAGATGTCAAGACTCTGATGAACCAGGCAAGCAGCCCTTTGACCATGATGAAACCTTTTAATCATAATAGCATTTCTTTCCGTTATTGTTGAATGCATGATATCTTGAATGGAAACCTTGCTAGGCTTTCCTCCGTTGCATGCCCCGTTGATACTTGCATTGTTCATGACTCTATCCTTGTTTAGAGTTGCGTTGGTGGGTTGTAGAAATATGCTATAGTAGTTGGCTGCGCAAAATGGGCAGGGTTATGCATGGAAAGGAACAAGTGTGGTTTGACATACTTGCAAATAACCCCAGTGGGTGCCACTAATGCCCCTGGGAGATGATCATGAACTAGGTCACTACTTGATGGAGAAGTAGTGTACGGAGGCTTGATGGAAATGTTGTTTACATAGTGGGATTAGATTTAAGATTTGTCGACCGTCCGAACCAAACATGCGCAACCACTCTACCCTTATAAGGGAAAGGGCATTATTGATTACCTAGTTCGTGCTAACATGGATGCCCACATTACTAGTGACGGGAGTGGAGTGGTCACTCTTGGGACGGGGTCGTGCCAGGTAGGGCGGCGATGACTATTTTTACAGGGCACCGGACACACCGTTGGTACCCCGTGCTTGTGTTATCACTACAAAAAAAAGACACATCCATGACAAAGGAAAAAGCAAGGTATTGGGTCTAGGTAGGGTTTCTATCTCGAAGGATCGACACATGGACAAAGTGATGCTTTTCTAATTCCTTGGATACAACCTGATGTTTGTAAAGACCGACACATGGATACAGTGATGCTTATCTAATTCCTTGGATACAACCTGATGTCTGTCTCGATGCTTTGTGATCTCTTGATATGATTGTCATATTTTGGAAAATATCTTTGCATTGTGCTTATGCTCTCTAACAAATCCAAAGTATTTGAAGGATTTCGAAGAGGTGACTTGCATATTGTAGATTTCTCTGCAGGACATCAGCCTGCCACATGTCTATTGGCAAAAGCTTCAGAATGCTGGCTATGGCATCTACGACTTGGACATGTTGGCATGAGGAATTTGAGCACCCTCGTGAAAAAAAGCACATCATGGGTGCTGAGGGTGTCAAATTCATCAAGGATCATCTTTGTTGTGCTTGTGAATCTGGGAAGATGACAAGATGAAAGCACCCCTAGAAGACAATCATGACCACTACTCGTTACATTGAATTGCTTCATATGGATCCGTTTGGTCTTACTTATTATGCCACACTAACCAATGTAGGATCACTATATGGTTTCATCATTGTTGACAACTTTTCTCATTATAGCTAGGTGCATATCATCATGTACAAAACTGAAGTGTAGGAATTCTTCAGATAATTCTCAAATTGGGCCATGGCTAATTATGGCATCAAGATCAAGCACATCGGGAGCAATAATGACACCAAGTTCAAGAACATTGGCCCTGATGACTTTCTTGACACACTCGGCATCACTCATGATCTACCTTCTCCATATACACCTCAGCAGAATGGAGTCGTCACTACTAGGAAAAGGGCTACAGATGATATGGACACTAAGGGCGCACCAGACATGTGGTGCGCCACTACTATATACTAATGGCGCACCATGTGTTGGTGCGCCATTAGTGTCCAAATACTAATGGCGCACCACATCCACAGTGCGCTACTAGTAACAATTTCTTTTTTCAAAACTAGTAATGGCGCACCAGGGGATAGTGCGCCATTACTAGTTAAACTAGTAATGGCGCACCACATCCACGGTGCGCCACTAGTAAAAAAATTTCAATTTTTTTTTCAAAACTAGTAATGGCGCACCAGGGGATAGTGCGCCATTATTAGTTATACTAGTAATGGCGCACCACATCCCCGGTGCGCCACTAGTAATTTTTTTCAATTTTTTTTATTTTTTTTCAAAACTAGTAATGGCGCATCGTGGGAGTGGTGCGCAATTACTAGTTGAACTAGTAATGGCGCACCACTCCCACGGTGCGCCATTACTAACTTGACCCAAAAATTCCACCGAATGCACCCCCCCCCCCCCCCCCGTGGACCGCCTTTTTCAGTTTAAAAAAACTAAAAGAAAATGATGGAAATGTCAAAAAAATAAAAGAAAATAAGTTTCCCATGTGATATGTGGTCTAGTAGTTGGGAAAATACAAATATTAATTTCGACTTTATTTGCAAAATCTCTCTGGAATTTGTAAAATGGGCATAACTTTTGCATACGAACTCGGATTAAAAAGTTTTTTATATGAAACATCATCTACTCGAAAAGTTACATCCAAATTTAATGGGGGAACCCCGTTAAAAATTTTCAAAATCCTCAAAAACCTAACAGAAAAAAGTTACGGGGCTTTCAAGATCTAGAGGCAAAAAAATTCAAAAAATTTCAAACTTACTAGTGGCGCACCGTTTGCTAGGTGCGCCACTAGTAACAGAAAAAAAATTGGTGTTGAATTTTTTTTCAAAGAATGATACGTAATATGACCAGGAAGTTTGAAATATTTTTCAAAATTTCATCATACTCATGAACATGAACAAAGTCCTAGACATCAACAAGGTTTAATAGGATTGATATGGTAGATATATCAACAAGTGCCTGTTAAGTGAGGTGGTGCTGGGGTTGGATAGAACTGTGAAGTTAAGCATGCTCGGGCTGGAGTAGTGTGAGGATGGGTGAGCTTCCGGGAAGTTTGACCACTTAGTGCGAATTGACTTGAGATTAAGCATATTGACCCAAGATTAAGCCATAGTGACCCGAGATTAAGAAAAAATGAATTTTTTTTGAAAAAAACAATTTCTGAAAAAATATTTGAAAAAAAAATTTGTAACTAATGGCGCACTTCTATCTGGTGCGCCATTACTAAGTCAGATAGTAATGGCGCATCGTGGGCTATACTAATGGCGCACTGCCTGGTGCGCCATTAGTAAAAAATTGCTAGATGAAATGCCACCAGAGGAATCCATCAAGTTCATGGGCACTAGTGAAATAGTGCCTACTAACGAAATCACTGATGATGAAGTGATCATTCCTCCTCATGAAGAAATCCCAACCGAACAAAAATGATGCTGAGGAAAATGCTCAACAATAACAAGGTACTCGACCAATACACTCTCGAGTTTCAAATGAAGTGCAAATTGACAAAATCCTCAAAGACATCAATGCACCAGGTCCTCTCACTCACTCAAAAGCTTCACAATTGGCTAACTTTTGTGGGCATCATGCTTTCGTCTCTCTCACAGAGCCCACCAAACACTGGTGCAGAGACCTGCTATACAAACGGTTTGTAACCCATTTCCGCAACGGCGTTTGGAACTGTCGTCAAGTGAATTTGGGCGACAGGGAGGTCCTTCCCACACGACCCAGAAACCGTCGGGGATTGTCAGATTTCGAGCTCCGCAGACCGTTGATAGATTCGAACTCTGGAGTGCATGCGAAGAACTCAACCTCCCCTGTCTGCCTAGTCGCCAATCTCATGTCCTAGCTCGATGAACAAGAAGGAAATGGGACACGACAGTTTACCCAGGTTCGGGCCACCTTGCGGGGTAAAACCCTACTCCTACTTTGTGGTGGATTGGCCTCGAGGGGCTGAGGATGAACTAGTACAGTGGAAGAACAGCCTAGGGAGGAGGAGTGTTCTTGAGCTGGTGGGGGAGAGGATGCTCTGAATGACCGTCCGTCCGCCCATGGTAGGTAGGCCCTATTTATAGTGGCATTGGTCCTCTTCCCAAATGAAGGCGGGAAGGGATCCCACAATGGCAAAATTCGAAGGGAGACAACTAGTACATCTTATCCTGACAAAAGTAGTCTTTGCCCCCAAAGCTTCTGTCCGTGATGCCGTGGTGGGTTCGTTGGTGACCTCCATCCTGCCGTCCTGGTGGTCTTGGTCTTGTTGCACGGGAATGGAAACCTTTAGTTGATTCCTCGGGACTCCGCGCCTGCGCTTGCCTCCTTAGCACCAAAGGGGAAACTGTTGTCCTATGCCCGCTGGGGCCCGCCTGGCCTTGGTCGTCATGGCTCACGTCATCTGAACCTCACGAGGTGAGTCTTGCATAGATATCTTCGCTCCGCAGGAGCCAGCCTGAGGAGGCCGCGCCTTCTGGAGGTCCTGATGTTGTTCGCCTCGCGAGGCTCGGCCCCTTGCAAGGGTCTTGAGTTGTCGATGCTGAAAGCGAGCCATACCAGGCCGTCGATGGAACCACGACGTGGGCCATAGGCTGGCAAGTCTGGGTACCCAAGGCATGCTCGAACTTGGCTTCGAGGCGAAGCCAAAGGGCAAGTGCGGAGCGCCGCAGGCCCTAATTGCCTGCGGCCTAAGTTGATTCATGGCGATTGATGGGACATGGGCGCCCCCACTTCCCCACGCTGCCTCGATAACTGCCAGGTTTGGCGGCCACCTGCTGCTAACGCAGCTTTGCCATCATTGCTCGTCGTACTCGCCCTTGCCTCCTCCACCTTCCTGAGAAACCGCGGCTCTTCTCCCAGATTTGATGCCGGCGCCAGTCCTCTCTTGCGGCCATGGCCCCGCAGTCGAAGAAGAAGGGGAAGGCCTGCGCTTCGGCTAAATCCCAACCAGTCTTGGAGCCTGCTCTTGAGTAGTCGACGGTGATCAATTGAGAGGGTTTGGCCAAGATCCCTCCGGCGCTTGCCGCCGACTCCAACGAGTGGAAGGCAACGATGGCTTGGCCCACTTCCCGGGCTATGATCGACATGGAAGGCACCGAGATCCCCATCCATCTTCACTCTCTCTTTGCTGGCCTGATCCCCCCTTTCACTAATTTCTTCAATGCCATAATCTCGCATTACCAGATCCAAGTGCTGCATCTAGACCCCCAATCCATCATCCTCCTCGTTGTCTTCGCCTTCCTGTGTGAAGCTATGGTGGGCATTGCCCCTTCCGTTGCCCTGTTTCGCCATTTCTTCTCGCTTCACCTGGTCAACGCCCGCCAGCGCTCAGGATGTGTGGACTTCCGGGCCGTGGCGGGGACGGCTGGCTCGGGCATTTACTTCACGCTCCGCCCAGATGTGAGGGGGTTCTGGAAGTAGTGGGTGGATGTGGATGCCGGCGTGCGCAACCCCTTGCTTCTATTCTCGCGAGTGCCAGCAGTACCCAGCTCCGGCTGGGGGCACGTGAAGCTCGTCGACCGTCGGCTCGCTCATGTCTGGCCCAGGCTGGCCAAGTTGAAGAGGGTTGGGTGACGGCGCTGATGGTGGTGAAGGAGTTTGTCTGGCGGCGCATCACCCCAGTCCAGCACCATTCTCGCCCAATGCGGGACTTCACTGGCTCCAAGGATCCCATGAGGCTCTAGGTGCCCTCGCTTCCTTCCAAGACGCCGCATGCAGTGCTCGAGTTCCTGACAGGCGACACCGCGCCAACCGCATGTCACAGCCCTAGCTTCAGCCTTGCTTGTGGACTAGTCTTGGTTGTTGCATCATGTTTAAATCTTTTCCTAAACATGAAATGCGGATGTTCGAACCCTAGCACCAAATGAAATCCAACTAGGATCAAATCAAATATTTTCAGTGAACTCAATATGCCCTTCAGAAATGTTCATGATTTATGGAAGAAGGTGAAAACCTTAACCAGAGATGATTCACATTTTTCCAGGACATTTTTGCTCCTGGAATTAAATCAATACTTATTTGAATTGGAGATATAAATTCCTATAAATAATTTTATAACTCCAATAATTCTGAAAACTTGTGAGTGGCTTTGAATATTTTGTATCAGGCCACATAATAATTTTTAGAAGCTACAAAAATGATTTGGTTTAGAAACTAAATCAAAACAAAAAATTAAAATAGCAAAACAGAAACAAAAGAGAAAGAGAGATAGATAGAAAGGCCACGGGCCACTTACCTGGCCACTACTGTGCCGGCCCAGCCCAGTCCCCTGCCAGTCACCCCTAACCTGGTGCCAGTAGGCACGGGGCTGTGTGCCCGCGGCGCGCCGGCACGCGCACGGCCACCGACAGCCACCTCCTGCTTGCCGCTTCGCCCTGGCCTTCCCTGGTGCAGCCACGCCGCCCCCTCGACACTCTCTCACTCTCCCAGTGCCTCTTCCCCCTCCTCTGGCTCTCTCCCTCGCATCACCAGAAAGCCGTCGTCGCTGTCGCTCATCATTGCCTCGCGCAGAGCCACCCCTCGCCCCTCTGCCGTGCCCATGAGCTCCGCCTCCGTCGTCTACCCCTCCTCGACGACTCACGCGACACCGGACGCGCTGCAAGGACGCCCCATCGCCGACTTCCTCGTTCGGCCGCCGGAGATCCCCTCGTCGCCCTGCTTCACTCCGGTTCCTCCCTAAGCCCGCCGTCTGTGTTGCCGTGAACGCTGTGAGCCACTGACCGTCCTATCCCTCTCCATTATCGCTATCGTACACCACAGCCACCACACTGCTCGCACCCACACGCGTCGCCGCCTGCGCTCGCCCCCGACGCGACTCTGGCGACCAAATGGTCCGCCCGGCGCGTCCAAACCCACTCACCGCATCACGTAGGCCCCCGCTAGTGCCTTGGCTCACTTGATCGTGCACTGCAGCACTGCCCACGCTCACGTCCGAGCTCCGGCCACCGTGGACGAGCACCTCGCCGTCGCCTACGGCCGCCCTAGCTGCTGCTGCGTGCTACGCTAGATGCGGGCGAGCTCCAGCTCCCCATAGCCGCTCTCCACCGTCCATTTGGTCGCTAAAGGAGCGAGCCCGAGCCTCCGTCGCTTTTGACCCCGCTGGTGGCTAAACGCCGGTGAGTTTGACCCAGTTGACCAGGGGTTTGACCTGCCCTAGCTCACCGACGTGTGGGCCCAAGCCCCTGACTAATTAGTGTTAGGTTTAAATTAGTGTTAATTAACTTAGTTAATTAGTTGAGACACAGACATGTGGGGCCCACTGTCAGGTTTGACATGGGCCTACCGCTGTTAACTTGCTGACCTCACCAGCGTCATGCTGACGCAGTCGACAATTTTCTGGATTAAAAATAATCCAGGAAATTCCAGAAAATGTTCAAAACTTTGGAAAATCATAGAAATTTAACCGTAACTCCAAATGAAATAATTATATATGAAAAATGATCAGAAAAATCCAATCTATGTAGTGGTACTGTTTTCATGCATGTTAAAGCAAGTTAAACCTGCTGATCAGGTCAAATCACTTAAATGGCATCTGAATATTAACATATGGAGTTTGAATTTGAACCTAGGGTTCAAACCAACTTCATTTAACTTGTTGGTAGTTGCATTAGCTCAATCAACATCATATTGCCATGTCACGTTCATGCATCATATTTTTGCATAGCATTCATGGTGTTCCTTCTTTGTTTGCCGGTGTTGTCCCCTCTCAGTAGGCGTTGTTCCGATGATGAGTTCGATGACACTGATGAAGAGCTATTACTATCTTCAAAAGTGCCAGGCAAGCAAACCCTCATTGAACATTCTGATACAATCCCACTCTCTCGCTCTTGCTCTCTTTTACTGTTTTAGGACAACAATGATTCAACTGTTACATGCTGCGGTAGTTGAACCCCTTTCCTCTACATGACCTATCTCCGCCACAGTAAATAGTTGAAACCCACTAGCATGAGTAGGAGTTGTTTGAGCCATGATGTGCCTAATCATTCATGCTTGCTTGTTATGCCTGCTATGCTTAGAGTTGTGTCAGGTCTGATTCATCTGGGATGGATTGGAATGGTGATGAACATGTCCTACTGTTGAGAGCTAAGTGTGTGAACACGATTTGGTAAAGGTAGCGATGAGAGGCCATGTGGGAGTACATGGTGGGTTGTCTCATTGAAACCGTCCTCAGGTACTGAGTTCTATGTTTGTGATCCAAGAATAGCTACTACCATGCATTGGGCCCAAAACCCACGGACCCTCTCGACTTATTAATCGCAATGATCTCTGTCCAGGAGTTGCAAGTAGTTTCTGGTGTTTGTTGTATGCTGGAGGCCGTGCACAGCGCTGACCCTAGGGGTGGGCTGTGATGCGGTAGGCACGTGGCACGGTGTATCGGGACACCCGTTTGGTGCCTCGAGAACCCTGCACACATCGTTCGGGGCCGTAGTGGAAACATCAGCCGGACTCCCTGCGAATGGAACTTGAATAGGCGATAAACCTGGACTAGAGACTTGTGTGGTGTCACACCCTGATTTTCATGCCACAACACTTAAGCTAATAAATCATGATAAATGGTGGTTTGACAAGAACTTTTGAGTGTTTGGTCTTTACTTGATTTGATTTTTGTCTGTTGTTTGCAAGTGCTCTAAAAATCAAATAAATCCTCCAACTCTTATACTCCTTCTCCTTGATCCAAAACCTTGCCCAATGATCATGCCATGTGTGTAGGACATAAAAATAATTTCTTGCAAAAATATTTTGGCCAAAAAGTATTTTCTAAATTAGGTTTTCCAAAAACCCCTGAATTGAGACTTGAACTACAAGTACTTAATTAATGGTGTGAAAAATCTTACAAAAGGTATATTTGAAACCTATTAGGCAGAGGACTCCCATAAACCACAAAAATATAATTTTAAAAGTTATTTTCCTATTTTATTTAATGGCTTTTTCTTAGGGCCAGAAAAGCTTCAAAAATATTTGAGAAAAATCAGCGAAACTCAGTGGACATATATTTTCCATATATAAGAGTTTCAACACATGGTCATGTTCAAAGAATTGGTCAAATCCCTCAAAAACCCTTTTTGGATATTTCAAGCTTTTGAAATATTTACAAAGGAAATATTCCCCAAAAATTCCAAGGAAATTCTAGCATGTCACATATGACATGTTTGATGATCTTGCCAAGTCTCATGTCATGGAGAATAGTATAACCCCATGAAACCCTCTCAAAACCACTTCTGTACTTTTTCAAGTTTGAACAACTTTGCACTGTCAAACAGGTCCAAATGCTCTCAAACTTGGTGCACATGCTCAAATTGTGTAATAATACATCTAGAAAAAATGGCACAAGTTGGAGAGAATGTTATCTTGATCAAAGTGCCCCAAAACCCTCTCTGTCCAGAACCAAATTTGAACAACTTTACATTGGCAACTTTCTCCTTTTGATCTCAACTTTTGTGGACATATTCAGAACCTCAAATGATGACACTAAACTAAGTGGTGCATCAAGGAGAATAACTTTGCATGACTAAATCTTGAAAAGTCCATTTCTGTTGATGTCTAGGGTTTACAAAAGTTGCATTGGCAACTTTGCCCAAATGAACTCAATCTTGGTGGAACCTCTTATTTTCTCATGCCATTTGACCCTGTCAAGCCTCATGACAAGGGAAGTCCATTTGGTTGCCCAAACCTACATCAAACACCTTCTGGCAGAAATTTAAAATGCATGTTTTGTCCATTTCCACTAATCTCCTTGAGTCCAAATTTGTACCACAGCCTCATGTGATACTCCTCTAACCCCCTGCATTTTCCCTGCCCGAGAAGCCATGATGAAGGGGGTGAAAAGCTCCTTTTCCCTCTCTGGACAGCATCCTTTCCACTCTCTCTCAATCCCCTCTCTCCTCCAGTGACTCCCCATGGCATCCAATGCCTTTGCCACTTTGTTTACTCCCCCCTAAAGCTCCCAGACACCAGTGGCTGCGCCCACTCCGCAAAAAGACATGCCCATGTCGGCCAAAGTCACGCTCTGGAGCACCAGAGCACTGTTGCTCGGCCCTCCCGAGGTCTCCCGCAGGCCTTGGGCAGAGGTATTATGTCCCACGAGGTCGCCTCGACGTCCACAGCACGTCAGCGTGCTGGCCCCCTCCTTCCCCTCTCCCTCTCATCTCCTACGGCTCGTGCCCGACGCCGCCCGGCTAGGCCAATGCGTGGCCTCCCACGCGCGAGCGCCAAAGCCCTGCCCCTCCTCTCCTCTCTCTCCCCCACGACCTAGACGACTCCCACGTACACCGCGGACACGCTCACCCCCCCTCAAATGGTCGCCAGCGCCGTTGCAGCGGAGGACGAGCGCCCTGTCCATGGTGCACCTCGTCCCTCCTATTGAAGCCACCCCGGGTCCCTCTCGGCGCCTCCTTCGCTTTATCTCTCTTCCATACGCCCCCCGGACCAACCCTCTCTCTCTCTTGTGCCCTCCATCCTCCTCCTAGGCCAGAGCCGAGCCGCCTGCCGCTGCTAAAATTTGTAGGCCTCGGCCCCTCTCTATTCCCCCTTGACAGCCTCGCACCCTCTTGACACCACCACAAGCCCTTCTCTCGCCGCCGTTCATACCCAGGAGCGTCGTATGCTCGAAGCCGAAGATGGCCGATGGCCTCTTCCTCGGTCGTCCAGGCTGTCGCCGCAACGACTCTCCTCGGCAAGCGAGACGTACACCGATGTATGCGGCTCATCCTCCTGAGAGCGCCGGCGGGCGGAGCGTCGCCGGAGACGCTCTATAGCCCCGGCTATCATCGTCGGGAGCCGCTCCTCCCCGCGACCAGAGCGCGCGCGGGAGGTGGAAGACGACCTGCCGCTGGGGCCCGCGCGTCAGCGACCCAGCAGGCGGGCCCGTCTGTTTAAGTGGATACGGCTCCAGCGGATCCGCTTCCCCCGCGCAGAAGCGTACTCCACGAAGGCGCCTTCGACATCGCCCTATCGCCCGTGTGGCTGAGTTGCTGGGTCGGCCTAGTGGCGCCCTGCCGTTAAGCCTCGCCCAGTGCACGCTTTTGCTGCCCAAATCCAGCCCGTTTGGGTAAAAGCCTTTCCCTTTTCTTTTCTTTACAAATTGTAAAATCCATAAATAATTCAAATTACCTCCAAATTTGATGATTCAAATTTCTAGAAGCTCATAAACTCATGATCTATCTCATGGAACAACTTGCACATTTTTCCAGGAACTTTATCTTCACACACATTTATCAAAACCCCATTTTCCATTTTTGTGATGAACTTTAGAAAATCACAGAGAGCTCAAATTTGATCCAAATGCCATGATTCAAGTTTGTAGATACATCTAATTTCATAACTTAGGTTATGAACATTTTTCTTAATACTTTCTGTACCCCACAAAATAATGAGCCATTTCCTCATGTTTGTCAACTTTGCAAATCCATAGAATATTCATTTGAACTCCTAATCCAGTGAAACCAAATAATAGATGATTCTAAAATCATCCTTTGTTAAATGGGTGCCTTTTCTCATTTTTCAAAAATATATTTCTGTACACTTCTTGCAAATCCATAAACCCCTTGATTCCATCATATCAAAATGCTTAGAAATATCCACTGACCCAATTCCAATGAAACCACTCTGGTTATTTTTCATATAACCAGAGATGTCCTAGAAAAGTCAAATTAATATTTTTAGAGCACTTTTATTTTCTGACTTGTTGTGTTGCTTATTATGGTTGCTTTCGACGATAGTTGACGAAGTAGACGAAATGCTCGGAGTTGGACCAGAGATATTTGGAGACCCTGAAGACTTTGTTAAAACATGCAAGTAGCCCTTTGACCATGATGAACCATTTTACATCATAATAGCATTTTCCTTGCTTCACTGAGTGCATGATATACCTTGAATGGCAACCTTGCTAGGCTTGCCTCCGTTGCATACTCCATTGATACTTGCATTGTTCATGACTCTACCCTTGCTTAGAGTTGTGTTGGTGAGTTGTAGAACTATGCTATAGTAAATGGCTACGCAAAGTGGGTCAGGGTTATGCATGGAAAGAAACAAGTGTGGTTTGACATACTTGCAAACAGCCCAGTAGGTGCCACTAATGCCCCTGGGAGATGATGATGAACTAGGTCACTACTTGGTGGAGAAGTAGTGTACCGAGGCGCGATAAAAGTGTTGTTTACAGAGACGGATTAGATTTAAGATTTGTCGACCGTCCCAACCAAACATGCGCGACCACTCTACCCTTATATGGGAAAGGGCATTATTGATTACCTAGGTCGATACTAGCTTGGAGCCCGCATTACTAGTGACGGGAGAGTCGTTGTTGCGCTCTTTCGTGACGGGGTCGTGCCAGGTAGGGCGGCCAAGAACATTTTTATGGGGCACCGGACACACCGTTGGTACCCCGTGCCAGTGGTATGTGATGAATATGGGAGCGAGGCTCCCCAATTTTAAGTTGTGAAATGTTGGGCATGGGGGTTACTACCAATCGAGTGGACTCTATGTTAGTGTCGTCTAGGGAAAGATAGTGATCGGGTGCTTACCCCGGGTACTTGAGGTACCGCGGGTCGTGGATGACACGGAAGTTCCCTGGATCTTGTGGGTAAAGTGCGCAACCTCTGCAGAGTGTAAAACTATTCGAATAGCCGTGTCCACGGTCAAGGACAGTTGGGTGGTGCTGCTTAGACTACGTCCATATGTTTCTGACAAACAACACAGTTTGGTAAATCTATTGACGTGATCCGTGAGGAAGTCACGATGAGCTTGAGCATGAGTTGTTCATAACTCTCTCTCGATGTTGATGTCTGTAACCTCCTAATACTTGTTGTAGACGCATTCATATCTTTGATAAATGTTGATCATACTTGCATGAGAAAAACTAGCTTTCCGCAAAAATGCCAATTTAGCAATAGTGCCTTGCATAATTATTCTCTTATCACCCTTGGGTTGCTTGCGAGTACATTCAAAGTACTCATTGGCTTGCCACTGGTTATTTTATTGGCCAGGCATGAAAGAATAGGATATGATGAAGAATACTTCACGACGAACATGCGAGCTAGGACGCTTCCCAGTCAGAATGCCTGTAGGGTTAAGGCAGATGGCATGGGTCCAAGTTATCGACGAAGATTTCCGCCGCGATGTTATACTAAAGACTTGACCATAATGGTCCTACTTGTGTAATACGGTATGTATGGATGTAAGACTCTTGTTATTCAGCTTCTGTGTGTTCAGTGAGCATTGATCTCTGGGATCACTGTACACGTGCATTCGGTGATCACGACTTATGAGTCGGGGTCCCCACATGTGGTTAGTCATGTCATGGCCAACACCGTCACCAGGCTTCCGCTTGGAGGTTGCTGAGATACATGACGTGTACATGGCGGTAAGCGGCGAGAGCGTGTGTGAAGAAGTACACCACTGCAGGGTTAACATGATCTATTCGAATAGCCGCGTCCGCGGTAAAGGACCACTGGGTTGCTTGTGCAGTTCATAGACAAGTGAATGTGGATACTCTAAAATGCGCAAGATAAGCGTGAGTGCTATGGATGGCCTTCTCGTAGGGAGACGAGAGCGGATCCATAGTAGTGTATTGATATGGTGAACATGTGGACAAGTGTGCGCCACCCCAAACGAAGTGCTCGTAGTACAGGATAGCCACCGAGTCAAAGCTGGCTTGCTGCAGTTAAACTCCACCACCCCTTTGTTGATACTGATGCATATGTGGATAGTTCTGATGTATGTCTTGCTGGGTACATTTGTACTCATGTTTGCTTAATCTATGTTTCGCAGAGAGACTTCAGTCTCACTAGTAGTTCCGCGTGGACTTCGACGTTTAGCTTGTTACCTCAGCTACGATCTTGTACCCTTGGGAGGGTCTTGTAGATAGCCAGGCTTCTCTGCCCCTTTTCATTTGTAGTTGTCTTTACTCAGACATGTTAAGCTTCTGTTCTTTGTAGGCTCTATATGTTGGATCATGTGACCCATGATTGTAATTCTTACTATGTATGACTCTTCGGAGCCTTATAAATAAAAACTTTGAGTCGTAGAGTTTTGTTGTGATGCCATGTTGTATTTGCACATATCGAGCACACTGTGTGTATCATCTTGAAATGCTTGGTATGTGTGGGATTCGACAACCTAGTTGTTTATTCTTGGTAGCCCCTCTTATGGGGAAATGTCTCCTAGTGCTTCCACTGAACCATGGTAGCTTGCTACTACTCCGGAACACTTAGGCTCCCTGGCATGTGTCCTTCTCTGTTCCTGTGTCTGTCCCTTTGGTGAAATGTCAAGCATTGTTCCTTTAAGTCCTTGTAGCTTGCTACGACTTGGGTTCATACATTGATGATCGACACGTTCGTTCCTGGGTCATGTATGCATGTCGCTGTAAGTTAGTGCCACCTTGGGTTTACGACTAGTCATGTCGGCCCGGGTTCTCTATCATATGGATGTTAGCAACACTATAATACACGTGAGCCAAAAGGTGCAAACGGCCCCGGGCCAAGTAAGGTGGTACCTGTGGGAATACCGTGCGTGAGGTCGCAAAGTGATATGATGTGTTAAATGCTAGATCGGTGTGACTTAGGATCAGGGTCCTGACACCGCACTTCCGGAGGATAGTTGCCTTTTTGTACCTTTGCTCGATTAAGGAGGACTTCGTGAGGCAAATGCCGCTCTTCGACGAGTGGGGGCTTCGCCAGGCGGGCCTTGAAGGGCCTCGCGAGAACCCCATGTTTGTGGCTCCCGTGCTTGTTGACCCCACTACGCGCCCTAGACGAGGATGCAGGGGGGCGAACGCCGCCGGGTGCTCCTGAGGCGATAGCCGGGAAGCGCGCATCCTCTAGTGCTCCCGAGATAGCCTCTCCCGAGGCTCCGCCGGAGGCCCCCGAGGCGGCCGCCGGAGAACCGGTACGACCGGTGCTCCTCAGGTCGAGGCTGGTGAGGTGATGCGGTCTGATGCTCCTAAGGCCACCGGCCCCGAAGCCCAGGCCAGTACTCCGGAGGTGGGAGCATGCTGCCCAATCACCGAGGGTAATGCCCGGGGCCCTGGCTAGCTTGATCTAGGCCTTGGAGCACTCCGGAGGAAGGGGCTTCTGAGCTGTAGTGGCGACGCCTGCCGGACCCAGAAACAGAGGAAGTACATAGCCAGAGACGAGTAAGTGCCTTGTCTTTGTGGTTCTCCTCGTGTCGCTTCCCCCTTTGACCCTGGCTCTTCAGGATCCCTTCGGCTGTGGCGGCGAAACCTCCTGTGAAGCAACCTCCGGAGGCCCACGACCCACTCACGGTTCCGAGCCCCCTGTACCAGACGCCCGCGCGAGGCACGGCGCCAGTCCACGAGGTGAGTGCGCTGTTGGGGGGCGTCAGCCTGTGCTCCCAGCATCCTTCCTTCGCGGTCAGTCCTGGGGCGCAGGAGGCATACCGAGGGCTCCTCCATTGGTCATCACCAGTGGCTGGGCAACCCCAGGGTCGGCTTCATCTTTGAGTAGCGAGACCGTGCTATCCAGCGCCTTTGCCGAGGCTCAGAGAGTGGCTCGGAAGGCACCGGCGTCCAGCCCCCTGCCAGAGGCAGGCGAGCCACTCCGGCAGCCCCCGACACGGAGGGTGGGCTTGCCCGCGTGCTGGAGCTCGCGCGCGGGCGCAACACCGTCCGCCTTGAGCTTTTCCGGGAGGCGATGGGAGCACTGAGCCGGCTTAGAGGAGAGCTTGCCGATGTCAATGCCCGCCTTGAGACGGAGGGCTCAGCTTGGCACACGAGTGGCGCCAGCTAAAGGTCGCCATCAACCATGGGCATCTTCAACAAGAGCGTGTCTACGCGAGCGCCGTAGGATCCCACAACGGCCAAGTTTGAAGGGAGACAACGAGTACAAGCTATACTAACAAAAGGTGGTCTTTGCCTGCAAAAGGCTCCGGTGGTGATGTAGCTGTGGGTTCCACGAGGACCTCTGTCGTGCCATCCTGTTGGTCTTGGTCTCATTGCACTGATATGGAAAACTTTGCCTGATGCCTCGGGACTCCTTGCCTGCGCTTGCCCCTTTAGCACCAAAGAGGAAACTGGTACTCTGCGGCTGCTGGCTCCCGCCTGGCCTTGATCGTCATGGCTCACATCACGTGAACTTCGCGAGGTGCCCCTTGCATAGATATCTCCACTCCTCGGGAGCCAGCCTCGTGAGGCTGCCCCTGAGGAGGTCTTGGTGTCGTCCGCCTCGCGAGGCTTGGCCCCTCGGGAGGGTCTTGAGTGGTTGCTGTTGAAGATGGGCCGTGTCAGGCCACTGGTGGAGCCACGCCATGGGCCGCAGGCAGGCAAGTATGGGTACGCCCATTCCCAGGACGCCGACAGTAGCCCCCGGGCCCATGGCGCGCTCGGACTTGGCTTCGAGGGGAAGCCAAAGGGAATGGCAGAGCGCCGCGGGCCCCAACCGCCCGTGGCCTTGCTTGACATGTGGCCATTGAAGGGACGCGGGTGTCTCCGCTTTCCCATGCTGCCTCAGCAACCGCCCTCACCTAGCAAAAGGCTGGCGCATGTTGCCGAGCCTTCATTACCTCCATCCTCTTGCTCTAGATCCCCTTTCTCTTTCTCACCCTGAGAGACTCCAGATCCGCACGAACCCCTCTCTGAGGCTGCAGCCAACGGCGTCCGACAAGGCGAAGCCCGCGCACTCGCCTTCCTGGTACGACCCGGCCTTGAGCGCGCCTAATGTCTCGGAGAAGAATCTCGCCGCCACGCTCCTGATGACGGCAGACAACAGTAACGAAAGGGGGAAGACCATGCACCGGGCTGGCTCCACCGAGATGGAGCCCTCAGACAGTACCTTCTATCCCTTCTTCATGAATAGTATCGTCGCAGGGCTGGTCCCCCCTTTCTCCGACTTCTTCTACGCCGCCCCAGCCACTACAAGTTGCATGCCCTTCATCTTCACCCCAACTCTGTCCTCCTCCTATCGATCTTCGCCTTCGCGACCCCAATGCCGACCTTGGTGTACTACTCGAGCCTGTGGATGAGGAGCGCTGCACAGCTGCTGCCAAGGCTGTGATGGGCCAGGTGGAGGCCTTGCTAAAGAAGTTCCTTGCCATCGACCCTGCACCTCTATCCGATGGTGCCGCCGATCCCAAGACCAAGGCCAATGACACGAGCGACGGCGACGCTGCTGACAGGAAGGCGCTTCCCGACGACGGCGCCCAAGGCTGAAGAAGAGGCTTGCTGGTGAAAAATGGCGCTCCTTCTCGTTTTTACTTTCCTACGACATGCGACGTGCCTCGTGGAGGCGTCAAAACTTCTGTTTGGTGTTTAAGGAACAATATGTTTTGTAATATTTTATAAAGATTCCGCAATTTCCTTCCGTTTGCTTGATGTTGTTCGTCGGCAGGGCCCGACCCCGCGCATACCTCAGCCGCCGTTGGGCCGTCTGGATCACCAGGATGGGACCAAGGGGTGAGGGGCTACATGGCCAGTTAGGCTCCTGAGTCACGATGCTCAGGAGTCCCCCTTGACGCGCAAATGGCCTGCGGGAAGGAGATGTGAAAGTAGGCCTTAGTGTCCTATGTCGGCATGGCCCGACCCCACGCATACCTCAGCCGCCGTTGGGCCGTCCGGATCACTAGGACGGGACCAAGCGGTGAGGGCCTACGTGGCTAGTTAGGCTCCTGAGTCACGATGCTCAGGAGTCCCCCTTGACGCTCAAACAAACCTTCATACCTGTCCTCGCCGAGGTCCCGCTCGGGAGGGGCGCGCGATGACCAGGTCGAGGGACCTGGCAGGGCGGTGTACGCTAGGCGTGACCTGAGCGTAGCCCCCGTGCCCAGCCCCTCGCACGACTCTCCCGAGGGGAAAGCGTTGCGGCGAGGCTGGACACTGAGCCGGGTGGCTCCCTGTGGTTGATGCGGCCATGGGGCCACCCTCAGTTGTTTATTACCAGCGCGGAGCATAGCACTTCCGCACTTGCACGGGCATAGCCGCTCCTCGACCGTGTCGACTGCCAGCGGGGAGCATGGTGCTTCCGCTGGTGCATGGGTGAGGGCTCCCTCTGAGTGGAGCCCCTAGGGCGTGTACAGTCCTACCTTGACACGTGGCTTAGCACGGCAGGGCTAGACGAGGTGTGTCTGGGCACTCGTGAGCCAGCGCGGGACTCACGAGGCCCTACCTCAAGGCGGTTGCGCCTGGTCTTGATTCTTGATAGCTGTGGCAATCCTGCGAGATGGTTAGGCAACCTGCGCCGGATGAATCTCCTGAGGTGATTACATGAGGAGGCCACACACAACGACCCTAGGAGGTGACATGAACGGGGCCGACCCGCTAGATAGAGCTTAGTCGTTGGGTTTATCGACGCTGCAGGGACGGACCCTAGCACAAACGCCGTGCCTAGCCTTCTCATGCAAAGAATCCTAAAGAAAGACAACCGGTGCGCGGCTCCCGCGGTGGCGAGGGCGGTCATGGGTGGGCTTGCAAGGGCGCACGACGTTCATGGTATCGAAGTACCGGACATGCAGGTGACAATCCTAAGGTAAATCATGCAAGGAGGCAAGGTAGTTCAGATAGATGCAAAAACGATACATGCCACTGGGACAGACCCGAGCAACCTGGGGATAATGCAGCCCGAGGGGCACCCCAACAGAGTTAGCTAAAGATGCAAAAGGATACACGTCGCAGGGACAGGGCCGTGCGACTTGGGGATAATGCCGCCCGAGGGGCTCCCCCAACTGAATGAACTGGAAAGAGTCACCTGATACCGTAGCTAGAGTGGTGTTAGAGTAGCTGAAGATGCGTGCTGGACAAGTTGCTCCTCACGAGCCGCCAGGGTCGTGAGCCTCAGGAGGCTCCGTACTCCCAGATGGCTTCTGAAGAACTGTCACCATCTCCGCCAGGACAGCGTGATGCATGGCCTCCTGAGCCGCCAGAATGCTCCGCTAGTGGCGCTGGAAGGTGACAGCCGCGTTCGGCAAGTCGAATGGCATGCGAACATAGCTGTGGGGTGGATGCTCGCACCGTCCAACGCACGAAGGCCAGAAACGTTCTTGAGATGCGGCCCTGTTGAGCCCTGGAATGTCGACGCAGACGCGCAACCCGCCGTCCTTGCTAGGATGGGGAGCTGCGCCGGGTGGTGGGCGGCGGTCGCCTTGTATGGTCCTTGCCTCTTGAAGCTCCCGGGTCGCCTAGGTGATGAACTCCTGAGCACTAGGCGCTCCACGCCTTGTGCCCTCTTGAGGGAAACGTGCAGCGAAGCACGCCTCCTCGTGGTGCCCGAGCGCCTCCCTCGTGACGTTGGCTAGGTCTGAGGCCCTCCAGAAGAGAGCCCCCGAGCCCAGCCTGAGAAGGTTGCCGGGCGCGCTTTCCTATGCGAGGGAGGGAGGCACCCCATCTGCGGGCGCAGGTCCTGAGGTGGTGCCACTGGAAACACCACTCTCCCGAGGCCCTTGGTGGAGCAGCTGCTTCTTCTTCTCGGGGATGGCCTCAGGACTATATAGGGTGTCTTCGTTGCCGGGGTCTTCGGCCACTACAGCTTGGTAAGCGCGCTCGAGGGAGCACACCGCATCCCTTTCCTCTCAGGCGACCATGATGATGCCGCCGCTCCCTGGCATCTTGAGGACGTTGTAGCCATGATTGGTCACTGCCATAAACTTGGCCAAGGCTGGATACCCAAGGATGGCGTTGTACGGCAGGCGGATGTAGGCGACGTCGAAGTCGATGAGCTCAGTGCGATAGTTGTTGTGCTGGCCGAATGTGACAGGGAGGCGGACCTGCCCTATCAGAGTGGTGGCATCGTCGGTCACTTCGGAGAAGGGCTTGGTCGGCTGTAGCTGATCATATGGCTTTTGCAGGCGGTCGAACGTCTAAACGGACATGACATTAAGCCATGCGCTGCCGTCGATGAGGGTCTTGGTGACTTGGACATTGCTGATGATGGGTGAGCAGAGCATTGGGAGGGCACCGATAGTTGCCGCGCACTTGAGCTGGTCTGACGAGCTGAAGGTGATGGCGCACTTGGACCACCTGAGCGGGCGCGCGGCCTCGAGCCGGGGAAGGACTGCGTTCACCTCGCGAGCAAACTTCTCGAAGATACGCTGAGAGGCTGGGGACTGAGCGCCACCCAAGATGTCGACGATGGCGCGCGGCTCCTGGAAGCCCCCAGCCCCCTCGTCCTGATGATGGTTGTCGTTCCTTCATGGTGGAGGCGGTAGCGGAGGGAGGACAGTGTTTCCCTGGGGGCGGTCCTCATGAGGCTGGTCTGTCCAGGCACCCTCGCGAGGCTGGTCCTGCCAGCGGTCCTCACGAGGTCGGTCGCGCCACTCCTGGCGGGGGCCGCGCTCGTCCCAGCGTCCTCCACTTCGTCCTCCTCCTCGGCCGTAGCCTCGGTCGTTGTGCTCGGGGCGTCGACCGAAGCGCCCATCGTGGATGGCCCTGAGTTCCTGACAGTCGTTGGTGTTGTGGTTATGAACATTGTGGAAGGCGCAGAACGGGCGGTTAGCCTTGGACGACTCAGGGTGGTCGCGGCCGCGCTTCATCTCCGGCTCTGCCGCGAGCACGGCAGCCCCCTTGCACTTCACGTCCTTAATCTTGGCCTTCTTGTCCTCCTGGTCGGCAGCTGGGAGCTCGAGGAGAGAAAGGCTCCCTTCCTCAGCCCTTGCGCACTTGGTTGCCATGTTGAACATCTCCAAGGCCGTGCATGGGTCCTCGTGGATGGCGAGCTCCTCCTTCATCTTGACGTCGCGAACACCATTGGAGAACGCGGAGATGATGGCCTGGTCCGTCACCTTGGGGATCTTGAGGCGGACGTTGTTGAAGAGCTGGATGTACTTCTGCAGGGTCTCCCCTGGCTGCAGCTTGATGTGCCGCAGGTCACAAGCGGCAGGCGGGCGGTCGCGAGTGCCTTGGAAGTTGGCGACAAAATGCTCACGCATCTCGCCCCAGGAGGAGATCGATTCCGTGGGCAGGTTCAGGAGCCACGAGCGTGTGTCATCCTTGAGGGCCATGGGAAACCATTTCACCATGACCTTCTCGTCACCGTTGGCCGCTCAATGCTCAGCTCGTAGAGCTGCAGGAAGTCAGCAGGGTCAGGGGTTCCATCGTAGCACGGAGGCAGGTCGGGCTTGAACTTGCCGGGCCAGACGACGCTGCGCAGGAGTGAACGCATGGCAGCCTGTTGTGGTCACTAGAGCCCGTCGTGGAGGCAGAGCCTGGTCCTGGTATCCACGCGTCGCCGGCGCAGGCAGTACGCGGTCTTGACGCGGTGGTGCTGGGAGTGCAGGAGCGTTTTCTTGCGGCCGAGGGACTTCTTGGTAGCTTCCTTCTTCGTGCGCGGCCGCCCTACACAGTGGGTCGCGCCGCGGGGCTGCGCATCGTGGTGTGAGGGCGGCGTCTTGATGCGGAGGTGGCGGAGGCGCTCCGTCGGCTACGTCCCCCGCAGCTGTAGGTGGGCGAGGTAGCGAGAGGGACGGTGCAGGGGAGCCTCGAGCGGCGCTGACGAGCTCGGCGATGCGGTCCAGCCAATCTTCATAGGGGTCGTCGACCGGGCGGTAACGCAGGAGCTCACGTGCCATGAGCAACGCGACCTGCGCGTCCGTGGGCGCTCGACGAGCGTGGGACGACGAGCTGGCCAGAGTCAGTCATGGGGTGGCGGTGCGTCCGTCCCGCCACACAGAAGGGTGCAGCGACGAGGCTTGCTGCTCGTTTCCTGCCGGGCTAGTGGCAGTGTTGGCAGCAGGTGACGGAGAACGGCGGGGAGGTCCACCAATGGGCGCCATCTGAGCGACGCGAGCGGCAAGGGCGGCCAGGCGCTCAGCACGGGCTCGGCGAGCGTCAGCCATGGCTGCGGCGGAGCAGTGGTGCATCGATCGACGGAAGATAGGCTTCGGTGCACCCCTACCTGGCGCGGCAAATGTCGGATTACGGGTTCCGACAAACCCTTGAGGTTCGAACACAGGGGTGCACACAAAGAACTCTCTCTTCCCAGCTTGCTCGCACCACGATCTCAAGGCCTAGCTCGACGAACCCAAAGAACAAGAGACACAAGAGTTTATATTGGTTCGGGCCACCATGGCGGTGTAATACCCTACTCCAGTGTGTGTGGTGGATAGCCTTGGAGGCTGAGGATGAACAAGTACAAGGTAAGAACAGCCTCCTGAGAAGAGGTGTTCTTAAGCTGGGTGAGCTGGTGGGATGGCCTTGGTGGAATGGATCCAATCTAAGGTCAGTTGCCTCCTATGGTGGTGGCTAGTCCTATTTATAGAGGCCTGGTCCTATTCCCAAATATTAGGCGGGAAGGGATCCCACAACGGCCAAGTTTGAAGGGAGACAACTAGTACAAGCTATCCTGACAAAAGGTGGTCTTCACCTGCAAAAGGCTCTGGTGGTGATATAGTTGTGGGCTCCGCGATGACCTCCGTCCTGTCGTCATGCTGGTCTCGGTCTCGTTGCACCGATATGGAAACCTTTGCCTGATGCCTCGGGACTCCTCGCCTGCGCTTGCCCCTTTAGCACCAAAGAGGAAACTGGTACTCTGCGCCCGCTGGCGCCCGCCTGGCCTTGATCGTCATGGCTCACGTCATGTGAACCTCGCGAGGTGCCCCTTGCATAGATATCTCCGCTCCTCGGGAGCCAGCCTAGTGAGGCTGCCACTGAGGAGGTCTTGGTGTCGTCCGCCTCGCGAGGCTTGGCCCCTTGTGAGGGTCTTTAGTGGTTGCTATTGAAGACGGGCTGTGCCAGGCCGCTGGTGGAGCCATGCCATGGGCCGCAGGCAGGCAAGTCTGGGTACCCCCGTTCCCAGGATGCCAACATGGATGTACTATTTCCTTCCTCTGCCAACCGACTCTGTACAACCCTAGGTCCCTCCGATGTGTATATAAACCAGAGGGTTTAGTCCATAGAGGCTATCAGAAATCTCATAGGCTAGACAACGAGGGTTTAGCCATAACGATCTCGAGGTAGATCAACTCTTGTAACCCCTATTCTCATCAAATACAATCAAGCAAGACATAGGGTTTTACCTCCATTAAGAGGGCCCGAACCTGGGTAAACACTGTGTCCCACTTGTCCCTTGTTACCCTCGATCCTCAGACACATAGTTTGGGACCCCCTACCCGAGATCGGCCGGTTTTGATACCGACATTGGTGCTTTCATTGAGAGTTCCATTGTGTTGTCGATAGAAGGATCGATGCCTCACCTTATCATCAAAGATGACATCACTTCTGGAAGGAACCTATCTTCAGGACAGGTCCTCCTGCTCGGCGGTTTCACTATGGGCGCACGCACGACCGTTAAGCCAACAACTACCCCCAAAAATGCCAAACATCACCTCCGCATCGGCCTCGAACTCTCTGAAAAGATGGATCCGCCGGATATCTCATCTTTAAATGAGCTGCTGGATCGCATCACCACCCTGGGGCTTGCAACAGACTATGATCGGATCGGGCTCAAACTCGATTAGAGGGAAATCAAGTCCCCACCGATCACCCATCTCGTAGCGGTTGTCGAGGAATGAGCCAAAAACACTTCTTCCCCTATGTTAAAAACCAGTTATGTCCAGATCTCCGAGCCCCTCGAGCCAGACACCCTCCCACCGGATGAGACTTCAGGTCGTCCAAATTCAGGGTCGGACATGGAGCTCAGAAAGCATCTAGATCTTCCCGGGCCCGAACTGGTGACCTCAGATATTTTTCACACTCCGGATTCAATCTTGGGTCAGGATTCAGGTTTTAACCCACCCACCCACCACAATCAATACTCTCCAAGTAATTCAGTCCCTCCAGACATAAGTGACCAAATGTATGTATGGCAGCAACCTCAGGAAATGGTCCATCGCTTCTGGGCTAGATTCCTTGTTAAAAACAAGATCAAAGTTGCTGCGACGACGAAGTAGTTTTGGTGTTTTATTGTAATAGTATGGACGAGGGAATTCTGAACCTCTCAACCACCGCCGTGCACAGACCTTCAAGGAATTATCACACTTAGTACAGAAGTACTGTGCGATGCATAGCACATGGAAGGCCCAGGAAGCCCGGTTGGAACATGCTGCCTTTAAGCGGTCCACCACACTGGTAAAGCGGATACACCCCTACAAGGCATCCGATCATAAGCCCGTTGGCAAGGAAAACAAACCTCTCACGTGGCATAGAAGAATTCTTGACGAACTCCTCGACAAACCCTGGAGATACATGCGACGCCTGGTACCGAACCAACTCACAGCCCGCGGGCATGCTGGGTACTCCAGCAAGTGGCTGAAAGCGGTGAGGCTATCCTCACCAACATTACTGAAGAGAAGCATTCTTCAGAGGATGACGATCTTAACGTCTTTACGGTCTTCGAGACCTTCTCTTCAAATAATCGGCGCAAAAGGGCACTCCGCGACCTCGCCGAAATCAACCAAGTAACCACAATGAACCCTTGGAACGATGCAGATAACTTTCACCGCGGACGATGAACCAAGGGCCCGATCAGTCCGAGCACAAGCCGCCTTGGTCTTAAACCCGATCGTGGATGGCTTTCGACTCACCAAAGTGCTCATGGATGGCAGCAGCGGACATAACCTCATCTACGAGGACACGCTTGACAAAATGCAAATAGACAAGACCCGCATCGAGCAGAGCAGTACCACCTTTCGAGGCATCATCCCCAGTCGAGAAGCACGATGCTCGGGGAAAATCAAACTTGACGTAGTGTTCGGCACGCCTGGGAATTACAGGTCCGAAGAGTTGCTCTTCCACGTGGCCCCTTTCAACAACGGATATCACGCCCTCTTGGGGCGGGACGCCTTCGCACGCTTCCAAGCCATTCCCCATTACGGGTACATGAAGCTTAAAATGCCAGGGCCCAACAGAGTGATCGCAATCACCAGTGATCCGGATATAGCACTCCACGCCGAAAACAAAACCGCATCCTTGGCCCTCGAGGCACTATATGTGATCCTCGATAAGAGGCCCAAATCCACCTCTTTAAACCAGCAGATGAAATAGTTAAATTTCAAGTACACCCGATGGAACCCAACAAAACAGCGTCCATTGGAGCGCAGCTGGATCCGACGGTCGATGCCGCCCTACGAGCGTTCCTACGCGAAAATTGGGACATCTTTCCCTGGCACCCTCGGACATGCCAGGGATCCCACATAGACTGGCCGAACATAGCCTCATTATAATCAAGGGGTTCAAACCATTCAAGCAAATGCTGCGGGAATTTTCCGAACCCAAATGACAAACTATGGGGGAGGAGCCAGCCAAACTACTCGAGGCCGGGTTCATTAGAGAAATCAAGCACCCGGATTGGCTAGCCAACCTGGTCATGGTGTCAAAGAAGGATAAATCCTGGTGCCTTTGTGTCGATTTGAAAGAATTCAATAAGGCTTGCCCTAAGGACCCTTTCCCGCTACCCCGCATTGACCAAATTATTGACGCAACTGCGGGACATGACTCGTTGCGTTTCCTTGATGCTTACTCTGGATACCATCAGATTAAGATCAAGGAGTACGACCAGGCCACAACGACATTTATTACCCTATACAGGCCTTTTTGTTTCAATATTATGCCCTTCGGGCTTAAAAACGCTGGTGCCACTTACCAACGCATGATTCAAACATGTTTGGAAAAACAAATTAGCAAGACAGTGGAAGCATATGTGGATGACGTGGTCATGAATACTAAACACGTCGAATCATTGGTGGACGATCTCCGCCTCACATTTGATAACCTTCAAACATATGACATATGGCATATTCTAGAAAATGTGTTTTCGGCGTTCGAGCCGGAAAACTGCTCGGGTTCATTGTTTCCAATAGAGGAATCAAAGCGAACCCAGCCAAGATCCGAGCCTAGTCACAATTGGCTGTGCTAACAGACTTAAAGCGGGTCCAAAAACTAGCTGGGTGCGTGGCAGCCTTGAGCCGCTTCATCTCTAGATTGGGAGAAAAGGCGTTACCACTTTATCGACTGCTCCGATGTACCGACCACTTCGAATGGATGGATGCGGCTACAGCCGGATTGGAAGATATAAAAACCTTGTTGGCAGGCAACCCAATTCTAGCCGCCCTAGGTGTCGGTGAGCCTATGTTGCTCTATAGATCCGCGACTCACCAGGTAGTGAGCACCATACTCGTCGTCGAGCGAGAGGAAGAGGGACAAACATTCCCCATCCAGAAACCAGTATACTATGTATCGGTGGTCCTTACGCCATGCAAATTTAGATACCCTCACTATCAGAAGATAGCTTATGCGGTCTTTATGGCGTCCCGAAAGCTGTGGCACTATTTACAAGAGTGTTTGATTACGGTGGCATCTGAAGTACCACTCAATGACATCACAAAAAATCGGGATGCCACCGGCCGCATAGCCAAATAGGCCATCGAGCTCTTACAATTTGAATTAACATACAAGCCGTGCCGAGCTATTAAGTCTCATGTGCTGGCCGACTTTGTCACCGGGTGGACGGAAGCCGAGCTCCCTAAAGAGTACAGCACATACTCCAACTAGATCATGTACTTTGAAGGCTCTAAAATGTTAGCCGGACTGGGGGCTGGTGTCATTTTGACATCCCTTACGGGGGACACAGTCCTGTACATGCTGCAAATAATGTATACGGACTCTAATAATGCAGCCGAATACGAGGCACTTCTGCATGGTCTCCGAATGGCTGTCTCCATGGGCATACAATGACTAGAGGTGCGCGGGGACTCAAACCTTGCAATATCCCAAATAAATGGAGAGTTCGATGAAAAAGACCCAAAAATGGCGGCATATCGAAACACGTACTCCAAATATTGGCTCGGTTCAAGGGGCTCGAGTTCCATCACGTTGCTCATGACAGTAACTATAGGCAGCGGACATCCTTGCTCGAATGGGCGCCAAACGCGATCCCAACTCGCCCAACACGTCTGTGGAAAGGCTCTTTAAGCCATCTGTGGTATGGTAGGACGAGAGAGGAAATACCATCCCGGACCCGATCATACCCCCAATCAACCAAACACAATACAAATATAATCAGGGGTTCGGCCACCAAAATAACACCTTCCGCCCATGTAATCATGGTCGTTATTGCTCCATGGGCCGAAACCTTCCTGACCTACCTTACTAGCCAGGAGCTTCCTGATGATCAAAATGAGGCCCGCCGAATAGTTAGGCGTTCGAAGGCCTATAAAGTTCACGAAGGTGAGCTTTACAAGAAAAGCGCAACCGGAGTTCTCCAAAGATGCATCTCTAAAGAGGAAGGACGACAACTCTTGGCCGAAATACACGCCGGCCTAGGCGGCCATCACATTGCAGCTCAGGCCCTCATAAGCAAGGCTTTCCATACAGGTTTCTTTTGGCCAATGGCTCGAGCAGACGCACAAGCCCTTGTGCAACGCTGCATGGGATGCCAACTTTTCACCAATCAAAGTCTTATGCCTCCCACTGCCTTAAGAACAATCCCACTTACTTGGCTCTCATGGTGTGGGGGCTAGATATGGTCGGACCCCTTAAAGGGGGAAGCCACACGAAGAAATATTTACCGGTTATGGTAGATAAATTCACTAAGTGGATAGAGGCCAAACCAGTAAAAAATGGTTGAAGCAGGGCCAGTGATTGATTTTATATCCGGCGTGGTACACCGTTATGGTGTCCCGCACAACATTATCACTGATAATGGCTACAATTTCACATCCGATGAGGTGAAAAACTGGTGCGCCAACTTGGGCATTAAGCTCGATTATGCATCCGTGTACCATCTGTAAGTGCATCTAGTGCCCCTTAGTGAGTTTGGTGTATTGAAGACTTATAGGTTAAGGGACTAATGTGTTTGTGAGTGTACACAGGTGTATAAGTCTATGAGGAGTTTGATATTTACAGAGAAAGTCGACCCCTAAAAATGAATGTCTTCAACTGAAGACTTTGGCTTTCTGAAGACTTTGAAGTTGAAGAAATTGTTGTGATCCTGAAGACTTGATATTCATACGAGGAATATGAAGCGTGAAGACTTTTGTTTTCGTAGTTTCTTTTTCTCCTTCTTGAGTCATAGGAAACACTGTACTGTTAAAGGGGGTCGAGGTAAAACTAAGGAAAAGTTTCCAAGTGATGCTCATCTCAAAATCCTACACCTACCAATCCTTTCGAGTGAAGCCATTGGAAATCTCATACAGTTCAGTCAAATTCTTCAGTGACAGAGACGAAGTTCTTCTGGTCTCTGAGGAATTTGTTCTGACTGAGGAGTTAGGAATTCGCAAGTGCCGATTTCCTACAAGTGAGGAACATGATAGCCCTGGGGAATTTGATAGATCAAATATCCTACTGTTGTTGTTCTACGCGCGAGCTATCCCAAAATATCCACCCACCTAATGGTCATATCATTGAAGGGCATTTATGTCTTATCATGTCGGGCTGCTCCCTAGGATATAAATAGCCAGCCCCTACAACCACTAGCTGGCTGGCTGCTCCGAGAGAAAGTGACACTTGTCATTGAGAGCATCCCATCCTCCGAGGACTTTGAGCGCAAATCATCAAGTGAGGAGAAGCCAAACCCAAACACCTACAAACCCAAAGTGATTGAGTATCACTGAAGAGATTGTTCCTGTGTGGAACCGACGCTTATTACCTTTGAGTACTGTGCATCCTCCAGACGGTTAGGCGTAATGGTCTAGAGCATCCAAGACAAAATTGTGGATTACCGAGTGACCGAGTTTGTGAAGGTTTGGAAGTCACCTGAAGTCTTACCACGAGTGATTGGGCGAGGTCTGTGTGACCTTAGCTCAAGGAGAATACGGTGAGGACTGTGTGTCCGGGACTATGTGTCCTCAGGTTTAAATACCTAGCTGCTCCAACCAGACGTACGACTGTCACAGCAGTTGGAACTGGTCTACCAAATCACTGTCTTCACCGAGCTACTGGTTCTATTTCCTCAACCCTTCCATTTCCTCATTCATATACTGTTGTACTTGATCGTTACTGTTTGAATACTTTGGCTAAAGACTTATACAATTTCCTCAATCCTATTTCTTCAGTCAGTTTGTCTTCAGCCTGCTTATCCTATGTTTACGCTACTTGTCCTATGTGCTTGTTTTCATTTCATCATGATGACTGTGCTTCCGTTCTATTATGCATGCATCTGAGTACTTATACTGCTGCTAAGTTGTTCGTTGCTTAGGAATTTCCTCACCCTAAAATTCCTAAGTGACGAATTTGTAAAAATCTCCTATTCACCCCCTCTAGTAGATATAACACACTTTCAATTCGTATCAGAGCAAGGTACTCCCTTGTTCCGTGTGATTTTGATTTAACCACCTGGAGTTTTAGTTATGTCGACTGCAGGTATGATCAAGGTCTGTGATGTGTCTCCTACCTTCAATTGGACGGACTACCCCTACTGGAAGAATAAGATGCGAATGCATCTTGTGGCAATTGACAACGATCTCTGGTACGTTGTAGAAAATGGCGTTCCCTCTGTCACTCCTACCATCAACGCTGCTGATGTGAAGAGATTCAAGCAACTCGACTCTCAAGCGAAGAACATCATATGTGGCCATCTGAGCAAAGGGCAGTATGGCAGAGTGAGTGCTTTGGAGACAGCTAAGCTTATCTGGGATAGGCTATCCAAGGTCAACGAAGGATTCTCAACATAGCGTGACTCTAGAGTTGACGTTCTTCGCAATATCTTCAACTGCTTCAAAAGACTCGACAATGGAAATGTTCAGCAAACCTTCGATCGCCTCACTGACATCTCAAATGAGCTTCAAGCACTTGGTGCCACCGACAACACCGACCATGAGGTGGTGAAGAAATTGCTGAGATCGCTTGATTCCTCATTTGACACTCTTGCACTGATGATACAAGAATGTGGAGACTACATGTCACTTGATCCCGCTGATATCCTCGAGAGGCTAAACACTCATGAGTTCCAGCTTGCGAAGAAGAGAGATCTCCATGGACCAAGCTATGGCAAATCACGCGCTCTAAAGGCCAAGGCAGTCTTTGAATCTGAAGGTGAGGATTCGGTTAGCAGCCTTGGTGATCCTGAAGAACTGAGCCAGGAGCTAGCAATGCTCATGAGGAAATTCTAGAAGTTCTCAAGGTGTGGTCGCTTTGGTAAATCCTCAAGAAGTGATGACATGAAATCAGATTCCTCATCCCGAGACTACAAGAAGAGAACTTGCCACAAATGCAAGAAACCTGGTCACTACATTCAAGATTGTCCTCTGTGGGAAAAAGAATCAAAGAAGAAGAAATACAAGGATTACAGTTTTGACGACTCAAAGAAGAAGAAGAAATCTTCAAACTCCTCATCGTCAAAATCCTCGAAGTCTTCATCTCATAAGAAGAGCAGCTCCAAAAAGGCTCGGGCATTCATTGGCAAGGAAATGGACTCTGAAGCTGAATCATAAAAAAATGAGGAAGAGGAGGCATCTGAGGAGTCAGTATCTAGTGTGGCGAGCCTAGCCCTCGCTACTGCCTTCGTCAGCAAGTCCATCTTCAACTCCGAGGAAAATGACTTCCCCAACACGGCTGACGACGGCGATGATGACTACACTCCTACCTATTTCTTCATGGCAAAGGGTACCAAGGTACTCAAATATCCCTCCTCTGAATCAAGTGAGGATGAATCTGATGAAAACCTCAAGTCTAGCTACTTTAAACTTGCTAAGATTGCTGTGAAACAACAAAAGGCTTTTGAAAAGGTTCAAAATATGCTAGACAAAAGCGATGACCAGTTGGGTGAAGAAATGGATCACACTCAAACCTTGACTGATAATCTTCAGAGACATCAGTCTAAGTTTGACAATCTTCAAAGTCATCATAACACTCTCTTATCTGATCATGAGAAGCTTTCTTATGAATTTCTTCAAAGAAGCAAGATCTTGAAAAGCTAAGGGAGAGTTATGAAGATCTTCAGAAGGAACGTGATTCATTGCTTGCTCAACAGATCAGTGCTGCTCAGGATGAATTCATTCCACCATTTTTGAAATGCATTGAACGTGAATCTGCTAATTCTTCACCTGAAAGTTCAAATGCTTCTATCGCTTCAAATTCTTCAACTGTCTCTGCTATCACAAATTCCTCCTCTGACGATACCTCTAGAATCACTGACAATGTAGGGCTGAAGGAATTGTATGTGACAGGCATGTACAAAAGCCTCAAGGGGCATCGGGCTCTTTGTGATGTGCTTAAAAAGCAGATCCTCAACAGGAACCCTAGGAAGGAGGCTATTGCCTTTGAGAGGAAACTCAATGCTAATGGGACTTACTGGAAACCTGAGAAATATCCCAAAACCTTATGGGTTGCTGCAAAGGAACCTCGAGTAGATCCATCCACTTTATCTGGCTTTACATGTGAATCTTCACATTCTTCTGATTAGTCATTTGACTCCAACTATAAGCTGTTCAAAAATCAGAATGGTGAAGTATTTGCTAGATATGTTGGCACTAACTTCAGGAATGGTCCCCCTATGAAGAAAATCTGGGTTCCTGTCACACCCTAATTTTCTTGCCACAACACTTAAGCTAATAATCATGAGAAAATATGGTTTGACAAAAACTTTTGAGTCTTTTGAACTTTGCTTTTTGTTTGCTGTTTGAAAGTGCTCTAAAAATCAAATAAATCCTCCAACTCCTATACTTCACCTCCTTGATCCCAAAAAAATTCCCAATGATCATGCCATGTGTATAGGTCAGAATAGTATTTTCTTGTAAAAATATAATTTGGCCAAAAAAGTATTTTCTAAATTAGGTTTTCCAAAACCCCCCTGAGTTAAGGCTTGAAGTACAAGTACTTAATCTTGGTTGTGAAACATCTTTCCAAAATTGTATTTGAATCCTATTAAATATAGGACTCCCTAAAACCACAAAAATATTATTTTAGAAGTTATTTTGCTATTTTATTTAAAGGCTTTTTCTTTAGGCTAGAAATGGTCTTTAATAGGTAAAAATTATTTTTAAAGTTTCAAAAATATTTGAGAAACTTTAGGGAAACTCAGTGGACATATATTTACCATATATATGAGTTTAAACACATGGTCATGTTCAAAATATTGGACAAAACCCTCCAAAACCATTTCTGTTCATTTCAAATATTTGAAATATTTCCATAAGAAATATTTTCAAATAAATCTTGGAAAATTCTAGCATGTCACACATACCTGATTTGATGATCTTGCAAAGTTCCATTACCATCCAAATAATTTTGGTACACAAAAGTGCCCAAAAACCCTTTCTGTTGATTTCTAGGGTTTTACAAAAGTTACATTGTGTACTTTATCCAAATGGGCCCAAATTTCTACCACGTTGCCAAATGGTCATGTGCATCATCCCCATCAAGTGGCACAAGAAGGAGACAAGTGCAAGTAGCTCAAACATGCATCAAACACCTTCTGCCATTTTTCCCTAATCACCATTTTGGACTCTTCACTAACTTCATGAGCTCGAATATTTACCAGAGCTTCTCCTAGTCCTATTCTACCTCCAGTAACTCCCTCCCAACTAGAGCTCCATGATTGATGGGGTAAAACCCCATTTTCCCCTCTGTTTTCACCGTGGCCACACCTTTTCTACCCTCCTACTTCTTACCCCTCCCTTCTACCTTACTCCCTAAGCATCTAAGGCCCCCTCAGACAATCCAGCAGCTAGTAGACAAGGTGGGACACGCCCAGAGCATGTGGGCATGCCGTGGCATGCTAGATTGGCGCTCTAGAGCATGCTACAGTGGCTAGCCGCACTGTAGCCGTGCCCATTCCAATGACCGGCCACCTAGGGCCTCCCCCTCATGTCTCCCGAGGCCGCCTCGACGTCCTCTACACGGCACGCGGTCGGGCCCCTCCTCCCTCGCCCTCCTCTTGCCCTGCTGAGCTCGCCCTAGTGCCGCCCATCTCGGCCAGTGGGTGCACGAGCTCGGGGCCCTCCGGGAGGATGCCCCGCTCCCCCATTCCTTCTCCCTCAGCCTGGACCGCGCCCATGATTGCCCAAGACATGCCCCAGGGCGCTCATTTGGCCCCTGGTGTCACCTAGGCCGCGGTCGTGGTCGCCGTCCACGGTGCTCCATGGCCTCGCCATATAAGGCCACCTCCGAGCCCTCTCTGTTATCTGTTTGCTCTCTCCCCCTCCCGTGCATCCCCTCAACCAACTTACCTCTCCCTCTCGTGCCCTCCGCCCAATCCATGGCTGGAGCTATGTCGTCGGCCTCCTCCTAAATTCGCGCTCTATGGCCTCTCCCCTCCCCTTTAGACTCCACCAGAGCACCTCCAACATCACCATGGTCCTCCCCCCCTCTCCTTTACCATCTCCCAGTGACCGTAGCACCATGCCCAACATCGCCGTCGACCTCGCGCCCGGCCTCCCCTGCGGTCATGGCATAGCTCGGCGGGTGCGGAGTGACCTCCTGATCCCGCCGGTATGCTGGGCGCCACCGGAGGTGGACGGTGCCCTCGAGGAGAGCGCCGGCACCGCTTGGCCTCACCTCCCCTGCCTCTGCTCTGTTAGAGCAGGAGGAAGGAGACGGCCTGAGCACTGGGCCCCGCACGTCAGCGACCTAGCGGGCGGGCCCCGCCTGTTTAAGTGGAATCGGCATCGGCCGGCCTCGCTTTCCTCGAGCAAAAGCGCACCACGGCAAAGCCGCCTTCTACGTGGCCGCCTGATGCGTGGAGCCGAGCCGCGGGGCCTGCCAGTGCATTCTGGAGCTAAGCCTCGCCCTGCGCGCATTATAAGGTTAAGCCCTTTTCCTTTTTCTAGTAAGCTTCTAAAAGCCACAAATAATTCAAATAAAGTCCAAAATTGGTTATTCCAATTTCTAGTGACTCCATAAATCATGTTCTACCTGATGGTGCATCATGCACATTTTTTCAGAGTAGTTTCCTTCACACTTATTTAGTAAATCCGAATTTTCTTAATTCTGTCATAAACTTTAGAAAATCACATAAGCCTAATTTTTATCCGAATGCCATGATTCAAATTCCTAAATACTTATAAGTTCAAAACTTAGCTTTTGAACATTTGTCCCAATACTTTCTATGCCACATGAAATATTGGTCCATTTCTCCATATATTGCCAACTTTGCAAATTCATACGAAAATCATTTGAACTCCAAATCTAGTGAAACCAACTCCTAGATGCTTCTAAAATCATTCCTTGTTAGATGGGTGCCTTTGCTCATTTTTCAAAATAATTCTTGTGTACACTTCTTGCAAATCCACTACCCCCTTGATTCCATCATATTGGAATGTTCAAAGGAATCCATTAATCCACTTCCAATGAAAGCACTTTGGTCGTTCCTCATGTGTCCAGAGGTATCCTAGAAAAGTCCAACTCCTATTTTTAGAGCACTTTTATTTTTGCCTTGTTGTATGGCTTATTGTGATTGTTTCCAACGTTAGTTCACGAAGTAGACAGATTATTTGGATAAGGACTAGAAGATGTCAAGACTCTGATGAACCAGGCAAGCAGCCCTTTGGCCATGATGAAACCTTTTAATCATAATAGCATTTCTTTTCATTATTGTTGAATGCATGATATCTTGAATGGCAACCTTGCTAGGCTTTCCTCCGTTGCATGCCCTGTTGATACTTGCATTGTTCATGACTCTATCCTTGTTTAGAGTTGTGTTGGTGGGTTGTAGAAATATGCTATAGTAGTTGGCTGCGCAAAATGGACAGGGTTATGCATGGAAAGGAACAAGTGTGGTTTGACATACTTGCAAATAACCCCAGTGGGTGCCACTAATGCCCCTGGGAGATGATCATGAACTAGGTCACTACTTGATGGAGAAGTAGTGTACCGAGGCTTGATGAAAATGTTTTTTACAGAGTGGGATTAGATTTAAGATTTGTCGACCGTCCCAACCAAACATGCGCAACCAGTCTACCCTTATATGGGAAAGGGCATTATTGATTACCTAGTTCGTGCTCACATGGATGCCCGCATTACTAGTGACGGGAGCGGAGTGGTCACTCTCGGGACGGGGTCGTGCCAGGTAGGGCGGCCATGACTATTTTTACAGGGCACCGGACACACCGTTGGTACCCCGTGCTTGTGTTATCACCACAAAAAAAAGACACATCCGTGACATTTTGGGCCGAACGAATTTTTTTTCTGTAATACTTATGACACTTCTATGATGATAATTGTGACAAAACCCGGTATCATCATAGATGTGGTGGGCTCCTACTTCTATGATAAGAAATCATGACAGAAAAATGGGCTTTTCATCCTGGGCGGGCCGGAGACCCAGCTGCATGACATTCTTTGGGCCATCCATGATGGAAAAAACCATGGTAGAAGCGAGGGCGAGGAAAATTTCGGGGAGTTCCCGGTTACGGTGGGTGGCCGGGGGCCGAGCGATGCGTGTTTTTCTCGTACACGTACATGCGTGTGTGCGAGGCATTGGGCTCTAACTGAACCCGAGCGATTGCACTGCAGGCTACGCATTACTGAACCCGAGCGATCGATCGATGGCTGTTAACTGAACCCGATCGAGCTATTCCTTCGCTACTGCTGCTAACTGAAGTCGATCGATGCTGCCTCTGGATGAATAGTGAGCATTGCTGGGGGGGTTTGGATGAATAGTTCCCGGTGGGGGTGGATGAACAGGACCCCGTGGTGTTGCCTCTGGATGAACAGGACCCCGATCGATCGAGCTAGTTGGGACTGGATAAACAGGACCCCGTGGACGGATGGATGAACAGGACCACCCCGTGGAGAGCTGGATGAACAGTAGACGGTGGAGGGCTGGATGAACAGTAGCCCGTGGAGGGGTGGTTGAACAGGAGCCCGTGGAGAGGGCTGGTTGAACAGTAGCTGGTGGAGTAGCGCGCGGTGGAGGCTGGATGAACAGGAGCCCGTGGATGAACAGTCGCAGGTAGAGGCTGGAGGAGGTCGACGGTGGATGAACAGTAGCCTGTGGAGGCTGGAGGGGGTCGACGGTGGAGGTGAACAGTATCCCGTGGAGTCTGTTTTGCGGTACGCCACACCCCTCCCGATGAACAGGACCCCCGTTTCGGCCGTAGCGCTCCAACACAAGTCCGTTTCCTCCGTTTTGCGGTACGCCACACTTCTCCCGATCAACAGGACCCCCGTTTCGACTGTAGGAGGTCTGTTTCCTCCTTTTTGCGGTATGCCAGACCCCTCCTGATGAACAGGATCCCGTTTTGAACGTGGTCGGAACACAAGGCCGTTTCCTCCTTTCTGCGGTACGCCATGCCTCGTTTCCATCAGCTGTAGCATCCAATCCGGTTGGCTCCCACGCGTTCCGTTGCCTCCCGATGAACACAACGCATTCCGTTGCCTCTCCATGAACACGACGACGACGCAGTTTCTCTGTTCCGACCCAGCCATGTACACGAGCCCTGGCCGTACGTACGAGCGAGTAGGCGTTCGAGACCCTGGCCGTATGTACGTACGTGGTCGTATTTACTTTCTTGCACACTGGCCTCTGTACATACGTGTACATGCTACATGCGCGCCTCTACTACGACACGTGCGCGCCTCTACATCGACCAGTATGTACATACACGTTCGCGACCAGAATGACAACGCTACGTATGCTTATGCGAGGATGTAGCTGGTGGGTCCTAGCAGTCAGGGGGGCGAATCATTTTTTTGCCCGGACGCACTTCCTCGCGTGCGAAGATGTAGTTGGTGGGTCCCCGCAGTCAGGGGGAAATGTTTTTTTCATGAAATACGGTGGCCCATCCGGTGGGTCCTCGCTGTCAGGTGGAGGAATAATTATTTTGCGCGTAATAAGGAGGCACTTCCTTGCTGCGGCCGTGGACCCAGCTGTCAGCCTCTCCACGTACAGTACCCTTCCGATGGAAGTTACTCGTTGACCACATTGACCACGCCGCGCCAAGAGCACCACGGCGGTGGACGAAGGCGAGGCCTAGGAAGGGGACGACGCAGAGCCAGGGAAGACGCGGCAGTGGATACCCATGCGGGGAGGAGTACGAGGGTTCACTGGTTCGGCTGCGGTGTGAGGCTGCCGTCGCCGCAGAATAACAGGGGGTGTGGGTGAGTGGACGGATGGCCTGGCCAGCGGTGGGAGTAGTAGGGGGCGGTGAGGCCTCCGCGGCAGCACAACCAGCCATGGGAGGCAGGAGCAGGCGGCACGACCGGCGCTGCTTTGGGCGGCTGGAGCAAGAAGACCAGAGGTTGAAGAAGCACGACGGCCGTTGGATGGACATCGTACGGTCACTGCAGCTAGAATCGTTTATATTGACTAAGTTGACAAATCCCTTGGTACGCGTCAACTTAGTAGGCCCACAAGTCAGCTTCCGAAATGGTGCGCCCCAGATGTCAGGGGGAGGAATCATTTTTTGGGCGGGTGAAGCTATAATATCTGAGATTGAAGAAGAAGCACGACATCCGTTGGATGCATCCAACGGCCACTTCTGCTAGAACAATGTGTTGACTATAAGTTGACAAAGCCTTGCATACGCGTCAACTCTCTTTTTTTAGGGGATGCGTCAACTTAGTAAGGCCACAGGTGTGTGGAAGAGAACTAATAGCCCATTTGAGATTTGTAAGAATGTGCAGCCAATTTTTGAATTCTAATGGAATTTACTACAACCCATTTACAGTTTGTTAAAAGTACCGCCCATTTCAACCATTCAAAATAGAATTCAATAAAATTTCCCACATTTTGATGCGATCCAAAATATTTTTATCCCGAAATTTCTAGTTAGATTAAATACAATTTCAATATAAATTTATATTACATAAAAATCCAACGAAACATAGCGCTCGCAACAATTAATGAAATTAAAATTTTCAATATCCAAAAATAATATTTTATAAAGTAATTACGTGTTTGGTGCATATTTATAGTTACTGCCCAGTTTTTATAATTACATCCCATTTATTATTTCTTAAAGCCCATTTTCTTGCTAAGCCTAATGCATCCCTCCAAGGAAAGATTTGCAGCCCAGCGGGGCGGAGATAAACAACTTGACCTTGCCTGGGTATTCCTAAAAAAAAGTATAGCTGGGCTAGCCATTTTTAGCTTGAAAAAAAATTAATATCTGGGCTGGATATCTGGCCTGGGCTAGACGGGCCACAGCCCGCCCAGTTAATAGCTGCAACGATGTTTTCGTTGTTGTTCAGAGGAGAAAAATTAATATCTAGGCTAAACATCGCTCAAGAAAAACTCTGAAGTGCTCACACCTCAAAAACACAAATACTGCTCGAGCTGCTTGGTCCCAGATATCGGTCGCTTCTTGTGCAATTCTCTAGTTTATTGACTACATAGGTTGACAATGGTGTGGGACCGTGATGTTAGGAAACCAGGAGGAAGCAAAAAAAATATAGTTTTATATACTAATAAGGAGGCACTTGCGGACGTGCGGCTATGGCCCTGGTGGGTCCCCACTGTCATCCTCTCCAAGTAAAGTCATCTCCTCATCCTCCTGTCCGTTGACCATGTTGACAACGTGAGACGGCGGCGCCACGGCGAGCGCAACAACTCGAAGGACGACCGAAAGGGCCTCGCGGGCCCTACGGATGGTCTGATACAGCGCCCGCTGCTCATTCGGGAAGCCAGGGTCATAGGGCCACATGTCCGCGACGGCATTATCGTTCGCTTGTTCACCAGTGCTCGTTCAGGAGATGGAGGTTGCAGCACAGGTCCTCCTACGCTGGTAGCTCTTCCGCCATTAGGGCGTCGAAGTGCGGCCACACTTTCTCTATGGTGAACACGGCATGAACCGGCTTGGACAGTGGCGCTGGCTCCTGGTCGGATGCTACGTCCATCGTCTGATTGTTGTCGCTTAGCTCGGCGAGGTAGCTGGCGAGCTAGCATGTCCGGCTGCTGGACCGACCCGCTGCCAAGCACGAGTCTGACTGCCCTGGCCCATCCAGACTGCCTCCCTCGCCCGTTCACGCTTTCCGCCTGAAACGGTCACCGCCGCCCGTCCCGCTTCCCAGTGCATGCGATTGCTCCGCCTTCAAACGACACAAGTATCGTCCGTCCGTCCTTCTGCCGCCCACATTAATGATACGCGATTGCCGAGGCGGCTACTCCGGCGCCACACGTCCGTCCCTCCGCCGCCCGCCATTGCTATATAAACTGCTGCGCCGGCCATAGCCGCAGTCATCCGCATCCGTTCCTATTCTCATGTCCACACCACTACTGCCCACCATGGCTTCCTCGCGCTCCAGCGCTCTTTGGGACGGGCGGACGATGGACCACAAGGAGATGGCAGCCATTGCTGCCGACTGGCTGGCCGGCAGGCAGCCGGAGGACGACAACATCCCAATGGAGAACATGGTAGTCGACGATCCGGTGCCAACCCCCTCCTCTGCGCCATCCTCACTGGTGCATTGCACCATGACCATCGGCGAGGCTCGTGCCCAATATATGGACACGGTGAGGCAGAAGTGTGAGGAGCAGTCCGGGAGGCGCAGCACGACGCCGCCTACAAGCACCATCTCCTCCAGGAGCACCTGCAGGCGGAGGAGCAGATCGCCGCGGAGTGGGCGGAGTAGGAGGCGCTGCTCGACTCATACCGCTCCCCCCGCGAGGGCCGCCTCGAGCGCTGGCGGTACCGCATGCGGGTGGCGGAGGCTGCGGCCGTCTACAAAGAGGGCGATGAAGCGGGCGAGACACTGTTTGGCGAGACCGAGGACGAGGCAGAGGACAATGCCGGCTCCGACGAGTCCCCGCTCTGCTGGCATCGACAAGGCCCTGCTCCGCAATCGCCCCACGGCGCCAACAACGAGGCAGAGGACACCGCCGGCTCCGCCGAGGCCCCACCCTCCCGGCAACGAGGGGGAGGATTTCCCCCGCTTCGCTCGCCGGCAACGAGACAGAGGACATCGCCGGCTCCGCCGAGGCCCGTCCCGCTGCCAACGAGGCCGCGCCACACAGAAAACGAGGAAGAGTAGAACACGCTAGGTCGTTGCCGCTCGGGTCCAAGTAAGGCCACCGCTGCTACCCTCCGGTTGCTGGCACTGAGTTGTACATCATGGAGCAATTCTATGATTACAGGATGATTGAAGAGCGCTCCGTGGTTGAGCAAGCTCATGAGATACAGTCATTTGCTAGAGAACTTGAGCACTTCAGTTGTATGCTACCGAACAAGTTTGTTGCCGGAGGTATCATCACTAAGCTTCCTCCTTCGAGGATCTCATTGGCACTCTTGATGTGGAAGAAAAGGCGAGAGCAAAGGACACACGTGCTCGAGGAATTGAGGGAGGATCTAGTGCCAATCTGGTACAGAAGAAGAACTTCCAGCCCCACAAGTTCAAGAACAAGGGCAAGTTTGATGTTAAAGCAAAGTTTGATGGGAAGAACAAGGATGTGCAACACACGAACTTCAAGAAGAAGAATGACAAGAAGAAAGGTGTTTGTCATGTGGGGATCCTGATCACTGGGCTCCTAGTTGCCCTAGTCGCTATGACAAGCTAGGCGGGTTGACCACTGACGGCCAGTTAGCTTCTTGGCGGCGACGTGGATTCGGAGAGCTATGTTGGAGAAGGACGCTGCTTCTACTTAACTGCTGGTGCAGTTGGATGACTGACACGTGGGCCCAACAGGCATCTGGGCCACATGTCAGTTACGCAACTGCACCTGCAGTTAAGTCACTGAAGCTTCTGTTCAGCTCAGCCGGACACAGGTGGGTAGCTTCAGTTAATTAATTATACCTCCAGCGCACCCCTTTTTAGTTGAAGAATGTATGAAATGTAATGAAATTCAGAATGTTTATATGAAATCCGACTGTGTATGAATGAATTTATTTCGATTAGTTCGAATACTTGTATCACTGGCATTGGATGAACATGCAAAACAATACGTACTAGCATTATTCCCAGGGTGATCACCTCGTTTGCAGCAGTTTCACATGTACTCCCTCTGGTCCTTTCTAGTCTGCATACATGTTTTGTCTGCAGTCAAAGTATCTCTACTTTGACCAATCTTATAGAAAAAAGTATGCACTTTCACAATGTGCAAAGTAAAAAGGAACAAAAGGAGTACAAAGGGTTTGAGCATCTTTTTAGCGTTCCTGTACATTGCAATCAAACACACAGGCCTGACAATTCGTAGATAACATTCAAAACAATCGATATTATGCATCTCAGCGATTCACATGTCAGAGCCAATATTTACTTCACAACTAAAGAATAAAGAAAAAATGGATCGACCCTGCTGGCAGCAAAGGGCGTCCCATTTGAAAATATCAAACGCATGTCTTCTTGCTAAAATCAATGAGCAAAATTTGACAAGGTTTTCCCATTCCAAAATATCAAATGCCTACGATTGTGGAATGGGCAGGGTTTGCCATCAGTTCGGACATTGACATGGCACCTCGTGCTAAATAAACCAGCTGTTCTTTTTGTGCAGTTCCACCAAAATCAACCAAATTCGCGCGTAGCTTGTATGATTTCGCCCTTATATGTTGCAACGCCTTGAACTTATCGGCACCTCCTTTCTTGTGGTGGAAATGAATGATTCGATGTATTCATGAACATTTTGTGCAGTTCCCATTGAAATCAAGCTGAGCACCCCTGTTTGCACAAATACAAAAAAGTGATTAGTATAAAGCAAACTATACTATGAATTGACAGTTTAAACAGGCACCTACATGGTCCATGTAGAGCACACTTTTAGAAAAATGGAACTCACCGGAAAGAATCCTAGAACAACATTGTACTCGCGCATCACAGCAAGAAAATGGAGATTTGTCAGTCCTTCTGAGCTGAAGTTAGTTTGGTCTTGTGGGGGGTAATGTAACCATCCTTCAACTGCTCCTTCTGATGAGAAGATAGACAGGGCTTCTTCATCCTGGCATAATCGGAACTAGTCACTTCACGTACTCCATATTCTTCTTCAGAGGAGGATGATCCTGTTGTGCAAGGACAAAAGGATAACTAAATGCTAGCATCCCTGTTTGCTCGAAAAAAGGAAAGGAAATATTTAAAACAGCACAGATGAAGCACTTCTCAAGGACAATACCACTTTTTGATGACAGTATCTAAACAGTAGCACAACACCAATAGAGATGACAAAGCTCAATCATATGGATGAAATCAGTGGGCGAGTACCAACCTTTGTCAGGAGGCTTATTGTGTAGAGCATACAGATGAAGCACTTCTCCGGAACCATCTGTTGCTATCTACTGTGGTGGCCATGCTTACTATATACTCCTCGATTAGATTAATGTTTCCAACATCTTCTTGTGCAGTTCCACTAAAATATATGGTATCTTCAAAGAAGATCCCTGTTTGCACAAGTAGAGATAATTACGTATTACATTAAGAGTGGCATCAAATCAGTGGCAAAACAATTGCTCGTTCCAGCCATAGCAATAAATTAAGATGCAAAACTATATCATTACTTGTGTCATCACAGTTCCAGTGCTTCATTACAGCACCAGGAGTTGATTTTTGTTTTTCTTCCGCTTGTTCTTCCCCTTCATCACTTGGTTCAATAACAGACAAGCTTCGCCTTCAATGTAAGATTTGGCATGTCAATTAGGTTGCACAAGTATAGCACTAAACAATGACATTAATTTTCTGATGAAAGTGGCAAAATACAGGCCAACAGTTGTGAAATATCCTTATCTTACCTCAATGGGATATTGCGGTGCACATACAGATTGGAAGTCTTGTCTCCATTTGTGCAGTTCACTAAAATCAAGCAACATTACCGTACAAGTAGCACAACATATGAAAGCACACTGCAGAATCATGTGAAAGAAGGCTAGTACTGACCTCTCATGACGCGGAATTCAAACAACTCACAAGAAGAAGATCTGAACCAAATTTGCCAACACGGATAGGAAGTAAGATCTCCTCTTGTGCAGTTCCACTAAGATCAAGCAATCAAGCAACGTTGTCGGTGTGACATTTTGGTTGAACTGCACAAAACACTCTTAAAACAAAAGTGTTTTGTGCAGTGCAACAAAAGGTCACAATGGCAACGAGGTGAAGTAGATAACCCTGTTTACACAGAGGTGCAAAGGAAACAACTAGTGGTCAATAACGGTGGATGACACAGAAGCCAACAAAAAGAAGCATCTACCTTATCTAAATGGGAAAGAAAGCAAGACAGTAGCATTTCTCAAACGGTGGCATTGATTAATATTAACAGAGAGATTATATTAACAATAAAATTCGTTAAACATGTAATTTGCTTTTAACTGTGGCATTGCATCAATTTTCCAGCGGCATTATTAGAGGGTGTTTGTTTACAGGGACATTTTGGTGGAGGGACTAAAAAACTCCGTGTCAGTCCCATCTAAACCAAACAGGAGGGACTTTTAGGGACTAAAAGTGGGCATTTGGGACTAAAGAAAGAAGACACCGAGGGAGAGTCTTTTTGGGACTTTTTCCAATAGTTGCCCCTGCCACGCATCGCACCTTGTCTCTATTAGTTCATTACTAGGGGTAACATGGTATTTTAGCATGTCATTTAATAACCTCTAGTCCATGTTTAGTCCCTGGAACCAAGCAGGTAGGGACTAGGGAGTTTTTAACCAAACAGGGCCTTAGATTAACAACAGCTAAAGAGTTGCACGGGACAGTGGACGCACCAGCACCATGTGCATCTACCGATGTACTGGGGTGATGCACAGTCTGTTGCAACAAAGAACAAACAACCAAGGAGCATATTTGTGTTGGTCCAAGTTTTGTTATCTTTAGACACCTTTCCCTATGTGAGCACAGCAAATCTAGTCCTGCTCAAACTCTACAGCCTTGTCCCCCAAAACAAAAGATCAGTTCGTTACAGATGTGCGTACTGCGTTTGTCATTGTTTTCCCTTTTCGACCAACGTAGGTGCTGGATAGCCAGTCTGTACTAGTACTTTCCCCACTTCCTTTCCTCTGTGAACCACGTCCTACATTTATGCTATACAACTTTCCCCACTACTTTCCCCCATTCCTGTCCTCTTTGAACCACGTCTTAGATTCATGCGATACAACTTTCCCCACTACTTTCCCCCTTCCTTTCCTTTTTGAACCACGTCCTAGATTCATGCTATACAACTTTTCCCACTACTTTCCCCCATTCCTTTCCTCTTTGAACCACGTCCTAGATTCATGGTATACAACTTTCCCCACTACTTTCCTGTTTGATCCAACACCTAGATTCGAGTGCAGAAGCGGAAAAAGCCCACATGCAGCTAGAGCAATGCATGTGGAATAAGTAAATTATACCTTAAGGTTCTTGGGGTGTGGTTCGGTGGGCGACCGGAGGCCGTTCGACCCACACTATGTATGGTGGCGAAGAAGAAGGGGTCGGAGGCCCTCCCGCACTGCCGCTGGGTGAAAGTGAACAGCTGCGCCGGTAGTGGATTCCCTCCCTCGCCGACGGCGACAGCGTTAAGCCTCCTTCCCTTCCCGGCGGACGGATCCTGCCGGCTCTTTGACCAGCAGTGAGGGGAGAGAGAGAGGCCAATGAAGTCTTGTTTAGATCTGGAGAGGGTGAGAGAGTGTGAAGAGAGCAACTACAAGCAGACCAGCAGTGAGGGGAGAGAGAGAGGCCAACGAAGTCTTGTTTAGATCTGCAGAGGGTGAGAGAGTGTGAAGAGAGCAACTACAAGCGTTGAGGCTCCAGCGTGTATATATACTGGAGAGATTGTGAAGAGTGCAAACCCTAGAAAACAAGCGCCGAGGCTGCAGCTTATACGTGATGAGGTGATTATACGGTCACTACGAGATCGTATAGCTCCGTATCCATCCATTTTGACCAGTCAAAGAATCCTCCTGGCACGAATTATGCTCAAGTGTAGTTATCGAACCCGAGACCTCAAGTTTGATGAGCGAACAGGCTAACCAGCTACACAACCCTCCCGTTATGTTCAACGAGAGGAAAATAACCTTTTATGCATTCCTGCATTCGTGTGACAAGCATGCCGTGTTTTTTGTGTGTGTGGGAGTCATTGGGATTTAAATCATAATCGTGTCATGTGGCTTTGGTGGTAAGACTATCCACAGTGGTGCAGAAATAATGCAGCCTTAGTCACCTTACCTCTCTCCACGTAGTACGTTGGGTCCCACCAGTCAGAGGGTGAAACAAACAAATTAATAAGAAAAATTAAAAGCGCCAGCGGTGTATCTTACCTCACACATCTCGCTACTGCTCGGGAACACTGTCCAATTGATCCCTCTGTTCGCTCACGTACTATTTTAAGTGAATCCTTATTATAACATGCACACAATTTTGGGCACTTGTATTCGACCTAAGTCAGTGTGCCACCGTATCTCGTACGACTCCCTCCGTCTAGGTGTAATAAGTCACGTTAGAAGGTGCAGCGGGACCAAGGTGCAAGCAGATTGGAGGAGAAGGAGAAACTTGACCGGTCATTCCTCCAATCAAAGCCCTGATTTCTGTCTCTAAATGCAACAATTAATCCAAACAACTAAGAGATGCCGTTTTAGCTACCATGCAGGGCCACGTATTAACTCGCATGCAAGCCGACTTTGATTTCTTGACTGATCAACACGTAGTTGCGCTCCATGCATTGGGTTTCCGGGGGAGATAACAAGGCAGAGTAAGGAGCGTTTGGTTACATTGCTTAGGCTGGTCATAGTGGTGAGTAACTTGGACTAGTAACATGCATATGTTACTAGTCTATGTTACTACTACGCGAAGTTTGCCGTCGGAAGCGAGCTGATCTGGCTCTCCTGAGCTAGCAAGGTTTTCCTAGCCCACCCAAGCTAGCTGACCCACAAAAGCTGACATATTTTAACAGTTCCAAATGCCTAACCTTGCCCGGCTATGCTATAAGCTGTTCTTGCTAAGGATCCAAACGATCCCTAAGTAACAACGCTCGCTAGCAACGAGGCCAGGTGGGGATTGAGATGCGAAGTTAATGGACGACGCCTAAACATTCTGGGAATATCTGATTTCTATAGGATGACTTAACACCTAGATGGAGGGAGTACTACTCCTCAGTCCAGGTTTGATGGAATATTCGTCACCTCTTCTCTTCTTGTACGTACTCCATTTGTATCTCACTTCCTGTGGCTTCACACTCGCACGATTTTCCCATTCTATGAACCTGTGTGTGCGTGTGCGTGTGCGTGTGTGTGTTTAACAGCATGTGTGTGTTAGAGAGAGCGACAGATCGACCTACTCCTATAGAGAGATGGTGTATATAGTACGATTTTATCCGCGAGAGTCGGTGCATCCTCTCATTTTCGGGCTTCCAGTAGGGATAGGCGGCCTGCTGCCACGCCCGCTCCTGACCAGCCTGGCCCACCCAAAGCCCCTCCATCGCCCACACGCGCTTCCCGCCCGAAACGGTCAGTGCCGCTCCAAAGAATCGGTGCCGCATTCATGCCCGGGCAGAGCGGACGCGACCTCTCACTGGCGCCTGGGTTGAAGGGAGAAGCGGATTCAAGAGTGATGGTTGCTTCGTCCGTCCAACTTACTGCTGGGTCTATGTGATTTGACGGCTCATTTTATTACTGAGGTGGTTGGACTACTGGATGTCCCACGCTTTCCGCGGAAGGAGGTACTACTAGATTACAATCTTCTCCATTCTTACGGCGGAGGAGTGCAAGAGCAGTGAAAACACGCAGGCTCAGTGATTACATGGCCCACCCCACACTATCACCATATTTTCTGGACACCGTGCGACACCTAACTCTTTACATAGTACTCCCTCCGTTCCTAAATATAAGTCTTTGTAGAGATTCCACTAGGTGGACTACATACGGAACAAAATGAATGAATCTACACTTAAAATGCATCTATATACATCCATATGTGGTTCATGGTGAAATCTCTACAAATACTTATATTTAGGAACGGAGGAAGTACTTGTATAGTACGTACTGTAATTTATCAGCGAGATAGTACAATGCTATGAAGCTTCCAGCTTCTGTTACATGTATCTTGCGTCCAAGGTTGCCCATTGCAACATTTCATCAAATACAAAGGAGACTAACATGCATGCTATTGCATCTCAATGATTGACAGATCATAGAAAATATGTACTCCCTCCGTTCCAAAATAAGTGTCTCAACTTTATGCTACATACGGAGCAAAATGAGTGAATCTACACTCTAAAATACGTCTATAAACATCAGTGTTTGGAGTATGTACTTCATATTGAAATCTAATAAAGGACATATATATTCCAAACAATATGGTAATCTCTCTAACCAAGGTAGTAGGGACGAGGAGTAAACGGAGGGAGTAGTAAAATTTTCTCCTCGTCCTGCGAGCCACCACGCGCGTGGGTGAGGGAGCGGGCGTAAGGCGTACAGTATTATAGTACTAGTAAGCAAGCTTCACCTCATCCTGCGAGCCACCGCGCCCGTGGGCGGGGGAGACGGTGTACTAAGCAAGCTTCTCCTCGTTCTGCGAGTTGACGGGACACATCAAAAGTACTCCAGTGTATAGAGCCTTGCCTCTAAGGTAGGCCCCACATGGTTTGCCTCTTTTTTAACATAACGCGTCAAGTTGCAATTTGTTTGTTCACCCATGGTAGACGATCCTCCCTCCATCTAGTGGACAACCAGTACACGTGTCAAAGTACCACGTGGGCTGCCTTTTCGTACAGAAATGAGCTCCACCGTGTTCCTGCGCGGGTGTGGTTGGGAAAGAGACGGGAGTACGTGCGCCGTGCGTGCACCTCTTCTCTCCGTGCACGTCCTCCACCTACGTGGGTGGGTGTGAGAGATACAAACCTAGGTAAATGGCTTGTGCGTTCGTGAGTGTTTTTTGTTTTGGGGGGAGGTTGATTTCGTGAATGTATTTGTGGGAATATGTGTCGATGACATCTCAAACAAACTTTTGCATGCAATGTGTGTGAAATTTAGGCCTATCCATATCATATATAGAGGGTCGGGCGATCCACGAGAAGAGAGGGAGGGGTCATAGATATCGATAGAGTCGAAGAGAGGATCAAGTGGGTGTGTCGTGGCTTTGTCACGGCAGATGTCCTAGTGAAAGGACTTAGTCGTGGAGCCATCGCGACAGGTTAGCTTAAAGGGGTTAAAGCGGACAAAGGACGCCGGAAGTTTATACTGGTTCGGCCCTTGCGGTGAAGGTAAAGGCCTAATCCAGTTGTTGTGGAATTGCTATGGTTTCGATGACCAGGGAGCGAATCCGCTATGCCTGGCTCTCGAGTTGTTGTTTCTTGTTCCTAAACCGCCGCCGGGTCGTCCCTTTATATACACAGGTTGACGCCCGGCGGTTTACAGAATCCCGAGGCCGGCTCATAAACGTGTCCGGCTCGGTTTCTACCCTTTCTTATCTTACAACACAAGTTACATATGATATGGCGGTTTATGTCTACAGGCCCTAATCTGCCTTTGGGCCCTGGGCCTTCGTAAAGCGCCACACTCCTTGTCTTCATGGGCTTCAAATATAAATAACTCATTATGGGGATAACCCGGCCTCTCCTGGCCAGTTTATACCCAGTAGTAACATCCCCAACATTACGCCCCAGATTGATTTGAACCTGTTCATGTCAATCTTCAACACTTAGGAACATTCCTCCTTTAGCATCTTCGCGTAAATCTTGTAAACCGCCATGACATCATCTTCCAGGCTCATAATAAACCGCCATGACATCACCTATTATAAAAAATTGTATATATCTCCCTTTCATTAATGAGCCTCCGACAATCGAGGCGACAACTCTGTCACATATCCAACTTTTCGGCTCCTCGATTTTCGCGCCTGTCACTTATCCCTTCGCTTTATAAATAATACCGGGGGGTCCTTTTCATCCCCCCCCCGTGCCTCCTCGTTTCTTCTTCCTCCCTGCGCCGACCTGACCCTCACGCGCGGCCACCGTCGTCAAGCTCCGTCCTCGACCTCATCTCCGGCCGCTGCATCAACCTGAACGCACCAGAGAAACGCGGCGCGCCTTGGCTGATCCGTTAGCAATAGTAAGCTTCCCCCCTCCTTGCTCTAGATCCGCCATTAGGGTTCCGGCGTTCATCGAGGTTCGAAGATGTTCTTCTCTGGTCATCTTCGTAGTGTAAATGACGACCTCAGATCTGACTTTTTCTTGCGTAGTCAAATTATAATCCCCTTTTTCATCCTTAAAACATCTTCTTTGTATAGAAAAACTCATCCAAACCTGATGAACTGCTTAAACACCTGTATCTTAGGTCTCAATATATTTTGATTTACTGATACGCTGTAGATCTGAAATTTCCATATCACTCTGTGAAACTTGTTTTTCCCTTACTCAGACTTTTTAGATCTACACCTTCCATGCCAATGTAGGTGGTTTAACTTTTTAGAAAATGATAATCCGGCAGGTACCATTAGTCCCCTCTTAAACCACAGATTCGTTTATCTTTGTAACTCCTCCAATGTCAGACTCCAGTTTAACAATGGCAGACTCCGGATTAACAATGTGTATACGCCTCTGTCTTCTGCTTCTAATCTTGCATCGCTTTATGCTTGTTCATCATAAATCTTAAACCGGCATTGATCTTTTTCCAGCTTTTCATTGAAATGGCCAAACAGTTTTACGCTTGTAACTGGGTCCCTTCCCGGGTTACTGAAGAGCAACTAGAGGGATGTGTCGCAACCGGCGCTTTAGTAAAGAAAGAAGTCATCCACTGGAGCGCCCCCGGTCCAGAAAATCCTCCCGAGCCCAAGGATGGAGAAGTAGTTGTATTTGTTGACCACCTGGGTCGAGGGTTTAGCCCTCCCGGATCAAAAAATTTCCGAGATGTACTTGCTAGTTTCCAACTCCATCCTCAGGACATTGGACCAAACTCTGTGTCCAATGTTTGCAATTTCCAAGTATTTTGTGAGGTTTATCTTCAAGAGGAACCCACAGTTGAACTGTTTAGGGATTTCTTCTATTTGAACCATCGTACAGAGTTTACAGACGGACCCAACACTAAACTTGGTGGAATGGCTATTCAAAAGAGGAAAGATGTCAGCTTCCCTCACGCCAAGCTTCATAGTCACCCCAAGGACTGGAATCCGACTTGGTTTTATTGCCGAGATACGTCTCCAACTGATGAAAATCCTCTGCCGGGTTATCGTCCTCACCGGCTTAGCAACACACATCCATTTCCTCAGAGGCTGGCTGCAAAGGAACGGCCCAACTACGCACCACAACTCTCAAAGCTCAGAGCCTTTATGGCGAACGGTTTAAACGGCGTCGACTTTGTTCGCTGCTGGATATCCTGGAGCATTCTACCCTTAAGCCGGCGCCCCGGTTTAATGTGTGAGTACACAGGGAGTTTGAAAGATCCTCAACAACATATTGATATTCAGCTAACAGAGGCTGAAGTGACTGAGTCTGTCAAGAAAATACTGAATGAACCGGAGGCTGTCTATAGCAAGAGCGGGTTAAGTCCTTTGTGCATTTCCAATAAACCGCCAACTGTAAGAATCACATAACTTTTTGTTTTAGCTTGCTCTTTTAAATATTCTCTCAAGATTTTGTCCATCTTTGATAGGGCGATGATCCGTTCTGGAAGAAGAAACCACATGACAAACCGGCCAAGACACCTCGCCCTAAGACCAAGGTTACTAAGAAACCTGCCAAGAAGAAAACTGCTGAGTCCTCTGAACCAAATGCTGATGATGATCTGGATAATCCGGAATTAGAGGTAGAACTTGAATCTCTTGGTTCTTTTTTCATACACCTCATTGACAATTACTATTATCAGGATGATGCCGAAGGCAGCCAAGCTGATGATGTAGAGGTAATTATTCTTTCCTCTGGTTCAGATCCTCTGCCAACACAGAAAATCCGTCAAGCAAACCGGAAAGTAAGATTTTCTCACCCCCTAGCTCACTTGGACCCAAACTTTCTTTTGAAGAAGCAGCAACACGAAGCTCATCGCACAACCCGGCACAGTGGGCAAGTAGTTACCTCAGGCGGTTTACCAAACACTCCCGTCCGGAAACGTCGATCCGAGGTCTCATATATTTCTGACACTTCTAATCCCAAGGCTGGTTGTTTCTGACAGCCTCTTAATCTGTCTGATTCGAATTATCAGGGAACACCTCACTCATCCTCCGGCGAGTCAACGGCCACACAACTTCCACCCCTCAAGACAGTTCCTGGGTGAGTTATGCTGTAAATTTACCCTTAATACCTTATGTTGACCCGATGTATTGACCTTTATGTTTGCTTTTCAAAGTGCCAAGCCTAGACCCAGCAAGAAAGCTCGGCTGAATAAACCATCTAATGACAATGTGGTTATTGAACCGGAGAGAACTCCAGACCCGGAAGGAACAAATACTGACGCCATGCTTAATGATCCGCCAGCGCCAGACCATGACTTTTTTGTTGAACAAGTAGAAGTTGATACAACGGGCCATGTTGATAAACCGACTAGCCCGGTCCGAACTGAAGATAAACCATCAAGTCCAGCTAAGGCTGCTGATAAACCGTCAACTCCAATGAAGGCTGCTGATGACAAAGAGGATGACATTATGATTACTGGCTTCGGCCACACCGCCCCTGGCAATCCTGTTGCTTTATCGAAGCATAGTGCCAAGTACGAGCTTTCTGCTATGGGCAAAGGCAAATGGAACACAGATTTGTCAAGCTATGCCCACCTTAACGCCCAAGACATTCATTCTGGTTTTTTAAATGGTCTGTACACAAGCCGCGACTTCAAAGCCGGTTTAGTGAGTCTGATGAAGGAGCGATATGAGGTAACTGCATAACTATTTCTCCCTTATGTTCAATTTCAAATATCAACTCCAGTAGCCCCCAAGGGCCGGTTTATGATTTCAATCTAAACCGGGACTTTGTAATATCTCAACTTTGCATGCTTATCCTCAAGGGCCGGTTTATCTTTTTAAGATGAACCGGTACTTTAGAATTGTAATATTGTAACTTTCGCATGTGTAGTCCCCAAGGGCCGGTTTATCTTTCCAAGCTGAACCGGGACTTTAGAAGCATACCCATAATGTTACTTTGAGCAAATATACATTAGCCCCCAAGTGCCGAGAATAATACTTGTATTGTTCTTGGGACTTGTAATTTTTTTGATAACAAGCAAATAGGCATTAGCCCCCAAGTACCAAGTGTATAACTTGTTATGTTCTTGGTACTTCAAATATGTACTGCAAATTCATGATATGTCTATCTCTTATAGGCTGAGTAGACCAAAAAGGAAGCCCAAACCGCTGATCTTCAAGAAAACATCAAATCCCAGCAAGCAGAAACCTCCAAAGCCAAAGATGAGCTGACTAGTGCCATAGCATCCATTTCCAGAAGGAGCGGGCGGATTGGGATATAGAGAAATCCACTTTGCAGAAAAGGGTTGAGGATGCAGAAGCAACCCTTAAACCCATGACAGAAGAGCTGACTCGTTTAAAGCGGCAGATCAATGCTATGACCACTGATGTGTTTGGTAAGTCTCCTCGCTTTAAGTTTTCAACATATCATCCCATACATTGCCGGTTTACTGATGTTCGTAATGATGTAGGAACTCGCATTACTCATCTGGGCTCTGACATGCAGAAGAAGCTGAAGGCTGCCTATACTCTGATAGAGCAGTTATATACCAGCGCGCAATGGGTCATATGCACTGCTTCTCATAACAAGCCACCCCAACCTTAATCAAAGAGACTTTAGAAAGGTTGTCAACGCTGCCTGCCCGGCTTGACTAATTAAAAAGATCGGCTACAAGGGCAGGTGCTCTAACCGCGCTAACCCGGGCTAAAGCATGGGTGCCTGATCTTGATCTGGTGGATGTGGGTAAAGTCTATCCGAGCTTAAGGGAAGACAGATCAGATTTTGACAATGATGACCTCCGAGTCATAACCAGGGAGATGCGTCCTCTGGCTTGCCAATTGGCTGAAGAAGCTGACCTTTCATACTATCAGGCGAGTTATGACGTCAACGACAAACGGGTTGCTGCACCAACTCCTGAGGCTCAAAATCTTATCCCGCCAATCCATAAGCACACCTATGCCCCTGACGTTGAACCGTCCACACTTATAAGAGATGAAGCTGTATTCCAAGCCCTAACTGGGATCAATTGGGCAACCATTGACTTGCAGCCACTGGGTAGAGAGGAGGAGGATGAACTAGCACGAGATGACCCACAACCGTCAAGCCAGCCTGGTGACGAGTCATGATTCAGAGGCCGGTTTAGCCTTCCGCGTACTGCAAGCCTTGCTGAAAACAGTTATTCTTTTGGGCAGTAAAGCGCCTTGTAATAGGCTAGTTCAAATAGTTGGTCTGCTATGCCATCGTGCATATTTATTTCGCCTGACACCCTTAATCCACCATGCTTAGGATATATTACGTTCGTAATCCGTAGCTGTTTATTCAAGTTGTTCCTGCGTACAAGATGTTGAAAATGTCCTGGCGGTTTACCGCCGGACGGGTCATGATGCCCAAATATATATCCAAGGTTTATAACCAAGCCTGTATTTGAAAATAATCAAATATGAAATAGATAATACCTGTGATATTGAATCACATTGTTGATTGACCAACTTTTTGTATAGTAAGGGTGATAACCCCAATCTTGGGTATTGATAACTCCTTCCATATTTGGCCGGTTTATGATAAAACGTATCGGGTTGTAATAAACACCGGATTATCCATATATATAACACTAGCGACTTGTAGTCGAAATCAGACCGGGTCAATAAGCGCCGGATTGTAACTGATCATGTACTGTCAACTTGTAGTTGAAAGCCGAATTGGGCCAATAAACGCCGGTTTATCATAAAATATTATAAACCTCATCAAAGGAGAAAAAACTTGGCAAATAAAAGCATAAAAAGAACATGCAAGGCTTTTCATGGGCTGCCAGGCCCAAAATCAAGGCTTTTCATGGGCTGCCAGGCCACTGAGTTAAACCATTTTACAAAGCCTTTTAAGATGGACCTCACATTAACCAATCGTTGTTTTAACTTTGACAAGTTCAGGGTCTATGAGATTGACTTGTCAAACGTTCGGCGGGTCATACCAGGATTACCTGGACGGAGTGGCTTACTTAAAGAGGCAGGATAACCCGGGGTTTTAGGTGAATACATCTGGCTTCCAAGCCTGGCTTGATAGCCTATTATAAGGGTGTAGACTCTTTGTTCTTTGAGAAGCAAAGAGCCCCCAAGCAATATTTTAAGCTGTGCTCAGTGGGTGCCTATGTTTGAGTTGTGCTTTTGCAACACTCTTTTTGGCCCCTAGATGATTTCCTTTTGGCCTTACGCCAATCAAGAGGTGTAGCTATGGTTCGAATACGACCAAGCCCCCAAGTGATTTCTCTGGTGGCCTTACGCCGATCAAGAGGTGTAGCTATGGTTCGAATACGACCAAGCCCCCAAGTGATTCTTCATATATGGCTTTATAAGCTGGATCAAATGAGCAAACAAGACTCCTCTTTATAACAGAAGCCCCCATGTAACCACACATGATGTAAGAAAACAACAGAGACCCCGCTTTAGCCGAGGCTCCGGTTTATTATATTGATCATAATATATACATTGTCATAACTATGTACATAAGAAGAGCCTGTGGCTCAAGTATAGTAAGGCCGAAGATGAGCGATATTCCACGGCCGGTGGGTCTCCTCCTACGATTTACGTGAGTCTTTGTGCTCTCGTACATCGATAAGGTAGTATGACCCGTTATGCAGATTCTTGCTGACCACAAAGGGCCCTTCCGAAGGCGGGGATAACTTGTGCATATTTGTCTGATCCTGGATGAGTCGGAGCACCAGATCTCCTTCTTGAAAAGTTCTTGTGCCAACCCAGCGGCTTTGATAGCGGCGCAGATCTTGCTGGTAAATTGCCGAACGAGCTGCTACAATGTCACGCTCCTCATCTAACAGGTCAAGTGCTTCCTGTCGTGCCTTCTCATTGTCAGCTTCGACATAAGCTGCCACACGAGGCGAGTCATGATGGATGTCACTAGGAAGAACCGCCTCTGCCCCGTAAACCATGAAAAAAGGCATGTAACCCATGGATCTGTTGGGCATGGTATTGATGCTCCATAACATAGAAGGTAACTCCTCCACCCAACAACCCGGCGTCCGTTGTAAAGGAACCATGAGCCGGGGCTTGATGCCTTCCAGGATCTCTTGATTGGCTCTCTCCGCTTGACCATTAGACTGGGGGTGAGCCACTGATGATACGTCAAGCCAGATGTGTTCATGTTGACAGAACTCTTTCATAGCACCTTTGGACAAATTAGTACCATTATCAGTTATAATGTTGTGCGGAAAGCCAAACCGGAAAATCACCTTCTTGATGAATTGAACCGCTGAAGTTGCATCACACTTACCGACTGGCTCTGCCTCCACCCACTTAGTGAACTTATCAACTGCCACCAGAAGGTGGGTCTTCTTATCCTTAGATCTCTTAAAGGGCCCAACCATATCCAGCCCCCAAGCCGCAAACGGCCAAGTGATTGGAATCATCCTCAACTCTTGAGCCGGAACATGAGCGCGTCATGAGAATTTTTGACAGCCATCACACCTTTTGACCAAGTCCTCAGCATCGGCATGAGCCGTCAGCCAATAGAAACCGTGACGAAAAGCCTTGGCTACTAGAGACTTTGAACCGGCGTGGTGACCACAATCTCCTTCGTGGATCTCATGCAAAATCTCACGGCCTTTTTCAGGAGACACGCAATGCTGAAACGCCCCTGTCATACTGCAATGATTAGCGCTGATGCTAAACTGCTGGGATGAATCGCCAGGAACAAAATCAACGACCTTAGTCTCATCAGCCAATTTAAACTTCAAGGCCGGATCATGCTCTGTAGTTGGCTTCTTCAAAGAAGTCATATCTGCCGGATCAACATTGTCTTTGTAGAACTTCAACTCCTCTGTCGCACAAACCGGCTCAGCATAGGCCGCATCACCTTCTTCACATTCTAAAGCGATCTTACGGCTCCCATGTACTGTGATGGTCCCCTTATGGCCCGGCATCTTGAGTTGCAGATAAACATAAGAGGGCCTTGCCATGAACTTTTCATAAGCTGGCCGTCCAAACAGGGCATGATATGGGCTCTTGATCTTCACCACTTCAAAAGTCAATGTTTCTGAACTCGAGTCATGCTCATGTCCAAAAGCAACCTCCAGGGCTATCTTACCAACTAGATACGCCGATTTACCAGGCACCACACCATGAAAAACGGTGTTTGACGGTTTAAGATTTTTATCTGTTAACCCCATGCGAAGGAAGGTTTCATAATAAAGGATATTGATACTACTCCCTCTATCCATGAGTACCTTGGTGAACTTATATCCTCCAACCTGAGGTGCCACCACCAATGCTAGATGACCCGGATTATCAACCCGGGGTGGCTGATCCTCTCGACTCCACACAATGGGCTGTTCAGACCAGCGCAAGTAACGGGGCACCGCCGGTTCAACGGAGTTCACTGCCCTTTTATGAAGCTTCTGATCGCGCTTGCACAGGCTCGTGGTGAAGACATGGTACTGCCCACTATTCAACTGCTTCGGATTGCTCTGGTAACCCGACTGTTGCTGCTGCTGATTCCCCTGATGATTATAACCACCCTGGTTGCCCTGATTGCCTTGATTGCCATGTCCGCTTTGATTATTGTGAAATCCTGAACCGGAACTACCTCCACCATAACCCGGCCCATGAGATCCGGGGCCTGAACCGCCGGCCGGTCCATGATCATACCGGAAAAAATCTGAATTTTTGAACTCCCGCATAATAAAACAATCCTTCCAGAGGTGCGTGGCTGGCTTTTCCCGCGACCCGTGCTTTGGGCAAGGCTGGTTTAATAGGTGAGACAGGCGCTCAGGATTGGGACCTGATCCTCCACCACGCGGGGGCGTTTTACCCTTACGACGCTGACCATTATCCTGCGTGTTGGTATTAGCCACAAAATCTAAATTGTTATCCGCTTTACGCTTACCGCTGTTTCCATGACCCACCCGGTTATGCTGCTGCCCCTTGGTGCTGCCGCTCTTCTTTCCCTTTCCTGTCTTGTCATCATCAGACTCAGGGTCCTTGGTACTATCAGAGTCGGCATACTTCACCAGAGCTGCCATAAGCGTCCCCATGTCATTGCAGTGACGTTTGAGCCGTACCAACTTTAACTTCAGAGGTGCAAACCGGCAATTGCCCTCCAACGTTAAAACTGCTGTATCAGCATTGATGCGGTCCGATGAATGCAAATTTTTTGAAACCCTGCGCACCCAATGGGTTGTTGACTCCCCTTCCTCTTGGACACAGGCAGCTAAGTCCACAATTGACATGGGCTATTTGCACGTGTCTTTGAAATTCCGAATGAACCGGGCCCTTAACTCGGCCCATGACCCAATGGAGTTAGCTGGTAAGTTTTTCAACCAAGTGCGAGCTGTCCCCTCCAACATCATGGTGAAGTATTTTGCACATGCCACATCATCTACATCCAGCATCTCGATCGCCATCTCATAGCTCTCAACCCATGACTCAAGGGATAAATCGGCAGTGTAATTGGGCACTTTACGCGGACCCTTGAAATCTTTGGGTAGCCATACATTACGCAAAGCCGGGGTGAGACACAGCACCCCCAAAGAACTGGAGGTAACTCCTGGCTCCACTGAGGTTGTTGGACGAACCGGAGTAAGCTGACGGGCCGTGTACTGCGCCGCTAACTCGGCTTCTCGATGTGCTGTTCCTTGGTCCACCACGTTTTGAGCATCAGCACCGCCACCTGCCGGGTCGTGGCCACGAGGCGGATTACGGTTGTGCGCACTGCTTGACACAGCCGGTTCATCAATGCGCCTGTTGTAACTCCAGCTTGGGCGGGGAGTGGAATGAATCCTCTCGCGACTGTACGAATAAGCCTGCTGCTGAGTCAAGGCTGTTTGAAGAAGCTCCCTAGCCCGTCGTGTCTCAACTGCTACTGGAGACTCGCCTTCGATCGGGAGAGCTGCCAGTCGTGAAGCGGCGGCAACAATGTTATCCAACGGGTTAGAGTAATGACCCGGTGGTGTTGGGACGTGCTGTGACAGGACGTTGTTCTGATGAGGCGGATCTATCGGACGTGGCTGAACTGGCGCCCCCATTCCAGGTGCCTCCACCCGGTTTACCACTGGCTGATTACTGGTTCCTGCTCCTGGGGTATTAAAGAGATGCCTGGCCTCATAAACCGGAGGCAAGTGAGACCGGTACCTTTCCTCATGACATCGTTTGACGCACTCTGATCCAACATAAGCCGGTAAGCCTGTGCCTCCAACTCATCCCGCTCTGTGGCCATCCTGGTATCCTCGGCTGCCAGATCTGCCTTGGCCTCAGTTATTTGATCCTTCACTTTCGCAATTTCCGCGTTATGCTCACCCTGATTCGCCGGATTAACTTCTGCTAGCAAAGTTGCCAAAAGAATCAAACAGGTCGGACAAAACCTGAGCCGGCGGTCATGCAGGGCCTCCCGGCCATGAAGAGTGCAGCGCAGGCTGTGTACCGGCCATGAAGATCACAACCCGACTCGGCAGATCAAAGGGGTCCGGAATACTGTTGCCATCGGAACAGCCCCCAATCCGGCCATCTTGCAATTGGTACAATGAGTCGGTCTCTCTGGTCGATGACTCGTCATCAGAGTAAACGACGGTCTCACCACCAGATGACAATCTAACCTCAGATTCTGCTCCATGAATGACTCGCACGAAGGCATGCTTCATGGTAGGCTGAACCTGGGCGGGTCTCGCACGCTGAGCCGTTTCGACGATGTCGGTGCAGATGTCCGGCTCAGGGCCTGGTTCGCCAATCTTGCCAATGAAAACGTGAATGCCGCCGAAGGGTACCCGGTACCCGTACTCAATTGAGCCGGCCTCGGGGCCCCAGCCTGCGTCGTCGATGTAGAGCTTGCCGCGATGACTCTTAGTCATCCGTCCCACAGCGTATCCCTTGAGCCCTTCGAAGTTGCCCTCTAAGTACTCGAAACCATCGTGCGATAGCCCCACGGTGGACGCCAACTGTCGTGGTTTTGTCATGACAGATGTACTACTGAAAGGACTTAGTCGTGAAGCCATCGCGACGGGTTAGCTTAAAGGGGTTAAAGCGGACAAAGGACGCCGGAAGTTTATACTGGTTCGGCCCCTTGCGGTGAAGGTAAAGGCCTGATCCAGTTGTTGTGGAATTGCTATGGTTTCGATGACCAGGGAGCGAATCCGCTATGCCTGGCTCTCGAGTTGTTGTTTCTTGTTCCTAAACCACCGTCGGGTCGTCCCTTTATATACACAGGTTGACGCCCGGCGGTTTACAGAATCCTGAGGCCGGCTCATAAACGTGTCCTGCTCGATTTCTACCCTTTCTTATCTTACAACACAAGTTACATATGATATGGCGGTTTATGTCTACAGGCCCTAATCCGCATTTGGGCCCTGGGCCTTCGTAAAGCACCACACTCCTTGTCTTCATGGGCTTGAAATATAAATAACTCATTATGGGGATAACCCGGCCTCTCCTGGCCGGTTTATACCCAGTAGTAATATCCCCAACAGGGTGGGTGCGAGATCGATGAAGAGAGCCATCGAAATTGTGTGTGTGTGCAAGTCAAAGATATAGGGCGACTGACCTAGCTACCGGAACATCGGAGGGCACAGGTCAAGTTTGTGTGTGGCAGGGAGACATGACTAGAGCGCTCGATGTATCGGTGTGTGTGTGTGGGAGGGGGTGGGGGAGGGGTAGGCAGAGGCCTAACTATAGAGGTAGAACGACTCGTATATGTGTTAGAAGGAGAGACCCAGCTATGTCTTGAGGGAGATCGGTCGACATCCATACATAACTGAAGGACGGGAAATAGGATGGGACAGATAGAGAGAGAGGAGAGAGAGAGGGAGGGAGAGGGGTAGAGTGTTGGATGGGTGATGGAGTTGCTTCTCGAAGATTGTGGGAGAGGCCTACTAGAAAACTGGGGGTGGAACTGCAATATTATCAATAAGAGTGGGGATGTGTTTCTGTGTGTGCTTGTGCATGATAGATCTGTCGGGACACATCCATGGATGATGAAGGGGAACCATGTGTTTGGTAAGCAAACCTAACTTGATCGGTAGATCAATTGTTGTTTGTCGGAGGAAGGGAGAGACATAACTAATGAGGTAGATCGATCGATGCGTGGGGAAAAACGAGTTATAAGGACCTAGCTAGCTATATGTATAGCGGTAGATCGGTCGGTGTACGTCCATTTGTTAGAGATAAATAAGGCCCGGCGAGACGGATAGACAGAGAGAATGGAGCTAGGAGGTGGTGCGAGAGGCCCATCTACTAGCTAGATAGGGGGAGGAGTGTGCGGTTGTGAGATCGATGAAAAGAGGGGCGAGAGTTTACACGTGTGTGGGACCGTATGAGAGACACGAGGCAAGGACACATAAAGGAGGAGATTGAAGGTGCGTGTGTATGTTGTAGGCAGACATCGCTGGAGAGGTTTATCGATCGGTGTGTGTCGGAAAGGAGTTGTGGAGATTGTGGGAGAACGACCTAAAGAAAAAAAATGAATGTGCGCGATGGATAGAATGCTGAGGGAGGGGGAGGGCGAGGAGGGCGTGTGCATGCACGAGAGAAAGTTAGTGGTAGCTACAAAGGTTAGAGGATTGTGTGGGTGTAACAGACTAACAAAGATCATAATTTGATATGAAAGTGGATTCATATATTTGAATAGGAGATCATAGTGTTTTAAACATATGCATGCATGAATATAGCGGTGATACGCGTGTTGTGGTTTTGCACGTGCTATACCATAATGTGATAATGCATGGCATTTGCAACTCACAGCTAAATGTCGAACAATGTAAACCATACTATACATCGAACAATCTCACATTTTATTTGAATTTGTGATAATGTGTGGCGTTTGCAGCTTACAACTAAATATCGAACAATCTAAACAATACTATATATCGAACATTCTCACATTTTATTTGAATTTGTGGTAATGTGTGGTGTTTGCAACTCACATCTAAATACTTGTAGGCGTAGGGGGCGGGGCACCATACATAATGTGATAAACACATTATACATATGAGACATGGTTTAGTTTGTGAAGATCTAGCTAGAGCATGAAATGTCTATGATTTGAAATCAACATAAAGTGGATTCAAAAAATCGAGTTCGAGATCATATAGTACACATAGTTCATATGTAACTCGAGACTAATCATCTGGTGTGTTGTGAAGATAATACACAAATGATGGTTTAACTTGACAATAATGACGATTGTAGATCTTATTAAAACAGAGAAACGAATTCAAATGCTTTGACTTCACAACAATCATTATTGTAGATCTTATTCAAATAGAGAAACGAATTCAAATCTAGTTCATATTGAAGCGGTAGTATATACGTTTGGAATGCACTAAAACGTTCATTTGAGTACTGGGTTGCATGCATTATGCACGTAGCGAAATATTTTAATTGAACATAACATGAATTCAAAGTTTTGAATGACATTTGTAGTGCGAATTGATTTGGTACAGTACATGTTAGGCTTGTCCGGAAATTTCAACCCGCGCCTTGTTCGCCCGTAATATTTAAGATATATCTTTGTCTCGTTGTGCTCCGACAACTCCCACCATCTCAACCCGCGCCTTGCTATTCCAAAATTACAACGCGCGCGAAAAAACCCACCTCCTATGAAATCCCGACACGCGAAATGCCCATGATACCCCTGAACCGAAAGAACCGCGCCAAATCGGTGGGGGTACTTTCGTAACTTACCCCACATTTCGGACAAGCACGTCCCTAAGCCATGGTTCCCCACTCCCATCCCATCCGCCCACCCATTCGTACACCAAGGCGGGGAATACCCGCGAAGCCCCACACCCTCCTCCGTCCATCACCCAGCCGGAGCCTCTTCCCCGACGACGTCATCCACAGCAACACCTCGACGTCCATCATCCACCGTACCGGATGAGGATCCGTCGTCGATCTGGTCATCCCTCCGGTTCAGCCGCCCCGTCCTCCACCTCCAAGGAGCTGCCCCGACGTTCCCCTCGTCTTTCGCACCACCTCCATTCCCACACCGCCATCTTCACCTGCACCACCGGAAGACCATCATCATCACCGTTTCCTCGGATGAAGCTGCGGCCTAATCGGCGCCACCAAAGAGGTTGTACACTAATCGCCGCATTTTCTTGTTGATTCAATCTCACGGTGCTGCCGGTGCTCGGTCCCGAGCCGACATGGAGCGGCTCCATCCATGGTGGCATCCCCGGCCACTTCCTCCACGGCGTCTCTCCCTCGGCAGTGACGTCCACATCCGTAGGAGCTGCTGCTGCTTTAGCTCTCGCTCGCGCTGCTGCTCTGCTCTTGCTCTCGGTCCCATGCCCGGTCTGCTCTTGCTCTTGCTCTTGCTCGCGCTGCTGCTCTCGCTCTTGCTCTTGCTTGCGATGCTGCTTTGATTTAGCTACACTTCAGTCGACTGAATTGACTTTTGGGTCAGTCGATTTTCAGGGGGTGGCGGGGCTCGCCGGAATTAAGGAAGAACCAGCCGGAGCAGGGAGGGGGCTCGCCGGAGAGGTACCCCACTATCTATCTTAGGGTTCAGGGTGGGGGCGGTGGTCGCCGGCGGTGGGGGGCGATGGCGTGGGGATCGCCGGAGAAAAAGCTCGGCACAGGGGGGCCTACAGGGATGGCCGGGGCGGCGGCGGACTGGCGGTGGGGAGTATTTACGGGCAGGCGGGGCGGCGGGGGGCGGCTGTTTGGCCGGTGGTGGCTGGCGGCTCAGGGGGGTGGAGGTTGAAGATGAACTGCAGGCCCTTGATTTCGTATCCAACGGCTGCAAAATCGACTTACCAGAGATGAAAAAGTCAGTCGACTGACGTGTAGCCTCCCCTCTAGTGCGTTCAGTTTCGACAGCAAAATTCAGTTTCGACAGTTAAGTTCAGTTTTGACAGTTAAGTTCAGTTTCGGCAGTTAAATTCAGTTTCAATAGTTAAGTTCAAAGATGAGCGGCTGATCTATATATCTAGTACTTTGTGGTTATGTATTTTACGTCATCTATTGGAGATGCTATTCGAATTCCACTCAGGTTAACGTTGTCTCTCTTGTCCTGCTTCAGCCTCGGCGTCGTACAACTCACCGGAGCTGCTCCAATGACGAAACCCTCCATCACAGCGGAGCAGTACCTCAGGCTCCATCTCCAGACGCCTAAGATCTTCTTCCCCTCCTCCGACAGCCTGAGCATCCTCACCGGCCAACCCAATCACGCTGAGATCGACATGGCTTCGCCAAAGAGGTTGTACACTTCTTGTGGTTTGACTTAATCTCACCATGCTTCTTTGCATCCTGTGATCTTCCAATTCTTGTGAACCAAACACACAGATTGGCAGAAATCCTGTGTTTTTAAATTCTCTATTTTGCACGTGCATTCCTATCCTATTCCTGTCTATTTCCTATCCCTGCATTGTTAGAATCCTCAAATTCAAACAAGTCCTTACACAATTACTTCTGTTACAGGTATGTGTCAAAGAAAAACTTGTGTGGTTTGTCTTGCTCCTGCGGGGCTGTGTTCCACCCCAGCTCAGCTGCTTCAACGACGGAAGGGTTCACCACAGCAGGGATCCGCTCTCCAGACTGTCTTTCGCCGCCTCAGATCTTCTTCCCCGCGGCCGGCAGCCACAACAACTACATTACCATCATCAACTGAGCAAATGACCTTGAGGACTACACAGGTCCGCAAGAGGGGTCGCACTCTTCCGTGTCTTCTTACGTTATGCATCGCTTAATATGATGACATGCTAATATCGTCGTGTTCACCTATTAGACTCCAAGTCAGGTCCAAACTTATGCTGAAACTTGAGTTTTTAAATGGTTGTGGGGTACATATTGGGGCAGCAATCAGTACTATCTGTCTACTATCTGGTAAATCACGGGTGTCTACTATGAGTTTCACGTTGGGTGGAAAGAAACATTAAAGGAGCCATTATCTGTATTTTTTAACTAAAGCTATTATCTGCCTGCTATCATTGGTTTTGGGTCTATCCAAAGTTTGCTACCTTCACTCTTGATTTGTGCATGCACTCCTTACATATCTCACTATGTTTTATTCCTATGCATGTCAGTTATTGTACACAATGGAACTGAACATGTAGAGCAAAAGAGACGAGCCTTGCGTGGCAATAAAATTTCATGCAGACGTCGCTCCATGGTGGGTGCAAAGGCAGCCCCCCTCCACCCATTTTAGATCGTAATCAAGAGGAAGATAACTGTTCTGAGGGGTATTCAGAAGCATAAGACCACTCCTATTTACCCCATGAGATCTTCGCTCTAACTTGGCATGCTGATGTTGGTAATATCATGCATATGGTGCCCTGCATTGCTTACTGTATACATCAAAGATGTCATCTGCTTAGTTTAGACATGCTTTGTGTCAATGCCGTCTGTTTAGTTTATTTATCGTATATGTGAATCATGCAATGCCATCTTGTTTAGCCAGGCATCATATATGTGCATTTTGCAATGCTACCCTGGTTAGCCAGTCATCTTATATGTGAATTATGTCATGACATCATTTTTTTATTACGTGTTAAATTTGTCAACAAATTTAGTACATTCAATTACTCTACCTGTGCATTAGCCATTCGGCACGGTCATGGAAAAATCTGGAGTGGAAAGAAGGTCTTCAGAGCAAACAATGCTATCTGACGAAGTGCATGTCTTGCTGGTTACAGATAGCTCCTCAGAGGAGGATTCACAGATAGATGACCAGTCCTATCCCCCCCCCCGAGGTGCATGCTCTAACTTGGCAGGGTTATGTTGCTCATATCGTGCGTATGGTATCTTCCATTGCTATGTCATTTGCTTAGTTTAGACATGATTTGTGTGAATGCCGCCTCTTTAGTGTCTAATTACCATATATGTGAATTATGCAATGCCATCTTGTTGCAAGACATTATATATGTGAATTATGCAATGCTATCTTGTTGCAAGGCATTATATATGTGAATTATGCAATGCCATCTTGTTTAGCCAAGCGTCAGATATGTTAATTATATCATGCCGTCCTTTTTTATTTCTCATTGCTTTTTTCGACAATGTTTGTATATTCAACTGCTCTTCCTGTGCATCAGCCATTTGAATTGGTGATGGAGAAATCTGGAGTGAAAACAAGGTCTTCAGAGCAGACAATGCTACCTGCTGAAGCAGATATCTTGCTGGTTACAGATAGCTCTTCAGAGGAGGATTCAGAGGCAGATGACCAGTCCTATTATCCCCCTGAGGTGGATGCTCAAACTTGGCAGGGTTATATTACTCATATCATGCATATGTTGTATTGCAATGCTTAGTTTTTACATCATATACACGATATTGAATGCCATCTGCTTAGTTGACACATCATATATGCGATTGCCCTCTGCTCACTTCCTTAGTATATAAATCATATATTTGAATTATATCATGCCATGATGTTTACATAGACAGCATGTATCTGAATTATGGCATGCCAACCGATTTTCTAAAGACATAATATAGTTATATCATCTCATCATGTTTACATAGTCATCATATTTTGAATTACGTCATTCTATCCATGAATTATATCATGCCATCATGTTTCCATTGACGGCATGTTTGTGATTTATGGCATGCCAACCACTTTAATAGACACATCGTATAGTTATATCATGTCATCCTGTTTACATTGTCATCATATTTTGAAGTATGTCATTCTATCCTGTTTAGTTAGCCATCATACATGTGAAATTGTGTCATGCTATCCTGTTTAATTAGCCCTCATATATGTGAAATTATGTCCTGCTATTCTGTTTAGTTAGACAACATAAATGTGAATTATTTCATGCCCTGTTTTCTGCCCTACTATCCATTGCACCTGTCTGTCTAACAATGTCTGTACATTCAATTACTTTTCTTGTTTATCGGCCATTTCAATTGGAGGTGGTGATGGCAGTATCTGTGGGAGTAAAAACACGATCTTCAGAAAAGATCGTGCTACCTGTCGATGGAGATAGAACTACGGTTGTACTTGCCCAAGAACCAGCCCCACCACACATAACCCAGACTCACGCAGATTGTACCCCTACCCAGTTGGACAGAGAACCAGCTACACCTCTTCTAACCCCAACCCCAGCATATAGTAACCCAGTTCCCGTTGACACATCACCGTCTCCACCACAGAGCACCCAAACACGATCAGTTAGTAAGGCAACTATAGTGCGCAAAGCACGAGGACCACCACTCCAAACCCCAAGTCAACGCTTAAAGCAGAAGAAGAATTGTTCTCAGGTCAGGTTCCGTAGCTATGGTTCATACTACTTTGCTCTTGCATCAATGTATTTACTCATACCAACTAATTTCAAATTTGAAGGATGCAATTGAAACTCCAATGGCGCAACAGGTAAGTTTTAAACCTGTTTCTTTAACGTGTTTGCTGTTGTAACTTGCTCTATGTTGATTTCAGTTTCAATTGAATAAACAATTATGTTCTCATGCCATGCACATTACAAGTGTTGTTATTGTTGTGTAGTTTCCCACACTTATATTCTGTCTATGCTGCTTTGTCTTAAATAGATATGATTCGAACTGTATCTATCTTGATTTGGCAACATAAACTAGAATGATATAGACCATACAGTGACCATACTACATAGATATATGTTTGTTTCATGTTGTTATCCTGTCCACCTTACTATTGAACTGGTTTACCAAAATGAGTTTCATATACTACATTGTAAACCTGTGATGTGTTTGTTTGTTTCTCTTTTAGAACGCGGATAAAATATTGGAGAAGAGTACCCCGTTATGCAATGGTAAAGGAAGTAATGCAGATAAGGTTCAAGATAGTGAGACATCCCTGTTATTCTCCAAGAAAGCTGATGAAAACTATATTGAAGACACTGACACAACCCCAAAGTCATGTCTTGATGTAGTGTTCGAGTCACTGGCTACTATTGCTGGCACCAGCTCTTCGAACTCGCTGCCTGAACCAGTTCGGCTTCTTGAGTCTCAACTTCAAGTTGAAAGACATCAATCAGATGTTATGTGACTGGAAGCCGAAGGACTGAAGAAGTCCCTGCAGAATTCAGATGCATACTTTCTGGTGCAACAACAAGTGTTTGAGGACTTAAGCGCCAAACAAGAGAAAGTTAATAAGCTTGCTAAGCATCTTGCCAGCATTATGGGTACCCAGGATATTGTTTCTTGAGCTCTTCTGAAGTGGTTTCAGTTCTGGACTTGTTTTGCTGCGGCATTTATATGCTGCTTTGTTCCCTATATTTGCACTTGTGGCGAACTTTGATGCCTAGTGGATGTAATATGTGTAATAGCCGTGATAGCCTAGCGTAAGTTGCTTGCTTATTTATTTCCTTATTGTCTTGTTTATTTGTTTTCTTGTAGTCAGTGCAGTTCTTTTTCCGCGGTTTGCTAGTGGCTGCAATAACCTATTTTTTAAAACTAGGCCACATTAACAATGGGCTACATATTTACTGTAGTTAACATGGGCTTCCTACGGGCCGTAGAAACATTGGGCCTTCTAAGGGCCATAGAAACAATGGGCCTTCTACGGGGCGTAGATATAATGGGCCTTCTATGGGTCGTATCATCAATGGGCCTTCTAAGGGCCGTATGATTGGTTGGCCAAACCTGGGCCAATAACAGACCACATTATGGCCGTAAATGGGCTAGAGTTGAAATCGTCCATTCATGGGCCGTCGTTAGTCGGTCATATTTGATGACGCTATGAAAACGACCCAACGTATTAACGGGCCACAAACGGGCCGACTGTAACCACGGGCTGAATTTGGCCCACAAGCAGAAAATGGCAGTAACGGGCCGAAAGTAAACGAATGCTGGAAATGAGCCCAAGAAAAATGGGCCCTGAGAAGGCCGAAAGATAACATGGGCTGGAAACGGCCCAACGGAATAATGGGCCGTTAATGGGTATAAAGTTATACACTGTTCATTACGGGCCAGTTTTACCACGGGCCGTTAATGGGCCGAGGGTTGCTCAGGGCCTCATATGGGCCAAAAGATGTCATGGGCCATACATGGGCCGGAATTTAAAACGGGCTGGAATTATATTGGACGACCCAGATGACGCTACTGGGCCTAATTCGGATAGGCCGTAAACGGGCCCTGGGTTAGCGGGCTATAAATGGGCTATATGCGAACGGGCCGTTAACAGGCTTGCAGTGGGCCGACCCGCCACCTTTTGACCAAGTCAAACGGGCCGGCCTTTTCACATGAATGGGCCTCTGTTGGGCCGTGCCATGTGTCAACGTATCATTGGCGCTTTGGGTCCAATGAGTGGATGACATCTGTCACAACGGCGAGCAGACACATGATTCCTCCAACCAATGATGATTTTACACGTGCAAAATCCCCATTGGTCGGGGCTGTTAACGGGTTATCGGATCCAAAACCGGACCCGATAGCTTAACGGCGTTCTGTTACGGTGGATGCCACGTGTCGGTCACCCTTGACGAAAGCACTTCTGTGACGCGCGATTTATCGTCATGGAAGTGGACACTTCCGTGATGATAATCTTGGTAATGTCATGGAACACTTCTACGACAGCACAGGTATGACTATCTTGATTCTGTCATAAATTTGTCATGGATGTACATGCATGACTGAAAACATGACCTACTGTGACAAACAGGTATCATCACGGAAGTGTATTTTTTTGTAGTGTATATGATGAATATGGGAGCATGGCTCCACAAAAATTTATTATGTGACAATGTTTGGCACGGGGGCTCCTACCAATCGAGTGGACTCTTTGTTAGTCACAGCTAGGAAAAGGTAGTGATCGGGTGCTACCCCGGGTACTTGAGGTACCGCGGGTCGTGGATGGCACGAAAGCTTCCCGGATCTTGTGGGTAAAGTGTGCAACCTCTGCAGAGTGTCAAACTATTCGAATAGCCATGTCCACAGTCAAGGACAGTTGGGTGGTGCTGCTTAGACTATGTCCATATGTTTCTGACAAACAACACGGTTTGGTAATATTGTTGATGTGATTCATGAGGAAGTCATGATGAGCTTGAGCATGAGTTGTTTATAACTCTTTCTTGATATTGATGTACGTAACCTCCTGATACTTGTTGCAGACGCATTCATGTCCTTGATAAATGTTGATCATACTTGCATGAGAAAAACTAGCTTTGCGCAAAAATGCCAATTTAGCAGTAGAGCCTTGCATAATTATCCTGTTATCACTCTCGGGTTGCTTGCGAGTACATTCAAAGTACTCATTGGCTTGCCACAGGTTATTTTATTGGCCAGGCATGGAAGAACAGGAGTAAGATGAAGATTTCTCTAGTGAAGAACATGCGAGCTAGGACACTTCCCAGTTAGAATGCGTGTAGGGTTAAGGCAGATGGCATGGGTCCAAGTTGTCATTGAAGATTTCCGCTGCGATGATATACTCAAGACTTGACCATAATGGTCCTACTTGTGTAAGACGGTATGTATGGATGTAAGACTCTCGTTATTCAGCTTCCGTGTGTTCAGTGAGCATTGATCTCTGGGATCACTGTACACGTGCATTCGGTGATCACGACTTATGACCTGGGGTCCCCACAGAGCTGGTATCAGAGCCATCCTGACTGTAGGAAGCCTTAGTTAGCATGGTCGTTAGTTAGGGTAAAACTATTTTCAAAACTATCACTAATTTTCAAAACTATCTATACTTCTCTTCTCTTCTGAGTTTTTAAAATACTAAAGATATATTTTCCTTATTGACCTCTTTCCCTTCAAAACTTTTGCAAACGGTCGCTAGCACCCTCATGCCCCTGACCACGGGATTCCTTGTAATCCTCGTGAATAATCTAGAAGGAAGACACCTTGCCAAACATTCACCCACATCTTCTGAACACAAGTTTGGCAACACCACGACAAGACAGAAGACACCTTCTCAAGGATTGAGGAAACCAAGACTCGGAAGATGGTGACACCCTTGACATTGCCCCAGGATGATGCAACCTTGTCCTATGATGATCAGGGTGTAGGATATGCAAGATCATGATATACATCGCTAATAGAGCAACCCTGTCCTTACCGTTGTTGTGTCGGCAACCACCTGTGGATGAGAACCTCGCCATTTGGTCTGCCTCACTATAGTGAGCAGGAAAATGGTTGTCTTCATCCCCCACTCTTGGTGTCGATGTTGTCATCAACGTAACCGACAGGCTGGACCTCTACTATGCATTGTTAATGTCATTGTATAAAGAATTGCTTACCTTGTACCATCGACACCTTAGAAGGCAAAAGGGATCATCATGATTAAGAAGACAGCAGAATACCGAGTCAATGCCAGCTATGAGGAACCACCTTCACCCCATCAGCTCATCAAGTGAGAAGTTGATGAAGATTCTTCAAGATCAACCCGGATCGTTTCATCGAACAACTACAAGAGACATCGCGACACCTGAGGAAAACCCAGAAGACTACACGAGACACGAAGCAAGCACGACTACTGAGTCCGAGAACCCCTATGGTAGGATGAGTCGTGTATCCCCTATACGAAGTTGAGTCCGTGCGATGGTTCAAAGGGAACCATGTTGTGTGTTGCTTGTTTTATTGTTTGTGCTTTGATATAGGTCACACTTTTGCCAAAGGCAACAAGTACACGACCATATCACCTACATTGCTGTTTTCGTTTGGCCCTTTTGGCACTTGTTTGTTTGCACTTGCACTATAGAACCCCCTTTAGGCATTCCCCTCTTCTATTCTACTTTTCCCTCTCATCTATTTCATCAACTGGAGACCAGCAAGACATGATGCACCAAGGATTCCACCTCGGTAACCAACTAGCACTGAAGACTTTTGCTACAGCCTCCTCGATCAAGTGCAACCCCGTAGAGTTATGTTTACCCCTCAAGATTAGAAACTCATCCCTAGACCCTTCGAGACTTCACGGGATACCCCGGCATGAATCCTTATTAACCATGAGCTTAACATACGGAACTGCAAGAGAACAAGTTAAGCTTCAGTAACCTTTGCTCATCACTGGGTTTATTATGGAACTAGTGGGCATAGTGAACAAACACATTACCATCTTAAGATAACACCAGAACTGATGATGCCATAGGGAAGACCGATTTAAGCATATGAATATAGGGAAGATGACTTGACGAGGCTATACTAGTGAGGAAATATCTGAGACTCTTTGGTGGAACACGAGACTTTGATGATAGTAGATGAACTTGGTGGATCAGGTTGATAGAATAGCATAATTTACTTCTCCCTTGAGTAAATTGGATTTAGTAGGATAATTATGTCCGCAAGCTGAAATTCTTGGAAGTATAAGGATTTGACTCAACCAGGAGATATTGCTAGGAAGTGGTAATGTTACGATAATGACTTGGGGGAACATGTAGAAATTCTTGTTGGACATGAGATTTGGATTTAAATAGGTGATCCTAGTGGAATATAGATGTTGAGTAAGTCTCCATGGTTCGGAGTAAATTGGATTTAGACTGATGATCTCGATCATGATACCATGTTTCTCGGTGGACGATAAACTAGGACATTCGATTAATTGTCGAAGTAGATTTAGGGATCTATATAAGCTTGAAATTGGAGATTACTTGACCTCGATAACGGAAATTGGTAGACTTACTATCGTAAGGATAGCCCTTTCAGGTATTTGGGGATTATAGGACAATAGAAGATCATGTGGAACACCATAGACATTGGATTTGTAGGATTAATGGATTATGTAGTGAATGATGGAAGTTAATGGGCTGTTGGAGTTGATTCATATGAAGGAAACAAGATCTTGGAGTGGTATATGACATGTTTCCTTAGGATATAGATGCACTATCATGGACCCTGGATGGGTGAGCTGAATACTTGGAATGTGATGTTTAATTCAAGCTTAGCGGCTTGTATGATCCATGGATTTCTACATGAGGATAACCATACATATGAGTTTCGGGATAGTTGACATGTGTGATTTTGTTAGACCTCCTCTCGGGATCCATGAGGATATGAATAGCATGACTGATGATTGGAGTTGGCCTATACGAGATGCTATTTTCGGTGATATAAGGTGATTTGTTTGGAGGACTAGATCAAACAATTGGCATCTCAGAAACCGTGCTCAAGGATAATATGATAAACGTTCACTCGCACCCTAGAATCCTTGAAACCCCTAAGCACCAAGCCACAGCATGGTCGGATCATGAAAATTAATGGGCTTTGGCTCTAGGTCAAGAATACCTTGGCCAATAGTCAACCATGACCACCACCAGTACCCAAGCCTACTTTATGTACCCCATGAAGAAGTCCTCCTAGATTACTTGGACAAGTTGGTTGTCATCTTTAATTTGTGACCTACTTGTCTACCCGAATACGGAAGAAGAAGCCGTTCAGCTGGTCAGAGAACATTTGAAGACCGCCATGTCGAGGAGGAAGAACTATACCAACCACCATCGTCAAGAAGTAAACTTCCGCGTCGAAGATCAGGTGAATCTGCAAGCCATTCCTCTCAAAGGAACCAAGCATTTCCATGCCAAAGGAAAGCTCACACCAAGCTATATCACCCCCTCCGAGATCACTGCAAGACGAAGAGTAGAAGGCTACTAGCTGGAGTTGCCACCTAAGTTATCCTATGTGCACAACGTTTTCCACGCGACCCACCTCCGGAAGTGTCTCTAACTTCCTAACAAGCCTGATCTCTAGGACATCGACCTCCATCCCGATCTGACCTATCGCGAGAGACCCATTAGCAACCTGGATCTACCAGAATGCCATACACGAAGCCACACCATCAAGTAATTCAAGTTCAATGGAGCACCACTCGGAAGCAGAAACATCATGAGGACGTGAAGACTACCCTAGATCCAAGCTTTCGTATTCCTTCCCGCGCCTGTTATAGGAATCTCAGGGATGAGATTCTTGTAAGGGGGTAGGTCTGTCACACCCTAATTTTCTTGCCACAACACTTAAGCTAATACTCATGACAAAATATGGTTTGACAAAAACTTTTGAGTGTTTTTAACTTTGCTCGACTCAATTTTTGTTGTTGTTTGAAAGTGCTCTAAAAATCAAATAAATACTCCAACTCCTATACTTCACCTCCTTGATCCAAAAAAATTCCCAATGATCATGCCATGTGTATAGGTCAGAATAGTATCTTCTTGTAAAAATAATTTGGCCAAAAAAGTATTTTCTAAATTAGGTTTTCCAAAAACCCCCTGAGTTAAGGCTTGAACTACAAGTACATAATCTGGGTTGTGAAAAAATTCCCAAAATTATATTTGAATCCTATTAGATATAGGACTCCCTAAAACCACAAAAATATTATTTTAGAAGTTATTTTGCTATTTTATTTAAAGGCATTTTCTTTAGGCCAGAAATGGTCTTTAATAGGTAAAAATTATTTTTAAAGTTTCAAAAATATTTGAGAAACTTTAGGGAAACTCAGTGGACATATATTTACCATATATATGAGTTTAAACCCATGGTCATGTTCAAAATATTGGACAAAACCCTCCAAAACATTTCTGTTCATTTCAAATATTTCTATATGAAATATTTTCAAATAAATCCAGGAAAATTGTAGCAAGTCCCACATACCTGATTTGATGATCTTGCAAAGTTTAATTTCCATCCAAATAATTTTGGTACACGAAAGTGCCAAAAACCCTCTCTGACGTGATGCAAGTTTGAACAACTCTACATTGCCAACTTTCTTCATTTGATCCCAAACTTTGTGGACATGATCAAGTACCCAAATGATGACACTACACTAAGTGGTGCATCAAGGAGACGAGATTAGCTTAGCTAGATCTAAGCAAATCCATTTCTGTTGATTTCTAGGGTTTACAAAAGTTACATTGTGAACTTTATCCAAATGAGCCCAAATTTCTACCACATCGAGAAATGGTCATGTGCATATCCCCAACAAGTGGCACAAGAAGGAGAAAAGTGAAAGTGGCTTAAACATGCATCAAACACCTTCTGCCATTTTCCCTAATCACCATTTTGACCTCTTCCACTAATCTCCATGAGCTCGAATATTTACCAGAGCTTCTCCTAGTCCTATTCTACCTCCAGTAACTCCCTCCCAACTAGAGCTCTATGATTGATGGGGTAAAACCCCATTGCCCCCTCTGTTTTCACCATGGCAGCACCTTTTCTACCCTCCTACTTCTTACCCCTCCCTTCTACCTTACTCCCTAAGCATCTAAGTCCCCCTCAGACAATCCAGCAGCTAGTAGACAAGGTGGGACACGCCCAGAGCGTGTGGGCATGTCGTGGCATGCTAGATTGGCACTCTGGAGCGCGCTACAGTGCCTAGCCGCACTGTAGCCGCGCCCATTCCAATGACTGGACCACGTAGGGCCTGTCCCTCATGTCTCCCAAGGCCACCTCGACGTCCTCTACATGACACGCGGTCGGGCCCCTCCTCCCTCACCCTCCTCTTGCCCTACTGAGCTCGCCCGAGCGCCGCCCATCTCGTCCAGTGGGTGCACAAGCTCAGGGCCCTCCTGGAGCATGCCCCGTTCCCCCATTCCTTCTCCCTCGGCCTGGACCGCTCCCACGACTACCCAAGACACGCCCCAGGGCGCTCATTTGGCCCCTGGCATCGCCTAGGCCGCGGCCGTGGTCGCCGTCCAGGGTGCTCCGTGGCCTCACCATATAAGGCCACCCCGAGCCCTCTCTGTTCTCAGCTCTCTCCCCCTCCCGTGCATCCCCTCAACCAACCTACCTCTCCCTCTCGTGCCCTCCTCCCACCTCCATGCCCGGAGCCATGTCGTCGGCCTCCTCCTAAATTCATGCCCTGTGGCCTCTCCCTTCCCCTTTAGACACCACCAGAGCACCTCCAACATCACCACAGTCCTCCCCGTGCTCCTTTACCTTCTCCCGGTGACAATAGCACCGTGCCCACCATCACCGTCGATCTCGCCCGCCATGGCTGATTGTGTGTTCGCGCCCGGCCTCCCCTGCGGTCATGGCGTAGCTCGGCGGGTGCAGAGTGACCTCCTGATCCTGCCGGTATGCTGGGTGCCGCTGGAGGTGGCCGGTGCCATCGGGGAGAGCGCCGGAGCAGCTCGGCCTCGCCTCCCCTTCCTCTGCTCTGTTAGAGCGGGTGAAAGGAGACGGCCTGAGCTATAGGCCCCACACATCAGTGACCTAGCGGGCGGGCCGCGCCCGTTTAAGTGGAAACAGCTTCGGCCGACCTCGCTTTCCTCGAGCGAAAGTGCACCACGACGAAGCCGACTACGACGTGGCCGCCTGCGCACGTGCAGCCAAGCCGCTGGGCCGGCCCTGTGCATTCTGGCACTAAGCCTCGTCGTGCGTGCATTATAAGGTTAAGCCCTTTCCCTTTTTCTTTTTCTAGTAAGCTTCTAAAATCCACAAATAATTCAAATAAAGTCCAAAATTGGTTATTCCAATTTCTAGTGACTCCATAAATCATGTTCTACCTGATGGTGCATCATGCACATTTTTCCAGAGCAGTTTCCTTCACACTTATTTAGTAAATCCCAGTTTTCTTATTTCTGTCATAAACTTTACAAAATCACAAAGAGCCTATTTTTGATACAAATGCCATGATTCAAATTCCTAAATACTTATAATTCCAAAACTTAGCTTTTGAACATTTGTCCCAATACTTTCTATGCCAAATGAAATATTGGTCCATTTCTCCATATATTGCCAACTTTGCAAATTCATAGGAAAATCATTTGATCTCCAAATCCAGTGAAACCAACTCCTAGATGCTTCTAAAATCATTCCTTGTTAGACGGGTGCCTTTGCTCATTTTTCAAAATAATTCTTCTGTACACTTCGTGCAAGTCCACTACTCTCTTGGTTCCATCATATTGAAATGTTCAAAGGAACCAATTAATCCACTTCCAATGAAACCACTTTGGTCATTCCTCATGTGACCAGAGGTATCCTAGAAAAGTCCAACTCCAATTTTTAGAGCACATTTATTTTTGCCTTGTTGTATGGCTTATTGTGATTGTTTCCAACGTTAGTTCACTAAGTAGATAGAGCATTTGGAGAAGGACCAGAAGATGTCAAGACTCAGATGAACTAGGCAAGCAGCCCTTTGACCATGATGAACCCTTTTAATCATAATAGCATTTCTTTCCGTTATTGTTGAATGCATGATAACTTGAATGGCAACCTTGCTAGGCTTGCCTCCGTTGCATGCCCCGTTGATACTTCCATTATTCATGACTCTATCCTTGTTTAGTGTTGTGTTGGTGGGTTGTAGAAATATGCTATAATAGTTGGCTACGCAAAATTGAAAGTGTGTTAAGTCGACTAGAGGGGGGTGAATAGGCAATTTTTATGAATTCTTCACTGAGGAATTCCAAGGTGAGGAAAGTCCTAAGAGAAGAACTACTTGCAGCCGAATAAGTACTCAGATGCAAACATAACAGAACATAAGCATGGTCATCATGATGAAATGAAAACAAGCACAGAGTACAGAAAGCGTAAACACAGGATACACAGGATACATAGGATGAAGACAAACAGACTGAAGAAATTGAATTGAGGAAATTGAGAAAGTCTTCAGTCAAAGTCTTCAAACAGATATGAACAAGCACACAATGCAGTAATGAGGAAATGAAAGAGTTGAGGAAATAGAACCAGTAGGCTTGGTGAACACAGTGATTTGGTAGACCAGTTCCAACTGCTGTGACAGTTGTACGTCTGGTTGGAGCGGCTAGGTATTTAGGCCTGAGGACACATAGTCCCGGACACACAGTCCTCACCGTATTCTCCTTGATCTAAGGCAACACAGACCTCGCCCAATCACTCGTGGTAAGTCTTCAGGTGACTTCCAAACCTTCACAAACTCGGTCACTCGGCGATCCACAATTTCCTCTTGGATGCTCTAGACCATGACGCCTAACCGTCTAGAAGATGCACAGTCTTCAAAGGTAACAAGCGTCGGATCCACGCAGGATCAATCTCTTTAGTGATGCTCAATCACTTTGGGTTTGTAGGTATTTGAGTTTGGGTTTTCCTCACTTGATGATTTTCGCTCAAAGTCCTTGGAGGATGGGATGCTCTCAAATGACAAGTGTCAGTTTCTCTCGGAGCAGCCAACCAGCTAGTGGTTCTAGGGGGCGGCTATTTATAGCCTAGGGAGCAGCCCGACATGATAAGCCATAAATGCCCTTCAACGATATGACCGTTAGGTGGGTAGATATTTTGGGACAGCCGACGCGTAGCACAACAATGGTCGGAAATTTGACTATCAAATTCCTTAGGGCTATCATGTTCTTCACTTGTATGCAATCCGCACTGGTGAATTCCTAACTCCTCAGTCACAACAAATTCCTCAGAGACCAGAAGAACTTCATCTCTGTCATTGAAGAAATTGACTGAACTGCATGAGATTTCCAATGGCTTCACTCGAAGGGATTGGTAGGTGTAGGATATTGAGTTGAGCATCAGATGGAAATTTTTCCTTAGTATTTCCTCGACCCCCTTTAACAGCACGGTGTTTCCTATGACTCAAGAAAGAGAAAATGAAACTACGGAAATAAAAGTCTTCACGCTTCATGTTCCTCGTATGAATACCAAGTCTTCATGGTCACACCAATTTCTTCACTTTCAAAGTCTTCAGAAAGTCCTCAGAAATCCAAAGTCTTCAGTCGAAGACATTCAATTTTAGGGGTCGACTTTCTCCGTAAATATCGAACTGCTCATAGACTTATAGACCTGTGTACACTCACAAATGCATCAGTCCCTTAACCTATAAGTCTTCAATACACCAAAATCACTAAGGGACACTACATGCACTTACAATCTCCCCCTCTTGGTGATTGATGACAATATAGGTTAAATTTTCAATGGGGATAAAACATATGAAGTGTAAATATTAATATTGAGGAATTTGATTGCAAGATATAAAAGAACTCCCCCTGAAGATGTGCATAGTGAGGAATTTGCTTTTGAAGCAATGCACACTTGAAGGGTAGAATCATGGAGATCTCCCCCTATATCTTGTAATTCATACACGCATTTAACATATAATATGAAGAATTTGAAATGCATGTTGAAATGTGGTGACTGATGTAATTCAGCATGCGTGCATTAACATATATGAGGAATAAGCATGCAGAAGAACACAACAAGAGTATCACACCACCATCGGGTTTAACTTCAACTCGATCCAATAAAGTCTTCAAAAGAACGAGAGTTGTAACTTAGCAAAAAACGCCCATATATGTAGACCCACTTGAAGACTAACTCAAATTTCTCCCCCTTTGTCATCGAATGACCAAAAGGATAAAAAATGAGGACTAACGCCCCTGAAGAATATCATGATGATGAAGGAGCACCCGCGTTGTTGGGGTCGTGTAACGCCCACGATGCGGCTATATCTCCCACGTGTCGAGGCACGACTTAGAGGCATAACCGCATTGTGGTTTTGTCGCAAGAAGGGTCATCTTCACACAATCCCATGTAATGAACAAGAATGGGATAGAGAGTTGGCTTACAATCGCCACTTCACACAATACATAAATAAATCATACATCATCCAAGATACACACATAGGTCCGACTACGGAACCAAGATAAAAGAAGACAACCCAACTGCTAGATCCCTGATCGTCCCAACTGGGCACCACTACTGATCAAAATGAAAAGAAACAACACAACGGACAAGATCTTCATCGAGCTCCCACTTGAGCTCAGTTGCGTCACCTGCACTGGTCTCATCGGCACCTGCAACTGTTTTGGAAGTATCTGTGAGTCACGAGGACTCAGCAATCTCACACCCGCGAGATCAAGACTATTTAAGCTTATAGGAAATGATGGTGTAGTGAGGTGGAGCTGCAACAAGCACTAAGCATATATGGTGGCTAACATATGCAAAAGAGAGCAAGAAGAGAAGCAACGGAACGGTCGTGAACTAGCAATGATCAAGAAGTGATCCTGAACTCCTACTTACGTCAAACATAACCCAGAAACCGTGTTCACTTCCCGGACTCCGCCGAGAAGAGACCATCACGGCTACACACGCGGTTGATGCGTTTATTTAAGGTCAAGTGTCAAGTTCTCTACAACCGGATATTAACAAATTCCCATCTGCCACATAACCGCGGGCACGGCTTTCGAAAGATAATACCCTGCAGGGGTGTCCCAACTTAGCCCATCATAAGCTCTCACGGTCAACGAAGGATAAACCTTCTCCCAGGAAGACCCGATCAGTCTCGGAATCCCGGTTTACAAGACTTCTCGACAATGGTAAAACAAGACCAGCAAAGCCACCCGAATGTGCCGACAAATCCCGATAGGAGCTGCACATATCTCGTTCTCAGGGCACACCGGATGAGACATCCTACGAGTAAAACCATACCTCGAGTTTCCAAGAGGGGGCCCCGCAGTCTGCTCAGTTCGGACCAACACTCGAAGGAGCACTGGCCCGGGGGGGCGGTCTAAAATAAAGATGACCCTTGAGTCTGCAGAACCCAAGGGAAAAGGGGATAGGTGGTAGCAAATGGTAAAACCAAGGTTGGGCCTTGCTGGAGGAGTTTTATTCAAAGCGAACTGTCAAGGGGGTCCCATAAATCACCCAACCGTGTAAGGAACGCAAAATCAAGGAACATAACACCGCTATGACGGAAACTAGGGCGGCAAGAGTGGAACAAAACACCAGGCATAAGGCCGAGCCATCCACCCTTTACCAAATATATAGATGCATTAATAATATAAGAGATATTGTGATATCCCAACATAAACATAATCCAACATGGAGCAATCTTCAACTTCATCTGCATCTAGCAACGCTATAAGAGGGGCTGAGCAAAAGCGGTAACTTAGCCAAACAATGGTTTGCTAGGAAGGTGACAAAGGTTAGAGGTTCATGGCAATTTGGGAGGCTTGAAGAGCAAGTGAATAGGTAACACGGCATAGCAATAGAGCGAACAACTAGCAAGCAAAGATAGAAGTGATTTCGAGGGTATGATCATCTTGCCTGAGATCCCGCAAGGAAGAAGAACGAGTCCATGAAGAAGACAAACGGATGTAGTCGAACGAATCCTCACAACTCCGGAAAGAAACCGAAGCTAACGAGAGAAGCAACCCGGAAAGAAACAAACAACATAGTAAACAACCACCACATACACATGGCATGATGCAAAAACAAATATGATGCATGTCCGGTTTAATGAGGCATGGCATGGCAAAGTGCAACAAACAACACTACAAATTAAGTGGAGCTCAATATGCAACGAGTTGCATATTGACGAAACACCACATTTAATTATTTAGTTCTCTCTCATTTATGTACCCAACAATATTGAATGTTATTAGCCATGGCAAGAGGTGAAGCATAATTAAACAACCTATCTAGGCAAGTTTAAATGAGGCCGGAAATAACAAACGACAATGCCGGAAAATCCCCATATGTCGATTAGCAATTTTTAATGCAAACATCAATTTAGACATTTTAAATGTTGTTATCATGATGCGGATGACAATGCAAGTTATATGCAATTTTATAAAACGTGGACACGAGCATATTATGAAGCATTTGTTACCGTGGTGGAACGAAGAAGGGTGCCACGACAACGAATCCGAAAATGGTGCCACGGCAACATATCGGTTCCGGTAGCTCACGGAGATACCGGCGCAAGGAGAATTGTGCGGATGTGTGAAACATGCAAGAGAATGGTGGGGTGCTCCCGGTTACCGGGTTCCCATGGTACGGCGTCATGGTAAGGAAACGAGTGACAGTGTGCGACGAACAAGTCGGGCACGGTGCAAACGCAAGCAACTCAAACAACACATGCTTTCGTTCACGGGCGCCGTTCTCGGGGTTATACCTTCGAAGCGTGCATTCGGGGCGGAACGCGTTCGTGTCGAAGGAAGTAGGTGTACACGTTTCGTAGATGAACTTGACGTAACCGTGCGGTAGTCGAACTTGGCGACGGTAGTGGTACACGTTTTCGTAGATATTTGAGTCAACAGTAGCGGTACTTGGTGAATCCCGAAACGGTCTTGGCGTCTTCGCGCGTAGGGGTACTTGGCGTTTCCGTGTAGTCGGTCTTGCCGGTCCCGGTCTCGGCAACCTAGTTGTACAAGAGCATCATCGGACTTGTCGAATCCGAACTCTTCGAGGGCCGTCGTGGTACTTGGCGCTTGCGGTCTTGACAGCTCGAAGGGGGTGCTTGTCGTCCTCTGTCTTGCGGGTCGTGGTACTTGGCGTGGAGGTAACCATCGGGCTGCCGTTTGTTGGAAACGAGCTGTACCAGGGAAGATCAAAGAAGTGGCAGCAGCAACAGAGTTGGCCGAAGGGGACGGCTCAGGCAGGAGCTCCATAGCACAGCGATGAGGCCGACGGAGATGCAACAGGAGATGGGCGCGGAGGAGGCAAGAAGGCGCGGAGGCGACGGTCTGGAGAGGGAGCTGCAGCGGGGTCGCGGAGAGGCAGGAGGCGCGGCGCTTGTCGGAGGAGGGAGGCGAAGCAGCTCGGGGCAGCGGTGTGCACGGAGCGGTGACGGCCGCCGGAGGCGAGGACGCGGGGTCGAGGCAGAGGCGACCGGCGGGGGACTCGGCGACGGGGACGGCTTGCGGGGGCTCCGGCGAGTGGCGCGGAGGCGAAGGCGCGACGAGCTTGAAGATGACGACGGCTGCGGCGCGGGGCGACGCTCGAGGGTGGCCGGAGCCAGGCGGCATCGCCATGGGAGCAGCTCGGTCGAGCACGAGCTCGAGACGGGAGGTGGCGCACGAGGCGCGTGCGAAGACGAAGGAAGAAGATATAGGGCGGCCGACGACGGACTTCGCGCTGGTTGCCGGCGGCAGGAGGCGGAGCGCTGGCGCGATGCGTGTGTGCGTGTGTGTGGCGGCGCTGGGAGGACGAGAGGGAGAGGGTGAGGATCGAGCGATGGGTCTCCCTGGCGGCGCTAGGAGGTTAGACGGGCTAGGGTTAACAGAGTAGTGGTTGGGCTTTGGGAGGCAAATGGGCCTGCCTGAGTGGTGGGCTGCGGGAGGCCGCGGTGGCCTGGGCCGACTACTGTAGGGAGGCCCAGCTGGGCCGGCTGGGGTCTCTCTCTTCTCCCTCTCTCTCTAATTTCTTTTAGCAGAAAAGAACTAGAGAGAAGAAAAAGAAAGATAGGGTTAGGGAAAGAATTTGCGCATGGGGATTATTTTCCTGGAATCACAAAAATGTGCTTGATCCAGGAAAAATAGAAGTGGCCTGATTGGACGATGTAAATTCAAATGATTTAAGGGAAGTGAGGGTTGGGAAGGTCCAAAAATGTTCGGATTTAGGCGGAGCTTCGATAAAAGAGATAAGAATTTATGGCAAAAGTTGGAGAACAAACATGAAGCAAAAGGCATGATAATTAAATTGCAAGTGTGTTATGGTGATTCCAAAGTTAATGGAATATTTTTAATATAGCTTCCTAATATTGGGAGGATATGTTCTAAAGAGAAGTCACCCTGTGAACTCCCTCGATTTAAATGGATCGAAGATCCATGCAATTTATCTAGTTGGGTTTTTACGCAAAGATTTAATGACATGATGGCATGATGACATGATGCAATGCAAAAATAAAAGAGCAAGCACTAAAAGGAACACACGGCGATCACGAAAATAAGGAAGTCTTCTGAAGCGTCGGTCTCGGGGCGTTACGGGTCGGTTGTTGTAGTAGGGCCTGCCGTAGTGTCGTCCAAATATTCATGCTCATCCGTGTCGCGGGATGAAGAATATGACCTGGCCACCAAGGAGGGAACTTTGACCTTCTTGTATTTCTTCGCTGGTGGCTGAGACTAGTCAAAGTCCTTCTTGAGACCTATTTGCTTCAGATCTTCTTCACCATAGAGATGAGACAGAACAGCCCAGGTGCGACCAAAGACTTCATAGAGGTACTAATGGTTTTTCTTCCCTGCATTGTGTGTAGCAGTCATGTTGTGAAGAATAGAATCAAACTGACGCTTAACCCATTTGTGGTTGCGATCGACCTTCTGGTGAAGACTGAGGAGAAGCTCATGATCAGTCATCACCCTTGGTGCTGTGCCTTGAGGATTTTGCTTTGAAGCATTAGCGGCAGTGTCATGAGTGGCAGTGTCATCATTGGTGGAATAAGATGCAGCTTTGTGAAACTCACCATCCAATGGACGAATGCCTTCATCAATAACAGCAGTGGCCTTACCCTTTTCATCAGCTGAGGAAAATGTCTGTTTGAGGACTTCAATGGGGGGCAAGTAGCTGAGATGATTTTGAAAATCAGCCTTGTAGTTGAGTGAAGACCTTGTTCTGAGGAATCTCATAATCCAAGGAGCGTAAAGCTTCAACTCAAATGAAGATAATGCAACATTGGCCAGAGTCCTCATGAAGAAATCATCATAGTTGACAGGAATGCCATGCATGATATTGAATAGCAGATTCTTCATGATGCCAACGACTTCTTCCTCATTTGAGTCGTGGCCTTTGATTGGACTCAACGTCTTTGGGGCACATACAACAATTCCTTCACGAGGAATGTGGTCCTTGGGGCTTGACCGGGCTTCAGCGGCTTCATCAACACTTGCATGTAATGATCTGTAAGCTCAGGTTCATGGTATATACAACGAGCACCTTCAAGGGGAGGACTGATAGGCAGGGCATGAAGCAATTCAGAGGCCGGTGCTTTGTAATGAGTATTCTCTATCATCCAATCCAACACCCAAGAGTTCACATCTTCAGCATTTCCTGTGATGTGCAGCGTTGCATAGAACTGAAGGATAAGCTCATCATTCCAATCAACAATATCAGTGCAAAAGTTGAGCAGTCCAGCGTCATGAAGAACACTGAGGACTGGCATGAAGCAAGGCAGTGATTCCATGTCCACGTGAGGAATATGCTCATGGTGCAATACTTTGTCTTTGTTGAAAAGCACTGAAGAATAGAAATTGGCTTGGCTGGTAGTCCAGAAACGCTTCCTTCTAAGACGAGCAGAGCCATATGGGTTGTAATCCGTGAAGAATACGTGCTCATGGAAGAAGTCATTAGCCTTGAATTTTTTCTTCTTTGAGAAAGGATCCTTTGGCTTGGGCTAAGGAGTGTCAGTCAATTGCATCACAACCTCAGGAATCGCAATCTCAGGATCCACAGGCTGAGGAATTTCAGTTTCTTCTTAAGTGGCAGTCTGGGTCTTTAATTCTTTAGCAGCAATTTCATCAGCACTAGTAGCTGGAATCTCTTCATGAATAGATGGAGTGGTGCGAGGTTCTTCAGAGCCCATTTGAACTTCAGTATGTACTGGGGACTGAGGAATTAGTTGCATAGGAGTGAACAAAGGAGAATTGGGGTGCTGACTTTCCCAAAAGTCATCATTCATCACAGGTGTTGTGCATCCAATGTCCACATCCTCATCTTCTTCACTCATTTCTTCAACCCCGGCCTCTTCAGCTGTGAACTGAGGCATGGGCGATGAGACAACTGGGGTTGAAGGGATATCATCCACTTCAATTTCTTCATTCAACTGCTCTGAAGAAGCAGCAGAAGGAATATCTTCATCAGATCCTCTTGGGATTGCATAGTCTTCACCAAAGGGAATGAGTTCCTTTGATGGCATGCATGAGACAGGAACAACATCAATTGGATTCTCAAGAGAGCTTGTCAATTTCTTCATCTTCTTCGGAGCTGAAGATTCTGATGAAGTTGATGCTTTCCTTTTCTTCACAGCTGCATGCTCTGCAGCCTTGGTCTTCTTCACATCTGATGCAGAAGGAAGAATTGGACTTCGTGTAGGTGCAGGAGGAGCAGAGGAAATTTCAACTGATGCAGTTGCCCTGGCATGGTCGGTTTCTTCAGGCATAGCGGTTGAAGCTTCAGCTGGCCTGTCTTGTTCTTTAGGCACAACACTAGCGGTTGCCCTGGCAGATTCACGAGTGGCTGGAATGCAGTCATCAGCCCTGGTACTAGTAGTTTCATCAGCAGCCTGATTTTCATCAGCGGTGCTGGCATGTTCTTCTGTAGGCTGAGCAGATGCCTCAGCCTGAGGAATTTCTTGTTGCGTTGGGGCTGCAACATTGGTAGTGAATTTCTCAGTTATCTTCACAAATCTGACCTTGGCTCCAAGCCAGTCAGCATAGTAGCCATCAAATTCATCACTCATATTCTTGATCTCTGATTGCAGAGCTACAAGTTCTTCAAGTGAAAGCTTCAAGACGTTTTGCTTTAGAAAGCGCTCTTTCTTGTACTACGCCCTCTTCACCTTCCTCCCCTATTCATATTTCCATTTCTCTTCATCAATGAAGGCAATCAACACATGACTTTGACCAGGAGTGTGGTTCATCTCAGGCAAAGGTGTGTTGGGATCCTTGTGCCACAAGTCGATGAAGTCGAGGATCAACTTTGGATCCAGCATCAATGGCACATTATTGCCTTTGGCTCTAGCGGCCCTGTGTTGCCTGTCTCTGATGATTTCAGCGAGTTCTTCATCATCAGCTTCGTCGTCATCAGACAGTACTTGGAAGGCGACCTGCTTCTTGTGAGGACTTGGTCGAGAACCTCATCCAGCAGTGGCCTTAGTCTTCAGCAAAGTGGGGCCAGTTGAAAAATGCGGAGGAGCTGAAGAATTTGGAGAGGCTCCTGAGGCAATAGAGATGCCTGTTGTCCTTTGGCACAAGGCGAGATGCATAGGTGCTGAGGATTTGGAAGAAGGAGCTGAGGACTTTGGAGGAGCTGGAGCAGCATGAGGGATTTGCCGAGAGGGCTTTGCAGAATTGGGCCGTGAGGGCATTGCTGAGGAGTTTGGCCGTGAGGGCATAGAAGTTGAAGCACTGGGTCTGTGAGCAGGCTTCTTGGGCATAGCCTTTTTAGGCTTGCTAGCAGAGGCCTCAGCAGTGGCAGCAGCAGAATCTTCATTAAATTTCTTCACTGCCTCTTTAGCCATGTTGGCCAGTTTAGCTTGATGCTTGGCCCATTCCTTGGGAAATTCCTCACCTCTTATGATGCCAGAGGGATCGGCAACTTGGCCTGGTGCCAATGGAGGTCTAGGGCACGGAGGGTGTACAACAAATTTCTTCATGTACTTGGGAGTGACATAGCGATATTCCCTCCATTCTCTAGCCCATCTCCTCTCTATCCTCTGAATGTGCACTTTACGCTCATTCTTTGTGTCATGAGGAGGAGTGCAGTACCCTGCATAGATGTCATCAGGAATCTCAAATGCATTGTTGACTTCCAGCTTCTTTCCTCCCTTCTGTGGTTTCTTGCCATCAGCCATTTTCTTCAGCTGAGGATTTTGAATTATTGAGTTCTCTGACAAGGTATGTAACCTTTCTTCGAGGAACGCTGCAAATGAGTTAAGTTGATGAGAATCTAGTGATTCAGCAGTGGACATGTGTACCTGTGAACAGAGTATAGGTGCGAAGAATTTGGAGAGGTCATATGCGTTCTCAGAAGTTTTTGCAAAAAGAACAAGTTTGAGGAATTTGACCAGATGAGTCTTGAGGAATTTCACTAAGCGTTCTTTGACTTAGGTTCCAGAGTTGTACAGATTGAAAATCCACACAATTGAGGAATCTCGAAGAAAAATGTTGCTTAGGGAAACAGATCAAGAACACATGTTGAGGGAGGTGTTTAGTGTGTGAAGATTTGAAGAATAAACACCTTTTGAAGATTTTGTAGAAGATACAAGAATTAATAAGGGCAGTAAAAGTAACTTTTAATTAGCCTTGACGAAGAACACGATGAACTGTGAAGTGTAGATTTATAAGTTCGCCAGTTCGGATCTTCCACGCCCTAACTTGGCAGAGGAAGAGAGCTACGGCTGTGGCAGAGTGAAGAAATCCGCGGCCGGCGCGAGTACGATGGCGACGAGGTCGAGGCAGTGAAGCTCTCCCTCACCGGCGACGATGGAAGTAGCGGCGGTGCTAGGTTTTGAGAGCTCGAGCGGGGGAGCGAGGTCAAGCGGAGTAAAACCGAAGTGAGGAAGGGAGGGGGTATTTTAGCCATGGTGAAAAACTGCTCGCCCGAGGAAATTGGACGAACGTGCCCCTGACCCTTCTTATTCGCGTGACATGTGTCACCCACGTACTGAGAGGTGGCGATCGTGCGTGATCGTGGGTGAATAGATAAGTCCATCGTGGAATGTGGAACGGTTTGAGCGGCAAAAGCAGAAAATTGAGATAAGATAATTTTAAAGTTTCGTTCGCAAATGCTTCAGCTGACAAGGACACACTGAAGATTTTGAACGAGTTTCAATTAGAACGCGCATGAAAATTTTTTGCACAGACTGGGTTGAGTTTAGCATAGAGGGGGAAGGGTCCGATCACATTCACTTAGCAGAAAAGGCAACATGAAGAATTAGCAATAAGTGAATGTTGTAGAGGACATAAACTCATATATATATATATATATATATATATATATATATATATATATATATAGCCAATGAAGAACAACAACGGAAAGAGCGAAGACAATGAAAAGTTGAAGAAATTTGAACAACTGAGGAATTTCAAAAATGAAGAAAAACTCAAATTTAAGTTTTTCAACTTTTGGTGGTGGCGTGACCCACCGTATAAGAATGATGATTTCAGACACCGCGTACAATTGTCGTAGGGCTCTGAGAATCAAATTCTTTGTTAATTTCTTCACACTTAGCGTGTTAGTCTTCATTGATTGAAGAAAGACGGTTCTTCGTGTGTTGCACATCTAAGTCATCAATTTTGCATAAGTGTTAGGATGTGTGTCCTTTTCAAAGGACATTCGAAGATTCTAGGATATTTAGCTCACATCGCAACTTGCTAAATCTCTTCTCATCCAAGGGCTTTGTGAAGATATCAGCTAGCTGTTCTTCAGTCTTCACATGCTTAATAGAGATGTCGCCCTTCAACACATGATCACGAAGAAAATGATGATGAATCTGTATGTGCTTTGTCTTCGAGTGCTGAACTGGGTTATGAGCAATCTTGATAGCACTCTCATTTTCACAGTAGAGAGGCACATTCTTCATGTTGACGCCGTAGTCCTTGAGAGTTTGCTTCATCCATAGCAATTGAGCACAGCAAGAACCAGCAGCAATGTACTCAGCTTCAGCAGTAGACAGTGATACGCAGTTCTGTTTCTTCGAAGACCAACAGACCAAGGATCATCCAAGGAAATGGCATGTGCCTACTGTTGACTTGCGGTCCACACGATCACCAGCATAGTCAGAGTCTGAATATCCAATGAGATCAAAAGCCGAGCCCTTGGGATACCATAATCCAAGTGTTGGTGTGTGAGCTAGATATCGAAGAATATGCTTCACAGCCTTATGGTGTGATTCCTTCGGTGTAGCTTGAAATCGGGCACACATGCAAACACTAAGCATAATATCTGGCCTAGATGCACATAAATACAATAAAGAACCAATCATGGAGCGGTATACCTTTTGATCGAAGTCAATACCATTTTCATCAGTGCATAGATGGCCATTTGTGGGCATAGGGATTTTGACGCCTTTGCAGTCTTGCATGCCGAATTTCCTCAGTACATCCTTGAGGTATTTCTCCTGAGATATGAATATGCCATTGCGCTGTTGACGAATTTGAAGACCTAAGAAGAATTTCAATTCTCCCATCATAGACATTTGATATTCTTCACTCATCATATAGGCAAATTCATCACTGTAACGTTGGTCAGTACAGCCAAAGATGATATCATCAACATATATTTGGCATACAAACAATTCACCATCATAAGATTTAGTGAAAAGAGTTGGGTCAAGTGAACCGGGTTTGAAGCCTTTCTTCATGAGGAATTCCTTCAAAGTATCATACCACGCCCGAGGGGCCTGCTTGAGGCCATAGAGGGCCTTATTGAGTCTGTAGACTTGATCAGGATGCTTTGGATCTTCAAAACCTGGGGGTTGAGCAACATATACTTCTTCCTCAAGCTTACCATTGAGGAATGCACTTTTCACATCCATTTGATATAAGATGATATCATGATGGTTAGCATAAGCAAGTAATATGCGAATAGCCTCAAGTCTAGCAACAGGTGCAAAAGTTTCATCGAAATCAATTCCTTCAACCTGTGTGTAGCCTTGAGCTACAAGCCGTGCCTTATTCCTCACCACAAGGCCATTTTCATCTTGCTTGTTGCGGTAGATCCACTTTGTGCCAATGATATTGTGCTTGCGAGGATCTGGACGTTTGACCAGTTCCCAGACGTTGTTGAGCTCGAATTGATGTAATTCCTCTTGCATAGCTTGAATCCATTCAGGCTCCAGAAATGCTTCATCTACCTTAGTGGGCTCTGTGATAGAGACGAAAGCAAAGTGCCCACAAAAGTTAGACAAATGTGAAGCTTTTGAGCGTGTGAGAGGACCTGGTGCGTTGATGTCGCTGATGATTTTCTCAATCTGCACTTCATTTGCAACGCGAGGATGAGCGGGTTGTCGTCGAGGAATTGGATCAGCATTTTCTTCAGCACCATTTTCCTCAGGTGCATCAGCATGATGTTCTTCACGTTCTGGAATGACTTCTTCAGCAGATTCTTCGGTAGGAATGACATCCTCAGTGGCCTTGAACTTGATGGTTTCCTCAGGTGACTGTTCATCTAGCACAGGAGGTAGGTGCTCTCTTTGCGAGCCATTAGTTTCATCGAACCGCACATCTACAGTTTCAACAACCTTGTGGTGAACGATGTTGAAGACTCTGTAGGTGTGCGAGTCCTTTCCGTAACCAAGCATAAAACCTTCATGTGCTTTCGGTGCAAATTTAGAATTGTGATGAGGATCTCTAATCCAACATTTAGCACCGAAGACTTTGAAATAACTCACATTGGGTTTCTTGTCAGTGAGGAGTTCATATGCAGTCTTCTTGAAGAATTTGTGAAGATATACCCTGTTGATGATGTGGCACGCAGTATCAATTGCCTCAATCCAGAAATGACGAGGCGTCTTGTATTCATCAAGCATAGTGCGAGCCATCTCAACAAGTCTTCTTGCGCTCCACGACGCCATTCTGCTGAGGAGTATAAGGAGCAGATAACTCATGAGTAATACCAAGTTCATCAAGATAGTCATCAAGACCAGTATTCTTGAACTCAGTTCCATTGTCACTTCTGATGTGCTTTATCTTCACACCAAAGTTGGTTGAAGCCCTCGAGGAAAATCGTTTGAAGACTTCCTGCACTTCACGTTTGTAAGTAACAATGTGCACCCATGTGTAACGAGAGTAATCATCAACAATAACAAAGCCATATAGAGATGCTTCATTAGTGAATGCAGAATAATGGTTAGGACCAAAGAGATCCATATGAAGCAATTCAAATGGTCGAGTGGTAGTCATGATAGTCTTCGCTGGATGCTTGGCCTTGGTCATCTTTCCAGCTTCACAGGCTCCGCACAAGTGATCCTTGAGGAATTTGACATTCTCAATGCCAATGACATGCTTCTTCTTCGCGAGCGTGTGCAAATTCCTCATGCCAGCATGACCAAAGTCGTCGATGCCATAGCCAGCCTTCTAAAGCTTTTGCAAGTAGACATATAGCTGGTTGTGGTCCCGTAGAGAAATCAACAATATACAGATCTCCTCTCCTAAAGCCTTCGAAGACTTTGGAATTGTCAGCTTCCATGATCACAACACAACGATACTTGCCAAAGATAACAACCATATCAAGATCACAAAGCATTGACTAACATGAGGTTGTATCCTAAGGACTCGACAAGCATGACTTTGTCCATGTGTCGATCCTTTGTTTTCGCAATCTTACCTAGACCCAATACCTTGCTTTTGCCTTTGTCAGCGAAGATGATATGCTTCAGATGCGATGGAGATGAGGGAACATCCATCAATAGATTCTTGTCACCAGTCATGTGATTCGTACATCCACTATCGAGGACCCACTCAGTGGCTTTGGGTAGATCATCCTGCAGATGAATTAGTGCAACTTACGAACTCATATACTTCATCAGTGAAGAATATGACATCAATTTCATCAGATCACTAGAACAGATAAAGCAGTATGAGGACGTGAGAAATGAGGATTCATTTATTCATGATTAGCATGCGTCCTTTGAGGCATATTTAGGTCTCCAGCAAATTCTTCCAGCGTTTAAGTTCGTCTGGAGACCTGACCCTGCATAAGAGATTACTTCTTTTTCTTCACCACCCACATCTGAAGGGGTGAGAAAGAGTTCATCATTCTGTGAGCTCCATAAGAGAACGATGGCATAGAAGCCAGTGCACTTTGTTTCACATAAGAGGAGTTAGGATAAGCATATGAATAAGCAGAGAAATTCTTCGAGGACTTATGAACATAATGGTTAGCAGAATAATGCACATATTCATAGCTCTTAGATCTTCCCTGGAAAACAGAAGGGTTAGCACGGTGATGATCATATGAGGATTTTGATCCTTTTGAGGAATTTGATCCACGTGAGGAATTTGGTCCGTATGAGGACTTGGTTCCATATGAAGAATTTGGTCCATTTGAAGAATTTGATCTGGGGTTCCTATTCTTCATAGGTGGTGTCATGATGACATTCACCTGAAGACTTTCAAGGCACCTTTTGGGAACCCAGATTTCCTTCATAGGGGAACCGTTCCTGCAGTTAGTGCCAACATATCTAGCAAATACTTCACCATTATGATTTTTTGAACAGTTTATAGTTTGAGTCAAATGACTAATTAGAAGAATGAGGAGATTCACATGTAAAGCCAGATAGAGTAGATCGATCTACTGGAGGTCCCTTTGCGGCAACCCATGAGGATTTGGGGTACTGCTCAGGCTTCCAGTATGTTCCATTAGCATTGAGTTTCCTCTCAAAGGCAATACCCTCTTTCCTAGGGTTCCTGTTGAGGATCTGCCTTTTAAGCACATCACAAAGAGCCTGATGTCCTTTGAGGCTTTTGTACATGCCTGTCCTACATCATTAGTGATACTAGCAATGTCCTCAGATGAGGAATTAGTGATAGCAAAGACAGGTGAAGAATTTGTAACATTAGAAGCATTTGAACATTCAGGTGAAGAATTAGCAGATTCACGTTCAATGCACTTCAAAGATGGGGGAATGTATTCTTCCTGAGCAGCGCTGATTTGTTGAGCAAATAATGAATCACGCTCCTTCTGAAGATCTTCATAACTCACCCTTAGCTTTACAAGATCTTGCTTTCTTTGAGGAAATTCATAAGAAAGCTTCTCATGATCAGATAAGAGAGTGTTATGATGACTTTGGAGATTGTCAAACTTGGACTGAAGTCTCTGAAGATTTTTAGTCAAAGTTTTAGTGCGATTCATTTCTTCACCCAACATATCATCACTTTTGTCTAGCATGTTTTGAACCTTTTCAAAAGCCTTTTGTTGTTTCACAACAATCTTAGCAAGTTTAGAGTAGCTAGGCTTGAGGTTTTCATCAGATTCATCCTCACTTGATTCAGAGGAGGGATATTTGAGTACCTTGGCACCATTTGCCATAAAGCAATAGGTGGGAGCGTAGTCATCATTGTCATCAGCCTTGTTGTGGAAGCCATTTTCTTCAGTGTTGAAGATGGACTTGCTAACGAATGCAGTGGCAAGGGCTAGGCTCGCCACACCAGACTCTAACTCCTTAGATGCCTCCTCTTCCTCATGTTCCTCAGACTCAGCCTCAGAGTCCATTTCCTTGCCAATGAATGCCCGAGCCTTCTTAGAGCTGCTCTTCTTGTGAGATGAAGACCTTGAGGATTTTGATGATGAAGACTTTGAAGGTTTCTTCTTCTTCTTTGAGTCATCAAAACTGTAATCCTTGTATTTCTTCTTCTTTGATTCCTTTTCCCACTGAGGACAATCTTGAATGTAGTGACCAGGTTTCTTGCATTTGTGGCATAGCCTCTTCTTGTAGTCATAGGATGAGGAATCATCACTCCTTGAGGATTTTCCAAAGCGACCACACCTTGAGAACTTCTGAAATTTCTTCACTAGCAATGCTAGCTCCTGGCTCAGTTCTTTAGGATCACCAAGGCTGCTGCCAGAATCTTCACCTTCAGATTCAGAGACTGCCTTGGCCTTCAGGGCGCGTGATCTGCCATAGCTCGAACCATAGAGATCTCTCTTCTCAGCAAGCTGGAACTCATGAGTATTTAGCCTCTCGAGGATATCAGCGGGATCAAGTGAACTTGTAATCTCCCCGTTCTTGTATCATCAGTGCCAGAGTGTCAAATGAGGAATCAAACTATCTCAGCAATTTCTTCACCACCTCATGGTCAGTGATGTCAGTGGCACCAAGTGCTTGAAGCTCATTTGAGATGTCAGTGAGGCGATCGAAGGTTTGCTGAACATTTGATTGTCGAGTCTTTTGAATCGGTTGAAGAGATTGCAAAGAACATCAACTCGATAGTCACGTTGTGTTGAGACTCCTTCATTAACCTTGGACAGCCTATCCGAGATAAGCTTAGCAGTTTCCAAAGCACTCACTCTTCCATAATGCCCTTTGCTCAGATGGCCACATATGATGTTCTTCGTTTAAGAATCGAGTTTCTTGAATCTCTTCACATTAGCAGCACTCACAGAAGGTGTGACAGAGGGAACACCATTTTCCACAACATACCAGAGATCGTTATCAATTGCCTCAAGATGCATTCGCATCTTATTCTTCCAGTAGGGGTAGTCCATCCCATCGAAGGCAGGACACCCAGCAGAGACCTTGAGCATACCCGCGGTCGACATAACTAAAACTCCAGGCGGTTAAACCAAAATCACACAGAACAAGGGAGTACCTTGCTCTGATACCAATTGAAAGTGCGTTCAGTCAACTAGAGGGGGGGTGAATAGGCGATTTTTATGAATTCTTCACTGAGGATTCCAGGGTGAGGAAATTCCTAAAAGAAGAACTACTTGCAGCGAAATAAGTACTCAGATGCAAACATAACAGAACATAAGCATGGTCATCATGATGAAATGAAAACAAGCACAGAGTACAGAAAGTGTAAACACAGGATACACAGGATGAAGACAAACAGACTGGAGAAATTGAACTGAGGAAATTGAGAAAGTCTTCAGTCAAAGTCTTCCAACAGATATGAACAAGCACACAACAGAGTAATGAGGAAATGAAAGAGTTGAGGAAATAGAACCAGTAGGCTTGGTGAAGACAGTGATTTGGTAGACCAGTTCCAACTGCTGTGACAGTTGTATGTCTGGTTGGAGCGGCTAGGTATTTAAACCTGAGGACACATAGTCCTCACCGTATTCTCCTTGAGCTAAGGTCACACAGACCTCGCCCAATCACTCGTGTTAAGTCTTCAGGTGACTTCCAAACCTTCACAAACTCGGTCACTTGGTGATCCACAATTTCCTCTTGGATGCTCTAGACCATGATGCCTAACCATCTGGAAGATGCACAGTCTTCAAAGGTACCAAGCGTCGGATCCATGCAGGATCAATCTCTTCAGTGATGCTCAATCACTTTGGGTTTGTTGGTGTTTGAGTTTGGGTTTTCCTCACTTGATGATTTTCGCTCAGAGTCTTCGGAGGATGGGATGCTCTCAAATGACAAGTGTCAGTTTCTCTTGGAGCAGCCAACCAGCTAGTGGTTGTAGGGGGCAACTATTTATAGCCTAGGGAGCAGCCGACATGATAAGACATAAATGCTGATGGAACATGGCTACACAAAAAGTTATTATGTGACAATGTTTGGCACGGGGGCTGCTACCAATCGAGTGGACTCTTTGTTAGTCATGGCTAGGAAAAGGTATTGATCGGGTGCTTACCCGGGTACTTGAGATACCGCGGGTCGTGGATGACACGAAAGCTTCCCGGATCTTGTGGGTAAAGTGTGCAACCTCTGCAGGGTGTCAAACTATTCGAATAGCCGTGTCCACGATCAAGGACAGTTGGGTGGTGCTGCTTAGACTATGTCCATATGTTTATGACAAACAACACGGTTTGGTAATATTGTTGATGTGATTCATGAGGAAGTCATGATGAGCTTGAGCATGAGTTGTTTATAAATCTTTCTTGGTATTGATGTCTGTAACCTCCTGATACTTGTTGCAGACGGATTCATGCCCTTGATAAATGTTGATCATACTTGCATGAGAAAACCTAGCTTTCCGCAAAAATGCCAATTTAACAGTAGAGCCTTGCATAATTATCCTGTTATCACTCTCGGGTTGCTTGCGAGTACATTCAAAGTACTCATTGGCTTTTCGCAAAAATGCCAATTTAACAGTAGAGCCTTGCATAATTATCCTGTCATCACTCTAGGGTTGCTTGCGAGTACATTCAAAGTACTCGGGCTATGAATATGTGCATTATTCTTCAAATAATTATGTTCATAAGTCCTCGAAGAATTTCTCTGCTTATTCATATGCTTACTATAACCCCTCTTCTATGAAACGAAGTGGACTAGCTTCTATGCCACCTTTCTCTTATGGAGCTTACAGAATGATGAACTCTTTGCCACCCCTCCAGATGTGGGTGGTGAGGAAAAAGAACTAATCTCTCATGCAGGGTCAGGTCTCCAGATGAACTTAATCGTTTGAAGAATTTGCTGGAGACCTGAATATGCTTGAAAGGACGCAAGCTAATCATGAAGAATTGAATTTTAATTTCTCACGTCCTCATACTTCTATATCTGTTCTATTCCTTGATGAAATTGATCTGATGAATTTGATGTCATATTCTTCACTGATGAAGTATATGAGTTCGTAAGATGCACTAATTCATATGTAGGATGATCAATTAAAAGCTACTGAGTGGGTCCTCGACAGTGGATGTACAAATCACATGACTGGTGACAGGAACTTATTGATGGACACTGCTTTATCTCCATCACATATGAAGCATATCACATACGCTGACAAAGGCAAAAGCAAGGTATTGGTTCTAGCTAAGGTTGCGATCTCAAAGGATCGACACATGGACAAAGTCATACTTGTCGAATCCTTAGGATTCAACCTCATGTCTGTGTCAATGCTTTGTGATCTTGATATGGTTGTTGTCTTTCGCAAGTATCGTTGTGTTGTGATCATGGAAGCTGACCATTCCAAAGTCTTCGAAGGCTTTAGGAGAGGAGACTTGTATATTGTTCATTTCTCTACAGGACCATAACCTGCTACATGTCTACTTGCAAAAGCTTCAGAAGGCTGGCTATGGCATCGACGACTTGGTCATGCTGGCATGAGGAACTTGCCCACTCTTGCGAAGAAGAAGCATGTCATTGGCATCGAGGATGTCAAATAACTCAAGGATCACCTGTGTGGAGCTTGTGAAGTTGAAAAGATGACCAAGGCCAAGCATCCCTCAAAGACCATCATGACTACCACTCGTCCATTTGAATTTCACATGTATCTTTTTGGCCCTACTCATTATGCCACATTCACTAATGCTGCATCTTTATATGGCTTTGTTATTGTTGATGACTATTCTCGTTACACATGGGTGCATATCGTCACTTACAAATATGAAGTGCAGGAAGTCTTCAAACGATTTTCCTCGAGGGCTTCAAACAACTTTGGTGTGAAGATCAAGCACATCAGAAGTGACAATGGGACCGAGTTCAAGAATACTGGTCTTGATGACTATCTTCATGAACTTGGTATTACTCACGAGTTATCTGCTCCTTATACTTCTCAGCAGAATGGCATCGTGGAGCGCAAGAACATGACTCTTGTTGAGATGGCTCGCACTATGCTTCATGAATACAAGACGCCTCATCATTTCTGGCCTAAGGCAGTTGATACTGCGTGCCACAACAGGGTATATGTTCACAAATTCTTCAAAAAGACCTCATATGAGCTCCTCACTGACAAGAAAAGCAATATGAGTTATTTCAAAGTCTTCGGTGCTAAATGGTTGATTAGAGATCCTCATCACAATTCTAAAAATGCACCGAAAGCACATGAAGGTTTTATGCTCGGTTACGGAAAGGACTCGCACACCTACAGAGTCCTCAACACCATGCACCACAAGGTTGTTGAAACTGTAGATGTGCGGTTCGATGAGACTAATGGCTCGCAAAGAGAGAACCTACCTCCTGTGCTAGATGAAATGTCACCTGAGGAATCCATCAAGTTCAAGGCTACTGAGGATGTCATTCCTACCGGAGAATCTGCTAAAAAAGTCATTCCAGAACGTGAAGAACATCATGCTGGTGCACCTGAAGAAAATGGCTCTGAAGAAATTCTGAGCCTACTCAACGTCGTCAACCCGCTCATCCTTGCATTGCAAATGATGTGCCGATCGAGAGCAAGTCCTCTCACACGCTCAAAGGCTTCACATCTGTCTAACTTTTGTGGTCACTTTGTTTTTGTCTCTATCACAAAGCCCACCAAAGTAGATGAGGCATTTCTGGAGCCTGAGTGAATTCAAGCGATGCAAGAGGAACTACATCAATTCGAGCTCAACAATGTGTGGGAACTTGTCAAGCGACCAGACCCACGCAAGCACAATATCATTGGCACCAAATGGATCTACCGCAACGAGCAAGATGAAAATGGCCTTGTGGTGAGGAATAAGGCACGACTTGTAGCTCAAGCCTACACACAGGTTGAAGGAATTGACTTCGATGAAACTTTTGCACCTGTTGCTAGACTTGAGGCTATTCGCATATTGCTTTCTTATGCTAACCATCATAATATCATCTTATATCAAATGGATGTGAGAAGTGCATTCCTCAGTGGTAAGGTTGAGGAAGAAGTATATGTTGCTCAACCCCTAGGTTTTGAAGATCCAAAGCATCCTGACAAAGTCATCAGACTCAATAAGGCCCTCTATGGCGTCAAGCAGGCCCCTCGGGCATGGTATGATACTTTGAAGTAATTCCTCATGAAGAAAGGCTTCAACCCCGGTTCACTTGACTCAACTCTTTTCACCAAAACTTATGATGATGAATTATTCGTGTGCCAAATATATGTTGACGATATCATCTTTGGTTGTACTGACCAACTTTACAGTGACGAATTAGCCTATATGATGAGTGAGGAATATCAAATGTCTATGCTGGGAGAATTGAAATTCTTCTTAGGTCTTCAAATTCGTCGACAGTGCAACGACATCTTCATATCTCAGGAGAAATACCTCAAGCATGTGGTGAGGAAATTCGGCATGCAAGATTGCAAAGGCGTCAAAATCCTTATGCCCACAAATGGCCATCTATGCGCTGATGAAAATGGTATTGACTTTGATCAAAAGGTATACCGCTCCATGATTGTCTCTTTATTGTATCTATGTGCATCTAGGCCAGATATTATGCTTAGTGTTTGCATGTGTGCCCGATTTCAACCTACACCGAAGGGATCACAGCATAAGGCTGTGAAGCATATTCTTTGATATCTAGCTCACACTCCAACACTTGGATTATGGTATCCCAAGGGCTCGGCTTTTGATCTCATTGGATATTCTGACTCTGACTATGCTGGTGATCGTGTGGACCACAAGTCAACATCAGGCACATGCCATTTCCTCGGACGATCCTTGGTATGTTGGTCCTCAAAGAAGCAGAACTGCGTATCACTCTCTACTGTTGAAGATGAGTACATTGTTGCTGGTTCGTGTTGTGCTCCATTGCTATGTATGAAGCAAACCCTCAAGGACTACGGCATCAAGGTGAAGAATGTTCCTCTCTACTTCGATAATGAGAGTGCAATCAATTTTTCTCATAACCCAGTTCGGCAACCGAAGACAAAGCACATCCAGATTCATCATCATTTTCTTCGTGATCATGTGTTGAAGGGCGACATCTCTATTGAGCACATGAAGACTGAAGAATAGCTAGCCGATATCTTCACAAAGCCATTGGATGAGAAGAGATTTAGCAAGTTGCAGTGTGAGCTAAATATGTTAGAATCTTTGAATGTTCTTTCGAAAGGACACACATTCGAACACTTATGCAAAATTGATGACTTAGATGTGCAACACGTGAAGTAACGTCTTTCTTCAATCAATGAAGACTAACCCTGTAAGTGTGAAGAAATTAACAAAGATTTTTTTCAAAGCCCTACGACAATTGTACGCGCCGTCTGAAATCATCATTCTTACACGGTGGGTCACGCCACCAACAAAAGTTAAAAATCTTCAATTTGAGCTTTCTTTCTATTTTTGAACTTCCTCAGTCGGTCAAATTCTTCAACTTTCCCATGTCTTCACTCTTTCCGACCTTGTTCTTCATTGACTATATATATATATATATATATATATATAAATATATGAGTTTTCTGTCCTCTACAGCATTCTTCAAGTTGACTTTTCTGCTAAGTGGATGTGATCGGACCCGTCCCCCTATATGCTAAACTCAACCCAGTCTGTTCACAAATTCTTCATGTGTGTTCTTTTTGAAACCTATTCAAAATCTTCACTGTGTCCTTGTCAGCTGAAGAATTTGCGAACAAAACTTTAAAATATTCATATCTCAATTTTTGGCTTTTGCCGCTCAAACCGTTTCGCATCCCATGATAGATTTGTCTATTCAGCCACGATCTAACACAATCTCCACCTCTCTGTTCATGGGTGACACATGTCGCTAGGATGAGAATGGTCAGGGGCACGTTCGTCCATTTTCCTCGGGCGGGCGGTTTTCACCTTGGTTATAAATACCCCTCACCCTCCTCAGACCACACTTATCTTGCTCGACCTCACTCCCCTCACTCGAGCTCTCTGACCTACCGTCGCCGCTAGTTCCATCGTCGGCGATGAGGAAGAGCTTCACTACCTCGACCTCGTCGTCGTCGTACTCGCACTGGCCGCAGAAATCTTCACTCCGCCACCGCCGTAGCTGTCTTCCGCTGCCAAGTTAGGGCGTGGAAGATCTGAATGGACGAACTTCCCATCTGCACCTCTCACTTCGTCGTGTTCTTCTTCAAGGGTAAATAAAATTTATTTTTACAGCCCTTGTTGATTCTGATGGTTTCCACAAAATCTTCAAAAGGTGTTTATTCTTCAACTTCCACACACGTAAACACCTCACATGCATATGTTCTTGATTTGTTTCTCTAAGCAATGTTTTTCTTCAAGATTCCTCAATTGTGTGGAGTTTTCAATCTATACAACTCTGGAACCTAAGTCAATGAACGCTTAGTGAAATTCCTCAAGACACCTCTAGTCATATTCCTCAAACTTGTTCCTTTTGAAAAACTTATGAGAACGCATATGACCTCTCCAAATTATTCGCACCTATACTCTGTTCACAAGTACACATGTCCGCTGCTGAATCACTAGGTTCTCATCAACTTAACTCATTTGCAGCATTCCTCGAAGACAAATTGCATACCTCTTCAGAGAATTCCATTGTTCAAAATCCTCAGCTGAAGAAAATGGCTGATTGCAAGAGACCTCAGAAGGGAGGGAAGAAATTGGAAGTAAACACTGCCTTTGAGATTCCAGATGACATCTGTGAGGAATATTGCACTCCTGATGAAGCCAAACATGGCAAGGAGAGCAAGAATCAGCGCAAGGTGCACATACAGAGGATAGAGAGGAGATGGTCACCGGAATGGAGGGAGTACAGATATGTCACTCCTAAGTACATGAAGAAATTCGCTTTACACCCTCCTTGCCCAAGACCTCCACTGGCACCAGGCCAAAAAGCTGATCCCACGAGCCTCAAGCGCGGTGAGGACTATCCAGATGAATGGGCCAAGCGGCAAGCCAAGTTGGCCAAAATGGCCAAGGAAGCAGTGAGGAAATTCAATAAAGATTTTGCTATTGCCGCTGCTGAGGCCTCTCCTAGCAAGTCCAAGAAGGCTATGCCCAGGAAGCCTGCGCACAAGCCCAGTTCCTCAGCAATGCCGTCACAGCCAAGCTCCTCAAAGCTCTCACGGCATATTCCTCAAGCAGCTCTAGTCCCCTATGATCCAAGACCTTCAGTGTTGCTTCAAAGTCCTCGGCACCTGCGCATCTTGCCTCTTGCCAAAGGACCACTGGTATCTCAATTGCATCAGGAGCATCTGCAAGTTCTTCAGCTCCTCCGCAGTCCTCAACAGGCCCAACTTTGCTGAAGACAAAGGCCACTGCTGGACGAGGCACAAGACCAAGTCCTCACAAGAAGCAGGTTGCCTTCCATGTGTCGTCTAGTGAAGACGAAGCTGATTATGAGGAACTAGCTAAAATCATCAGAGGCAGACAACAACGGGCCGCTAGAGCCAAAGGCATCAATGTGCCTCTTCTGCTGGATCCCAAGTTGATCCTAGACTTCATTGACCTCTGGCACAAGGACCCCAACACTCCTATGCCTGATTTCAATCTCACACCTGGCCAAAGTCACATGTTGACAGCCTTCATAGGCGAGGAAAAATGGAAGTTTGAAAAGGCGAGGCAACGAAAGAAAGCTCAGTACAAGAAGGAGCGATTTCTGAAGAAAAACATTGTCAAAATGACAACTGACGAACTTGTGGCCATGCAAGCTGAGATCAAAACACTCAGTCATGAATTTGACGCATACCGTGCAGATTGGCTGGGAGACAAGGTCAGATTCATCAGAATGGCGGAGGGATTCACCTCAAATGTTGCAGCCTCAATGCAACATGAAATTCCTCAGGCTGAAGCATTTGCACAGCCAACTGATGAACATGCAAGCACAGCTGATGAAAATCAGGCTGTTGATGATTCTGAAAGCACCAGGGCTGATGAAGATATTCCAGCCGCTGAAGAAACTATCAGGGCAACCTTTAGTGTTGCGCCTAAAGAACAAGTGTCGGTGTGGAACGACACCTATGGGATCACAAGAATCCCTACTACGGTTGCCGGGGCGCAAGGTTACGAGGAGAGCAGGGCTAGTAGATAGCACAGGGATCATTTACCCAGGTTTGGGCTGCGAGGATGCGTAAAACCCTAGTCCTGCTTTGGTGGGTGTATTTCTGAGAGTTCTTGAGCTCTCGAACTAGCTGTGGTCAGTGCGTGGTTCGAAAGAGCCGAATCCTCCTCCAGTATGCCATGGGCCTCCTTTTATAGTTGAAAGGGGTAGCCACAGTGACACACCGGAGGTGGAAAGGCGTACAGTGCCCTGAGCTTATCGCTCGTATTACAGGACAAGACGCATTTAATGCATAGCTTAGGTGTCCCCTTGCTTTATTGGGGACAGGGGCGAGGCCCGTCCCGTCCGTCGCCGCTCCTCCTCGCCTTGACACTCGCCCTGGCCAGTGAGGTGCGTGGTGCCATGTAGGCAGTCAAGCAGCTGAGGTGGCGCGGTGGCGGAGCCTTCACGAAGATCTGCATGCCACCACGCAGGCGCTCGATGAGTTGGCCTGGGAGCTGCATGTTGCCACGCAGGTGCCTGCCCAGCTGGTTGGGCTAGCAGCTGCATGTGAACGGTGGTGGAAGCTTGTTCGGTGCGAGTTTGGCGGTGGCCCCGCTGGCGTCCTTGGCGAGGGCCTTGCCGGGTGGCCCGGCAAGGGTCTTGCCGTGGCGTGCTGTCGTCCCCGGCAAGGACCTTGCCGGGGTCTGGTGGCCTTCCTCGGCAGGGATCTTGCCGAGAATCGTCGTCTTCTGATCCTCATGTGATCTTGAATATGTCTTCACAAAGATCTGCATGCCACCACAGAGGTGCCTTCCCGAGCCCTGGCCCCATGTTGATGACGGCGCTGGGGGCTGTGGGCTCAAGGCTGGCTCGCTATGTTGGTGTGGGGCGAGCTATCCCGGCAAGGGTCTTGCCGGGGCCACTGAGGGCGCCCGGCAAGGGTCTTGCCGGGGGAACCTGCTTCGCCCCTCTGCTCTTTGTGGTCTTGGACTTGGCATTGCTTTGATTGTCTTGAGCTTCGGTCTTACCTTGGATCACCTCCCCTGTTCTCCTTGGTGTGGTCGTGGGCGCGGCTTTGACTACCCGTGCACAGGTAAAGGAGTACAAAAGTGTGCCCCTCTTTTTGTACACCGACAGGAGCCGCCGGGCCTGGGCCACACATAAGCGCGACACGTTGTTGGGCCAGGCCCAAAACGGTGCGCGGGCAGGTGAGGCGGTTTTTACCGTGGTAAGACCCTTCGCGCGCTCCGCTTCCCAGGACCCGCGCGCGTGACACGGCGTGGAGGGGCGTGCGTGACGCGGGCGACATGCGTGGGGCGGTTTCCACACGCATGCGTAATATCGCAGTAAAGAGGCGGCTCGCGCCCTCCCCGTAAAAAGAATGAGGCGTGGAGGTGCAGTTCATTTACTGAGCGGGGGCGGGGTGGGGTCTTCAAGGCGTCCACTCCCCACGATCACGGGGTGGGTAGAGGTCGCTTCACCTGTCCCCTCAGTTCTGCACGTCTGCCACGCGTCTTTCATGCGCCCGGAGTGGCAAACGGCGGAGGTGGGAAACCGGGCCGTCGCTGGTTGGGGCAGCGGGTCGGTCCTGATTCCTTGCGCCTCCGGTGTCTGGATTGGCCAAGCGGGGCGGCCGAGTCCCAACCCCGTTCCTTTATAAAGAGGGGGAAGGGGGGATGGCATCCCACATTCTCCCATCTTCTATCTCCTCCTGCTTCTGCTTCTTCCTCTCACCCGCCATGGAGAAGGGGAATCCTGGTGCCTCGACGGTGGCGGCGAGGGTCGCCGCTCGACAGCGCGTCCCTCCTCCTCCTCCTGAGCCCGCGGCTGTGGAACCGGCCGCGAGGGGAAGGGGGAGGGGGCGAGGCCGGGGCAGAGGCTGTAGCGCTCGGGGAAGAGGAGGACGGGGCGGCACGCCGGCCTTGCCCCTGCCAATGACGCCCTTCTCGATGGAGGGCCACGATGAAGACCAGCCTTGCGAGTTCTTCATCAGGCTGCGCCGGCCTCCGCGTCGTCGTCTTCGTCTCCCCGCCCCGTTTGCTCGGGTGATGGAGCGTGACCTGCCCCAGACCCTCAGGTTGCACATGAGGGGCTGTGGGAACGGGGGCACACGGGTTGACGTCGGCTTCCCGGCTCCTCGGGTTATGTACCTCCACCGTGGATGGAAGACGTTCGCCCGTATCCACAGCCTGACAGCAGGGCTCGTCCTCTATTTCAAATTAATGGAGGATGGCCTGCTCTCCGTCAAGGTCTACGGAGAGTTTGGAACTCGCCTGAAATGCTGCGTAGAGAGCTCCTCTGATGGAGATTCCGACGATGGAAGCTCTTCCTCGAGCGAAAGTGATGAGGAGGATAGCAGGGACGAGTCCGACTAGGCGTCGGACGCCCCGCGTCTGGGCAGGTGCGGCAGCAGCAGCATCTGCACCTGGCCGCTCCTCCGGCAGGGTTTTGCCGGGGGCGGGGCCAGCTCCTTGAACTTCTCGGGGCCGTCTCCTTGGGCGGCTGGCGTCGGGAGGTTGCGGAAGAGGAAGAGGGCGGGCGGCAAGGCCGTCAACTCGGAGTACGCGGGCACCAACGCCTTCATCGCGTATTGCCGGTCCTGCCGCCTCGTCTTCCAGCTCTTTCCCGGCACCGTCATGACAGGCCCGCCCGTGGGCGGCCACCGAGGTGTTCTCTTGGTGCTTTCTGCTGCTCGTAGCTCGCCTAGGCGCCCCTTTTGCCCTCTTGCCTCCTTGACCTGCCTCCTGAGGAGAGGGACAACAAAGGGATCACGGGCACCTTATCTCTTTTTTAATCTGTAAGCCTGCGGGCCTTGTTAAATTTAAAGCTTGTAATCCCCTTTGTCCATGTTTTTCATTTCGTACGAACTGTACATGTGTGGGATGTTTTTAATGAAAAAGGGATGCTTGTCGGGCTTCTCGTTCATGGGTAAATCCCGCGACAAGGAGCGAATCCTCATTATTGTTTAGGATAAACATTTTTCGCCCGGCAACAGGCCTTGCTGTTCCCCCCACTCCATTCGACCTTTCTCGCGCTCTTGGCGGAGGCAGGGATGAAGTGGGCCTCAGGCTCCTCATCCCACCTCCTTGCTGCCATGGCTACAACCAAATCCGGACCCAGGAAATAATCCTTAGGTATGGGAAAAAGGGGAGCACGACAGCCTAGAGATGGAAACGAGGCTTCACATGCCCCAGTCCTGTTTTGAAATGTATGACAGGGGATAAAAAGACTTATCTAGATCTGCAGCCCCCGGCAGTCTTATCTTGCCACGGTTGGATCCTCGTGCCTATAGCCCCCGGCAACTCTGGTTTGCCGGGGTCGGGACGCCGGTCCGTTTCCTTTCTTCCAAGTAGCTCGGCAGAAGTGCTCATGTGCCCTGCGAACCAAAAGAGGACAGAAGAGGAACAGATAGACGCGCACTCGACCTCTAAGCTAGGGGTTAGTCGCTGCTGAGCACTATAAACCCTAACCGAGGAAGAGACTCGACCTAGCATGCATGCTATGACTTAGGGCGCCAGCGCTTCATTTATTTATGCTCAGGGTCTGCGCCTGCCTTTGTACAAAGGGTCACATGCCTTGCTGGCAAAGTTGCCGAGAGGCCCGGCAAGCCGCGCCTTACGGGTAAAACTTGCGAAGATGCTCGATGTTCCAGGAGGTGCTCACTGGGACGGCATCCTCGGTCTCTAGGCGGACTGCGCCAGGCCTGGTGACTCGCATTACCCGATAAGGGCCTTCCCACTTCGGCGTCAACTTGTTGGAATTCTTGGCCGACTGAACGCGCCGAAGAACAAGGTCGCCTTCCTCAAAGCTTCGGGCATGAACCTTGCGGCTATGGTAGCGGCGCAAGGCTTGCTGGTAGCGTGCCGCTCTCACAGCCGCCCGAAGACGATCTTCCTCAAGGAGCGTCGCGTCATCTTGGCGCAACGGCTCTTGCTCAAGCTCATCATAAGCGAGCACTCGAGGTGACCCGTATATGAGTTCCGTGGGGAGAACTGCTTCTGCCCCGTATACCAGGGCAAAAGGTGTCTGGCCGGTGGCTCGATTTGGCGTCGTCCTGATCGACCAAAGAACCGCCGGCAACTCATCAATCCAGCGCCTTCCACTCTTGTGCAGCTTGTCAAAGGTCTTCGTTCTCAAGCCTCGCAATACTTCAGCATTTGCCCTCTCCGCTTGGCCGTTGCTCCGTGGATGTGCCACGGAAGCAAAACAGACCTTGCTGCCGAGGTCTTGGATGTACTGCATGAAGGTGTGGCTTGTGAACTGCGTGCCGTTGTCGGTGATGACTCTGTTTGGCACACCAAAACGGCAGACCAGTCCTTTGAAGAACTTGACGGCTGACTGAGCAGTCACCTTCCTCACTGCTTCCACCTCCGGCCACTTTGTGAACTTGTCGATTGCAACGTACAAGTACTCAAAGCCCCCGACAGCGCGGGGGAAAGGGCCCAGTATATCGAGCCCCCAGACCGAGAATGGCCAGGAGAGAGGGATTGTTTGAAGGGCTTGAGCTGGTTGATGAAGCTTCTTTGAATGGAACTGGCACGCTTCACACTTGGTTACTAGTGCCGTCGCATCCTGGAGGGCGGTGGGCCAGAAGAAACCTTGCCGGAACGCCTTCCCGGCAAGGGCCCTCGACCCTATGTGGGAGCCACATATGCCTCCATGTATCTCCGCCAACAGCTCCAGTCCTTCCTCCCGGGGGATGCACTTGAGTTTCACACCGTTCGGCCTTCTCCGGTACAGGACGTCATCGACGAACTGGTACAGGGCGGACCGACGGGCTACTTTCTCGCTTCTTCCTGCTCCTCAGGAAGCTCCCCTGTTTGGAGGAATTGGACGGTATGCTGCGCCCATGCCGGAGCCTGGGGCTCGACGGAAAGGACCAAAGGCATCTCTTCCACCATGGGAGCGGCTGTCTCCACGGCCAGGGCTTGACGCCCTGCCGGAGCCAGTTGCTCTTGGGCAGGCTCAGCGTCTGCGGCAGCACCCTTGCGAGCAGCCCCAGGGGGCTCAGTAGGAAAGTACTTGCCGGGACCTGATTTCCTCCGCTTGTTCTGCCCCGCTGATGGTTCGACGGATGGTTGAGTTAACCGGAGCAAAAAGGTACCTGGTTCCACACGTAGCTTGAATGCGGCACGCTTTGACAGGTAATCGGCGATGTCGTTCTCCGCTCGGGGGACGTGCTCTGCCTGGATATCGTCAAAGCGTTCCTCCAGCTTCCTCACCTCATCTATGTAAGCTTCCATCAATGGGCTCTAATAATCCTTGTTGACCTGCCTGACAACGAGCTGTGAGTCACCCCTGACGATGAGCTTCTTAACCCCGAGGTCTGCCGCGATCCTGAGACCGGCAAGCAATCTCTCATACTCAGCAGTGTTGTTGGTGGACATCTCCCTGGGGAAGTGCATCTGTATCACGTACTTGAGGTGTTCTCCGGTGGGTGCGACGAGTAGCACACCGGCACCGGCGCCTTGCAGCGAGAAAGCCCCATCAAAGTACATGATCCAGTCGCGGTCTGCTTCCTTGCCGGGGAGAGTGGTCTCCTGGATTTCTTCGTCAGGCGTCGAGGTCCATTCTGCGATGAACTCCACTAAGACTCTGCTCTGAATTGTCGAGGTACTTTCAAACTTTAAACCGAAGCTTGACAGCTCCAAGGCACATTCCACAATCCTTCCGGTTGCGTCTGGGTTGTGAAGTATCCGTTGCAACGGGAGGCGGGTGACGACAGTGATTTCGTGGGCTTGGACGCGGCTTCCTCGAGGCCATAAGGAGGCCAAAGAGCAATTTTTGCACGCCGGAATACCTCGACCTAGCCCCCGCAAGAGGGAGCTGACAAAGTAAATCGGGTGCTGCATCATCTTCTTCTTTGGCACCACCTCACTCGACTACGCGGGCACTGCCTTGGTGGCACCAGACTCTGCCGGGGGCCGCGCCTTGTCGGCACCAGGCCCTGTCGGGGGAATCTTTGGCTTGCCATCCGCTGGTTCTGCAGCCATTGCTGCCTCCTCATCGACCTCCCTCTATGCCACCAGTGCGGCGCTGACCACTTGATTCGTCGCCCCAGATACAGCAGCAACGGCTCTTGTGGTTTAGGCGCAACCAGTATTGGCGTGGAGGAAAGGTATTTCTTCAGATCCTGCAGTGCTGCCTCGGCTTCTGGGGTCCACTCTATTGGGCCTGCCTTCTTCAAGATTTTGAAGAAGGGAAGGGCACGCTCGGCGGACTTGGAGATGAATCGGCTCATGGCGGCAACGCAGCCGGTGAGCCGACGCACATCCTTGATCCGCTTGGGCGCCTCGATCTGCTCAATAGCCTTGATCTTGTCTGGGTTTGCCTCGATCCCGCGCTGTGACACAAAGAACCCGAGAAGCTTGCCGGACGGAACACCGAAGACACACTTCTCAGGGTTCAGCTTGAGGTTGATCTTGCGCAGGTTAGCAAATGTCTCTTCCAGATCTTGCACAAGAGTTGGCCCGTCCTTGGTTTTGACCACTATGTCATCCATGTAGGCCTCCATATTTCTATGGAGCTGAGGTTCAAAACCAATTTGGACTGCTCTTGCGAACGTTGAGCCAGCACTCTTCAACCCGAAAGGCATCCGTAAAAAGCAATACGTACCACATGGGGTGATGAATGTTGTCTTCTCTTCATCATCTTTCGTCATGAAGATCTGGTGGTAGCCTGAGTAGGCGTCGAGGAATGATAGCAGATCGCACCCGGCCGTGGAGTCAACAATCTGCTCGATGCGTGGCAACGGGAAGGGGTCCTTAGGGCAAGCCTTATTGATATCTGTGTAATCAATACACAGTCTCCACTTCCCATTCGCCTTGCGCACCACTACCGGATTGGCCAACCACGTAGGGTGGAGCACTCCTCTCACCAAACTTGCCGCTTCCAACTTCCTGATCTCCTCTGTGATGAACTCCTGCCTCTCCAGAGCCTGCTTTCTGACCTTCAGCTTGACGGGCCGCGCGTGGGGGCAGACAGCTAGGTGGTGCTCAATCACCTCCCTGGGAACATCGGGGATGTCGGATGCTTGCCATGCAAACACGCCGACATTCGCCCGCAGGAAGGTGACGCGCGCGCCTTCCTATTTGCTGTCGAGGGTGGAGCCTATGGTGAAGGCCCCTCCCGTGCCATCCTCCTTGACGGGCACCTTCTTGGTCTGTGGCGGCTTGGCCCTGGGTCTCTTGCTCTTGTCGCTAGAGCTCTCTGGCACGTCTCGACGGTAGCACAACACTCCGAGGAGGTGCGCTTGCCGAAGTGGGTGCGAGAGGTCTTGCCGGGCTTCTTCTTCCCTCCCGGGGCTTCAGCGGCAGGAGCAGGTGCCTTGGCGGCAGCCACTGCAACTGCTTCCCGGTAGAGCTGGTCGGCGCAGATCAGCACGTCCTTCTTGTCGGAGGGGACGGAGATGATGGTCAACGGCCCGGGCATCTTTAGCTTGTTGTAGGCGTAGTGTGACGCCGCCATGAACTTGGCTAGTGTCGGGCAGCCGAGGATCCCATTGTAGGGCAAGGGGATCTCTGCTACGTCGAAGACGATCCTCTCCGTCCTGTAGTTCAACTCTCCTCCAAACGTCACGGGCAGTGCGACCTTTCCCTTTGGCTGGCTCCTCCCCGGATTGACCCTTGAAACGTGCCCGTTTCCTCGAGGTCTCCATCAGGGATTTGCAACTTTTTGATCCCAACAGGCGAGATCAGGTTCAGGCCGGCCCCGCCATCAACCAACATCTTGTTCACTCTGAGGTTGCGTATCGTTGGTGAGACCAACAATGGCAAACACCCGACCGCGGTAGTGTGGTCAGGGTGGTCCTCGGCGTCAAAGATAAGGGGCATGCAGGACCACTTCAGCGGCTTCTGAGCGTCAAACGACGGCTCTGCTGCCGTAATCTCACGCGCCCACTACTTGAGCTGGCGATGAGAGGTATGCAGCGAGGCGCCGCCATCGACGCACATGGCTTCCGTAGCATTCTGGAACCCTTGCTCACCAGACTCGTCGTCCTCGTCGTGATCATCATCTTCTTGTTTCTTGTCGCGGCCCCGGGCGGGCCTCTCTTGCTGGTTGTCCTTGCCGGGGTGGCCTCCTTGGCCGCCATGCTTCTTGCCGGACCCCTCTGCATCGTCCTGGTCCTTCTCCTTGTCCCATCTCTAGTACTCAGCCTTTTGCTTCTCAGCAAGCAGCTCGACTTGCCGGCAGTTCTGGAGGTCGTGGCCCTTGGTGCGGTGGATCTTGCTGTATTGCTTGCCGGAGCTTCCTGGCTTGTCGGTAGCCGCCAAGGCTCGGCAGGCGGTGCACCCGGCAATCTCCTTGCCGGGGGCGTCTGCTTTGACCTTCTTGCCGGCACCGGTGTCGTCAGATCCCTCAACGGCAAGCACGGTCTTGCCATTGCGTTTCCTGTTGCGACGCCGGCCCTTCCTCGTCGGGGTAGCGGCGTCTTCATCGGTAGAGTCGGTTTCCGCGCCGGCGTCTTCGCCGGGGTACTTCCTTCCCTCTTCAGCCCGGGCGCACCTATCGGCCAGGACGTATAGCTCGGCCACATCCTTAACTTTGGTCATCGCCAGCTCTTCGCGCATCTTGCGATTGCGCACGTTCTGGTGGAACGCGCTAATCACAGCGGCGGGATGAACGTCGGGGATGTTGTACTGCACCCGGCTGAATCTCTGGATGTACTTGCGCAGGGTCTCCCCTTCCTTGTGGGGAATGATGTGCAGATCACTGGCCTGGCCATGAGCTTGGTGGCCGCCTGTGAAGGCGCCAACGAACTCATGGCATAGATCCGACCAAGAAGAAATGGAATCCACTGGCAAGGGCATCAACCAAGACATCACATTGGGCTTGAGCGCCGGCGGGAAATAGTTGGCAAGCACCTTGTCGTCGCGAGCCCCAGCAGCCTGCATCGCGACGGTGTAGATGTTGAGGAACTTGGACGGATGGGTTTTTCCAGTGTACTTCTCGCCGACGTCGGGCTTGAACGTGCAGTGGGACGGCCACTAGACTACCGCAGCTCATGGGTAAAGGCCGGGCAGCCCACCTCATAAGGTAGGCCGCCGGAGCCCCCAGTGTCGGGTGGTCCATAGCGGGTCCTGCCCGCTTGTCCGACTGGCGGCGCGTTTCGCGCCGACGCTCGACGGTGGTTCGAGCGTCTTCGTGAGCTCCTTCCCGAAGGACCTGGCGCTGGTCGCAGAGGGTCCGTGGGTCGGACGACGCTATGGAGATGCTATCACAAGCGTCGTCACGATCGGTCGATGCCCGCGGCGGCTGGCGAGGAGGAGAGTGTACCGTGGCCGCAGCTTCCTCGGTCCTCCCAGCGCCAGCATGTGGTGGCTCGGTGGGGCGCCGACCCGAGGGCCCCGCTGGTCGCGGAACGTCTTTGTTGGCGACAGCGACGAGGCTTCGGATGGTGGCCCTCCACTCATCGAGCTTCTCAGCAGCAGGAGGGAAATTGAGGAGCAGCTGCGCGTGCGCCAAAACTTCCGCTGGTGTGGGCGGTGGCGACAGCTGCGTGGATCGCGGCGCGCTTCGACTTCTAACTATGTTAGAAGGACCTCCCTCATGACCCAGCGGCTGCGTGCCATTTTCACCAGCGCTTCGGCGAGCGTGCTGAACCCCTTCATCTTGCCAATGACGCACAGGGCTCTTCCCACGGCGGTGCCCAGGGTCACCAACGTGGTGACGCTGCTCGTCGCGCCCACCATGGGAAGAAAGCGCGGTGGTCGCCGGTGTAGGCGTCCTAGAGGTCGCCGCGCCGCCCCGAGTCGGCACAAGGACGCCCCTGGAGGGCTCCGCGCCGCCTACGGAGGGCCCAGCTCCGTCTTTGGATCCGGCGATGTGTAGTCGGTCGTCTGGCCCGCGAACGATGCCGCTCGCTAGGCTCCGACTGCCTGGCCGATGCTGGTGCTCGCGGGCCGCGGCCCGGGTCCTGTCCGCGACCGGTCCGCTACTCGTCTGCACCGGCACGGGCTGTTCGGCTCCCAATGAGCGGACCGTCGTGGCCGTCTTCTTCTTAGGGGCCATGGCGACGAAGAATTGCTAGGCTAACTACCAGACCAGATTCTCACAATTGCGCCCCCTACCCGGCGCGCCAAAGAAGTCGGTGTGGAACGACACCTATGGGATCACAAGAATCCCTACTACGGTTGCCGGGGCGCAGGGTTGCGAGGAGAGTAGGGCTAGTAGACAGCACAGGGATCGTTTACCCAGGTTCGGGCCGCGAGGATGCGTAAAACCATAGTCCTGCTTTGGTCGGTGTATTTCTGAGAGTTCTTGAGATCTCGAACTAGCTGTGGTCAGTGCGTGGTTCGAAAGAGCCGAATCCTCCTCCAGTATGCCATGGGCGTCCTTTTATAGTTGAAAGGGGCAGCCACAGTGACACAAAGGAGGTGGAAAGGCGTATAGTGCCCTGAGCTTATCGCTCGTATTACAGGACAAGACGCATTTAATGCATAGCTTAGGTGTCCCCTTGCTTTATTAGTGACGGGGGCGAGGCCCGTCCCGTCCGTCGTCGCTCCTCCTCGCCTTGACACGCGCCCTGGCCAGTGAGGTGCGTGGTGCCATGTAGGCAGTTAGGCAGCTGAGGTGGCGCGGTGGCGGAGCCTTCACGAAGATCTGCATGCCGCCACGCAGGCGCTCGATGAGTTGGCCTGGGAGCTGCATGTTGCCACGCAGGTGCCTGCCCAGCTGGTTGGGCTGGCAGCTGCATGTGAACGGTGGTGGAAGCTTGTTCGGCGTGAGTTTGGCGGTGGCCCCGCTAGCGTCCTTGGCGAGGGTCTTGCCGTGGTGTGCTGTCGACCCCAGGCAAGGACCTTGCCGGGGGTCTGGTGGCCTTCCTCGGCAGGGATCTTGCCGAGAATCTTCGTCTTCTGATCCTCATCTGATCTTGAATATGTCTTCACAAAGATCTGCATGCCACCACAGAGGTGCCTTCCCGAGCCCTGGCCCCATGTTGATGATGGCGTTGGGGGCCGTGGGCTCAAGGGTGGCTCCCTCTGTTGGTGTGGGGCGAGATGTCCCGGCAAGGGTCTTGCCGGGGCCGCTGAGGCCGCCCGGCAAGGGTCTTGCCGGGGGAACCTGCTTCGCCCCTCTGCTCTTTGTGGTCTTGTGTAGTGACCAGACATCATACAGTCTAGTCTCTGTGCATCAGTGTCATCCCTGGATCGGTAATGCTGACACGCACAGTACTTTGATGGATTTATAACAGAGTAGGAATCACACACTTATTACATCGAATAGTTCAAGAGAACTCAATACAATAAATATGGCTTAAGGCCATCTAAAATACGATAACAGCGGAAGGCTTGGAAGATAAAGTCAGTCCATCAACTCCAACGGCATCACTGACTATAAGACGATAACCTAAGGCTCCTTACTCGTCGTCTGAAAAGTCTGCAACATGATACGTTGCAGCCCGAAAATGGGTCAGCACATGGAATATGCTGGCAAAGTAACACATAGAGAGTAATGAACAGAATAATGCTGTCGCTACATGCATATTTTGCTGGTGGAAAGCTCTATGGTTACAGTTTTGCGAAAAGCCAATTTTTCCCTACCACAAAGGAATAAATTTTATTTAACTATCATGGTGGTTGTTAAACATTGAGAAGGTACCTCCAACTCAATCCCAATTAAGAACGTGATTAACCCAATCAAATTAAATTAAGTAACATGATGATGAGATTCACATGATAACCCAAGAACTAGATACTCAAGATGTCCATAACCGGGGACACGGCTAATCATGATTAGTTTGTACACTCTGCAGAGGTTTGTGCACTTTTCCCCACAAGACTCGATCTCCTCCGCTTGATTTCTCGCACTACATGGTGTTTGAGAAACGGATGACCGAGACACAGTCTTTCAGAAACACTACTCTTTACTCCGTGTGGACAGATACACCTACTTTCCCCTACATCTGCTAGCCCACCTCTTCAAGAGGTCATGTAACCTACTCAACTATGCTAGAGCCCATAATAGCTTGTGGCTGCACACGGAAGTTTGTAGCATGAATAATCTCATGATCTCTTTGAGTCTGGGTGGCGGTCCATAGGATGATCACACCGGTACTCCGGGATATCCAAAACTACAGGCAACACTGGTTTCTCCAGGTGCCTCAATCCACCCAGATTTAAATTAAAGTAGCCACCTTAAGTTGAACCATAAATTAATAATCTCACATCTGTCATGAAGAATTCACTCAAACCCAATCCACATCTACGAGCTTAGCATAGCAATATAAGCAAACGTAGAAGTAACTCCCAAAGGTTTGATAGTAAACAGGACAATAGGTACTACCTCATCTACTTCCCAAAACCCACATATAAATCAGATCCTAATCATACAACTTATTGAGGATTTATCTAATGCAATAAAACTCGGTGATGAAAAGTATGATCAAAGTGTTACTTGCCTTGCTGATGATCCGTGAAACCTAGAGCCTCGTAGTAGCACGCTTCGCACTCCGGGTCCTCTATCGCAAACAAACAATACATACATAAGCAATCAAGCAAGGGTGCACGAAATAAAACTCAAAATAATAGATCTAACTAGAAAGTTCAACTTAAGAACTCCGGTTTGCAAAAAGAATCAATTCAAACGAAGCAACGAAGGTCAAACGGCGAAAGAAACAAGATTCATTTACTAATCTGGATCTCAGTCAAATTTTACAGTAGCAAAAACTTGTTTGAGTTGGTTAAACGGAAAGAAAATTTCGAGAAGAAACTCTAGGCGCTTGAATCGCCTGATTCCGATAAACGAGTGAAAAGTTATACTAAAACAAAAAACAGATCGGAAATCGTGATCAGGAATAATCGCGGAAAATCCGAGAAAAAGAAAAACTAACGATAGAACGTTCGCTGTTTGTAAAAAAATGAAAACCGTTCGTTAAAACGCACGAACGGGCGTTTGCTATTTAACTAAACCGGAAAAAAATAAACAGATATAATATAAAAAACGCATCTCATTTCGAAATAAAACCGAATGGTTTTTCGAGAAAAACCGGCGGCTACCTCGGTTCGCGTGACGGTGGGCGGCGAGCGGCTCCGGTGGGTGGCGGCGTCGGGCGAGAGGCGGCGGGGCTCCGGCGGGTGGCGGATCGGGCAGCGGGGCGACGCGGGCGGCGGCGGCGGTGGCGCGGGGCGGCAGCGGCTAGGGTTTCAGGGTGGCGGCGACTTGGGCTGAGGCGGGGCTCGGGCCGCGGCTTTAAAGGCCGGCCGGGCTGAGGTGTCCGGGTCGGACACGGCCCGTAAGGCGGTTGACATTAAAAAAAATCGAACGTGCAGAGAAAGTAAGTAAAGAAATACTAAACGGACTCCAAAAATCCCGAAATAAATTTTCCCCGTCCTCTAAAAATAAGCCGGACAAGATGAACATTTATTTGGGCCTAAAATGCAATATTGAAAAACGCGTATTTTTCCTAATTGGAATAAAATCCAAATAAAATCAAATATTTGTTTTTAATATTTTTCCTCCAATATTTCATTATTTGTGGAGAAGTCATTTTATCCCCTCTCATATATTTTGATATGAAATATTTTTCGGAGAGAAAAATAATTAAAACAAATGATCCTATTTTCAAAATTTGAGAAAACCCAAATATGAAAATAACGAAATCCCCAACTCTCTCCGTGGGTCCTTGAGTTGCGTGAAATTTCTAGGATCGCAAATCAAAATGCAATAAAATATGATATGCATGATGATTAATGTATAACATTCCAAATTGAAAATTTGGGATGTTACAAACCTACCCTCCTTAAGATGAATCTCGCCCTCGAGATTCGGGTTGGCTAGAAAATAGGTGAGAGTGGTCCTTCCGTAGATCTTCCTCTCGCTCCCAGGTGGCTTCATCCTCGGTATGGTTACTCCACTGAACTTTGCAAAACTTGATAACCTTGCTGCAGGTGACTCGGCTGGCATACTCAAGAATCTTAACTGGTTTCTCCTCATAGGTCAAGTCACTTTCCAGCTGAATCGCTTCCAATGGCACTGTATCTCTTAGTGGTATCTCAGCCATCTCTGCGTGGCACTTCTTCAGCTGAGAAACATGGAACACATCGTGAACTCCCGACAATCCTTCGGGAAATTCCAACTTGTAAGCAACTTCCCCCGTACGCTCCAAAACTTTGTATGGTCCTACAAAACGTGGCGCTAACTTTCCCTTAACTCCAAAGCGCTTTACTCCTCGAAGTGGTGATAGTCGAAGATAAACTCTGTCTCCGACTTTGTAAACTATCTCCTTGCGTTTAGAATCGGCATAACTCTTCTGCCTGAACTAGGCTACCTTGAGCCTATCGCGAATCAACTTCACTTTCTGTTCAGACTCTTTAATCAAATCTGGTCCAAACAACTGGCGGTCTCCAACTTCGTCCCACAACAACGGTGTCCTGCACCTCCTTCCGTACAGAGCTTCAAAAGGGGCCATCTTCAAACTAGATTGATAACTGTTGTTGTAAGAGAACTCTGCATATGGCAAATTGTCATCCCAACTAGATCCATAATCTAGCGCACAAGCTCTCAGCATGTCCTCCAAAATGTGATTTACTCTCTTGGTCTGTCCGTCTGTCTGTGGATGAAAGGCTGTACTGAACTCTAGCCTGGTACCCAAAGTCTCGTGCAACTGATTCCAAAACTTTGAAGTAAACTGGGTTCCTCTATCTGATACAATGGTCCTCGGAACTCCATGCAGACATACGATCCTGGTCATGTATATCTTTGCCAACTTAGCACTTGTATAAGTGGTCTTTACTGGGATGAAATGAGCTACCTTCGTCAAACGATCGACTACAACCCATATCGAGTCATAGCCTGAACGAGTCTTGGGCAATCCTGTGATAAAATCCATGCCTAGCTTATCCCACTTCCATTCGGGTATCGGCAATGGTTGTAGCAATCCTGCTGGCTTCTGATGTTCTGCCTTTACTCTTTGACATACATCACAAACTGCTACATACTCCGCAATATCCTTCTTCATTCCGGTCCACCAGAAAGTATCCTTCAAATCCAAATACATCTTGGTATTTCCTGGGTGAATTGAATATGGTGAATCATGGGCCTCTTGCAGAATCAACTTCCTGATCTCCAGATCAATGGGCACATAAACGTGGTCCTCAAACCATAAGGTATCGTGTTCATCCTCACGAAATCCCTTGGCTTTTCCTTTACTCATCCTTTCCTTTATCTCAGCAGTTTCCTTGTCTATTTTCTGAGCTTCTCTGATCTTATCCATCAAAGTAGACTGAATCTCCAATGCTGCTACAAAACCTCTTGGAACTATTTCCTAACATAGTTCACGAAGATCCTCTGCTAACTTCTTGGGTAACTCTCCAGTCATGAGCGTGTTGACATGGCTCTTGCGGCTCAACGCATCGGCTACTACGTTAGCGTTCCCTGGGTGATAATGCAATCTCATATCATAATCCTTAATGAGCTCCAACCATCTCCTTTGCATGAGATTCAACTCCTTTTGTGTGAAAATGTACTTCAAACTCTTGTGATCCGTGTACACCTCACAATGGTTTCCGATGAGAAAATGTCTCCATGTCTTCAACGCATGCACTACGGCTGCTAACTCCAAATCATGTGTAGCATAATTCAACTCATGGGGTTTAAGCTGTCGTGAGGCATATGAAACAACTCGTCCCTCCTGCATTAGCACTGCTCCAAGTCCTCGACAAGAAGCGTCGCAATATACTTCATAATCCTTGCGTTGATCTGGCAGAATCAACACTGGCGCTGTAACCAAACGTTTCTTCAATTCTTGGAAACTAGCCTCACATTCCTCAGTCCAAATGAATTTGGTGTCCTTCTTCAACAACTCCGTCATAGGCTTTGCAATCTTCGAGAAATTCTCGATGAATCTTCGGTAATATCCTGCGAGTCCAAGAAAACTCTGAATTTCTCCAACTGTCGTGGGTGCTTCCCAATTTGTCACAGTGTTAACCTTGGTGGGATCTACTACTATTCTTTCTCCGGATATAACATGTCCAAGAAATCCAACTTCCTTTAACCAAAACTCGCACTTGCTGAACTTGGCATATAACTGATGTTCTCTGAGCTTTCCAAGTACCAAACGCAAATGCTCCTTATGCTCTTCTTCATTCTTCTAGTAGACCAGAATATCATCAATGAACACTACGATGAACTTATCCAAAAACTCCATAAACACTTTGTTCATCATGTTCATGAAATAGGCAGGTGCGTTAGTCAGGCCAAATGACATAACGGTGTACTCATATAGCCCATACCTTGTGGTAAAAGCTGTCTTGGGTATATCCTGCTCTCGAATCTTCAACTGGTGGTATCCTGATCGCAAATCAATCTTGGAAAATACTTTAGCTCCTTGTAGTCGGTCAAACAGATCATTGATCATCGGCAGTGGGTACTTGTTCTTGATTGTTACTTCATTCAATCCACGATAATCAACAACCATCCTCAACGATCCATCTTTCTTCTCCACTAGAAGTACGGGTGATCCCCAAGGTGACGAACTTGGGCGAATATATCCTTTATCCAGTAACTCCTTAATCTTCTTCTTAAATTCTTCCAAATCCTTAGCGGGCATCCTGTCCGGTCTCTTAGATATTGGCCCAGTGCCTGGCAAAAGCTCAATCAAAAACTCGATGTCTCTATCCGGTGGCATGCCTGGCAACTCCTCTGGAAATACGTCAGAGAATTCCTTCACCACTGGTACTTCCTCCTGTACAACTCCTGATAAGGAATTCACTTGAGTCCTCTTCGGCACATCTCGGGATACATACTTAATCCTTCTTCCTTCTGGGTTAGTAAGCAAAATCGTCTTACTGGCGCAATCGATGTTTCCTCCATACATCGATAGCCAATCCATTCCCAAAATCACATCCAAACCTTGTGACTCCAAAACTATTAGGTCTGAGGGGAAAACACTACCCATATGCACATGAGACAAACACAATCATATCACTCCAATCAATTCAAACAAGGCATACAATCGGTCTAACTATCGTTACAAAGTGCTTGGACTATAATATATACATGGTGGAATACTACTATTAATTTGGTGGTCTACTAGAACAATTGCTCAGTCGAAGACTCCATAATATCTGCTCCGGCTTCATCCTCCAAATCATCCTCACTGGGGTCCGAGTCGGTGTCGTCAATGATGATGTAATTCTCCGGGCAAGTAGAATCATCATCATCTCCTCCTGGTCCTGGGTCTCCCATGAAAACTCCTAGCTTCTTTGTCAGGTCGTCATTCTTCTCCACTAGTGCGACGATTTCCTCCATATAATCCTCGCGTGTAGCCTTGAGTTCTTCCTCCAGTTCCATGATCCTAGTCTTTGCCTTCTTCAGTTCTATCATGTCTGCGCACATCTGGTTCTCCTGGCGACGAATGTGCTGGTTTAACTCCTGGATGAAAGCTGCAATAGATCTATCCTTCCTGGTACTGATCATCTCCCATTGCTCGTCTCGGCGCCCACAAATCTGATAGATACTATCCTTGAGATCATTGTGGTACACTTCTCCAATGCGTCCCATGGTGATGTGGGCTGCCATGCTCTTTCCTAGACTCCAGGTTGGTGCATCAAAGGAAAACTCTATGGACTCAGTGATTGGCATGAACGTCCTTCCTGGAACATGAACTTGAATCATCCAGCGCTCCTCTTCTAGTAGTGTGGCATTGTAGGTTCCGGTGAAGCTTGGTATTCCGATGTTTAGGTACTTAGTAACTTCCTTCAAGTGTCGTCCAAAAGGTGTATCCTCATCTGGTTGCGCGAACTTGTTCCTTGCATCCGCCATCCTAAAAGAGTGGAAGAAAGGAGAGGAGTTAGAAATGAGAAGAGAGTAGTGATCTAGGGCTTTAGCTTAGTGGTCGTGTTCTACAGTCAGCGTGTGCTCTGATGCCATCTCTGTAGCGACCAGACCTCAAACAGTCTAGTCTCTGTGCATCAGTGTCATCCCTGGATCGGTAATGCTGACACGCACAGTACTTTGAAGGATTTATAACAGAGTAGCAATCACACACTTATTACATCGAATAGTTCAAGAGAACTCAATACAATAAATATGGCTTAAGGCCATCTAAAATACGATAACAGCGGAAGGCTTCGAAGATAAAGTGAGTCCATCAACTCCAACGACATCACTGAGTATAAGACCACGACCTAAGGCTCCTTACTCGTCGTCTGAAAAGTCTGCAACATGATACGTTGCAGCCTGAAAACGGGTCAGCACATGGAATATGCTGGCAAAGTAACACATAGAGAGTAATGAACAGAATAATCCTATCTCTACATGCATATTTGGTTGGTGGAAAGCTCTATGGTTACAGTTTTGCGAAAAGCCAATTTTTCCCTACCACAAAGGAATAAATTTTATTTAACTATCATGGTGGTTGTTAAACATTGAGAGGTTACCTCCAACTCAATCCCAATAAAGAACGTGATTAACCCAATCAAATTAAATTAAGTAACATGATGATGAGATTCACATGATAATCCAAGAACTAGATACTCAAGATGTCCATAACCGAGGACACGGTTGATCATGATTAGTTTGTACACTCTGCAGAGTTTTGTGCACTTCTCCCCACAAGACTCGATCGCCTCCACTTGATTTCTCGCACTACATGGTGTTTGAGAAACGGATGACCGAGACACAGTCTTTCAGAAACACTACTCTTTACTCCGGGTGGACGGTAACACCTACTTTCCCCTACATCTGCTAGCCCACCTCTTTAAGAGGTCATGTAACCTACTCAACTATGCTAGAGCCCATAATAGCTTGTCGCTGCAGACGGAAGTTTCTAGCATGAATAATCTCATGATCCCTTTGAGTCTGGGTGGCGGTCCATAGGATGATCACACGGGTACTCCGGGATATCCAAAACTATAGGCAACACTGGTTTCTCCATGTGCCTCAATCCACCCAGATGTAAATTAAAGTATCCACCTTAAGTTGAACCATAAATTAATAATCTCACATCTGTGATGAAGAATTCACTCAAACCCAATCCACGTCTACGAGCATAGCATATCAATATAAGCAAACGTAGAAGTAACTCCCAAAGGTTTGATAGTAAACAGGACAATAGGTACTACCTCATCTACTTCCCAAAACCCACATATAAATCAGATCCTAATCATGCAACTATTTGAGGATTGATCTAATGCAATAAAACTGGGTGATGAAAAGTATGATCAAAGTGTTACTTGCCTTGCTGATGATCCGTGAAACCTAGAGACTCGTAGTAGCACGCTTCGCACTCCGGGTACTCTATCGCAAACAAACAATACATACATAAGCAATCAAGCAAGGGTGCACGAAATAAAACTCAAAATAAGAGATCTAACCAGAAAGTTCAACTTAAGAACTCCGGTTTGCAAAAAGAATCAATTCAAACGAAGCAACGAAGGTCAAACGGCGAAAGAAACATGCTTCGTTTACTAATCTGGATCTAAGTCAAATTTTACAGTAGCAAAAACTTGTTTGAGTTGGTTAAACGGAAAGAGAATTTCGAGACGAAACTCTAGGCGACTGAATCGCCTGATTCCGATAAACGAGCGAAAAGTTATACTAAAACGAAAAACAGATTAGAAATCACGATCAGGAATAATCGCGGAAAATCTGATAAAAAGAAAAACAGACGAACAGGCTAACGATCGAACGCTCGCTGTCTGTAAAAAAATGAAAACCGCTCGTTAAAACGAACAAACGAACAGGTGTTTGCTATTTAACTAAACCGGAGAAAAACGATCTAATATAAAAAACGCATCTCGTTTTCGAAATAAAACTGAACGGTTTTTCGAGAAAAACCGGCGGCTACCTCGGTTCGCGTGACGGCGGCGTCGGCGAGCGGCTCCGGCGGGTGGTGGCGTCGGGCGAGAGGCGGCGGGGCTCCGGCGGGTGGCGGGTCGGGCGAGAGGCGGCTGGGCTGCGGCGGGTGGCGGCGGCGGCGCGGGGCGGCGTCGGCGGCTAGGGTTTCGGGGCGATGGCGACTTGGGCTGAGGCGGGGCTCCGGCCGCGGCTTTAAAGGCCGGCCGGGCTGAGGTGTCCGGGTCGGACACGGCCCGAAAGGCGGTTGAATTTTAAAAAAATAAAAATAAAAAATAATTCGGACGTGCAGAAAAGTAAGAAAAGAAATAATAAACGGACTCCAAAAATCCCGAAATAAATTTTCCCGTCCTCTAAAAATAAGCCGGACAAGATGAACATTTATTTGGGCCTAAAATGCAATTTTGAAAAATGCGTATTTTTCCTAATTCGAATGAAATCAAATAAAATCCAAATAAAGTCAAATATTTGTTTTTAATATTTTTCCTCCAATATTTCATTATTTGTGGAGAAGTCATTTTATCGCCTCTCATATATTTTGATATGAAATATTTTCGGAGAGAAAAATAATTAAAACAAATGATCCTATTTTCAAAATTTGAGAAAACCCAAATATGATAATAACGAAATCCCCAACTCTCTCCGTGGGTCCTTGAGTTGCGTGATATTTCTAGGATCGCAAATCAAAATGAAATAAAATATGATATGCATGATGATCTAATGTATAACATTCCAAATTGAAAATTTGGGATGTTACATCTTGGCCTTGGCGTTGCTTTGATTGTCTTGGGCTTCGGTCTTACCTTGGCTCACCTCCCCTGTTCTGCTTGGTGTGGTCGTGGGCACGGCTCTGACTGCCCGTGCATAGGTAAAGGAGTACAAAGGCGTGCCCCTCTATTTGTACACCGACAACAAGCCAGGCTAGTTGAAGCATCTACTGCTGCGCCTGAAGAACTTGAACAAGCCAGGGCAATTGCATCAGTTGTGCCTGAAGAAACTGCACCAATTTCCTCTGCTCCTCCTACACAGATGACGAGTCCTATCCTTCCTTCTGCATCAGAAGCGAAGAAAACCAAAGCTGCAGAGTGAGAAGCTGTGAAGAAAAGGAAAGCATCTGCTTCCTCAGAGTCTTCAACTCCAAAGAAAGTGAAGACTTTGAAGAGCTCCTATGAAAATCCCATAGATGTTGTTCCTGTATCAAGCATGCCATCAAAGGAGATTATTCCCTTTGGTGAAGAATATGTTATTCTAAGTGAATCTGATGAAGAAGATCCTTCTGCTGCTACGTCAGAGCAGATTGATGAAGAAATTGAAGTGGACAACATAACTTCAACTCCACTGGTATCCTCGCATATGCCTCAGTTCACTGCTGAAGAGGCCGACGTTGAAGAAATAGATGAGGAAGTTGAAGATGTGGACATTGGGTGTACAACGCCAATTCTGAATGATGACTTCTGCAACAGATTCCTCAGTCCCCGGTTCAAACTGAAGAAATTCACATGGGCTCCGAAGAACGTCAAGCTTCTCTTCTCACCATTCCTGAAGAAGTTCCAGCCACTAGTGCCACATGGGCTCCGAAGAATGTCAAGCTTCTCTTCTCACCATTCCTGAAGAAGACCCAGGCTGCTGCTGATGACATTGCTCCTGAAATTCCTCAGCCTGTGGCTATACCTCAAGAGGCTGTGAAGACATCAACTGCAAATATTCAGCCCAAGCCATAGAAACCTCTCTCCAAGAAGCAGAAGTTCAAGGCTGAAGACTTCTTCAATGAGCACATTTTCTTCACTGACTACAATCCTTATGACTCTGCTCGTCTTCGACGCAAGCATTTCTGGACTGCTAGCTAGATGAACTTCTATTCTTCACTGCTATTCGATAAGGACAAGATCTTTGACCATGAGCAAAGTCCTCATGTGGATATGGAGTTGCTGCCCTGCTTCACCCCAGTCCTCAGTGTTCTTCATGACACTGGGCTGCTCAACTTCTGCACTGACATCTACGACTGGAATGAAGAACTCATTCTTCAGTTCTATGCCACGTTGCACATCACAGGCAACGTTGAAGATGTCAATTCATGGGTATTGGACTGGATGACCGAAAATACTAACTACAAAGCACCGGACTCTGAATTGCTTCATGCCATCCCAGTCAGTCCTCCCGTTGAAGATGCAAGGCTCATCTATGCTAACCCTGAACTATCAGATCATCTGATGCTAGTGTTGATGAAGCCTTTGAAGCCAGGCCAAGCTCCAAGGACCAAATTCCTCGTCAAGGAACTGCTCTATGTGCCAAGGACTATCTACAGGATATTGACCAAAACCCTCAGTAATAAAGGGCCACAACTCTGAAAATGAAGAAGTTGTTGGCATCATGAAGAATCTGCTTTTCAACATCATACATGGTATTCCTATCAACTACCACGTTTCTTCATGAGGAATTTGGCCAATGTCGCTCTATCACCTTTTGAGTTGAAGCCTTACGCTCCTGGGATTATGAGATTCCTCAGTTCAAGGTTTTCAATTCATTATAAGGCTGATTTTCAAAATCATCTGAGCTTTTTACTCCCAATTGAAGTCCTCAAACGGACTATTTCCTCTGCTGATGAGAAGGGCAAGGCTGCTATAATTGATGAAGTTACTCGTCCGTTGGATGTACAGTTTCGCAAAGCTGCATCCTACTCCACCAATGATGACTCTGCCTCTCATTACTCTGCGGCAAATGCTTCAAAGCAAAATCCTCAAGCCACTGCTCCAAGGGTGATGACTGATCGTGAGCTTCTCCTCATTCTTCATCAAAAGGTCGATCGCAACCACAAATGGGTCAAGCGACAGTTTGCTTCAATTCTTCAAAACATGACAATCAAGCAAAACACTGTGAAGAAGAAATACTACTACTTGCATGAAGTGTTTGATCACACCTGGGCTGTACTGTCTCACCTCTATGGTGAAGAAGATCTCAAGCAAATGGGATTCAAGCAGGACTTTGACTGGTCTCAACCACCGTCAAAGAAATTCAAGAAGGTCAAAGTTCCTCACTTGGTGGCCAGCTCATATTCTTCATCGCGCGAGACTCATGAACATGAAGACTTGGACGACATTGCGGCAGGACCTGCATCAACAGACGACCCCAACAACGCTGGCGCTCCTCCATCGACATCATGATGATATTCTTCAGGGGCGTTAGTCCTCATTTTTCGTCCCTTTTGGTCATTCGATGACAAAGAGGGAGAAATTTGAGTTTGTCTTCAAGCGGGACTATATATGGGCGTTTTTTCCTAAGTTACAACTCTCGTTCTTCTAAAGATTTTTGTTGGATCGAGTTGTAAACTTAAGTCCGATGGTGGTCTGATACTTTTACTCTGTTTTGCTGCATGCTATTTCCTCATATATGTTAATGCATGCATGATGAATTACATCAGTCACCATCTTTCATCATGCATTTCAAATTCTTCATACCATATGTTAAATTCTCCATGATTCTACTCTACAATGTGCCTTTGCTATTTAAAGCAAATTCCTCAAATATACACATCTTCAGGGCGAGTTCTTCTATATGTTGCAATCAAATTCCTCAATATCAGTATTTACACTTCATATGTTTATCCCCGTTGAAAACTTAACCTATATTGTCATCAATCACCAAAAAGGGGGGGATTGTAAGTGAATCTAGTGCCCCTTTGTGATTTTGGTATATTGAAGACTTATAGGTTAAGGTACTAATGTGTTTCTGAGTGTACATAGGTCTATAAGTCTATGAGGAGTTTTATATTTACAGAGAAAGTCGACCCCTAAAAATGAATGTCTTCAACTGAAGACTTTGGCTTTCTGAAGACTTTGAAGGTGAAGAAACTGGTGTGGTCCTGAAGACTTGATATTCATACGAGGAATATGAAGCGTGAAGACTTTTGTTTTCGTAGATTCTTTTTCTCCTTCTTGAGTCATAGGAAACACCATACTGTTAAAGGGGGTCGAGGTAAAACTAAGGAAAAGTTTCCAAGTGATGCTCATCTCAAAATCCTACACCTACCAATCGTTTCGAGTGAAGCCATTGAAAATCTCATACAGTTCAGTCAATTTCTTCAGTGACAGAGACGAAGTTCTTCTGGTCTTTGAGGAATTTGTTCTGACTGAGGAGTTAGGTATTCGCCAGTGCGGATCGCCTACAAGTGAGGAACATGATAGCCCTGAGGAATTTGATAGATCGAATATCCGACCATTGATGTACTACGCGCCAGCTGTCCCAAAATACCTACCCACCTAACCGTCATATCATCAAAGGGTATTTATGTCTTATCATGTCGGGCTACTCCCTAGGCTATAAATAGCCTCCCCCTACAACCACTAGCTGGTTGGCTGCTCCGAGAGAAACTGACACTTGTCATTGAGAGCGTCCCATCCTCCGAGGATTTTGAGCGAAAATCATCAAGTGAGGAAAACCCAAACCCAAACACCTACAAACCCAAAGTGATTGAGCGTCATTGAAGAGATTTTTCCTGTGTGGAACCGAAGCTTGTTACCTTTGAGGACTATGCATCCTCCAGACAGTTAGGTGTCATGGTCTAGAGCATCCAAGAGGAAATTGTGATCACCGAGTGACCGAGTTTGTGAAGGTTTGGGAGTCACCTTAATACTTACCACAAGTGATTGGGCGAGGTCTGTGTGACCTTAGCTCAAGGAGAATACGGTGAGGACTGTGTGTCTGGGACTATGTGTCCTCAGGTTTAAATACCTAGCCGCTCCAACCAGACATACGACTGTCACAGCAATTGGAACTGGTGTACTAAATCACTATCTTCACCGAGCTACTGGTTCTATTTCCTCAACCATTCCATTTCCTCATTCATATACTGTTATACTTGATCGTTACTATTTGAACACTTTGACTGAAGACTTTCACAATTTCCTCAATCCAATTTCTTGAGTCAGTTTGTCTTCAACATGCTTCTCCTATGTTAACGCCAGTTGTATTCTGTGCTTGTTTTCATTTCATCATGATGATTGTGCTTCTGTTCTGTTATGCATGCATCTGAGTACTTATTCCGCTGCTAAGTTGTTTGTTGCTTAGGAATTTCCTCACCCTGAAATTCCTCAGTGACGAATTTGTAAAAATCGCCTATTCAGCCCCACTCTAGTCGATATAACGCACTTTCACCATCCTCAAACAAACGGATAGGTTGAAGGGGCTAACGGCCACATAATGAGCGGCATTAAACCCAGACTGGTGCTCCCTACGGGAGTTAGATAAGCACTGGGTTGAGGAACTCGATTCCGTGCTCTGGGAGCTGCGGACTACGCCTAATCGTACGACCGGATATGCACCTTTTTTCATGGTGTACGGCGCAGAGGCTGTCTTGCCCCACGACATTATTCATGACTCACCTCGAGTGCGCATGTATGAAGAGAAACAAGTTGATCTCGATCGGCAGGACGACCTTGAAGAGGTGTGTGATATTACACGGGCCCATTCCGCATTTTATCAACAACACGCTAGGAGATACCAAAGCAGAGAAGTGCGGGCGAAGACTTATAATGTTGGCGAACTTGTTCTGCACCTCCCTGAGAATAAGAAGGATAAGCTGAAACCAAAATGGGAAGGCCCCTTCAACATAGACGAGGTTCTCACAGGAGGAGCCTATCGCCTTCGTAATGCATCGGACAATCGCCTCGAACCGAATCCATGGAACGATGTTCGGCTCCAAAGATTCTAAGCATAAGTTCGGCCGCATCCTTTTCTTAGTCTTTCTGTTTTTCTTCTTTTTCTCTCCTCTTCCTTTATACTTCCCAGTATATGTTCGGATATGCCGAACTATTAGGGGTACACATCTTTAAATGTATACACCCCACTATGACTGGGGGATTCTTTGACGAAGCTGATTATTAAAAAGCTTGGAGCTTACATTACATATGTCGCTTGTTATACACACTTTTTTGCCATTATGTGCACCTCTATGACTTAAGGTTTTGCCAAGCTGGGTTGCCTCGCTCCTGTGTTTATACCCTACGTTTCCGATTGTTTGGCTAGGGTGTAAAGAGAGCACCTCTGTGATTGTTACAACCAGGTAATCCAGACATGTACCTCAGACGGGTGAAGCCGAAAGCTAGCGTTCTTAAGAGAATAATTGGTCGGCAAGCAACGACAGTTTGTTACGTTCCTGTAACTCTTTAAAATAATGCAGGACAAGTTCCCTGTAATTCGGATAAGAGCCTAGGCACACGCAATTAAGCATGCCAACCAGAGGAAAGGAACCCCTAACGGAACTATTCTCCTTGGAAGATGTTTCTTACATATGCAATATAACATACCTCCCCGAACTAAACTTTTGTATGTTCGAGCAAAATGACTGGATTGCCTGGTTTCCGGACATAAGGAATGTTTTCTACATTCCACAATGGTATCCGGAAACACTCCACCTTCTTGGCTCAGAGGCCGAAGCCAAAAGTCTGCGATGACAAATATTTCACATGTTTGATCGGAGATAAAAACTCAAGAGTAAAGGTACGCTGATATAAACACCTAATCCTTATCTATATCATCTATAAGACTGACTAAACTACAGTCTTCTTGCGAGTACTTCGTAGCTATCATCACTTGGTCGTATACCAAGTTGATGGGAATCTCCTTTCCGTCAGGCCCTTGAGGCCCAACTCAAGCCATATGATTCGGATTGAGTCCGGTGTAGCGCATTTTCACCATCTCCCACACTTCTCGTGCACCTTCCCTGCATGCGGACACCTTCCATAGCTCGAAACGGCGCCGGGCACCTTTGAACAGGTTCGCCAACCCCTCCATACCTTTCGGAGGGGCAACGGATGGCCATAAAGCCTTCTCCATACTTTACATAGCTTTTCGGGCTCGTTCATGCATCGCGGACAGTTCCTTTAGCACGTCGCCTCGAAATCCAGATACTTCCTCTTCAGGACGACCGGTTAACAGACCTGCAATAACAAAGTTGTGAGAATCCGGACTATTGGATGATCTACGTCCTCCTTTAGATGTTTTAAAAGGTCATCCCGAATATGCCGCCTTTGAATTTCTTATTTTCTCGCTGTGCGGCCGATAACTGCACCTTTAAGATCTTTATCTCTTCGATTTGTTTATCCTTTGCCTCCTCAAGCTTGTTCTTCTGATCAGTGGTCATTGTCGACTTTTTCATCTCAGCAAGCTCTGTGGTGGCGGGATTCAGCTTGGTGTGGTTTGTCTTCAGCTCCTGGGATAATGCATTGTCCTTCTCCCTGAGAACCTGCAGATTGTAATGATCCTTAAATCGGCTTGGCCTAACTGCTTCAAGTCTCAGGGGCTACTGGCATATATCTATTCAAATTTCTCAAACCATTACCTGCATATCCTTCGAAAACAGTTGAGTAACTCCCGACAGTCCGTCCTGGGCGGCTCGGATATACGCATCCACGGAGCTAAGTGCGGTAAATTCCTGTTCGAAGAAAGCTGGAGCGCGCATGGCCTCTTTCATTCGAAGGTGATTCTTTACGCAATCAACCTTGGAATTCATGACGGATACATCATCAGAATCCTCTTGAAGAGGCGGAGCCAACACTGCATCAGCCCTCGTCCTAGTTGACGAGTTCGGTGCCGGATTAGCTGACATCCGGCTAGCAGTGCGTTTTCCCACGATTTGCCGCACACTCCTCCTAAAACAAAGGTAGAGGAGGAGTTTAAATCTGATCTCATGCTTAGGCATATATCAAAGGACATACCTCTTTGAAGGAGGGGAAGGCTCGATAGCGCTTCCGATTTCCTTTCATTTTGAACGATCCCCCCACGTAGAGGCCGCCCTCGAGGTAGTACGACTTGCCAAGCGACGATCCTATGAAGTGCAGTTTAGTACAAAGGAGAAGGTGCAAGTAAGGAGTTCTTTTTGAATAAGCTTTTTGAATACTTACGATGGAGAAGGAATAAGGGCGGGGGTAGTCGGCTATAATAGCCACTTCCGAGCCGTCAAGGCTCGCCTGGTAAAATACTCCATCATCGAACTCTATGTATATATCTGGATCCTCGCAGAAGCCAGGGTCTTCATTGTGATTATGATCCTCTGGCTATGGGGTAGGATGGTGAACGTCCTCGATCATCTTCCTCCATGACTGTTTTAAGACAACAAAGAACAATTTGATTAGCAAGCCTCGGTAGCAGTAAAGCTGTACTAGTAATCAAAATCTTACCCATTCAATGGGGTTGTACATGGAAAAACCTTCTCGGTAGTTTAAGCGGAGGAAGTCTTCTTTTTCCCCCTTATACAGATCAGCCAGGATCATGGCCAATTCGGTAAGGGTATCTGGACCCTTTCGTCTATAACGAGACGCGTCATCTTCTCCGTTGTAACACCATAATGGAGTTATTCTGGACTGAAGGGGCTGAATGCATAGTTTTATTGCAATGGCCATGACTTCCATTATCGAGAGCTCGGTATGAGCTATTAATCTAACCTTACTCACCAGCCTCTTTACTTCCGCACTGTCTTCCTACTTGGGACTCCGGGGGCGCCAATTGAGGCATTTCATCAAAGGAGTACTAGAGAATTCAGGGAGGCCGCGCCGAACTGGGTCCGGAAGTGGGACGTCATCAATATAAAACCACTCCGAAGACCATTCTTGGGAAACTTCTTTGGGAGTTCCAATTGGGTAGCCTGATTCGGTTATGCGCCACACTTTGGCGTCGCCCACTTCAAATATGGAGCCCCCTCGATGGCGAGGGACGAGGCAAAAGAACTTGCCCCATAGTTCAAAATGAGCCTTATAGCCCAGAAACAGTCCGCAGAGCGCGACGAAGCCTGAGATGTGTAGAGTCGAACCTGTGGTAAGGTTATGCAGCTGGATCCCATAAAACTCCAATAGACCTCTGAGAAAGGGATGGATCAGAAATCCTAAACCCCGCAAGAGAAATGAAACGAAGCACATCCTCTCCTCCTTACTGGGGTTGGGGAAATTTTTCTGCTAATACGTCGTTGCCAATCGAAGCCAATATCGCTCGCGCATAGACTAGATCTGCGAGGGGGAGATATCCCTGCATCTGGAGACAGCTCAACTAAAGACAAGATACTGAGCAACTCTGCCAATCGCCCTCCTGACGGCCATGAGCGCGCGAAGAAGAGCCGGGGGCACTGGCCATGTTTTGAAGTTTTGTGGTTGGTTCTGACAATCTCTGCGTGATGTGGATTGCATTTAGGGGATCAAGCCTCTTTATATAGGTGCTGTCCTGGTATGGTTAGGGTTGTATTTGTGAAAATTTATTGCGAACCGTTCCCATTCACCCGGTGTGTGGAAACCGAGGCAATGACGGGGACAGAGTCATAAAGGCAAAATGTGAAGGTCAAAGCTGGACTATCGTCCGTCCGAAGTGTGATGAAGAACCTACCTTGCAAAGCCGAAGACATGAAGCCGGATACTACATCGTCATTGAAGGAAAGTTCGGGGGCTACTGAGGGAGTCCTGGATTGAGGGGTCCTCGGGTGACCGTACTATTTGACATGGGTCGGACTGATGGGCTGAGAAGATGAATGCAGAAGGCTTTCCTCCGTGTCCGGGTAGGACTCCTATGTGCGTGGACGGCATGTTTGATGTCCGGATGTACTATTTCCTTCCTCTGCCAATCGACTCTGTACAACCCTAGGTCCCTCCGGTGTGTATATAAACCGGTGGGTTTAGTCCGTAGAGGCTATCAGAATTCTCATAGGCTAGACAACTAGGCTTTAGCCATAACGATCTCGAGGTAGATCAACTCTTGTAACCCCTATACTCATCAAATACAATCAAGCAGGACATGGGGTTTTAGCTCCATTAAGAGGGCCCAAACCTAGGTAAACACGTTGTCCCACTTGTCCCTTGTTACCCTCGATCCTTAGACACATAGTTCGGGACCTCCTACCCGAGACCGGCCGGTTTTGACACCGACAACAGGGCCGCCGACCGCCATCGTGAGGTAGCCGTGGAGCGGGAGCGGGAGCTTCAAGCTTCGAACACCGCCCTCGAGCAGCAGATCGAAGCGCGCAGGGCTGCCCTGGCAGCATCACTGATTGAGGCCCCCTCTGATGAGATGGAGTGGGCCTCAAGAGTAGGTTCCAAGACTGGCACCGATGTCACGCCGAACGGTATGGGGTGAAAGCTCGGAGGCCCCCTCAAGAGCAGGCTCCAAGACTGGTTGGGATTCGGCCGGAGCGCAGGCCTTCCCCTTCTTCTTCAACCGCGGGGCCATGGCGGCAAGAGAGGACTGGTGGCGTTGAATCTGGGAGAAGAGTCGCGGTTTCTCAGGAAGGAGGAGGAGCCATGGACGAGCACAAAGAGCAATGATGGCAAAGCTGCATTAGCAGCAGGTGCCCGCCAAACCTGGCAGTTATCGAGGCACGTGGGGAAGTGGGGGTGCCCACGTCCCATCAATCGCCATGCGTCGACTGAGGCCACAGGCGGTTAGGGCCCGCGGCGCTCCGCACTTGCCCTTTGGCTTCACCTCGAGGCCAAGTCCAAGTGCGCCTTGGGCCCAGGGGCTACTGTCGGCATTCTGGGAACGGGGGTACCGAGACTTGCCTGCCTGCGGTCCACGGTGTGGCTCCATTGACGACCTGGTATGTCCTGCCTTCAGCATCGACAACTCAAGACCTTTGCGAGGGGCCGATGTGATGCCCCGAGACCGACGCTCCAAACGGCTTCCATGTCTTTCGTTGTTGTCATGTGTTTCGTTTGTTTGTTGCATTCATCATCCGCATTGCATCCGCATGTTTTCATAAAACTCGTAAATGTTCGTAGTTGCCGCCTCTCTCCGTGTCTCCATGGCATGTTGTCAGACCGCTTTTCTTCGATGACCATTCTCAGTCCAACCAATGTTGACTACGACCGTCTAACCCCTCTTCGCGCAATACCCAGACCCCATCACGCGCGTCTGAAAACTTCCCCGAACCCGACCCGGATTGTTGTTACCGGTGGGTCCGGATTATCCCCTAACATCTATAAAACATCTCCGTTTTCTTAGTTGGACTTCCTAACCTATATTTTTCTCAACCGTCCAATTACGATCATAGGGACGTGATATCCCCTAACCTAAATTCATCTGATATAAATATCAGCCTAACCCTAGATCCTAGGGGCTTGTCCCATCCACCAAATGCCCTCACCCGCCGCCGCCAGTTCTCTTCCACCTCGGGATCCCTCCCGACCCATCTCCACCCAATCAGATCGCAGTGGCCACCGCTCCTCTCATTCCCAATCGGGCCAATCCCGCAGCCTCCTCCCGAATCTGCTCTGCCTCGCCAGTTGCGCCAAGTCCCTCTGCTTCCCTGCTCCAGATCGAGTGTCAAGCGCCGCTGCCTCCCCTGCCGACCGAAACCCCCGCACTCGGATCTCACTGTTGTGTCAACCGTCCAAGTTCCGGCGAACCCAGCCGCCTGAACCGCGCCCCGTCTTCCTCGTCGACCCCTGTAGCAGGACCAAGTCGCGCCGCCCCTGCCTTCCCTTCATTTGCTCCCCGTGCTCCTCTTTCTCTCAACCTCTCTAATCTCTCTCGCCTCTCCCTTCTCTAGCAGGGACCCGACGCCATGGACGCTCGCGTCCTCGATCTTGCAGCGCCGCCGCCTAGAGCTTCTTCGCTGGAGGCCTTCGCCTCATCCGCGTCGCCGGCGTCCATCCCCGCCTGAACCTCGTGCCCGAGGAGCCCCATGCCGAGCTCCTCCTCCCTGCCTTCGCCTCGGCCTCATCCAGGAGAAGAGCGAACGCATCAGTTCCGCCGTTTACCGAGCCGTCCCTGACCTCCACCTCTTCAACCTCGCCGTCCTGGCCTCCTCCGCCGCGCCGGTGAGCGCGACGCCGGAGCACCGCAAGTCGCGTGCCCCTGCCGTCTCCTTCATCTCCTTCCTCCATTTCTTCCCTTTCCCTTCGGTTCCCTCTCTCCCTCACTTCTCTCTGTTTCTCTGAACAGGAGCACCGCGCCGAGGCCTCAAGCTCAAGCTCGCCAGCTGCCTCCTCTGCTTCGAACGCCCCCTGCGTCGTCTTGTGCATCGCTGCAGCGGATCCAGTGGTGCCCAGCCTTTGTTCGTGCCGCCTACAGCCTCGCCAAGAGGCCGCCGCTGCTCTGCTTCCTGACGAGCAGAGGACGAGGCGCCCGCTCGCCCGCGCCTTCGCCAAGTCCAGCGCCAGCAAGCGCCTGGGCCACCTCCCCTTCGCCTGTTGACCGCGGCCCAGCTCCCACCTCCACCAACTGGGCCTCAGCCCAGGGTGAGCCACCGCTGCGCCCCCCTTCCACTGTTGGCCCAAGTGCAGATTCGGCCCGTAGATGTTTTTTCCAGTTCTGCGAATTTAGTTATTATCTAGAGACTGCCAGTTTTGCAGAAAAGTCCTTCATGTTCATGCATTAATTTCTCTTGAACCGTGCATCGGATTAAAATGTTTTAAATATGTAAAATGCTTAGAATCTCATCTAGTTTCATAATATGCCACTCTCATCCATGTTTAAAATGTTTAAACTTGTTGTTTGCATTTAATTTGCTCAAATGCCATGCTAAAATGCTTTATTTCATAACTAATTAACCGTAGCTCCGAATTTAATAAACTTTATATGTAAATGGGGTGGAATAATGCATAGATTAACATGGTATCACTACTTTGCATGTTTAACAACTCTAAAATTGTGTTTCGGGCAGAACAGTACCAAACCCAAAATATGCATATGGGGATTTTCCGGAATTGCTTTTTGTTACTTCCGGCCTCATTTAAATTGCCTAGATAGGTAGTTTTATTATGCTTCACCCCTTGCCATGTTTAATAACATTTAATATTGCTGGGTACATAAACGAGAGAGAACTAAATAATTGTTGTGATGTTTCGTTAATATGCAACTCATTGCATATTGAGTTCCACTTAATTTGAAGTATTGTTTGTGCACTTTGCCATGCCATGCCTCATTAAACCGGACATGCATCATACTTTAATGTGCATCATGCCTTGCTTATGTGATGGTTGTTTACCATGATGTTTGCTTCTTTCCGGTTGCCCTTCTCCTTGTTAAATCCGGTTACGTTGCGATTGTGAGGATCCGTTCGACTACGTCCGTTTGTCTTCTTCATGGACTCGTTCTTCTTCCTAGCGAGATTTCAGGCAAGATGACCATTACCCTCGATATCACTTCTATCTTTGCTTGCTAGTTGTTTGTTCTATCGTTATGTCGCGCTACCTACCACTTGTTTATCATGCCTCCCATATTGCCATGTCAAGCCTCTAACCCACCTTCCTAGCAAACCGTTGTTTGGCTATGTTACCGCTTTTGCTCAGCCCTTCTTATAGCGGTGTTAGTTGCAGGTGAAGTTGAAGTTTGCTCCATGTTGGAACATGTTTATATCACAATATCTCTTATTTAAGTAATGCATCTATATACTTGGTAAAGGATGGAAGGCTCGGCCTTTTGCCTGGTGTTTTGTTCCACTCTTGTCGCCCTAGTTTCCGTCATACCGGTGTTATGTTCCTTGATTTTGCGTTCCTTACGCGGTTGGGGTTATGGGACCCCCTTGACAGTTCGCTTTGAATAAAACTCCTCCAGCAAGGCCCAACCTTGGTTTTAACATTTGCCACCTAAGCCTTTTTCCCTTTGGTTCTGCAGACTCAAGGGTCATCTTTATTTTAACCCCCCAGGCCAGTGCTCCTCGGAGTGTTGGTCAAAAACAGAGCCACTTGCAGTGCCGCCCCTAGGCAACTTGGGGTATCTTCGGTTGCCGTACGTAGTGTTCATCCGGTGTGCCCTGAGAACGAGATACGTGCTACTCCTATCGGGATTTGTCAGCACATCGGGCGGCTTTGCTAGTCTTGTTTTACCATTGTCTAAATGTCTTGTAACCGGGATTCCGAGACTGATTGGGTCTTTCTGGGAGAAGGAATATCCTTTGCTGATCGTGAGAGCTTGTAATGGGCTAAGTTGGGACACCCCTGCAGGGTATAAACTTTCGAGAGCCGTGCCCGCGGTTATGTGGCAGGTGGGAATTTGTTAATATCCGGTTGTAGAAAACTTGGCACTTGACTTAATTAAAATGCATCAACCGCGTGCGTAGCCGTGATGGTCTCTTTCCGGCAGAGTCCGGAAAGTGAACACGGTTTGGGTTTTGTATGAACGTAAGTAGTTTCAAGATCACTTCTTGATCACTTCTAGCTTCTCGACCATTGCGTTGCTTCTCTTCTTGCTCTTATTTGCGTATGTTAGCCACCATATATGCTTAGTGCTTGCTGCAGCTCCACCCCATTACCCCTTTCCTACCCATAAGCTTAAATAGTCTTGATCTTGCGGGTTTTGAGATTGATGAGTCCTCGTGACTCATAGATACTACCGAAACAGTTGCAGGTGCCGATGATACCAGTGCAGGTGACGCAACCGAGCTCAAGTGGGAGTTCGACGAGGACCTTGGTCGTTACTATGTTTCGTTCCCTGATGATCAGTAGTGGAGCCCAATTGGGACGATTGGGGATCGAGCATTTGGGGTTATCTTCTTTTCATTTTGGATTTGACCGTAGTCGGTCTATGTGTGTACTCTGAATGATGTATGAATTAATTGTTCATTGTGTGAAGTGGCGATTGTAAGCCAACTCTATTTATCCCTTTCTTGTTCATTACATGGGATTGTGTGAAGATGACCCTTCTTGCGACAAAACCGTAATGCGGTTATGCCTCTAAGTCGTGCCTCGACACGTGGGAGATATAGTCGCATCGTGGGTGTTACAAGTTGGTAATCAGAGCCATCCCTGACTTAGGAGCCCCCTACTTGATCGAATCGCTGATGTTGTTGAGTCTAGAACAAAAATATTTTGAGTCTTAGGATTATATATATTGGAGAGTAGGATTCTTTTTATTCCTCAGTCCCTTCGTTGCTCTGGTGAGGTCTCCTGACGTAGATGTTTTGTCTTTCCTCTCCTCAAATTTGACAAAAAAACTTTTTAGGATGACGCGGGTATCTTGGGATCGTTCGGATATTGTTGTGATGAGAACATTGTTCTTCGTGCCTCCTGACATTTAGGGGTTGTGGTAGTGTCCCGGGGAGTTGAGCTCCGAGGTGTTGTCGTCACAATTTTATCGTTGCAGTTCTGGAATACCTGAGTTTCGCCGACATCGAAAATCTCTTTTATGCAGTTGTTGGTGAGATAACCTCGACGCCACCCAGTACTGGGGCAGGAGTTCGGGAGTATGGCCATAGCTCGTATAACGGATGCTTTTCGAAGGTTGAGGCACACGATTTCTGGCGTTTTCTTGGTTATGTGTTGACGGATGGATACAGCTGGATGTAGGGATTGTTTAGTTTGGGTGAGATATATTGCTTCCCTTGTATCCCCAACACCAGATTGCATAACCAAAAAGTTTCAGGAGTTTATAGGTGGGCATTCAAGTATCTCCTAGGATATCTTTCCGACAGATGCAAGATACGAGATTGGGGTTCGACGTCTAGTGGTCCGCCTGTCCACGGTTGGTTTTACAGTGGTCTCGTTGTGTCTTAAAGAGTCCTTGGCTATGCTGACTCAGGGACGCTTCGTATGTCATGTGCACTGCCTTGTACATGATGGTGATGTACAATCGAGCCCGTGTGGGCCCCACCACGAAAACTTCGGACGAAATCTCTATCATATGTTTGCTCTGGCTTATTTTGCAAGTCAATCCTTTGTTTTTGTTTTGGTTTGTGGTATTCGAGTTGCTTCAATGTCCAGTGTTGATTCCATACCTTTCCTAAGCGGTGTTCTCATATTTCTATGAGAGTGGTAATCCTTCTTGATCATCATATGTTTGCTCCGGCTTATTTTGCAAGTCAATCCTTTGTTTTTGTTTTGGTTTGTGGTATTCGAGTTGCTTCAATGTCCAGTGTTGATTCCATACCTTTCCTAAGCGGTGTTCTCATATTTCTATGAGAGTGGTAATCCTTCTTGATCATCGATATTTTCATCCCAATTCTATTTCCAACCAGTGCGCTTCTCTTCAAGATGATCCCATAATTCTCCCCATCCGCAAGATAATTCTAAGTCTTTTCTCAATGATGTCTATTTCATTCATCCCAAGTTGCCTTTGTTTTCCCGCCCTCCCACCCTTTTTCTTCAAGGACACAGATTTCTTAATCAAGTATCAATTTAATTCATGTGAAGACTCTTCACTCGTTTCCTTCAATGTTCTTAACCGAAGATTTCTCATGGAGATGCTCAGAAGCTTTAAGTTTATCATTCTTCATTCTCGTATTCTTTTTCGGTGGATTCAATTCAAGCTTTCGGTGTTGATCATATCCCTTTCCTCGTTTCAAATGTTTTCTCATGCCGGTGCACCTCTTAATCATCCACCTCTTGTTATTCATGTTTATCTGGAGTATTGAAGATATCCCAGAAGATTCAAGTTTCTATTCGTAACCCTTTCAAGCTATTTCGAGGTCTTATCTTATTCAAGCCATTTAATTCAACTGGCGCAATCTATCTTTTAAATCGTTCAACGGTGTTTCTTTTGAGTGGGCCCTAACCCACAGGTCTTTTCCAGGATCTTACCTGACTCTTCTAATTTTCCTGGAGCTATTCCCAAATTCTTTTCGAAGTGTGACGTAAGAATGGATTCCATCAGTCATATTCCTTCTCCAAAATCGCTTTCAAAACATTGTCATCGTTGGTTCATCATTTCTATTCTTCATTATTCTGGAGAGTCTCAATAAATTTGGTGGTGTTTCTCGTCATCATTCTCAACGTTGAAGACCAAAGAAGACTTCCTCTTAAATCCTTACCCGATCTTCCAAAGATTCATGGTTCTAGCTTTATGCCATCCTCTCATAATTGTTTTTTGATTATGGTAATTCTTTTCACCCATCCGGAGCAATTCAGGATTATTCTCAGTTTTATTCTTCGGAGCCATCATCTCAGAATTATTCATTCTCAGCGTGTAGCTATCGTTCTCCAAATCTTACCGGTGCATCATTCAGGTATTCTCAAATTAGCTCGAGATCTCTTCGTTCACTTGTATCTAAAATCTCTCAAGTATCTTTGTTCGTTTTCTAATTCTTCCCGGTGTTTCTATCTTTTCTTCGTTCATTTTCAATTCTTACAGTGGTTCGTTCGAGATTCCTCTTCCTTTGTTACCGTATCAATTCATTCGTTATTTCCAATCCTACCGGTGGTTCATTGAAGACCTATCCAAGTTTGCGCTATATCTATCTTAATCCTTTCTATGACAATAAGTAGTATGCCAAATCCATTGCTTATCATCAATCTAAATTGGTGAAGGATACGCATAACGTAATTCTTATTATTGTTTCATCCAAGTGATTTAATTTCTTTTTCTAGAGTTGTTCTTCGTGTCACATTCTCGGTTCGAGATGCTTCATCTTTTGTTCTCCGGAGTTCCTTGTTTTTTCTGCATTATCTCGTCACGAAGCTCCATCTAAATCATTGCGAGGCTTCACCTTGTGTTCTCAACTTCTCTTTCTTTCATTGCCGGAGTTCTTCATGGAGGCTCTATATGGTGGTTCATCGAAGATTTCATTCATTCTCCAATTGTTCTTCAAGATTTCTCTCGGAGTTAAGATCCGCCAAGCTATACTCTAAAATAAACATGGTGTTCAACACATGTTTTGTTTTGAGGAGATCAAGTATTCTTCTTCTTGCATTTCGAAGTGCAATTCTTTCTACCTTATCTTTTGTGATGGTGATATGTCATTCTTGACAATTTCCTTTCGTGTTTCATGATTCTCAAGTTATCAAGAATGAGATATTTAAACCCATCATTTTTCTTTGTTCAGGAGTGAAAGTGCGTTATATCGACTAGAGCGGGGCTGAATAGGCGATTTTTATGAATTCTTCACCGAGGAATTTGCCAGTGAGGAAATTGCTTAGCGAAGAACTACTTGCAGCGGAATAAGTACTCAAAAGTATGCATAGCAGAACACAAGCATGGTCATCATGATGAAATGAAGACAAGCACAGAGTACAGAAAGCGTAAACACAGGATAACACAGGATGAAGACAAACAGACTGAAGAAATTGAACTGAGGAAATTGAGAAAGTTTTCAGTCCAAGTCTTCAAACACAGATATGAATAAGTGCACAACACAGTTATGAGGAAATGAAAGAGTTGAGGAAATAGAACCAGTAGGCCTGGTGAAGACAATGATTTGGTAGACCAGTTCCAACTGTTGTCTCAGTTGTACATCTGGTTGGAGCGGTTAGGTATTTAAACCTGAGGACACACAGTCCCGGACACACAGTCCTCGGCGTATTCTCCTTGAGCTAAGGTCACACAGACCTCGCCCAATCACTCGTGGTAAGTCTTCAGGTTACTTCTGAACCTTCACAAACTCGGTCACTCGGCGATCCACAATTCCTCTTGGATGCTCTAGACCATGACGCCTAACCGTCTGGAAGAAGCACAGTCTTCAAAGGTAACAAGCGTCGGATCCACGCAGGATCAATCTCTTCAGTGATGCTCAATCAGTTTGGGTTTGTAGGTGTTTGGGTTTGGGTTTTCCTCACTTGATGATTTTCGCTCAAAGTCCTCGGAGGATGGGATGCTCTCAAATGACAAGTGTCAGTTTCTCTCGGAGCAGCAAACCAGCTAGTGGTTGTAGGGGCGGCTATTTATAGCCTAGGGAGCAGTCCCACATGATAAGACATAAATGCCCTTCAATGATATGACCGTTAGGTGGGTAGATATTTTGGGACAGCTGGCGCATAGCACAGCAACGGTCGGAAATTTGAGTATCAAATTCCTCAGGGCTATCATGTTCCTCACTGTGTAGGCAATCCGCACTAGCGAATTCCTAACTCCTCAGTCAGAACAAATTCCTCAGAGACCAGAAGAACGTCGTCTCTGTCACTGAAGAATATGACTGAACTGTATGAGATTTCCAATGGCTTCACTCGAAGGGATTGGTAGGTGTAGGAATTTGAGTTGAGCATCACATGGAAATTTTTCCTTAGTATTTCCTCGACCCCCTTTAAAAGTACGGTGTTTCCTATGACTCAAGAAAGGGAAAATGAAACTCCGAAAACATCGTCACGCTTCATGTTCCTCAAATGAATACCAAGTCTTCAAGGTCACACCAATTTCTTCACTTTCAAAGTCTTCAGAAAGTCTTCAGAAATCCAAAGTCTTCAGTCGAAGAACTTCAGTTTTAGGGGTCGACTTTCTCTATAAATATCAAACTCCGCATAGACTTATAGACCTGTGTACACTCATAAACACATTAGTCCCTTAACCTATAAGTCTTCAATACACCAAAATCACTAAGGGGCACTAGATGCACTTACAATCTCCCCCTTTTTGGTGATTGATGACAATATAGGTTAAGTTCTCAACGGGGATAAACATATGAAGTGTAAATACTGATATTGATTATTTGATTGCAAGATATAGAAGAACTCCCCCTGAAGATGTGCATAGTGAGGAATTTGCTTTTGAAGCAATGCACACTTGAAGAGTAAAATCATGGAGATCTCCCCCTATATCTTGTAATTCATACACGCATTTGACATAATATATGAAGAATTGGAAATGCATGATGAAATATGGTGACTGATGTAATTCAGCATGCGTGCAATAACATTAACGAGGAATAAGCATGCAGAAGAAACAACAAAAGTATCAGGCCACATAGAGTTTAAGTTTACAACTCGATCCAACAAAGTCATGAGAAGAACGAGAGTTGTAACTTAGAAAAAAACGCCCATATAGATAGACCCGCTTGAAGACTAACTCAAATTTCTCCCCCTTTGTCATCGAATGACCAAAAGGTTCGAAAATGAGGACTAACGCCCCTGATGAATATCAAGTTAATGAAGGAGCGCCAACGTTGTTGGGGTCGTTTGTTGATGTAAGGCATGCTGCAGTGTCGTCCAAGTCTTCATGCTCGTCGGTGTCACGCGATGAAGAATAGGAGCTGGCCACCAAGGATGGAACCTTGACCTTCTTGTATTTCTTTGGTGGAGGTGCAGACCAGTCAAAGTCCTCCTTGATACCCATTTTCTTCAGATCTTCTACGCTATAAATGTGCGACAGAACAGCCCAGGTGTGGTTGAGGGTTTCATGAAGGTAGTAATGGTTTTTCTTCACTGAATTGTGGGCAGCAGTCATGTTGTGAAGAATTGAACCAAACTGACGCTTGACCCATTTGTGATTGCAATCAACCTTCTGGTGAAGACTGAGGAGAAGCTCACGGTCAGTCATCACCCTAGGAGCTGTGCCTTGAGGATTTGGCTTGGTTGCGTTGGCGGCAGAGTCATCATTGGTGGAGTAGGATGCAGCCTTGCGAAATTGAACATCCAATGGACGAATGCCTTCATCAATAATAGCAGTATCCTTGCCCTTTTCATCAGCTGAGCAAAATGTCCGTTTGAGGACTTCAATCGGGGGCAAGTAGCTGCAATGGTTTAGTGTATCAGCTTTGTAGTTGAGTGAAGACACTGTTCTGATGAATCTCATAATCCACAGAGCATAAGGCTTCAACTCAAACGGTGACATTGCGACATTGGCCAGAGTCCTCATGAAGAAATCATGGAAGTTGACGGGAACGCCATGAATGATATTGAAAAGCAGATTCTTCATGATGCCAACGACTTCTTCATTCGAGTCGTGTACCTTGATAGGACTCAATGTCTTCGTCAGAATGCGATAGACAGTCCGAGGCACATATAACAATTCCTTCACAAGGAATTTAGTTTTTGCGGCCTGACCTGGCTTCAATGGCTTCATCAGCACTTGCATATAGTGATCTGTAAGCTCAGGTTCACTGTAGACGCAATGAGCAGCTTCAAGGGGAGGACTGAGAGGCAAAGCACGAAAAAATTTCGTAGTTGGTGCCTTGTAGTGAGTATTTTCAAACATCCAGTCCAGCACCCATGAATTCACATCTTCAGAGTCTCCGGTGATGTGTAGAGTTGCATAAAATTGAAGAATGAGCTCTTCATTCCAATCACATATATCAGTGCAGAAATTTAATAGTCCAGCGTCATAAAGAACACAGAGGACTGGCATGAAGCACGACAGAGATTCCATATCCACGTGAGGAATGTGCTCATGATCGAAGACTTTGTCTTTGTTGAACAGCACTGAGGAATAAAAATTTGCCTGGCTCGCAGTCCAGAAACGCCTCTTCCTAATGCGAGTAGAGTCATAGGGGTTGTAATTAGTGAAGAATACGTGCTCGCCGAAGAAATCATTAGCCTTGAATTTTTGCTTCCTTGAGAATGGATCCTTTGGCTTGGGCAGAGGAGTGTCAGTCAGTTGCATTACAACCTCAGGAATCGCAATCTCAGGTTCTTCAGGCTGAGGAATTTATGGTTTCTCTTCAGTGGCAACCTGGGTCTTCAATTCTTCATTTTCATTTTCTTCAGCACTAGTGGCTGGAATTTCTTCATGAGCTTCATCAGATCCCATTTGAACTGTAGTTGCTGGGGACTGAGGAATTTGTTGCAATGGTGTGAAGAGTGGAGAGTTGGGGTGCTGACTTTCCCAAAAGTCGTCATTCATCACTGGTGTGGTACAGCCAATGTCCACGTCTTCATCTTCTATTTCTTCAACGCCGGCCTCTTCAGCAGTAAACTGAGGCATAGGCGAGGAAACTGTGGGGGTTGAAGGGGTTTTATCCACTTCAATTTCTTTATCCATCTGCTCTGACGACAGCAGAAGGATTTTCTTCATCAGATCCGCTAGGGATCACATATTCTTCATCAAAAGGGACGATTTCCTTTGATGGCATGGAGGAAACAGGAACAACATCAATTGGATTAGCAAATGAGCTTGTCAATTTCTTCATCTTCTTCGGCGCTGAAGAATCTGAAGGAGCTGATGCTTTCCTTTTCTTCACTGTTGCACGCTCTGCAGCCTTGGTCTTCTTCACATCTGATGCAGATGGAAGAATTGGAGTTGGGGTAGGCGCTGGAGGAGCAGAGGAATGTGGTTGATTTTCTTCAGGCACAACTGATGCAGTTGCCCTGACCACTTCATTTTCTTCAGGCGCACCACTACTGGATGCCCTGACAATTTCATCAGCGGCTGGAATGCAGTCATCAGCCCTGGAACTCACATTTTCTTCAGCAGCCTGAATGTCATCAGCGGTGCTGGCATGTTCTTCAGTTGGCTGAGCAGATGCTTCAGCCTGAGGAATTTCTTGTTGCAATGGGGCTGCAACATTTGAGGTGAACTTCTCAGTCAGTTTAACAAACCTGACCTTGGCTCCTTTCCAATCAGCATAGTAAGCATTGAAATCATTGCTGAGGACTTTGATTTCAGATTGGATCTTCACAAGTTCATCAGTTGTCATAGAGACAACGTTGTTCTTCAGGAATTTCTCCTTCCTGTACTGCGCTTTCTTGAGCTGCCTGGCCTTCTCAAATTTCCATTTCTCTTCTTGGATGAAGGCAGTCAGCATATGACTTTGGCCAGGAGTCAGCTTGAAGTCAGGCATATGAGTGTTTGGGTCCTGGCGCCAGAGATCAATGTAATCGAGGATCAACTTTGGATCCAAAAGCAGAGGCACATTTGTGCCCTTGGCTCTAGCGGCCCTGACTTGCCTATCTCTGATGATTTCAGCAAGTTCTTCATCATCAGCTTTGTCTTCTTCAGACGGCACTTGGAAGGCGACTTGCTTCTTGTGAGGACTTGGGCGAGAGCCTCGTCCAGCAGTGGTCTTTGTCTTCAGCAGAGAGGGTCCTGTTGAAGAATTTGGTGCAGCTGAGGAACTAGCTAAAGCTCCTGAGGCAATAGAGATGCGTGTAGTCCTTTGGCACGTGGCAAGATGCACAGGTGCTGAGGATTTGGTCGGAGCAGCTGAGGACTTTGGAGGAGCAGGAGCAGTGTTAGGAATTGGCCGTGAGGACATTGACGGTGAAGCACTTGGCTTACGCGCACGCTTCTTTGCCATGGATTTCTTTGGCTTGACAGAGACTTCAGCGGCAGCAGCAGCAGCAGAGTCTTCATTGAATTTCCTCACTGCTTCTCTAGCTTGTTTAGCCAGCTTGGCCTAGCGCTTGGCCCATTCATCAGGATAATCCTCACCACGCTTGAGGCTGGTGAGATCAGCTTCTTGGCCAGGTGCCAACGGAGGTCTTGAGCATCGAGGATTGAGTGTGAATTTGTTCATGTACTTGGGAGTCACATACCTATACTCCCTCCACTCTCTTGCCCATCTCCTCTCTATCTTCTGAATGCGCACCTTGCGCTGATTTTTATCTTCCTCAGGGGGTGTGCAGTACCCAGCATAGATGTCCTCAGGGATTTCAAATGCAGTGTTGATCTCAGGCCTCTTTCCTCCTTTCTGTGGCTTCTTTCCATCAGCCATTTTCTTCAGATGAGGAATTTGAACAATTGAATTCTCTGAAGAAGTATGCAACCTTTCTTCGAGGAACGCTGCAAATGAGTTAAGTTGATGAGAACCTAGTGATTCAGCAGCGGACATGAGTACCTGTGAACAGAGTATAGTTGCGAGGAATTTGAAGAGGTCATATGCATTCTCAGAAGATTTTTCAAAAAGAACAAGTTTGAGGAATTTGACCAGATGAGTCTTGAAGAATTTCACTAAGCGTTCTTTGTCTTAGGTTCCAGAGTTGTATAGATCGAAGATCCACACAATTGAGGTATCTTGAAGAAAAATTATTGCTTAGAGAAATGAATCAAGAACAGATGACATGTGAGGTGTTTAGTGTGTGAAGAATTTGAAGAATAAACACCTTTGAAGATTTTGTATAAATCATTTGAATCAAGGAGGGCAGTAAAAGTAACTTTTAATTACCTTGAACGAAGAACACGATGAACTGTGAGGTAGAGATGAGAAGTTCGTCTGTGTAGATCTTCCATGCCCTAACTCGGCGGAGGAAGACGGCTACGGCGGCGGCGGAGTGAAGATTTCCGCGGCCGGCGCGAGTACGGCGGCGACGAGATCGAGGCAGTGAAGCTCTTCGTCACCAGCGACGATGAAGTAGCGGCGGCGCTAGGATTTGAGAAGCTCGAGCTGGAGAGAGGTCGAGCGGAGTAAAGGAAGTGAGGAAGGGGAGAGGGGGTATTTATAGCCACGGTGAAAAACTGTTCGCCCGAAGAAATTGGACGAACGTGCCCCTGACCCTTCTCATTCGCTTGACATGTGTCACCCACATAGTGAGAAGTGGAGATCGTGTTAGATCGTGGGTGAATTGATAAGTATTTCGTGGGATGCGGAATGGTTTGAGCGGCAAAGCCGAAAATTTGGATAAGATAAGTTAAAAGTTCCATTTGCAAATTCTTCAGCTGACAAGGACACAGTGAAGATTTTGAACGAGTTTCAAATAGAACGCACATGAAGAATTTGTGAATAGATTGGGTTGAGTATAGCATAGAGGGGGAAGGGTCCGATCACATTCACTTAGCAGAAAACCAACTTGAAGAATTAGCCATAAGTGAATGCTGTAGAGGACATAAACTCATATATATATATATATATATATATATATATATATATATATATATATATATATATATATAGCCAATGAAGAAAAACGACGAAGAAGGGTGAGGACAATGCAAAGTTGAAGAACATGAACAACTGAGGAATTTCAAAAACTGAAAAAAACTCAAATTGAAGATTTTCAACTTTTGTGGTGGCGTGACCCACCGTATAAGAATGATGATTTCAGACACCGTGTACAATTGTCGTAGGGCTCTGAGAATCAAATTCTTCATTAATTTCTTCACACTTAGAGTGTTATTCTTCATTGATTGAAGAAAAATGTTTCTTCATGTGTTGCACATCTAAGTCATCAATTTTGCATAAGTGTTAGGATGAGTGTCCTTTTCAAAGAACATTCGAAGATTCTAGGATATTTAGCTCACACCGCATCTTGCTAAATCTCTTCTCATCCAAGGGCTTTGTGAAGATATCGGCTAGCTGTTCTTCAGTCTTCACATGCTCAATAGAAATGTCGCCCTTCAACACATGATCGTGAAGAAAATGATGACGAATCTGAATGTGCTTTGTCTTCGAGTGCTGAACTAGGTTGTGAGGAATCTTGATGGCACTCTCATTGTCACAGAAGAGAGGCACATTCTTCACGTTGACGCCGTAGACCTTGAGAGTTTGCTTCATCCACAACAATTGAGCACAGCAAGAACCAGCAGCAATGTACTCAGCTTCAGCAGTAGACAGTGATACGCAATTCTGTTTCTTCGAGGACCAACAGACCAAAGATCGTCCGAGGAAATGACATGTACCAGATGTTGACTTGCGGTCCACACGATCACCAGCATAGTCAGAGTCAGAATATCCAATGAGATCAAAAGCCCAGCCCTTGGGGTACCATAATCCTAGTGTTGGTGTGTGAGCTAGATATTGAAGAATATGTTTCACAACCTTATGGTGTGATTCCTTCGGTGTAGCTTGAAATCGGGCACAGATGCAAACACCAAGCATAATATCTGGCCTAGATGCACATAAATACAATAAAGAACCAATCATGGAGCGGTATACCTTCTGATCAAAGTCAATACCATTTTCATCAGTGCACAGATGGCCATTTGTGGGCATCGGAATTTTGACGCCTTTGCAATCTTGCATGCCGAATTTCCTCAGTACATCCTTGAGGTATTTCTCCTGAGATATGAATATGCCATTGCACTGTTAACGAATTTGAAGACCTAAGAAGAATTTCAACTCTCCCATCATAGACATTTGATATTATTCACTCATCATATAGGAAAATTCATCACTATAACGTTGGTCAATACAGCCAAAGATAATATCATCAACATATATTTGGCACACAAACAATTCACCATCATAAGATTTAGTGAAAAGAGTAGGGTCGAGTGAACCGGGTTTTAAGCCTTTCTTCATGAGGAATTCCTTCAAAGTATCATACCATGCCCGAGGGGCCTGCTTGAGGCCATAGAGGGCCTTATTGAGTCTGAAGACTTTGTCAGGATCCTTTGGATCTTCAAAACCTGGGGGTGAGCAACATATATTTCTTCCTCAAGCTTACCATTGAGGAATGCACTTTTCACATCCATTTGATATAAAGTGATATCATGATGGTTAGCATAAGCAAGTAATATGCGAATAGCTTCAAGTCTAGCAACAGGTGCAAAAGTTTCATCGAAATCAATTCCTTCAACCTGTGTGTAGCCTTGAGCTACAAGCCGTGCCTTATTCCTCACCACAAGGCCATTTTCATCTTGCTTGTTGCGGTAGATCCACTTTGTGCCAATGATATTGTGCTTGCGAGGATCTGGACGTTTAACCAGTTCCCAGACGTTGTTGAGTTCGAATTGATGTAATTCTTCTTGCATGGCCTGAATCCACTCAGGCTCCAGAAATGCTTCATCTACCTTAGTGGGCTCTACGATAGAGAAAAAAGCATAGTGCCCACAAAAGTTAGATAAATGTGAAGCTTTTGAGCGTGTGAGAGGACCTGGTGCTTCAATGTCATCGATGATCTTTTCAACTTGCACTTCTTTTGCAACGCGAGGATGAGTAGGTTGTCATCGAGGAATTTGATCAGCATTTTCTTTAGCACCATTTTCTTCAGCATTTTCTTCAGGTGCATTAGCTCGACGTTCTTCACGTTCTGGAATGAATTCTTCAGCAGATTCTTCTGTAGGAATGACATCCTCAGTAGCCTTGAACTTGATAGTTTCCTTAGGTGCTGGTTCATCTATCACAGAGGGTAGGTGCTCTCTTTGCGAGCCATTAGTTTCATCGAACCGCGCATCTACAGCTTCAACAACCTTGTGAAGAACGTTGTTGAAGACTCTGTAGGTGTGCGAGTCCTTTCCGTAACCAAGCATAAAACCTTCATGTGCTTTCGGTGCAAATTTAGCATTGTGATGAGGATCCCTAATCCAACATTTAGCACCGAAGACTTTGAAATAACTCACATTGGGTTTCTTGTCAGTGAGCAGTTCATAGGCAGTCTTCTTGAAGAATTTGTGAAGATATACCCTGTTGATGATGTGCCACGCAGTATAAATTGCCTCAATCCAGAAGTGACAAGGCGTCTTGTACTCATCAAGCATAGTGCGAGCCATCTCAACAAGAGTTCTGTTCTTGTGCTCCACGACGCCATTCTGCTGAGGAGTATAAGGAGCAGATAACTCATGAGTAATACCAAGTTCATCAAGTTAGTCATCAAGACCAGAATTATTGAACTCAGCTCCATTGTCACTTCTGATGTGCTTGATCTTCACACCAAAGTTGGTTGAAGCCCTCGAGGAAAATCGTTTGAAGACTTCCTGCACTTTAGTTTGTAAGTAACAATGTGTACCCATGTGTATCGAGAGTAATCATCAACAATAACAAAGCCATAGAGAGATGCGTCATTTGTGACTGCTGAGTAATGGTTAGGACCGAAGAGATCCATATGAAGCAATTCAAATGGTCGAGTAGTGGTCATGATAGTCTTCGCTGGATGCTTAGCCTTCGTCATGTTTCCAGCTTCACAAGCTCCACACAAGTGATCCTTGAGGAATTTGACATTCTCAATGCCAATGACATGCTTCTTCTTCCCAAGCGTGTGCAAATTCCTCATGCCTGCATGACCAAGTCGTCGATGCCATAGCTAGCCTTCTGAAGCTTTTGCAAGTAGGCACACGGCTGGTTGCGGTCCTGTAGAGAAATCAAAAATATACAAGTCTCCTCTCCTAAAGCCTTCGAAGACTTTGGAATTGTCAGCTTCCATAAACACAACACAACGATACTTGCCAAAGACAAAAACCATATCGAGATCACAAAGCATTGAGACAGACATGAGGTTGTATCCTAAGGACTCGACAAGCATGACTTTGTCCATGAGGTTGATCATCCTGTAGATGAATTAGTGCAGCTTATGAACTTCATATACTTCATCAGTGAAGAATATGACATCAAAATTCGTCAGACCAATTTCATCAAGCAATGCAACAGTTAAAAATAGTATGAGGACGTGGGAAATGAAAGTTCATTTCTTCATGATTAGCCTGCGTCCTTTCAGGCACTTTTCAGGTCTCCAGCAAATTCTTCAGACGTTTAAGTACGTCTGGAGACCTGACCCTGCATAAAAGATTAGTTCTTTTTCTTCACCACCCACATCTGAAGGGGTGGCAAAGAGTTCATCACTCTGCGAGCTCCATACGAGAAAGGTGGCATAGAAGCCAATCCATTTCGTTTCACATAAGAGGAGTTAGGGTAAGCATATGAATAAGCAGAGAAATTCTTCGAGGACTTATGAACATAATGATTAGAAGAATAATGCTCATATTCATAGCCCTTAGCTCATCCCTGCGAAACAGAGTTGTTAGCACGATGATGTTCATATGAGGATTTTGATCCTTTTGAGGAATATGATCCACGTGAGGAATTCGATCCGTATGAGGACTTGGATCCATATGAAGAATTTGGTCCATATGAAGAATTTGATCTGGGGTTCCTATTCTTCACAGGTGGTGTCATGAGGACATTCACCTGAAGACTTTCAAGGCACCGTTTGGGAACCCAAATTTTCTTCATAGGAGAACCGTTCCTGCAGTTAGTGCCAACATATCTAGCAAATACTTCACCATTCTGATTTTTAAACAGTTTATAGTAGGAGTCAAATGACTCATCAGAAGAATGAGAAGATTCACATGTAAAGCCAGATAAATTAGATGGATCAACTGGAGGTCCCTTTGCAGCAACCCATGAGGTTTTGGGGTACTGCTCAGGCTTCCAATATGTACCATCAGCATTGAGTTTCCTCTCAAAGGCAATACCCTCTTTCCTAGGGTTCCTGTTGAGGATCTGCTTTTTAAGCACATCACAAAGAGTCTGATGCCCTTTGAGGCTTTTGTACATACTTGTTATGTACAATTCCTTCAGCCCTGCATCGTCAGTGATACTAGCAATGTCCTCAGATGAGGAATTATTGATAGCAGAGACAGTTGAAGAATTTGTAGCATTAGAAGCATTTGAACATTCAGGTGAAGAATTAGTAGATTCACGTTCAATGCATTTCAAACATGGAGGAACAAATTCTTCCTGAGCAGCGCTGATTTGTTGAGCAAGTAATGAATCGCGCTCCTTCTGAAGATCTTCATAACTCACTCTTAGCTTCTCAAGATCTTGCTTTCTTTGAAGAAATTCATAAGAAAGCTTCTCATGATCAGATAAGAGAGTGTTATGATGACCTTGAAGGTTGTCATACCTAGTCTGAAGTCTCTGAAGATTTTCAGTCAAGGTTTTAGTGTGATCCATTTCTTCACCCAACATATCATCACTTTTGTCTAGCATGCTTTGAACGTTTTCAAAAGCCCTTTGTTGTTTCACAGCAATCTTAGCAAGTTTAGAGTAGCTGGGCTTGAGGTTTTCATCAGATTCATTCTCACTAGATTCAGAGGAGGTATATTTGAGTACCTTGGAACCCTTTGCCATGAAGCAATAGGTGGGAGCATAGTCATCATTGCCTTCATCAGCCTTGTTGGTGAAGCCATTTTCTTCAGAATTGAAGATAGACTTGCTGATGAATGCAGTAGCGAGAGCTAGACTCGCTACTCCAGACTCGGACTCCTCAGATGCCTCATCTTCCTCATGTTCCTCAGATTCAGCTTCAGAGTCCATTTCCTTGCCAATGAATGCCCGAGCCTTCTTGGAGCTGCTCTTCTTGTGAGATGAAGACTTTGAGGATTTTGATGATGAAGATTTTGAGGATTTCTTCTTTTTCTTCGCATCATCAGAACTGTAATGCTTGTATTTCTTCTTCTTTGATTCCTTTTCCCACTGAGGACAATCTTGAATGTAGTGTCTAGGTTTCATGCATTTGTGACAAAGCCTCTTCTTGTAGTCACTGGATGAGGAATCATTGCTCCTTGAGGATCTTCCAAAGCGACCACGTCTTGAGAACTTTTGAAATTTCTTCACGAGCAGTGCTAGTTCCTGGCTCAGTTCTTCAGGATCACCAAGGCTGCTCCCAGAGTCTTCATCTTCAGACTCAGAAACTGCCTTGGCCTTCGGTGCACGTGATCCGCCATAGCTTGAACCATAGAGGTCTCTCTTTTCAGCAAGCTGGAACTGATGTGTATTTAGCCTTTCGACGATATCAGCGGGATCAAGTGACTTGTAATCAGCACGTTCTTGTATCATCAATGCCAGAGTATCAAATGAGGAATCAAGCGATCTCAACAATTTCTTCACCACCTCATGGTCGATGATGTCAGTGGCACCAAGCGCTTGAAGCTCATTTGAGATGTCAGTGAGGCGATCGAAGGTTTGTTGAACATTTTCATTGTCGAGTCTTTTGAAGTGGTTGAAGAGATTGCGAAGAACATCAACTCGAGAGTCACGCTGAGTTGAGACTCCTTCATTCACTTTGGATAGCCTATCCCAGATAAGCTTAGAAGTTTCCAAAGCACTCACTCTTCCATACTGTCCTTTGCTCCGATGGCCACATATGATATTCTTGGCTTGAGAATCGAGTTGCTTGAATCTCATTCAGTGAGGGTGAGACAAAGGGAACATACCAGAGATCGTTATCAATTGCCTCAAGATGCATTCGCATCTTATTCTTCCAGTAGGGTTAGTCCTTTCCATCGAAGGTAGGACACCCAGCAGAGACCTTGATCATACCTGCGGTCGACATAACTAAAACTCCAGGCGGTTAAACCAAAATCACACAGAACAAGGGAGTACCTTGCTCTGATACCAATTGAAAGTGCGTTATATCAACTAGAGGGGGTGAATACGCGATTTTTATGAATTCTTCACTGAGGAATTTGCCAGTGAGGAAATTGCTTAGCGAAGAACTACTTGCAGCGGAATAAGTACTCAAAAGTATGCATAGCAGAACACAAGCATGGTCATCATGATGAAATGAAGACAAGCACAGAGTACAGAAAGCGTAAACACAGGATAACACAGGATGAAGACAAATAGACTGAAGAAATTGAACTAAGGAAATTGAGAAAGTCTTCAGCCCAAGTCTTCAAACACAGATATGAATAAGTGCACAACACAGTTATGAGGAAATGAAAGAGTTGAGGAAATAGAACCAGTAGGCTTGGTGAAGACAATGATTTGGTAGACCAGTTCCAACTGCTGTCTCAGTTGTACATCTGGTTGGAGCAGCTAGGTATTTAAACCTGAGGACACACAGTCCCGGACACACAGTCATCACCATATTCTCCTTGAGCTAAGGTCACACAGACCTCGCCCAATCACTCGTTGTAAGTCTTCAGGTGACTTCCGAACCTTCACAAACTCGGTCACTCGGCGATCCACAATTCCTCTTGGATGCTCTAGACCATGACGCCTAACCGTCTGGAAGAACCACAGTCTTCGAAGGTAACAAGCGTCGGATCCACGCAGGATCAATCTCTTCAGTGATGCTCAATCACTTTGGGTTTGTATGTGTTTGGGTTTGGGTTTTCCTCACTTGATGATTTTCGCTCAAAGCCCTCGGAGGATGGGATGCTCTCAAATGACAAGTGTCAGTTTCTCTCGGAGGAGCCAACCAGCTAGTGGTTGTAGGGGGCGGCTATTTATAGCCTAGGGAGCAGCTCGACATGATAAGACATAAATGCCCTTCAATGATATGACCGTTAGGTGGGTAGATATTTTGGGACAGCTGGCGCATAGCACAGCAATGGTCGGAAATTTGAGTATCAAATTCCTCAGGGCTATCATGTTCCTCACTGTGTAGGCAATCCGCACTGGCGAATTTCTAACTCCTCAGTCAGAACAAATTCCTGAGAGACCAGAAGAACTTCGTCTCTGTCACTGAAGAATATGACTGAACTGTATGAGATTTCCAATGGCTTCACTCGAAGGGGTTGGTAGGTGTAGGATCTTGAGTTGGGCATCACATGGAAATTTTTCCTTAGTATTTCCTCGACCCCCTTTAACAGTACGGTGTTTCCTATGCCTCAAGAAAGGGAAAATGAAACTATGAAAACAAAAGTCTTCACGCTTCATGTTCCTCAAATGAATACCAAGTCTTCAAGGTCACACCAATTTCTTCACTTTCAATGTCTTCAGAAAGTCTTCAGAAATCCAAAGTCTTCAGTCGAAGAACTTCATTTTTAGGGGTCGACTTTCTCTGTAAATATCAAACTCCTCATAGACTTATAGACCTGTGTACACTCATAAACACATTAGTCCCTTAACCTATAAGTCTTCAATACACCAAAATCACTAAGGGGCACTAGATGCACTTACAAGGAGATCCTTTCAACACCTCAATTTATTCGTTGGAGTAATCTTGGGTTGTATCTCACCGAAGAGCCTTCCCTAAGGAATGTTGCTATTTGTGGTGCTTCTCAATGATCCAAGTTATCTCGTTATCATCTTGGTGGAAGAAGTTTTCATCTCTTCATTGCTCTCAAGCAGGCAATTGATTTTGTTAGTGGCAGAATTTCACCTCAAGTTTTGAGATGTTTTCCATAAGCCCACAACAAGCTTATTCTTTTTTTGTTGATTTTGCAACAACTCTATTCAATCCTTCCTTGCAAGGATGCTTTTCAAATTCAATTGTGCGAGAAGTTGTCATTTCCTTCTCCATTCTCTTATTCCGTCGATCTAGCTTCTATTCGTTTGTTCTGCAGGCATTGTGATGTTGCTTTCTTAGACCAATCATCTCGTTTTCTCAAGGCCATGCTATTTCCCTTCCTTTTCCATTCAACAGGAGTGTTGTGTCCTCTGCTCAAGTTCTTTTCATCTTACCAAGTCTTGTATCTCTTTTCAACCGGAGTACAGTTCAAATTTGTTCTTCCTTGTTTATCTCGTTTCAACCAGAGTGGTTTCAATTCCTTCTTGTCCATTGTGCTCGTCATTCATAGCTTTGCAACCTCCAAGGTTCACATGGTGTTCCTTGTTTCTCTTTTTCTACCGGAGTGCTCTCAATTTTGTTCAACTCTGTTGTGTTCCTTCTTTCAAGTTTTCAACCTCTCAAGGTTCATTGGTTTCACTCGTTTGTCAAAAAAGCAACTTTGTTTTACCTCTTCCTCTTCCGTTTCTCTCTAGTGCCATCCCTAGATGTTGGGACGAGATCTCTTGTAAGTGGGGTAGTGTTGTGATGCCCCGAGACCGACGCTCCAGATGGCTTCCATGTTTTTCGTTGTTGTCATGTGTTTCGTTAGTTTGTTGCATTCATCATCCGCATTGCATCCGCATGTTTTCATAAAACTCGTAACTGTTCATAGTTGCCGCCTCTCTCTGTGTCTCCATGGCATGTTGTCAGACCGCTTTTCTTCGATGACCATTCTCAGTCCAACCACTCTTGACTGCGACCGTCTAACCCCTCTTCGCGCAATACCCAGAGCCCATCACGCGCGTCGGAAAACTTCCCCGGACCCGACCGGGATTGTTGTTACCTGTGGGTCCGGATCATCCCCTAACATCTATAAAACATCTACGTTTTCTTAGTTGAACTTCCTAACCTATATTTTTCTCAGCCGTCCGATTACGATCGTAGGGACGTGATATCCCCTAACCTAAATTCATCTGATATAAATATCAGCCTAACCCTAGATCCTAGGGGCTTGTCCCATCCACCAAATCCCCTCAGCCGCCGCCACCAGTGCTCTTCCACCTCGGGATCCCTCCCGACCCATCTCCACACAATCAGATCGCAACAGCCACCACTCCTCTCATTCCCCATCGGGCCAATCCCGCAGCCTCCTCCCGAATCTGCTCTGCCTCGCCAGCTGTGCCAAGTCCCTCCTCTTCCCTGCTCCAGATCGAGCATCAAGCGCCGCTGCTCCCCTACCGACCGAAACCCCCGCGCATGGATCTCACCGCTGTGTCAACCGTCCAAGTTCCGGCAAACCCAGCCGCCTGAATCGCGCCCCGTCTTCCTCGCCGACCCCTGCAGCAGGACCAGGTCGCGCCGTCCCTGCCTTCCCTTCATTCGCTTCCCATGCTCCTCTCTCTCTCAACCTCTCTAATCTCTCTCGGCTCTCCCTTCTCTAGCAGGGACCCGACGCCATGGACGCTCGCGTCCCCGATCTTGCAGCGCTGCCGCCTGGAGCTTCTTCGCCGGAGGCCTTCGCCTCGTCCGCGTCACCGGCGTCCATCCCCGCCTGAACCTCGTGCCCGAGGAGCCCCATGCCGAGCTCCTCCTCACTGCCTTCGCCTCGGCCTCGTCCAGGAGAAGAGCGAATGCATCAGTTCCGCCGTTTACCGAGCTGTCCCCGACCTCCACCTCTTCGACCTCGCCGTCCTGGCCTCCTGTGCCGCGCCGGCGAGCGCGACACCGGAGCACTGCAGGTCGCGTGCCCCTGCCGTCTCCTTCATCTCCTTCCTCCATTTCTTCCCTTTCCCTTCGGTTCCCTCTCTCCCTCACTTCTCTCTATTTCTATGAACAGGAGCACCGCGCCGAGTCCTCAAGCTCAAGCTCGCCGCCTGCCTCCTCTGCTTCGAACCCCCCTACGTCGTCTTGTGCATCGCTGCAGCGGATCCAGTGGTGCCTAGCCTTCGTTTGCGCCGCCTATAGCCGCGCCAAGGGGCCGCCGCTGCTCTGCTTCCTAACAAGCAGAGGACGATGCGCCCGCTCGCCCGCGACTGCGCGAAGTCCAGCGCCAGCTCACGCCTGGGCCACCTCCCCTTCGCCTGTTGACCGCGGCCCAGCTCCCACCTCCACCAACTGGGCCTCAGCCCATGGTGAGCCACCGCTGCGCCCCCTTCCACTGTTGGCCCAAGTGCAGATTCGGCCCGTAGATGTTTTTTCCAGTTCTGCGAATTTGTTATTATCTAGAGACTGCCAGTTTTGTAGAAAAGTCCTTCATGTTCATGCATTAATTTCTCTTGAACCGTGCATCGGATTAAAATGTTTTAAATATGTAAAATGCTTAGAATCTCATCTAGTTTCATAATATGCCACTCTCATCCATGTTTAAAATGTTTAAACTTGTTGTTTGCATTTAATTTGCTCAAATGCTACGCTAAAATGCTTTATTTCATAACTAATTAACCGTAGCTCCGAATTTAATAAACTTTATATGTAAATGGGGTGGAATAATGCATAGATTAACATGGTAGCACTACTTTGCATGTTTAACAACTCTAAAATTGTGTTTAGGGCAGAACAGTACCAAACCCAAAATATGCATATGGGGATTTTCTGGAATTGTTGTTTGTTACTTCCGGCCTCATTTAAATTGCCTAGATAGGTAGTTTTATTATGCTTCACCCCTTGCCATGTTTAATAACATTTAATATTGTTGGGTACATAAACGAGAGAGAACTAAATAATTGTTGTGGTGTTTCGTTAATATGCAACTCGTTGCATATTGAGCTCCACTTAATTTGTAGTATTGTTTGTGCACTTTGCCATGCCATGCCTCATTAAACCGGACATGCATCATACTTGATTGTGCATCATGCCATGCTTATGTGATGGTTGTTTACCATGATGTTTGCTTCTTTCCGGTTGCCCTTCTCCTTGATAGTTCCGGTTACGTTGCGATTGTGAGGATCCGTTCGACTACGTCCATTTGTCTTCTTCATGGACTCGTTCTTTTTCCTAGCGGGATTTCAGGCAAGATGACCATTACCCTCGATATCACTTCTTTCTTTGCTTGATAGTTGTTTGTTCTATTGTTATGTCGCGCTACGTACCACTTGTTTATCATGCCTCCCATATTGCCATGTCAAGCCTCTAACCCACCTTCCTAGCAAACCGTTGTTTGGCTATGTTACCGCTGTTGCTCAGCCCCTCTTATAGCGTTGTTAGTTGCAGGTGAAGTTGAAGTTTGCTCCATGTTGGAACATGTTTATATCACAATATCTCTTATTTAATTAATGCATCTATATACTTGGTAAAGCGTGGAAGGCTCGGCCTTTTGCCTGGTGTTTTTTTCCACTCTTGCCACCCTAGTTTCCGTCATACCGATGTTATGCTCCTTGATTTTGAGTTCCTTACGCGGTTGGGTTTATGGGACCCCCTTGACAGTTTGCTTTGAATAAAACTCCTCCAGCACGGCCCAACCTTGGTTTTAACATTTGCCACCTAAGCCTTTTTCCCTTGGGTTCTGCAGACTCAAGGACATCTTTATTTTAACCCCCCCGGGCCAGTGCTTCTCTGAGTGTTGATCCAAAACAGAGCCACTTGCGGTACCGCCCCTAGGCAACTTGGGGTATCTTTGTTGCCGTACGTAGTGTTCATCCGGTGTGCCCTGAGAACGAGATACGTGTGACTCCTATCGGGATTTGTCGGCACATCGGGCGGCTTTGCTGGTCTTGTTTTACCATTGTCGAAATGTCTTGTACCCGGGATTCCGAGACTGACCGGGTCTTTCCGGGAGAAGGAATATCCTTCGCTGATCGTGAGAGCTTGTAATGGGCTAAGTTGGGACACCCCTGCAGGGTATAAACTTTCGAGAGCCGTGCCCGTGGTTATGTGGCAGATGGGAATATGTTAATACCCGGTTGTAGAGAACTTGACACTTGACTTAATTAAAATGCATCAACCGCGTGTGTAGCCGTGATGGTCTCTCTTCGGCGGAGTCAGGGAAGTGAACAAGGTTTGGGTTATGTATGAACGTAAGTAGTTTCAAGATCACTTCTTGATCACTTCTAGCTCCTCGACCGTTGCGTTGCTTCTCTTCTCGCTCTTATTTGTGTATGTTAGCCACCATAGATGCTTAGTGCTTGCTGCAGCTCTACCCCATTACCCCTTTCCTACCCATAAGCTTAAACAGTCTTGATCTCACGGGTTTTTAGATTGCTGAGTCCTCGTGACTCACGGATACTACCAAAATAGTTGCAGGTGCCGATGATACTAGTGCAGGTGACGCAACCGAGCTCAAGCGGGAGTTCGACGAGGACCTTGGTCGTTACTATGTTTCGTTCCCTGATGATCAGTAGTGGAGCCCAGTTGGGACGATCGGGGATCTAGCATTTGGGGTTATCTTCTTTTCATTTTGGATTTGACCGTAGTCGGTCTATGTGTGTACTCTGAATGATGTATGAATTAATTGTTCATTGTGTGAAGTGGCGATTGTAAGCCAACTCTATTTGTCCCTTTCTTGTTCATTACATGGGATTGTGTGAAGATGACCCTTCTTGCGACAAAACCACAATGCGGTTATGCCTCTAAGTCGTGCCTCGACACGTGGGAGATATAGCCGCATCGTGGGTGCTACAGCCGAGCCTCGCGAGGCGGACGACATCAAGACCTCTAGAAGGCGTGGCCTCCTCAGGTTGGCTCCTGAGGAGCGGAGATCTCTATGCAAGACTCACCTCGTGAGGTTCAGATGATTTGAGCCATGACGACCAAGGCCAGGCGGGCGCCAGCGGGCGCAGGACAATAGTTTCCCCTTTGGTGCTAAGAAGGCAAGCGCAGGCGCGGAGTCCCGAGGAATCAGCTAAAGGTTTCCATTCCCGTGGGACAAGACCAAGACCGCCAGGACGGCAGGACGGAGGTCACCAACGAGCCCACCACGGCGTCACGGCCAGAAGCTTTGTAGGCGAAGACTACTTTTGTCAGGATAAGATGTACTAGTTGTCTCCCATTGAATTTGGCCATTGTGGGATCCCTTCCCGCCTTCATTTGGAAAGAGGACCAAGCCCACTATAAATAGGGCCTAGCCACAACGGCCACCCAAGGGCTTGACGGCCTCTGGCTGCTGCAGCAGGGCCTCATGGGCTGGGGTCGAGGTCACTGCCGCAGGCAACGTGTCCTTGACCTGTGGCTAGCAGGTGTGTCACGCATTGTTCCTTTAAGTCCTTGTAGCTTGCTATGACTTGGGTTCATACGTTGATGACCGACACGTTCGTTGCTGGGTCATGTATGCTTGTCCCTATAAGTTAGTGCCACTTTGGATTCACGACTAGTCATGTCGGCCCGGGTTCTCTGTCATATGGATGCTAGTGACACTATCATATACGTGAGCCAAAAGGCGCAAACTGTCCCGGGCCAGGTAAGGTGGCACCCGTGAGAATACCGTGCGTGAGGCCGCAAGGTGATATGATGTGTTACATGCTAGATCGGTGTGACTTAGGATCGGGGTCCTGAAAGCTTTGGTATCAGAGCCTGACTGCCTGTAGGATTACCAAGCCAAACTGGTCGAAGTCGAGTCTAGAAATTCTTTAGTTATATAAGGGAATTGATTGTGGAAGGGATCGTAATGTTCTTTTTACTCCTTATACCTTATGCCTTCTGATCCGAGTCATCCTATCTTTCCGACGAGGTTAAGGAACTAGGTTTTCTCTTCTTTCTATCAGGATCACATGTTACTAATCCGTAGACTTATAGTAATGATGGATTCAAGTCTCAGTTCAGTTCCTACTACTCCCGTGTGTTGAAAGTTGATCTCGGAACCTTGATATTGTGATGTTGAGTGGTTATGCCACCATTTTGTAGGATATCTCAAATCTTTTTGAGCATTTACATCCGTTATGCTGTCCGAGTCATCCCAGGTTTCTAAATAGTCTAATGCACTTGCAAATCTTTCCTCCATGTTCCCGATGTCCTTTTGGGCCAGATTAAGCACACTAATCGGTGTGTTGAGGTACTCCATTGCCTTGACATATAGGTTGGAGCTAGTACTATGACCCTAGGCATCGAAGAGAACCATCCAGTAATCTACCAATGCTTTATATTCCTAGTGTGATGATTCTGTCCATCATTCTTGAAAGCATCTCGTGATGTTATTTAGTTAGTAGGTATTCTATTTCCGGGTTCTTGAACCCGAGATTCACCCTACTTACTTCATGTTGATAGTGTTTGCTAGTTCCTTTAGGATATTAGTAACCTTTGCGATAGTCCTCGAGGTTCGTGGTATACCGTTCCTCCAAAACCATGAACCGATATGGCAGAAGTTCTTTGAACCAAAAGATCACAACCAGAGTGCTCTTGATGAGTTCTCCATTCAAACTGTGACTCTGCCAATTCTACCTTTCTGCATGGGTTATCCAGAAGAAATATGTTGAACCTTGATCCACATACAATTCTATGCATCCACAAGAAATATGGGAACCAAAAGATATATGTTCCTTTGAGTTGTCCCTCTTTAGTTGTTATCTGACCTTCGTCTGTTAATTGTTGGTCAAGAGTAGTTGAGCATTCGTGTTATCGATGCCTACTATTCCTGTGATTCGTCAAGCCATTCTATTTCGGAATGACTCAGAGAAACAAACTCCAGTACCTTGTCCATTTCGAAGATTGGGTCAAAGTAGTTGTATTCTGTGGATCCAAATGCCAATCCAGCTTTTGCTTTGTTGTACCTTGGAGTGTTACCATATTTATGTCAAGAATGTCATGAGAATTGCACTAACTCTTATGAATTCTTGTTGCAGTGATACTTCTCGCCATCAGTATTCATTCCTCGGTCCCGTGTTGTCGCAACTAGAATGCCGACTAGTGAGTTATGATGTGTGAAATCAAAACTGCTAGCAACCGTGTTGCTTGGTAGTTAAAGGACAATAATTTAATTCTTAGCATGTTTGTTATTGAATCATCATTCTAAGATAGATGGTGCTACGTAGTCCATTTTCTTGGTGCACTCTTTGATCAATGAGTTAGGATTGTATTAATCCCTTTCTCTTTTGATCCTATCGTCTTGCCTTGAAAAGCAGATTGTTCTCGAGCTTAATAACATATCGGTGGTTTGTGATTTTCGGAATATCTTCTCAGAAGTTATACCAGGTTGTTCCCTGACCGCTATGTTGTGTTCGTGATCAAATTGGTTTTCTTATAAACCACCCCTTCTCCAAGAATCTGTTGGATACCCCTGAGCTAGTTGGTTAAGCTAAACAACAACTTGCAGAGTTGGAAGATAAAAACTTTGCCTAACTTAGTTCGTTCTGAAGGGATATCTATGCGTTTAGGTGTGTGTTGAAAAAAGATGATATTTTCATCGATTGATCCTCGTGGTCAACTGTTGGATCTATTGTCTTGTCCAAACTCTAACTTGAGCATGGGCTATCACCAAGTCAAATTAGAAGCAACGATGTCTGTAATGTTGTCTTACTCGTGGTTGACCCCTTGAGCATACACCATTACAACTTTTGGTCTGACCAATGCTATCACCGTGTTCACTTAATTGTGGAATTCCATCTTCATTGGAACTTTGAAGAATTGTTGTTGAGCTCGTCAGCAACATTTTACCTTCTCCATGATTCATGTTGAACATTAAAGCTAGCGTTGGAAAACTTTGTAACCTATGCCTTCGTGGTCCATTCATGAAGGATATGTTCGATGAAAGAAGTGACTCCCTTTGATTCACGTGCATATGATGTAAGTCGCCGCCGTGAATTCGAGAAAGTTCGTTTTTGCTTCCTCTGGAATCATCCCAAGTCATTCATGCATACGTGCAAAGCATTCTATGGTATGGTGGACTAATCATCCTCATTCCATATGTATTCCCTAGCACACCAAGCCACTAATTGATTTGTTCAAGGATAATAAGTTCATCGATAAGTGCACAAGGACTTTGATATCCTCCATGATGGTTCCCAACCAGAACTTGGTAGTATTTTGTTGTAAGACTACTATGTGATCATGCTTGTCTGGGACAGCGTGGTCATATGTGTGTAGCGGAATCAGCTCATGTTTTGGAGCTTGCTATCGTAGTTCAGTTTCCGAGAATCTTGCAACGTCATCTCGGTGATTTGTGTTGCAAATTTTCTTTCTGGACTTGATGAGTCTGGAATATCCTGACACCAACCAGATCTGAATCTCAGGCAGATATGATGGTTGGAACGTTTTCCAAGAACTATAATATTGGTCTCTCTATAACCTGGTAAAGTGGATGTCGTGGCCAATACACCTAGCCGGAAGACCTATTATTTTAGTATGTTGATTGAGGAAGTTGGTCACGTCCCCATAAGGATTTTGAAGGATTTACTTCCGTAGTTATTCCTTATGGATTCTTGTCCTTCCGAAGTCCGACCTTTTACTTGATGTTCTAGATACCAAACCATATCAATAAATGGGTTACGCTAGCACATCAAGGAGAACATTAGAACTGAAGTCCTAAATGTCTCTCGGTCGATCATCCAGATTTTGTCTCTTTGGCCTCGCTATGGTGAAATCTGAGAAGGTGTTATCTTCCTTTGCATCTGCATCGTCCATCACTATTCATCATGGTAGTATGTTGTGTTGCCAGGATCCTTGACACAGATGTTGGTAAAAACTTGATGAATATGGAAATGCTTAAGTTCTTGAGAGCACGCGCAAGCACTAGGTTTTATCGTCGGCATTAATTGGGTTTGCTCTCAGTTTCTTCGATTATGCTATAACCATTCAAACAGTGGAATCACTTTCTACTGTTGAGCTTCTCCCCAGTTACTAGAATCATTCCCAGCATTTGCATTTTGTTCCCAGCTCGCACCCACCATTGTGCCATTTTTTCATGGGCTACCGTTCTCAGTAATAGATGTTCAAGACCATCTTCAAAGTTAGCTTGCCATGGGCCCTATCCTTTCTAGATGATAAGCAGAGATCATCCTTTGCGTTGTCTTCAACAAGGAAGTCCACATCATCCATTCTAGTCTGGGTATGCCATCCCTTCGTACTCCGCCAAACAATCGATTGTGATTTGCCCTAGGCTGGTATAGTGAGTTTCAATGATCTTTATATCAAAAGTAATTCTTTTTGCCACTTAAAGGAATATCTCTACGAGTCACCTTCCCTAATGTGCCCCGCTTTGGTGTTAGGGGCAAGTTAACTCCTCGCTACTTTGAAACGCATCCACCATCCTGTTAAGCACGGAGTTGTTGCCTACCAAATTGAACCTTCGTCATCTGCTTCCTTTCCTCGTTCCATATGTGTGTTTTGAGTCTCAACTCAAGAGGTCTTCTAATGTCTCATTTCATGAGTTCATCGTGAGTTGCTTGATCTTTGAGAAGATCAATTCTTGTAGGGTTTTCCGTTCTTTTGGTCATCGTGTTGGATGAAGATCTCGAAAGCAAAGACGTCAAGATCAATTTGAATCAATGAATCAACATCTTCGAGAGGGGAAATTGGGTCATGAATATCGTGTTAGCTTGTGTCCCTCTGTCTTCTTACCTCACGTCTTGAATCTCGGGACGAGATTCTTGTTTAGTGGGGGTGAGTTGTCACAACCCTAGAATTGCTTGTAGTTAGTTGCGTCTATGAGCATCCATGCACCATGTCTAAATTTTTGAAACTTGAAATGGGGATGTTCAAACCCTAGCACCAAATGAAATCCAAATCGGATCAAAATGAAATATTTTCAATGAACCCAAAATGCCATTCAGAAAAGTTCATCATTTTTTAATTCGTACAGAACCTCTACCAAAAATGGTGCACATTTTTCTAGGTCATTCTGGATTTTTGAATTAGGGATTTTTATTTCTGTGCCCCTGGTTCCTTAGCTCTACTCATTCATCCCCATCTGTTAACTTTTGCTCACATTTCCCCACTCCCTTGCCGAAAACCCTCAGAACAGGTTACAATGGACGTTGCCATCGGGTTTATGTCTTTGACCATTAACTCTGACGAGTGGGGCCTCATAGGGCCAAGTACACCTTTGACCGTTACCCATATAGTTGTTTCGTATGCTGACCGTACAGGTATTCATATACGTGGGCGCATGCAACGGACCGCGGTCGTGCGGTAGCACGTGTCCATGGGACATGCCTGAAACGTCCCGTCGTATAAAGAGGGGCAACCACCTCCATTGCCCCCTACCATTTCCCCCCAAATCCCCTCCCTGCCGCATCGTCTTCCTCTCCCCCACTGGCGTCGTCTCGCTCTCCTCCACTGCCTCGACCGCACCGTCTCGTTCTCCCCCACCACATCCTCTTCCTCACCTTCATCGCCTTCACCCGGAGATGGCCGAAGCCCGTGGCGACACCGGCGCAGTGGCCAGAGATGTGGTCGAGCTGCAGGGCGCAGTGACCGCGGATGTCGGCGGCATCCACGGCGGTGTGGGGAAACTCGCAATCGCTGCAGATGTGGAGAAGGAGGTGGCGGGCTCCGCCTCAGCGCTGCAGAAGGTGACGGCGTCGAGCGGTGCAGTCAATCCCGATACCCGCCATGCGCAGCCTGGCAAGGAGCAGGAGGTATTTGCGCTTGCTTTGCTTTTGGATATTAGCTTGTAGAGTTAGTTGGATTGGTTAGATTGTGGATTCATACTGTAGTTCAGATGGTTAGAGTTGTTGGTTTGATGGATGGGCCGGGGTTTTCTGTATTGGGGGGATGGGGATTTGTGTACTAGGGTTTGTCGGATAAATTCGTTGCATAAGTGCTAGATAGATCTGTTTATTAGATGTGCTTCAATGCTACACAGATGTATGCTTATTAGATTTATTTTTAATGCTCACAGATTGGGGGTTTTAATGCTACAGACATGTATGCTTATTAGATTGGGAGATTGGATCCCTATTAGATTTGTTTTTGAATGCTACTCAGATTGGGGTTTTGAATGTCATATGCCCAAATGGAATCCATTGATTAAGAAGTTATTTGATTCATTAGTGTATAAATTTGTCAACAATATGTAGTTATATTAGCTCTGTTCTTCAATGTGTGTGCATGACCAATGATCAATGTGTTATTTGAATGTCATATTGGGGTTTTTGAGCAATGTGTGTACAAATCTAATACATTGATATACTAGTGATGGATGTTGTTTTTGAATGCATAGAGCTAAGGGGCACAGAAATAAAAAACCGCACTTCTAAAACATTTCTGATATTGGGAGTATATTAGCCCTATGATCAATGTGTCATGTGTGCATATCTAAATTTTCAATTGGCTACTAGTGATGGATGGAATTGTATATTCAGGAGGATGATGGTTGGGGGGGAGAAAGAGGAAGCTGGCCGACTACGACCCGTACGAGGGTGCGTTTAGCGACGATTCTGAATATGAGGTAATCCTATCCCTTGTTCATTTAGTTCTTTGACATGGCGTATATGAATCTATAATGTATTAATGCAATTCATTCATGTGTGCAGTATGATTCTGGAGATGATGTGTACAAGGGCAACGTCGCGTCCGTCATAGCCAAGGAGGTGGAGAAGATCAAGGCCAAGGGAGTTGCTTCCTTCTACAACCGCAAGTTCAAGAAGTGGCACTGCCCCTACTGCACCACCAAGCCAAAGCCCAAGGATGGCCGCTTCGATCACCTTCTCTCTCATGCAGAGGATGTAGCGATCCGCGGGGAGGACTATATGATCCGGGGGCAGCATGCTGCGCTCGCGAAGGCCCTGACTCCAGCGTGAAGTGATGTGATGGTGTGATGTTGTGATGGTGTGATGTTGTGATGGTGTGATGCTGTGAACTGAATCTTAATCTTTTGGGTACTTAGGGTCCGGTTACTGATGGTAAACTTAATGTGGCTGTTTATGGTGTGAACTTAATCTATGGTGATGCTAGTAACGTATTATTCTATCTATATTTGTCTGTCCTTATATTTGCCTGTGGTGTATGGTTAGTTCTGTTTAGATGTTGTGAACTATGAGTTTAGGTGCTGCAATGATCAAACATGTTGTTTCAGTGTTGCTACACTGATCAGACATGTTGTTTCAGTGTTGCTTCACTGATCACTTCAGTGTTGCTTCAGTGATCATACATGTTGTTTCAGTGTTGCTTCACTGATCACACATGTTATTGGTCTGATGTTTATTAGTCAAATCAAATGCATGCTTTTTCCCACCAGGAAATTATCTATGTATGTTTGTGTAAATTCAAGAAAATGCAAAAAAAAAAATTAAAACCTTGGCAAACTATCTATGTTTGTGTAGGAGATCATGTGTGCAAAATTTGAGGTGATTTAGAGGAGGTCAAAAAAATTTGAATTTGAGAAATGTGCTCCAAGTGAGCTCCCAGGCTAGGGTAAACAGCCCATTTGTAATCAAGTTCTTTTTGGACCTACTCTAAGTGAGCCAAATGTTTTTTATTAACACCTATTCAATCTATATAGTGTAGATTCGAAGTCTCACTTTTTTTGAATTAATCTTCATATTTTTACATTTTCTTTTGAAAAATATGCTTTAATATAAAAATATTAAAAAACATGTTTAAAATATGGAAATGGAAAACTAAGTTTAGATCCTTCTTATTTACATTGAAATAAAGCTTTGGTCATTTTTTTTATTTTTTTGAAAATAGAAGGTAACCCTACCTCATCTCCTTGAACTCTATGAAATCTTGTAGGTGATAGCTCATATGCGTGAAGGTTTTCTCATGAAAATGACCATAGACCAAGTTTATGATTTTTGGTTGGTAACATGTCACATAAGACAACATTGTGCACATGTTTCATATTTTTCGATTTTTTTAAATTAATGGTGCTCATTTGACCTCGATCGTGCCAGCTAGGGCTTTTTCATGAAAATGACCATAGACCAACTTTAGTATTTTTCCTCGTTAGTGTGTCTTATAAAACGACGAACGGCAAAAGTTTCATATTTTTTTTAATTTTTTTAATTAGTTATGCTCAGTCAAAGCTTTCGTAACCCCTTCGACCAGCTCAAAAGCCCTCAAAACCCCGCGGGGTTTCACCTAACACTAGCTCTGAACGTCAGTCGTCCGATCATACCCTGGTGCCAAGCGACAGCCCTCAGATGTGGTCTTCTAGAAGGAATTCGATTGGCAGGCTGCGTGCAGGCTCCGGGCCGTTGGATCACAAGGACGGCTCCGCATCGTTGGATCGTGGGGCGATCCGCGAGAGGCGATCCTGTTGGTTGTGCTCGGTTGCTCGCCCAGCACTGACTCCGTGAAAAAAACGTTGTTATTGGGCCCAAAAGGAAACCAAGCTCTGGATGGGCTGTCGAATTCGTCGTTTTTTTCGTGAACGTGTTGGCTCTGTTTTTTGTGAATGTGTTGGCTCTGTTTTTTTGCATCGTTTGAAATTACACAACAATTGACATTGCGTAGAAAATTTAGTTCTTTTTGTTCTATACGAATGAAAAATGACGAAATCTATAAGGGCTAATTTTTTTATCATGCAAAATGGCCAGAAACTATTAAAAAATGGGTCATTTTGCATTTGTATAATGGCCACAAGCCCTCTATCTTTTTTATCATGCAAAATGACCAAATTTTTAAGGGCCAAATTTATTTTTATCATGCAAAGTGGCCACAAGCCCTTAAAATTTTTCTCTTTTTGTTCATATAATATATATATGACCACGGATTCCCACGCGTGCAATTAGCTTCTTTTTCTTCTTCTTTTCAAACCACCGTTTCCCACGCGTGTACACTCCCGATGATGCGGTGGGTTTGACAAACGGGCTACTAACTTCACATTTGACCCCGTTATTGCACGGCCAAATAACACGTAGCACTACGGCTATTTAAGCCACACTCTGCCTCTGCCATCTCTCACCCTCTGCCTCTTCCATCCCTCATCCATCTGCCCTTCTTGCTCTTCGACCCCTTCTCCTTCTTCTGCACATTCCTTAGACATGCAGTACACCGGACCAACCTACCGCTTACCACACACCGTGCCGGAGAGGCTCTATCCTACTGGCGTGTACGTTGATCGCACACTACGTGTGTGGGCGATATCAAGGCTGAGGACCGAAGGAACTTCACCAAGTTCTTCCTCGCGTCTGGCTACCACCACCTCCCGAGGGGATCTCCAACGATGTTCCGCGTCGAGGAGGTCATCCAAAACCGGGTGGTGGTTACTCTCCTTGCCCACTTCACCAACACATTCGACGCCTTCTACCTCCTCGGGCGGGTGTTTTGGTGTGGCTCCGAGTTCATCGCTTTCACCACCCACAACAGGTTCACGGAGTACACCAACATCTTCCCCACCGTGATGCGCATGCACACTCTTCCATACCCCATCGACAACGCCCAGGAGGAGCAGTGAAAAGGGCACCCAGAGGAGGAGCGAGGTGGAGAAGGCAGCGGCTAGGGTTCTAAACCCTCTATCGTTTTTAGTCCATGTTATGTTAAGTTGTAATTGAACTATGTTGGAGTTGCTATCGGCTTGTTGGATTAAGTTTTCTATCTATTATATTATTAAGTTCTTCCTAGTTTGAACTATGTGATCGTGCTATGGGCTTGTTGGCCCTATCTACATAATGGGACTACATATTTGTTGATTGTTTTCTTAGAGAGCTTGGCTTGTTAGTAGGGTGACCTTGTTAGTAACCACCTAGTGCATGCAAGCAAGCTTTGTTAGTAGGGATGAATGAGTAGAGCTAAGCAAGGGAGTGGCTCTTTTTTTACACAAGCCACAAATATGTAGCCACCTAGCTAGAATAGAGGAACCAGCGGCAGTGACCGTCGCTACATCCATGGCGGCTGGCGTGCAAGAAAGCTGCTCGGTCAGTGCATCATGGCGGACGCATCGACGCATGCAGGCTCGATCGGTGCATGTAGGCTCAGCCGGCGCATCGTGGGATCGTGGCATCGGCGCATGCATGCTCGATCGACGCATGCAGGCAGGCTTTGCTGGGTGCATGCATAGCAGGCTTCTGTCCTGGCGGCGCTCGCAAACGTTTAATGCAAGGGACGACCCAACGAAACCACGGCCCAACAGTCGAACAGCGACACCACCCAACGCGGCCACACTTGTCAGGTCGAACGAACGACACAGTCCAGCGTGGCCCCACTAGCCAGAGTTAACGCTCAAGCCTTTGACCCGACGACAACGTCCGTTGTACCCAGTTATGAGGGTTTCTGGCAAGGGAGTGGGGAAAAGTGAGCAAAAGTTAAGAGCGCGGGGATGAATGAGTAGAGCTATGGAACCAGGGGCACAGAGTAAAAAAACCCTTTGAATTAACCCATATTGTATTTTAATTGGGCATTTAAATTCTATAAATAGTTTGAATGCTCAAATTATTCTGAAATGATTTGAGGGCTGTTGGAAATAATTAAAAATGGGTCCACAAGTTATTTCAGGAATTTTGGAAATGAATTAGTATTTTTACTAATTCAAAACAGAGGAATAAATAGAACACTGAAACAGAATAAAGGAGAGAGAGAAACCCACCTGGGCCTTACCTGTGCTGGCCCAGCCCACCTGGCCTGGTGCCACTCATCCCTAACCTCTGCCAGTAGGCAGAGGCGGGACAGCGCACGCGCGCGCGAGCCGCCACGCCTCCTTCTGCTTGTCGCCAACCACCTGGTGCTGGCTAGGGACGCCACGCACGTCCCCAAGCCCCACCATCTCGCTCTCGTCCCGTTCCTCGCCTCTCTCTCGCTCCGCACCTTGGACCCAAACGCGTCCGTCGCCGCCGCTCACTGCCACCGTGCTCATCGGCCTCCATCACCCTGCCGCCGTGCCCAAAGGCTCCGCCTCGTCGTCCTCGAGCTCTCTGCCAGCCCACCCATGCCGGTAGGCCCTGCAGAGCTGCCCTTGGCATCGTCTTCCTCTTCGGTGCCATGGATCGCTGCCTCGAAATTCGTCGCCGTCCGGCCTCCCCCGGGCTCACCGAGCATCTCTTCGTGACCGTGGTAAGCAACCGGTCATTTCCCCTCTAACCCATCCTCCGTTTGGTCGCTGTAGCCATCGCCCCCTTGCTTACCGTAGCCGCCACCGCACGGGCTCGTCGCCGGTGAAGCCCCGGTGACCAACTGATCCCACGAGTGCGTCCGTTGCACTCACAACGTCCCATAGAGCAAAGCTAACCCCGCACCCACCAGAGCTCCGGCCGCCACCTCGCTCGCCACCATTGCTGTTTCCGACCGCCCCGGCACCGCCCATGGCCAGCATCCGATGCGCCTCATTGCGCCGCAGCCATAGAGCCCAACCCTGGCCCCTCTCGTCGCCGGAATCGCCGGAACGAGCAACGCCGCCGCGTCTGTGTGCCATCGGCGGTTAGCCGCTGATGTGGCCACCTAGTTAGGGCTAATCACCCGCTAATTAACCCCCTGGCCCACTTACACATGGGCCCCACGCCCGTAACTAAGCACAGTTTAATTCCTGCTTAGTTTCAACTAATCACTGTGGCCCCACGCGTCAGCGTTGACCTTTCTGACGTGGCCCTTGACCGACCCCACCCGTCAGTGACCCAAGCCAGCAACGTGACACTGACCAATGGGTCCCACAGGTCAGGGATGACCTGTCCGACCCAGTTGACCTGCTGATGTCACACCGACGTCATCCTGACGCAGTAAAGCTGATGTGGAGTGGAACTCCATGTGGCCGATCTTTCACGAAAGGAGCGAGATCCCTCGAAGAACACGACGAACACGGGGAAGAACGGAGAGAAATCACAATGGGAAACACTCAAGAACAAGTCCAATCACACATCCACTAGACAATCAAACACACAAGATCCACAAGGTACATGAACAACAAAGGGAAAGATACAAGGTAAGGTTCATCTCCATGAGGAGGTCTTGAAGGGGGCCGCCCAAGAGGTGGTCTTGATGATATATCCCGCAGGATCTTTGCCTAGATGGAGGTCTTGGCCTCCATAAGGAGTAGTAGTCTCTCTCTCTCTCTCAAGAGTAGAGTGGTACAAGGAGCAAAGCTCTCTATCAAATGAGCTATCACTTTGCTAACCCTAGAAAGGATGAGGAGGTGGCCTATTTATAGTCTAAGCCACGAAGGCGTAAGTGGGAGAGAGATACAAGGCCAAAGGCCCGGCTGCGCACAGGCAGGGTCGGACGTCCGGTCTGCGTCGGACGTCCGGTCGCTCACGGGGGTCCGGTCGTCCGGAGGGCGTCAGACTTCCACTAATATCATTCTGTGAAAGTGGCGCCGGTCGTCCGGTAGGCGTCGGTCGTCCGGGCCTTGGGATTTGTCGGACGTCCGGAGGTTGTCGGTCATCCGGCCGCTGTAGATCTCCTGGCTGGTCCTGGCGTAGTCGCGTCGGACGTCAGTCGTCCGGGCGCTGGAGAGTGTCGGACGTCCGGTAGCTTCCGGTCGTCCGGTCGCTGTAGACTCCGCAGCTCCTTCTTCCGCCTTCGCTTCCACGCTTCCCTCACGGATGGTGTAGTTGTACACTTGTGCTCGCACTCCTCCTCGTCGTCCGTACCGTTCCGACAATACCTATGCATGCACACGAGTGGAGTGTCAAGTAGTATACCATCCTCGAAGGGGTCAAGTGAGCACGTGTAAAGGAGATGATTCACCTTTATGTATGTGAAGTAGATGTTGCACGTGTCACTCGCCGAACGGACTCTTGACATGGTGATGTCCATAGGATGCTCCGCATCATCTCCCCTCCCTTGGGAAAGATCCGGCCTCGGATTGAAAACCAAAACACCATGGGAAAGAGATGGCTTCGCCGTGTAGAAGTGGACGTTCACCAAGTAGTCATCATCGCCAAGCGTGAAGTGGGCACTCTTCAATGTCGCACCGTCTAGTGATTCCTTCAAAAGGAGCAAAGGCAACAAACACTTGGTAAAACAAATGTGGTTAGCGTTAGTGCAAAACCAAGCATTCAAGAGGTGATTCACCCAACAAGTGTCGTCATCAAGCATTGCATATGGTGTGACAAAGGATTGTGACATGGCGTGTAAGCACATAAATGGAGCATAATCAAGGATATCATGGGGACAAACATGTAAATGTGAGGTAGTGATGCAAATATGTTGGACAAGTGAACAAGCATCTACCTCAAGCTCATAGAGAACATTCACAAATTGCTCAATGAATGGTCTATGGTAGGCATAAGAATCATTCACAACACCAAATGAAGTGAAGTGTCTAAACACATGGGTCAAGTGCAAGACAATCCAAGCATAACGTGCATAGGGTGTAGTGAGAATCGCGTGGCACTCAACACAATAAAAAGAGCAATTGTTCATCATGTGTGAGGCAATCAAGTCAAGCATGTAGCAATCAATGGGACATAGCATATGTGAAGAAATGGCATTGGTGCAACCAAACATGTGATAGAAGCAAGTAATCCAAGAATTGGATGCAACACACAAGGCATATATATCAAGATGCATGGGAATGTGAAAATGGCAAGTCAAAACAAGATCTCTAACAAGTGTGCAATCAAGTGGTCCAAGATGACCAATAAGTCTCCTGGTGCAAGCAACACAAGTAGTATGATCCGCAATATCCATGCTCAATAAAGATGTTACCTTGAAGGCGTGTCCTTGTGTATTCTTCACAATGCCGAAGCATAAGCAAGTGCGATGTAGAATCGTCGTTTTAGAAGGTGGTTCGCTCTCAAGAGCTCGAATGGTCAATTCACGAGAAGTGGAAGTCAACACAAAGTCCAAGTATCCTACACATGCACAAAAGAAAGAAAAGAATGTATGCGCATGGTAGATAAACACATCATCCATCATGATGGTTCTCTTCTCTTGCACATAACCATTAGAAGCACAAGTGTACGAATAATATGATGCAACAATGTCTATATTCGTGGCCTATGGTGCAAAGAGGTAAGATAAGCATGCTTCACAAGGAATATGTCAAAATCTCCAAATATATGCGAGAATGCTATGGGGGCAATCTCATTAGCAAGACTAAAAGCATTGTTGCACTCAATACATGGCAAATCATATAGCATGAGAGAGGCAACACATGGCGATATATGACAAGAAGCAATAACAATCATGTGCAAAGCATGTAGATGGTTGTCATCAACCGCATGAAATGAGCAAGTATGAATCATTGGTGATGCAAGAAGGCAAGCAATCATAGAAATCATGTCGTGCAAACTAGTAGTGCGAAGATGCAACATACTAGAGGAAATCATGGCAATCATGTCATGTGAGCAAATAATAGGCATAGACAATGCACATGACATATCGCAAGCACGAACACAAAGCAAGGTCATAGTATAATCATAGGCATGGGGCACAAAGCAAACATGGCAATAACAAGTGATATCTCCACCAAGCTTGCAAATACACATACAACTAGTAGAATCAATCATCATGTGTAATGCAAAGCATGGGTCACCAATGCATGGCAAAGGCATAGGAATGAGCATATCATGCAAAGTGAACATGGCAAGATGGGAAAATGATATATAACAGACAATAACCCATAGCCAAGTGAGGGCCATGTAGAAGAAATGCACGAAGTCTTTGCATGACCAGTGCGGTGGGAAAGACAATCCATGGGATCCCAAGTCATCATTGCTCTCCAGAGCTCGTTTTGTCAACTCGTGGGATTGCGAGGTTGTCAAGTATTCATGGGTACCTACACAAAAGAGACACAAACCAAACAAATTGTGCGCGTGGTAAATGTACACATCATCCATCATGATGTGTATGTGCACGTGTGAGTTACCACAAGATAAGCATCGCTCAAAGAAATTTGATGCATGGTATAAGAACATGTCATCCATCATGAAAGAATAGTTATTGTGTATGACACGATGGGGATGCAAATTTAGCATACAAGTATATGGCACATCAATAGAATTTTCATTCATTGGGAGCATATTGTGCACACAAGTATTGGGATCATGCAATGGATAGGATGAATCAAAATCTCCTAAAATGTATGAGGAAACTATGGGGGTCTCCTCATGAGCAATATCGTAAACATCACATGGAGAAAATGGACAACATCCAAAACAATGCATATCCGAAGCTAGGTGGTCATGGCATGGCATATGAGATAAATGATGCAAAGGGAGCATATCAATATCATCACAAGAAAAACAAATGCCAATAACCATGGGCTTGTCATCTATGCCATAAGTGCAAATTGGGTTCATTTTAATGGCATATGCATAGTCACTACGATGAGATTGCAAATATGAAATATGATTGATCCCATCCATAGCATATGACAAGTCAAGCGGATTTTCAAACATGATGTGACCTAAAGAATTGTCACAAGAAATCCTATGTAACATGGCATCACAACTAATAGACTCCACATGGCAATCATCATACTCATCATAAATTGGCAAATCATCACATGGGGAAATCATACTAGCATGAAGCATGGTAATAGATTGATCAACATCATGCAAGCAATCAATGTCAAGAATGTGCACTAGTGGGATGAGAGCATCACCTTCACCTATGTTACTCATTCCACTCAAGTGTTGTAGGTGAGGTGGGAAACACCAAATGGTGGTCATCTTCATCTTGATGGAACCACGTGGGGGGCGCATCATATTCCACCATGGCCATTGTCTTGTCCAAAGGGAGGACGTAGTCGTCGCTAATCGGCGCGTCATCATAAATGGGACCTAGCACCAAATGAGAAGACACAATAGATCTAGAGGGTAAGTCGTTAGAAATCGAAGTGGCCTCACATGCCCTATCAACTATCTCACTCTCTCTATGTGGTTGTTCACTCACTCCCTCAAGGTAGGTGCACTCAAACTCTCATATGGTGGAGTCATTCATCTCACTCAAGTGGTGGGGGTTGTGGCTCTCCTCACATTGGAATTGTGGCAACTCATCGTATATGGGGCTAGTGGTGAAGTCACTCTCACTCTCAATATGGTGGAAAAATTCACTCAAGTCATCATACGTCGCCGTGGTTGAAGGGACAATCCCATGCTCAACCATCTCATAGCCGTCGCCGTGGATGAAGGCCGAAGATGGCACATCATCGCTCTCCTCCATGACCGAAGGGAAAATCCCATGCTCGATCATCTCGTCACCGTCGCCGTGGATGAAGGCCGAAGATGGCACATCATCACTCTCGCCTCCAAAGATGGAAGCATCATCCTTGCTCGCCACCTTGTCGCTCACCTCCAAAGCTTGGTCCTTGAGGGTCTCCGTAGTCATACTCGTCGCCGCACCATCTTGAAAAAGAGTCGAGGTAGACTCGGCATCCTCAATGCCACAAAGTGGGATGGCGGTGAAGTCATACATGGGAGCATCGTCTTGGAGCTCATCGGGCTTGGACATCTTGGTGGTACTAGCCTCATACTCGTTGCTTTGAGCTTGGTCTTTGAGAAGTGTGCTTGGGGTGGAGAAGTCTTGGCCTTCATGAGTTCTTGTTCCACCTTGAGAGCACCAATGTAGTAGTCGTCGAGGGACTTGTAGTTCTCGAGGAAGATAGTCTTGGAGATGTCGTCGTTCAATCCCATCATGAAGTGGAACTTCATTGACATGGGGTCGTCCATGCCAGCTCGTCGCAAGGCATGCTTCATCTCCTTGAAGTACTCGTCGATGGACTTGGATCCTTGGGTGGTGTTCTCCAATTGGCGCAGAAGTTGTTCCGTGTAGGTTGGAGGCACAAACTCTCGCCGCAAAGCTCTCTTCGTCTTAGGCCAACTCATGTCGTAGGTCTTCTAAGGTGTGTGAAGCCACCATGTCGAGGCATAGTCGTGGAAGTTTCTTTTGGCGCACTTCTCTTGATCTTCGGGAGGAACTGGATGTAGCTTGAGGTAGTCGTCCATCAAACGCTCCCACTCGAGATACTCCTCAGGTTCTTGAGTCCCATAGAAAGGAATCTCATGGTCGGTGTCGAGGTCGTAGTAGCTCATGGAAGTCGCAGACATGAGCTTGGGGAGCTTCTCTTGAGCGTAGTCTTGGGGTGCTTGTTGGCGAAGATGCCGTATGTCCGTAGGCGAAGATGCCTTGAAGTCTCTTGGAGAAGATGCCAAGGGCGATGGTGAAGTCGTTGAGCGGTTTTTGGTGTTGAGCTCTTGACCTTCATGTTCTTGTTGGTGATGGTGTCGATGCCGATGTGACCTTGCCGGAGATGGTAGTTCGGAAGCATGTGCTCTTGAACGTCTTCTCGAAGATGAGGAAGATCGCTTGTAGGACTTGATGAGGGACTTGATCTCCTCCATTTGAGCTTGTATCTTGGCGTCGTTGGAGTTGTTCGTGGCATCAAACTCATCGTTGTTGTTGTAGACCGAGGGTGAAATGACTTTCCTATCCATCATAAGAAGAGGTGACTAGGAAATGAGATATACAATACCAAGTTACCTTTTCCCAAAGTTGAGGACGTATCCCATTTCACTCAATGTGAGATGAAAGAATAGTGGAATTGTTATTGGACTTGTTCACTCACACCTATCAAGTAAAGCTTATGGAGTAGCTCGGTGAGGATAGTGGCACAAAAATTTAATTCAAAATGTTAGTAAGAGTCAATAATGTTGAAAGATATTCACAAATTCGCATGTGAAACAAGTAGACCAATAGCAATGAATGGCACATGGAAACTCACGCACGGATAGATAAATGGGGTCGTGCAACCAAGGAATGAGCTCAAAATGTGGAATCCACCGAAAACGCTCGTGTTGCACAACTCAAGAGAGACTTTAGCACGATTGCTCAATAGGCGGATACGACACTTGTGCACAACCTACAAGATGCAAAAGGATAAACTTTCTATCCCAAGTATGCTATATGTGTATGGTTCCTGGTGTTTGATCCAAGATGATCGGATATGTACCATATGATGTATCGTGGTATGATGCTATGGCTCTTCCTTACAAGCTCTTTGCTCACTCTTTTTGCTTAAAAGCTTATTCTTCTTCTCCTTTTTTTTGGATGTGGACACAATGCGAAATGCACAAACCAAGATAGCAATTGTGTATATGCGGGAACAATTTTTGTGACACAAGAGATGATATGATGACACCAATATGATATGGTATGTATGTAATGGAAGGTGTAGACGACTAATGTGCACAAATAACGTTGGCGGCAATACTCAAATGGCTAGTCTCGATAGGCAAGTGACGCAAAATGGGCTAGGGGTTATCAATGCAATTGCAAGGGGAATGTACAATGATGTCGTCGAGGTTACCGTTGAGAATTTCTCGTTTGTATGCAAAGGACGGATGATGGTGAAGTGGTCAAAGTCGATGATGACCTCGTGGCGATGATGAGTGGCGGTGATCTTGATGTAGATACCAAGATGAGGGAGACTCGTCCCTAAGTAGCCGAAACACCTTAGGAAACGGAAAAACCGCAAACTCAAAATCTCAAATGACAAATGTCAAATGGTGGTAGCGGAATGCGGTGGTGGTTGCGGAAGCTCAATGGGATTGCGGAAATGCAATGGTGGTTTTAGAGTACGCAATGCGGAAGTGGAAGGTAAGGTGGTGAACTATACATGGTGTCGGAGTTGGAAGCACGGTCCCTAAGTAGCCTAAACACCTTAGGAGACACAACTCACAACACAAACAAAATTTGGTTAAGTTGGGTTGGTGGAAGTGTATGGCGGGTAAGCCTATGCGGAAGTGGCGGTGGTGGTTGATGAAGAAGCAACCGTCCCTAAGTAGCCGAAACACCTTAGGAGACTCGAATCACAACTCAAACAACCATGAGGAAAAAAATTGTTTATGTTGCGGAAGTCGGTGGTGGTGTTGCGGATGATGTGGTGGAAGCCCTAGGCAAGGATGCCAAATTTTCGAAAATTTTTATGGATTAAAATGATGTTGGTGGTATTTTTGTGGGAAGGGGGATGTCAAGAGCTTCAGAACGAGCTAAAGAACGTCAAAATCGGAGTTCGGATGAATTAGTTACGGTCAAAACAAAAATCAGTCGAAGTCAATATCTACAGGTTACGGTCGTCCGTAAAAGGACGGATGTCCGGTCGTCGGACGTCCGGGAGGGCTCGGAAATCCGTAATTTCCATTCTGTTGGTAGGTTCCGGTCGTCTGGAAAGTTGCGGACGTCCGGGGGTCAGGGGTCAACGCGGGATTTGAGCTCCGGGACGCGATTTTGGGCGGAATTTTGGGATTTTGGGGTCAAAATTGAGGAGATTTCGTGGATGGAAAGTGGGGATACTTGGGGAAATGCTAGATCCACTCGAAACCAAGCAAATACATGGATCAAAATCAACAAAACTTCATCTCACCAACAAATCACAAAAATATTTGGGGCTATTTTTGGTGGGGAATTTTCGAATTTGGGGAAGAACACAACAAAATCAAGCTAGAAAACACAACGGGGACGCTCCGAAATCGTGATCAACGTGGCTCATGATACCAAGATGATGTGTTGTGGAACTCCATGTGGCCGATCTTTCATGAAAGGAGCAAGATCCCTCGAAGAACACGACGAACACGGGGAAGAACGGAGAGAAATCACAAGGGGAAACACTCAAGAACATGTCCAATCACACATCCACTAGACAATCAAACACACAAGATCCACAAGGTACATGAACAACAAAGGGAAAGATACAAGGTAAGGTTCATCTCCATGAGGAGGTCTTGAAGGGGGCCGCCCAAGAGGGGGTCTTGATGATATATCGCGCAGGGTCTTCTCCTAGATGGAGGTCTTGGCCTCCATAAGGAGTAGTAGTCTCTCTCTCTCTCAAGAGTAGAGTGGTACAAGGAGCAAAGCTCTCTATCAAATGATCTATCACTTTGCTAACCCTAGAAAGGATGAGGAGGTGGTCTATTTATAGTCTAAGCCACGAAGGGGTAAGTGGGAGAGAGATACAAGGCCAAAGGCCCGGCTGCGAACAGGCAGGGTCGGACGTCCGGTCGTCTGGAGGGCGTCGGACTTCCGCTAATATCATTCTGTGAAAGTGGCGCCGGTCATCCGGTAGGCGTCGGTCGTCCGGGCACTTGGATTTGTCGGACGTCCGGAGGTTGTCGGTCGTCCGGGCGCTGTAGATCTCCTGGCTGGTCCTGGCGTGGTCGCGTCGGACGTCCGGTGGACGTCGGTCGTCCGAGCACTGGAGAGTGTCGGACGTCCGGTGGCTTCCGGTCGTCCGGTCGCTAAAGACTCCGCAGCTCCTTCTTCCGCCTTCGCTTCCACGCTTCCCTCGCGGATGGTGTAGTTGTACACTTGCACTCGCACTCCTCCTCCTCGTCCGTACCGTTCCGACAATACCTATGCATGCACACGAGTGGAGTGTCAAGTAGTATACCATCCTCGAAGGGGTCAAGTGAGCACGTGTAAAGGAGATGATTCACCTTTGTGTATGTGAAGTAGATGTTGCACGTGTCACTCGTCAAACAGACTATTGACATGGTGATGTCCATAGGATGCTCCGCATCAAAAGCTTTTCTAGGATTTTAAATAAATCAGAAATGATTTATTTATTTCATAAAATAGCCAAAACTTCTAAAAATCATTTAAAATCAACCGTAACTCCAAATGAAAAAAATTATGTATGAAAAATAATCATAAAAATATGATGAATCTGTTTATGGCATTGTCATGCATGTTTGACCAACCTAAAATTGTTGTATATGACAATTTGATTAAATGGCATTTGAAATGCCTTACATGGAGTTTGAATTTGAACCCTTGGTTCAAACCAACTTCATTTAATCTGGTTGCTAGTTGCATTAGCTCAAATGTCACAGCCCTAGAATTCTGCTTTGTAATTAGTTGTATCAGTGAGTGCCATCCTTGCATCATGTTTAAAATCCATTGAAATTTGAATTGGGGAAAGTGGAAAGCCTCAGAAATCATTTCTAAAAATGATCAACATTAAAAATTGCTTCAAATAAACCCAAGAAAATGTTCCTATTAAGCTATGAAAATATTGGCAAGAGGTAAAATTAAAACCAATATTTTTGGAGTCTCAGAGATATTTATTTTGGGCCTTTGAATTAAATCAATAACATATTTGAGATGGATTTATTTCCGTTATATAAGAAATAAAGTTCAAATATTTCCGTTATATACGCCAACCCCTCTCTCCCCATCCTCTATGTCCCTCTCTAGCCGCCGTTCCCATCGAGCCCAAGAGCTCGGCTTCACTGGCGATGTCGCCACCGTGGCCTGAGCTCGACCCAGCCGTGCCCTTGCACCGTATCATGCTCCTGGTGCCTCCCGGTGGCCGCCTAGCCCCTTTGCTCGCTCGCCTGCTTGCTCTAGCGCCGTGCCCGTGCAGGAAGTAGCTCTGGCCGCCGCCCCTCTCACCGCCGTCAGTGATCCCGGCCACCGTAGCACCACCCACCACCACTCGTTGACGCGCCTAGTCACGCTGCATCTGTAGGACCCAGCCACACGAGCTCCCGTCTCTGGTGTTGGCCGGAGGGGCAACCCCGCCGTGTCCCGATTAGCGTCGGGGGCTAACTGCCGTTTTTATGACATGGACACGTCATTAGGGACTAATGCGCCACTAATTAAACCCCATAGTAACTGACACTGGACCCCACTGGATAACTAATCCCCGGTTTAAAAATAAACCCATTTGGTTGAAGCCACAGACAATAACAAGCGGGTCCTGCCTGTCAGGTTTGACTTGGACCGGCCCTGTTGACCAGATGATGTTAGCATGACCTAGTGCTGACGCAGTCAAGCCTTCTCTGGATATTAAATAAATCAAAATGATTTATTTATTTATTATCAAAAAATGCCCAAAACTTCTAAAAATCATAGAAAATCAACCGTAACTCCAAATGAAATAATTTATATTGAAACATTATCAGAAAAATCCAAAGAATCTGTTTATGGCATTCTCATGCATGTTTGAACAACTTAAAGCTACTGTATATAACAACTTGAACAAATGTCATTTGAAATGTAACATATGGAGTTTGGTTTTAAACCTTGAGTTCAAACCAACTTAATTTAACTTGTTGCTAGTTGCATTAGCTCAATCAACAGCATATTGCCATGTCATGATCATGCATCATATTGTTGCATTGCATTGATTGTGTTCCCTCTTGTTTCCCAGTGTTTGTCCCCCTGAGTAGACGATGTTCCGACGTTGTGATCGATGACACCGATGAAGAACTATACTATCTTCAGAAGTGCCAGGCAAGCAAAAACCCCTTGTTCATTTCGATACAATCCCATTCTCTCGCTCTTGCCCTCTTTTACTGCATTAGGACAACAACGATTCATCTGTTACATGCCGTGGTAATTGAACCCCTTCCTCTGCATGACCTGTCATTACCACAGTAAATAGATGAAACCCATTAGCCTGAGTACGAGTTGTTTGAGCCCTGATGTGCCTACTCATTCAAGGTTGTTTGTCATGCCTGCTACTGCTTAGAGTTGAGTTAGGTCTGATTCATCGGGGATGAATTGGAGGTGTGTGAACATGTCCTACTGTTAAGAGCTAAGTGTGTGAACACGATTTGGTAAAGGTGTCGATGAGAGGCCATGTAGGAGTACATGGTGGGTTGTTTCATTGGAACCGTCCTTAGGAACTGAGATCTATATGTGTGATTTAAGAGTAGCCACTACCACACATTGGGATCCTTAGTTTACTCTCTCGACATATTAACCGCCCCTATCCTCTGTCCTGGAGTTGCAAGTAGTTTCTGATGTTTGTAGTATGATGGAGGCCGTGCGCAGCACTGACCCGAGGGGTGGGCTGTGATGCGGTAGGCATGTGGCCCGGTGTACCGAGTCGCCCGTTTGGTGACCCGGGAACCCTGCACACATCATTCGGGGCCCTAGTGGAAACCTCGGCCGGACACCCTAGGGATGGAACCTGAATAGGCGATAAATTTGGACTAGGGACTTGTGTGGTTAGTCAGGTCGTGGCCGACACCCTCGCCAGGCTTCCGCTTGAAGGTTGCCGAGATGCATGACGTGTACATGGCGGTAAGTGGTGAGAGCGTGTGTGAAGAAGTACAGCCCTGCAGGGTTAACATCATCTATTCGAATAGCCGCGTCGGCAGTAAAGGACTACTTGGTTGCTTATACAGTTCATAGACAAGTGAAAGTGGATACTCTAAAATGCGCAAGATAAGCGTGAGTCCTATGGATGGTGTTCTCGTAGGGAGATGGGAGCGGATCCATAGTGGTGTATTGATTTGGTGAATATGTGGACTCGTGTGCGCCACCCCAAAAGAGTTACTTGCAGATGTAGTTCAGGATAGCCACTGAGTCAAAGCTGGCTTGCTGCAGTTAAACTCCAGCACCCCCCTTTGTTGATACTTATGCATATGTAGCTAGTTCTGATGTAAGTCTTGTTGGTTATTTTTGTACTCACGTTTGCTTAATTTATGTTTTCGCAGAGAGGCTTCAGTCTCACTAGTAGTTCCGCATGGATTTCGACTTTTAGCTTGTTACCTCAGCTACGATCTTGTGCCCTCAGCAGGGTCTTGTAGATAGTCAAGGTTCTCAGCCTTTTCCATTTGTAGTTGTCTGTACTCAGACAAGTTAAGCTTCTGCATGTGCTTATTGCTGGTATGACTTGAATGCTGGGTCATCAGACCCATGTTTGTAATATCTAGCTCCTCGGAGCCTAATGAATAAATACTTTGAGTCGTACCGTTTTGTTGTGATGCCATGTTGTATTTGCACATATCGAGCATATTGCGTGTATGTTATTATGTGTGGGATCCGACAACCTGGTTGTTTATTCTTGGTAGCCTCTCTTACCGAGAAATGTCTCCTAGTGCTTCCACTGAGCCATGGTAGCTCGCTACTGCTCCGAAACACTTAGGCTGGCCGGCATGTGTCCTTCTTTGTTCCCGTGTCTGTCCCTTCGGGGAAATGTCACACGTTGTTCCTTTAAGTCCTTGTAGCTTGCCACGACTTGGGTTCATACGTTGTTGATCAACACGTTCGTTGCTGGGTCATGTATGTCTGACCCTGTAAGTTAGCGCCACCTTTGGTTTAGGACTAGTCATGTCGGCCCGGGTTCTTTGTCATATGGATGCTAGCGGCACTATCATATACGTGAGCCGAAAGGCGGTAAACGGTCCCGGGCCAGGTAAGGTGGCACCCGTGGGAATTCCGTGCGTGAGGCCGCAAAGTGATATGATGTGTTACATGCTAGATCGGTGTGACCTAGGATCATGGTCCTGACAGCTTTGGTACCAGAGCCTGACTGCCTGTAGGATTACCAAGCCAAACTGGTCGAAGTTGAGTCTAGAAATTCTTTAGTTATGTAAGGGAATTGATTGTGGAAGGGAGCGTAAGGCTCTTTTTACTCCTTTACCTTATGCCCTTCTGATCCGAGTCACCCTCTTCCTTTCTGCTAGGATTAAGAACTAGGCTTCTCATCTTTCTATCAGGATCACGTGTTACTAATCCTTAGACTTGTAGGATTGTTGGATTCAAGCCTCAGTTCAGTTCCTGCTACTCCCGTGTGTTGACTGTTGATCTCGGAACCTTGATATTACGATGATGAGTGGTTATGCCACCATTTTTGCAGGATGTCTCAAATCGTTGAGCATTTACAACTGTTATACTGTCCGAGTCATCCCAGGTTTCTAACTAGTCTGATGCATTTGCAAATTCCTTCTTTCCGTTCCCGATGTTTCTTTGTGCCAGTATAACCACACTAATCGGTGAGTTGAGGTACTCTGTTGCCTCGGCATATATGTTGGAGCTATTATTATGACCCTAGGTGTCTTAGAGGATCACCTAGTAATCTAGCCATGTTTTGTGTTCCCAGTGTGATGATTCTGGCCATCATTCTTGAAAGCATCCCGTGATGCCACTTAGTTAGTAGGCATTCTATTCCTGGGTTCTTGAACCCGAGATTCACCCTAGTTACTTCATGTTTTGATAGTGTTTGCTAGTTCCTTTAGGATATTAGTAACCTTTATGATAGTCCTCGAGGTCTGCGGTATACCATTCTTCCAAATACCATGAACCATCCTTGGTAGAAATTCGTTTGAACTAAAAGATCACAACAAGACTGCTCCTAGGGAGTTCTCCATTGTGTTCATGACTCTGCCAGTCCTACATTTCTGCATGGGTTATCCGGAAGAAACATGTTGAATTTATTCAACGTGCTAACCGATGCATCTACAACTTAAAGAAATCATATGTTGCTTTGAGTTGTTCTCTTTAGTTGTATTCTGACCTCCGTCTGTCATTCGATAGTCAAGAGCATGTCTTGCATTCATGTTCATCGATGCCTATTATTCTTGTGGTCCGTCGAGCCATTCTATTCTAGAATGACTAGGAGAAACAAACTCCCGTACCTTGTCAATTTCTAGGATTAGGTCAAAGCAGTTGTATTCCGCAGATCAAAATGACAATCCAGCTTTTGTCTGTTCTACCTTGGAGTGTCACCTCCTTCATGTCAGGAATGTCATTGGAATTGCAGAACCTCTCATGAATTCGTGATATAGTGATACTTCTCCCCATCATTATTCATTCCTCGGTCCTGTGTTGTAGGAACCGGAATTCCGACAAGTGAACTATGATGTATGAAATCAATACTCCTAGCAACCGTGTTGCTTGGTAGCTAAAGGACAATAATTTCATTCTTAGCGTGTTGGTTATTGAATCATCATCCTAAGATTGATCGTGCTACCTAGTCAATATTTTTGGTGCACTCTTGGATCAAAGATTTGGATTGTGTCAATCCCTTTCTTATTTGATCACATCATCTTGCCTCAAAAGCAAGATTGCTCCCAAGCTTAATAACATATCGGTGGTTCGTGATTTTCCGGATATCTTCTCGGAAGTGTTACCAGGTTGTCACCTGACCGCTATGTTGAGTTCGTGATCAAGTTGGTTTCTTGTAAACCACCCCTTCTCTAAGAATCCGTGTTTGATACCCCTGAGCTAGTGGGTTAAGCCAAACAACAACTTGGAGAGTTGGAAGATAAAAGCTTGCCTAGCTTAGTTCATTTCAAGGGATATATTTGTGTGTGTTGAAGAAAGATGATATCTTCATCGATTGGTCCCTATGATCAGTTGTTGGACCTATTGTCTTATCAAAACTTTGATTTGAGTGTGGGCTTTCCTCAAATCAAACCAGAACCAACGATGTTCGTAATGTTGTCTTACTCGTGGTTTTTCCTCGAGCATACTCCGTTATATCTTTTGTTCTGACCAATGCTATCACCTTGTTCACATAGTTGTGGAATTCCATCTTCATGGGAATCTTGATGACTTGTTGTTGAGCCCATCGGCAACATTTTTATCTCCTCCATGATTCGCGTTGAACATCCAGCTAGTGTTGGAAACTTGTAAAAGCATTATCTTCATGTCCCGTTCATGGAGCATATGTTGGATGAAAGAAGTGACTTTCTCTGATTCACGTGCATCAAGTTGCCGCAGTGAGTTCGAGAAAGATTGTTTTTGTTTCCTCTGGTACCATCCCAAGTCAGTCATGCATGTGCGAAGTATGCTATGGTTTGACAGGCTCGCTACCTCCATTCCATATGTATCTCCTAGTACACCAAGGCACTGACTGATTTATTCAAGGAGAAGGAGTTCCTTCATATGAGCTAATCCAAACTTATGAAAGGACTTCAATATCCTCGTTGATGGTTCCCAACCAGAACTCGGTAGTGTTTTGTTGTAAGACTACTACGTGGTCATGCTTGTCTCGGACAGCGTGTTCACATGTGTGTAGTAGAACCAACTAATGTTTTGGAGCTTGCTATCATAGTTCATTCCCCGAGAATCTCGCAACTCCATATCGTCGGTTTGTGTTGCAAACTTTCCTTTTCAGACATGATAAGTCTGGAATATCCTGACGTCAATCAGATCTGAATCTCAGGCAGATATGATGGTTGGGACATTCCCAACAATTGCATTTTGTTCCCAGCTTGCACCCACCATTGTGCCATTTTACTATGGTCTTCCTTCTCAGTAATTGTTGTTCAGGGTCATGTTCAAAAGTGGACTTACCATGGGGCCCATCCATTTTCGATGATAAGCAAAATCATCTATTACATTTTCTTCAACAAGGTAGTCCACATCGTCCATCCTAGTCCAAGTATGTCATTCTTTTGAACTCCTTCAAACGATCCATTGTGAATTTCTTCAGGATGGTATGAAGAGTTTCAAGGATCTATGGATCAAAAGTAATTATTTTTGCCACTTAAGGGAATATCTCTACGAGTCACCTCCCCCAAGGTGTCCCGTTATGGAATCATGGCAATTATCTCCTCGCTACTTTGAAACCATGCACCATCCTACTTCAGCGTGGAATTGTTGCCTACCAAATTGAACCTCCGTCATGTGTTTCTTCCATCCCTCTTGATGTGTGTTTTATGTCTCAACTCAAGAGATGTTGCTACGTTTCACTCCATGAGCTGATCTTGAGTGCTCGATCTTTGAGGAGATCGATTCCTAGAGTTTCTCTCTGTCGTCATCATGTTGGATGAAGATCTTGAAAGCAAAGACGTCAAGATCAATTGGAGCAATGAATCAACATCTTGGAGAAGGGCAATTGGATCATGAAGATCGTGTTAGCTTTGTGTCCCCTCTATCAACTTACCTCACGTCTTGAATCTCGGGACGAGATTCTTGTTTAGTGGGGGTGAGTTGTCACAACCCTAGAATTCTGCTTTGTAATTAGGTGTATCAATGAGTGGCATCCTTGCGTCATGTTTAAATTCCATTTAAGTTTGAATTGGGGAAAGTGGAAAGCCTGAGAAATCATTTCTAAAAATGATCAACATTAAAAATTGCTTCAAATAAACCCAAGAAAATGTTCTTGTTAAGCTATGTAATTATTGGCAAGAGGTAAAATTCAAACCAATATTTTTGGAGTCTCAGAGACATTTATTTGGGCCTTTGAATTAAATCAATAACATATTTGAGTTGGATTTATTTCTGTTATATAAGAAATAAAGTTCAAATATTTTTGTAAGTATGCATGTGACCTTGGACTAGTTCCCCGAGCTCACATAAAAGTTTACAGAAAGTTTCTAAATGATTTGATGCTTCAAATCAAATCAAACAAACAAAAGAAAACAGAAAATAGAAGAGAAACAAGAAACGGAGAGAGAGAGAGAGAGGGTTTTCACCTGGCGCTCACCTAGCCTGGCCCAGCCCAGCTGGTCGTCATCTCCACCGCGCCCGAAGGACGCCGAGCGCGTGCTCGCCACACGCGCACACACAACGACCACCTCCAGCCCGCCTGCCTGTGCCCCGACCCCGTGGACGTCGCCAAGCACGTCCCCGAACCCAACCCGCTCACTCCCTTCCTCTCTCCCCTCCTCCTCGTCGCTCTCCGCCTTGTGCCCGAGCGCCACCGCCGTCGCCGTTCGCTGCCATCGCGTCCACCGAGCTCCCCTTACCCCTCTACCTTGCCCAAAGAGCTTCGCCTCGACCCCGCGTCCTCTGCACCAAGCCAAGCGCCGCCAGGAGCTCTGTGACGATGACCCTGAGCTCTTCTTCCTATCTCGGATGCCTGAGATCGCCGCTGACGCCCCGCCTGCTCCAGCCCTTCCCAGATCCCGCTTCGGCGCCCCCAACATTCGCCGTGAGCCAATACGCCGAAGCCCTCTCCCCCCGTGCTCTATTTCCCTCTCTAGCCGCCGTTCCCATCAAGCTAGAGAGCTCGGCTCCGCCGGCGATATCGCCACCGTGGCCTGAGCTAGACCCAGTCGTGCCCTTGCACTGCATCATGCTCATGGTGCCTCTAGGAGGCCGCCTAGCCCCTTTGCTTGCTTGCCTACTTGCTCTAGCACCGCGCCCGTGCAGGCAGTACCTCCGACCGCCACCCGCTCACCGCCGTCAGCAATTCCGGCCACCCTAACACCACCCACCACCACTGGTCGACGCGCCTTTTCGCGTTGCATCTGCAGGACCAGCCGCGCGAGCTCCCGTCGTCGGAGTTGGCCGGACGGGCAGCCCCGCCATGTCCCGATTAGCGTCGGTGGCTAACCACCGTTTTGGATGACGTGGACACGTCATTAGGGGCTAATGCGCCACTAGTTAAACCCCACAGTCACTGACACTGGACCCCACTGGATGACTAATCCCTGGTTTAAAAATAAACCCTTTTGGTTAAAGCCAGAGACAATGACAAGCGGGTCCCACCTGTCAGGTTTGACTTGGACTGGCCCTGTTGACCAGATGATGTCAGCATGACCTAGTGCTGACGCAGTAAAGCCTTTTTTGGAATTTAAATAAATCAAAATGATTTATTTATTATCAAAAAATGCCCAAAACTTCTAAAAATCATAGAAAATCAACCGTAACTCCAAATGAAATAATTTATATATGAAAAATTATTAGAAAAATCCAAGAATCTGTTTATGGCATTTTCATGCATGTTTGAACAACTTAAAGCTACTGTATATCACAACTTGAACAAATGGAATTTGAAATGTCACATATGGAGTTTTGTTTTGAACCTTGAGTTCAAACCAACTTAATTTAACTTGTTGCTAGTTGCATTAGCTCAATCAACAGCATATTGCCATGTCATGATCATGCATCATATTGTTGCATTGCGTTGATTGTGTTCCCTCTTGTTTGCCAGTGTTTGTCCCCTCTGAGTAGACGTTGTTCCGACATTGTGATCGAGGTAACCGATGAAGAACTATACTATGTTCAGAAGTGCCAGGCAAGCAAAAACCCCTTGTTCATTCTGATACAATCCCACTCTCTCGCTCCTGCTCTCTCTTACTGCATCAAGACAACAACGATTCATCGGTTACATGTTGTGGTAATTGAACCCCTTTCCTTTGCATGAACTATCATTGCCAAAGTAAATAGATGAAACCCACTAGCATGAGTAGGAGTTGTTTGAGTCCTAATGTGCCTACTCATTCATGCATGTTTGTCATGCCTGCTACTGCTTAGAGTTGAGTTAGGTCTGATTCATCGAGGATGAATTAGAGGTGTGTGAACATGTCCTACTGTTGAGAGCTAAGTGTGTGAACACGATTTGGTAAAGATATCGATGAGAGGCCATGTAGGAGTACGTGGTGGGTTGTTTCATTGGAACCGTCCTTAGGAACTGAGATATGTATGTGTGATTTAAGATCAGCTACTACCACACATTGGGATACCTAATTGACTCTCTCGACTTATTAACCGCCCCTGTCCTTTGTCCAGGAGTTGCAAGTAGTTTCTAGTGTTTGTAGTATGCTGGAGGTCATGCGCAGCGCTGACCCGAGGGGTGGGCTGTGATGCGGTAGGCACGTGGCCTGGTGTACCGAGTCGCCCGTTTGGTGACCCGAGAACCCTGTACACATTGTTCGGGGCCGTAGTGGAAACCTCGGCCGGACTCCCTGCGGATGGAAACTGAATAGGCGATAAACTTGGACTAGGGAGTTGTGTGGTTAGTCAGGTCGTGGCCGACACCCTCGCCAGGCTTCCGCTTGAAGGATCCCGAGATACATGACGTGTACATGGCGGTAAGTGGCGAGAGCATGTGTGAAGAAGTACACCGTCCGCGGTAAATGAGTACTTGGTTGCTTATACAGTTCATAGAAAAGTGAAAGTGGATACTCTAAAATGCCCAAGATAAGCTTGAGGGCTATGGATGGTGTCCGCGTCCTGGGAACGGGGGTACCCAGACTTGCCTGCCTGCGGACCATGGCGTGGCTCCACCAACGGCCTGGTACGACCCATCTTCAGTAGCAACCACTCAAGACCCTCGCGAGGGGCCAAGCCACGCGAGGCGGATAACACCAAGACCTCCTCTAGTGTGGCCTCACTAGAGTGGCTCCCGAGGAGTGGAGATATCCATGCAAGTGGCAGCTCGCGAGGTTCACGTGATGTGAGCCGTGACGACCAAGGCCAGGCAGGCGCCAGCGGGCGCAGAGTACTAGTTTCCTCTTTGGTGCTAAAGAGGCAAGCATAGACAAGGAGTCCCGAGGCATTAGGCAAAGGTTTCCATATCGGTGCAACGAGACCAAGACGAGCAGGACGGCAGGATGGAGGTCACCGCAGAGCCCACGGCGGCGTCACCACCAGAGCCTTTGGCAGGCGAAGACCAGCTTTTGTCAGGATAGCGTGTACTAGTTGTCTCCCTTCAAACATGGCCATTGTGGGATCCCTTCCCGCCTAATATTTGGGAAGAGGACCAGGGTGTCTATAAATAGGACTAGCCACCACCATAGGAGGCAACTCATCTTGGATTAGATCCATGCCACCAAGGCCATCCCACCAGCTCACCGAGCTCTAGAACACCTCTCCTCAGGAGGCTGTTCTTACCTCGTACTGTTCATCCTCAGCCTACAAGGAAATCCACCACACCACACTGGAGTAGGGTGTTACACGACAACGGTGGCTGAACCAGTATAAACCCTCATATCTCTTGTTCTTGGGTTCGTCGAGCTAGGCCTAGGGATCGTTGTGTGAGCAAGCTAGGGAGAGAGATCTTCGTGCGCACCCCTGTGTTCGAACCTCAAGGGTTTGCCGGAACCCGCAAACCGACATTTGGCGCGCCAGTTAGGGGTGCGTGGAAGCCTTTCTTCCGTTGATCGACGCACCACTGCTCCACCGCATCCATGGCTGATGCTCGCCGAGCCTGTGCGGAGCGCCGGGCCGCCCTTGCCGCTCGCGTCGCTCAGGCGGCGCCCGTTGGTGGACCTCCCCGCCGTTCTCCATCGCCCGCTGCCAACGCTGCCACTGGCCCGGTCGGAAACGAGTAGCAAGCTTCATCACCGCACCCCTCCATGCGGTGGGATGGATGCACCGCCACCCCGTCGCCGACTCCGGCTTGCTCGTCGTCCCACGCTCGTTGCGCACCCACGGACGCGCAGGCCGTGCTGCTCATGGCACGTGAACCCTTGCGCTACCGCCCGTTCGACAACCTCTACGAAGACTGGCTGGACCGCATTGCCGAGCTCGTCAGCGCCGCTGGGGGCTCTCCTGCACCGTCCCTCTCGCTACCTCGCCCACCTCCAGCTACGGGCAACGTAGCCCACGGAGCGCCACCAGCACCTCCGCATCAAGACTCCGCACCAAGACGCGCAGCCTCGCGGATGACCCACCGCATAGGGCGCCCGCGCACGAAGAAGGAAGGTACCAAGAAGTCCCTCGGCCACAAGAAAATGCTCCTGCACTCCCAGCACCACCGCGTCAAGAGCACGTGCCACCTGCGGCGGCGGCGCGTGGATACCAGGACCAGGCCCCGCCTCCGCGGCAGGCTCGAGTGACCACAGCAGGCTGCCGTGCCTTCACTCCCGAGCTACGCAGCGTCGTCCGGCCCGGAAATTTCAAGCCCGACCTGCCTCCGCGCTATGATGGCACCCCTGACCCTGCTGAGTTCCTGCAGCTCTATGAGCTGAGCATCGAGGTTGCCAACGGCGACGAGAAGGTCATGGCGAATGGTTCCTCATGGCCCTCAAGGATGGTGCGCGCTCGTGGCTCCTGAACCTGCCCGTGGGATCGATCTCCTCCTGGGGCGAGATGCGCGAGCATTTCATTGCCAACTTCCAGGGCACTCGCGACCGCCCGCCGGCCGCAGGCGACCTGCGACGCATCAAGGAGCAGCCCGGGGAAACTCTGCAGAAGTACATCTAGCGCTTCAATAGCGTCAGCCTCAAGATCCCCAAGGTGACGGACGAGGCCATCATCTCCGCATTCTCCGATGGCATCCGCGACGTCAAGATGAAGGAGGAGCTCGCCATCCATGAGGAACTATGCACGGCCCTGGAGATGTTCAACATGGCAACCAAGTGCGCAAGGGATGAGGAAGGGCGCCTTTCCCTCCTCGAGCTCCCAGCTGCTGACTAGGAGGACAAGAAGGCTAAGATCAAGGCCGTGAAGCACAAGGGGCTGCCGTGCTCGCGGCGGAGCCGGAGATGAAGCGTGGCCGTGACCACCCTGAGTCATCCAACGCCAACCGCCCGTTCTGCGCCTTCCACAACGTTCATAGCCACAACACCAGCGACTGTCAAGAGCTCAGGGCCATCCAAGATGGGCGCTTCGGTCAACTCCCCGAGCGCAATGACCGAGGCTATGGCCGAGGAGGAGGACGAAGTGGAGGACGCTGGGATGACCGCGGCCCCCGCCAGGAGTGGAGCGACCGGCGTCGTGAGGACTGCTGGCAGGACGAGCCTCGCGAGGGCGCCTGGAGGGATCAGTCTCGTGGACCGCCCCCAGGGCAACGCCGGCCTCCCTCCGCTGCGGCCTCCACCAAGAAGGAATGACAACCATCATCAGGACGAGGGGGCCGGGGGCTTCCAGGAGTAGTGCACCATCGCCTGCATCTTGGATGGCGCTCAGGGCCCAGCCTCGCAGCGTATCTTCAAGCAGTTTGCTCGCGAGGTGAACGCAGACCTTCCGCGGCTCGAGGCCAGACGCCCGCTCAGGTGGTCCAAGTGCGCCATCCCCTTCAGCTCGTCAGACCAGCTCAAGTGCGTGGCAACTGTCGGCGCCCTCCTGATGCTCTGCTGACCCATCATCAGCAATGTCCAAGTCACCAAGACCTTCATCGACGGCGGCGCAGGGCTCAATGTCCTATCCATCGAGACGTTCGACCGTCTCCAAGTGCCATACGATTAGCTACAACCTACCAAGCCCTTCTCAGGAGTGACTGACGGCTCCACCACCCCGATAGGGCAGGTTCGCCTCCCTGTCACATTCGGCCAGCGTGACAACTACCGCACCGAGCTCATCGACATCGACGTGGCCCACATCCGCCTGCCGTACAACGCCATCCTTGGGTATCCATCCTTGGCAAGTTTATGGCAGTGACCCATCATGTCTACAACGTCCTCAAGATGCCAGGGAGCGGCGACGTCATCTAGGTCGCCTGTGAAGAAAGGGATGCGGTGTGCTCCCTCGAGCGCGCTTACCAAGCTACAGCGGTCGAAGACCCCGACAATGAAGGCACCCTGTACCCTCCTCAGGCCATCCCCAAGAAGAAGAAGCAGGTACTCCGCCAAGGGCCTCAGGAGAGCGGCGTTTCCAGCGGCACCACCTCAGGACATGCGCCCACAGACGGGGCGCCTCCCTCCCTCGCATAGGAAGGCGCGCCCGGCGCCCTCCTCAGGCTGGGCTCGGGGGCTCTCTTCTGGAGGGCCTTAGACTTAGCCAATGTCACAAGGGAGGAGCTCGGGCACCATGTGGAGGCGTGCTTAGTGGCACGTTTCCCTCAAGAGGGCACAAGGCGTGGAGTGCCTAGTTCTCAGGAGTTCATCACCAAGGCGACCCAGGAGCTTCAAGAGGCAAGGACCATATGCGGCGACCGCCGCCCATCACCCGGCGCAGCTCCCCATCCTGGCGAGGACGGCGGGCTGCGCGTCTGCATCGACATTCTAGGGCTCAACAGTGCCGCATCTCATGGAAGTTTCTGGTCTTCGCACGTTGGACGGTGCGAGGGTCCACCTCACAGCTATGTTCGCATGCCATTCGGCTTGCCGAACGCGGCTGCCACCTTCCAGCGCCACTTGCGGAGCATTATGGCGGCTCATGGGGCCAGGCATCACGCTATCCTGGCGGAGATGGCGACAGTTCTTCAGGAGCCAGCTAAGGCTCAGGACCCTGGCAGCTCGTGGGGAGCAACTTCTCCAGCACGCATCTTCAGCTACTCCAACATCACTCCAGCTACGGTATCAGGTGACTCTTGCCAGTTCTTTCAGTTTGGGGGCCCCTTCGGGCAGCATTATCCCCAAGTCGCATGGGCCTGTCCCTGCGATGTGTATCCTTTTGCATCTTTAGCTTACTCTGCTGGGGGCGCCCCACGGGCTGCGTCACCCCTTATTTAATTTTGTTTTAAACCTCTCCTTCTCAAAAACCTTTAAGGCAAGTATTTTATGTGTTCTTCCCAACATTTGTTTTGGTCTTGAGGACTTTTCATTTAGTGTTGACTCAACACAAATATTTTCTTTGGGAAAGTCTTTGAAATCCTTTCCTTTAAAAATAACCATATGACTTATGAATTGATTCTTCCTCATTCAAATTTTTTTTCTTGCCATGACCTAGGTTGAAAATTTTCTTCCAAAACCCCTCCCTCCACTTTGAGTCAAGTCAAATATCCAATCCCAGCAAGTTCAACCCATTTTGATTTTGACTCTATTTATTTTATCCTCAAAACTATTTCTGTCATTTATTTTGAACCTTAGTGATTTACAAAGGAACCACCAGATCCCTTTTGAGTTTTGGTTCCAAACAAACTCCTCTGACTAGTCCTTAGTACCCCCAACCTAGATCCCTCAAGATCCACTTGTCCACAATTCAAATTTTTCAAATTTTGCTTGCTGCATGTTTGGACCAGATTTGCCATTTTGGGTGAAATTCATTATTTTTCTTCTCCAAAAATTCTGAGATAAATCAGGCAGCCCCCAGATGCATTGAGAGACCACCTCACCAAAGATCAGCTCCAGAAAATTTTTCCACATGCCAGAATCATTTCATCGAACAGTTGGCATGCACTGTTTCTGTTCAAATTCAGAAAATTCAGAGTTTCAGTGTTGGGTTCAGTCGACAGCGTCGTTTTCTTCAGAGCCTCGGCGTCAATCTCACCAGTGCTCGCTCTGGCCTCTTGCTCACTGCTCCTTCTTCTTACCCATCGCGCTGCACGGTCGTCTGGACGGTTGCGAGCGTCGGCGGTGAGCTGGCAGAGGTACACCGCCCCGTGAGCGGCGACAACAACGCTCGCTGCGGCCGCCAGAGAAGCTCAGCGAGGTACGGCGCCGTCCAGCACAGCCCACACCACCAGGAGCCTCCGCGTGGCCGTCCTCTTCTCTGGACGCGCTGCAGCACCGTCGCCGTGGCCTGAGATGCGCAGAGCGCGCTCTCTGCCGCCGACGAGCCCGTGAGGCCGTTCCGTCGAAGGCCTGGAGTATCGCCCAAGTTGTACCAAGATTAGCCTCTGGATGGGACCAGTAGACCAATCCGTAGCTGCCCAGTCGCCTAAAACCCCCGTTCGACCGCTGCCTTGCCGTAATCATCGCCGGAGTTATCCCGTTCTCGGCAACCGCCTCGGACCGGCTATAAAAGGGAGCCTCGAGCTCGCCTTCGACCCAGCACCACTCCTACACCTCACCAGAGCCACGCCTAGCTACTAGGGAGACCTCGGGGAGGCCTTCTTCCCCGACTCCGGCCGCCCCGATCCGCTTTGGGCTCCGGCACGATTCCCTCTGGTGAGACCACCCCCGCCTCCCAAACCTTGCCAGCAGCCTCATCATGCACCCACTCTTCTAACCCGAGCCCCAATTTGATGGTTGCAGCCCTCCTCGGCGAGATCCATCACCACCCGAACCACCGTCCGCCGGAGTAGAGGCCGCCGTCGACGTGGTGCTCGCCGACGACCAACTCCACCACCCACAGGTGCGGAAGAGCACCGTGAGTCCGTAGGTACCAACCACTTCCCCTACCTCGCCGGGGATCGACGCCGGCGGCCACCGCGGTCCTCGGGCGCCGGTGTGCTCTGTTTGAAATTCAAACCTGACGGGTGGGACCCCCTCGTCAGCTTTTTCTCTTTTTCGAAACGTTTTCTGAAAACGCCTTCGGGCAAAATACGTTTTCTAACTGAGGCGTTTTCTGTCCTTTTTATGAACTAGCCCCTGGAAAGTTTCTGTTTCATTACAGATGGGTCCCTGGACTAAAACCTTAATAACTTTTAAACAAAAGATGATTTTGAGTTGATTCTTTTTCTGTCAGCTTTATTTTCTGTCTAGTTTCTTATCATATTTATTTGAAAAATATTTGGAACAAATTTTATGTACACTCGGTATTTACGTTAGTACACGTTCTCTTTATACCGTAGATACCGAAGGAGGTGACGGAGCCGCAAACTTCACCGAGCTAGACACCGACTGCTCCGAACCAGGCAAGCATGTTTGAACCTTTGATATGATGAGTGTTTTGCATGTTTGCTTGAATAGTTAGTTCATGGCATGTTTATATGAGCATCAGTGAGTGTTGTATTGCATGCAAGGCAACTACCAGTATGCTTCGAAACTTGATGTGATCATTTGATGGGAGATAACATGATCATGTGGTGACATGAAAGGTGGTAAGATGGTATTGTTGAAGCATGCCAGTCTTATGTCAACCGTTAAACTCCAGTGTTAACGTGGATCAAGCCACGTTACCGTCCGTCCCCTTTTCGTGCTGCCACATGTTTTCTGCAAAGAATACGGTTTAGTAAGTTGCAAACCTCTTTCCTCGTACACACCAAATAGAGGGGCCGTGATGAGGGTTCCATGGCCCTGGATTAAAGCCCGTCATCCGGTCAGGGGGCATGGGTGTTTCCGGTTGGGACCGAGAGGGGGGCACCCCTTAGAGCGCGCGATATAAATTTGATCCCATGCTACTCGAGGTTGTGGCCTCCCCGTCTTAAAGTTTTTCTTGAACGTTGCCTAGGGTGATCCCTGGCAGCGGAATGTGGAATGGGTGTGTACTGGTTAGATGTGTTTCTCCTAAAATACCGTAAACGGAACTAGTCCTTTGTGACTACTGAAATCCGTTGGCTGTGGTTAAAGAGTACAAACTCTGCAGAGTCAAAACCCATCCGAGTAACCGTGTCCATGGTCAAGGATCTTGGTCAACATATCCATATCAGTATCAGTATCAGTCTCAACGTCCGTCTCAGCGTCAGTCTCTGTGTCAGTCTCAGTGAAAATCCCCGGTGAATAAACATGAATGGTAAACCCGGCTGAATGTTATTCCTGTGGATGGACTAACCAGTTTATTATTACATACATGAGTATTCCCTTGAGATGATTTAAATTCATGAACTACTTGAATTCGAATAATGAAATATAAGCCCTTTATGTGATGTCGCTCAGACGTCCGACTGTGGCACTCTTGTTATTTACTTTTGATATAAGCCCTTTATGTGATGCCGCTCGACGTCCGACTATGGCACTCTTGTTATTTACTCTTGATATAAGCCCTTTATGTGATGTCCCTCAGACGTCCGACTGTGGCACTCTTGTTATTTACTTTTGATATAAGCCCTTTATGTGATGTGGCTCAGACGTCCGACTGTGGCACTCTTGTTATTTACTTTTGATATAAGCCCTTTATGTGATGTCGCTCAGACGTCCAACTGTGGCACTCTTGTTATTTACTTTTGATATAAGCCCTTTATGTGATGTCGCTCAGACGTCCGACTGTGGCACTCTTGTTATTTACTTTTGATATAAGCCCTTTATGTGATGTCGCTCAGACGTCCGACTGTGGCACTATTGTTATTTACTTTTGATATAAGCCCTTTATGTGATGTCGCTCAAATGTCCGACTGTGGCACTCTTGTTATTTACTTTGATATAAGCCCTTTATGTGATGTCGCTCAGACGTCCGACTGTGGCATTCTTGCTATTTACTTTTGATATAAGCCCTTTTCGAGATGTCGCTTAGACGTCCGACTGTGGCACGCACTGTCGTTTATATTTCAATATGAGCCCTTTATGTGGTGTTGCTCTGACGCCCGACTGCGGCATTGTTAATTTATTTTACCTTTCGAGGCGTCGCTTCAGACACCCGATCGGTCCTCAGCTATTTTATTGGGATTTCGGGAGGACTACCGCCTGACTTCCTTTTTATTTATCGTGCAGTGCAATTTATTATCTGAGTGCGCATTACTAATCTGCTCATGTGCATCATGTTTGCATTTGTTATATCTTATGTCCAAACTGTCTTGCGAGTACATTCAAAGTACTCACCTGGCTTGTTGATTTGGCCAGATGTTGACGAAGGCGATCTTATGGATGAAGAGTTCGATAGCGAGTCCGACGCCTAGAGGAGTCCCAGTCAGTTCCGTGCGATCCTGGAATTGGTCACTTGTGTTATATACGCTTCCGCTACACCAATAAAATCATCGAGCCTCACTCCGGCGCTCGATGAGCTGTAAAATTTAGGAGTCTTGTCACCCATTTCGCTGTGACATATCCACCACCACTTTTATTACGAGTCAGTAGTTATGCCACCATACTCCTTGTGTCATATCCGCCCTTATGTATTATATCGGCGTGCTTGTAATAAATTGTTGAGCAACCTCAGCTCAACCTTGTATAATATTTAGTACTTCTGGATTTCTGTATCAAGGATTTGTCCACCAGTAAGAAGGATTCTTCTATACTGGTTTGATATAAGGGTCGGTTTCTCAATAAATGTTTTATTGGAAAACCGGTCCTGACAACCTTGGTATCAGAGCCAGGCTGACTGTAGGAAGCCACTAGGTGCGATCGCTAATCGGTTATTAGCGTAATAAGCGCTAGTTTAACATTTTGCAAACGTAGCAATTTTCTGTTGGTCATCATAAATTTATGATTTGACTATCCAGAATTTTTGTCTACTTTTGTAGATGGCTGGCAACGACTGCGAGTCACAGGTGTTCGCCAATGTGCCTGAGGGGTTTATCAAGCTTCTCGTCTCCATCACCAAGCTCGCGATCGGGCCATCGGCTCGTCCAGAGTTCACACTCTACCAGCACAAGATCAGCGACAGCGTGTCTATGCACCAGGCCGTGGTGCACTTCAAGGGAGGACATTCTGAGTCACGCCGCTTCCGTTTTGTGGGAAGGGCCATGCCTACGGAGAGGCATGCCATGCAGATGGCTGCCCGTGAGGCGATAGCTCGTCTCCGGGATGCGCTCCCTTCGATGAAGACTCGCCGCTACCGCTACCTCCCATGCCACGTGCCTTACACATGTCACTATGCATTCGCTTGCGCTAGGGAGAGAGAGATGAGGCTATTGAGATGCTTGTTGAGTATCTCAAAGCTCTTGAGGCAGCTTTTGATAACCTCGTGGACGACTTTGTGGCTGCTCGTATGGACTTCGTGCAGGGTTGTTCCGCCAACAGGAGGGAGCTCCTCCATACAGCACCACCACTGACTTACGTCTCGTCCTCAGCATCCTATGCACCTGCCATCCTAGCCACCGCTCGCCGCCTGCCTACCACTGAGGAGTTTGACCAAGTCATTGCTCCTACTCCAGTCAGAGCTGCACCACCTACCGCACCCGCACCAACTCCTCAACGCAGTACTTCGCGCCTGGAGCCTATTAGTGAGGAGGAGGTTGAGTCTCCTGCACCACTGGGTCTTACCCTCGGCAGGCCGAGGGAAGTTTTCACCATCTCCGACTGAGTGCGCCTAGCAGCCGTGCGATGTGCCAGCTTGTATGATATGTTTATATGTACATAGGTTTGGTGAGAAGTAGTTTGTGTGCGCATCATGTAGGAACTCGGAGAAGTGCACTAGCCTAAATAACATGTCAGGAATGTGTACGCACATCCTGAGTGATGTATTGTATAATTACGACTCGCGTGTAAGATATGTACTGAGCAGTCCTTCTCCATGCGCAATCAAGTATTTTTCTTGAAAAATCTTGGAGTCTTTAAAAATTCCGCCTTTGCAAAATTATTCATTTTGCCACTCGGTTTTTCTCATGAGTTTTGCAAAAATACCCCAGAGTGGAAAATGCCTCGTCCCTGGACTCGTTCCATGCCAAGTCCGCCGGAAGAAAATTATGGTACCCAGACAAGCCACAATTTCACACAGGGGCAGTCAAGTCAGCAAGGCAGTGAAGCAGCATTTTCTCAAGTATGCCGCCTTTATGAGCAAAGCCAGCAGCAGCATCAAGAAATGATGAACCATGTTATCAATATGGGAAATCACCGTGAACCATACCAGCAGCATTCCAAATTGTCTGAACTACAAAAGACACGTCCCCCAACATTCTCTCACACTGATAGACCTCTCGAGGCCGATGATTGGCTTCGAGACATTGAAAGGAAATTAATTATTGCACAATGTTCGGACCGTGAGAAGGTACTTTATGCACCTCACTACCTCACTGGAGCAGCTGCATCATGGTGGGAAAATTTTCTACACATGCACCCCAATGAAAATAACATCACCTGGGAAGAATTTAAAGAAGGTTTTCGTGGGGCGCATATTCCCAGAAGCATTATGAAGATCAAGAAAAGGGAGTTTGATGACCTCAAGCAGAGAAGCATGACAGTGACTGAGTACAATAGTCAGTTTACTCAATTATCTCGTTATGCCAACGAAGAGCATATGACTGAAAATAAAAAGATGGAGAAATTTTTGGACGGTCTGGCACCAGCACTTAAATGCCAGCTGGTCGTACACACCTTTCCAGATTTCAAAACACTTGTGGACAAGGCTATTACATTGGAAAATGAGCGCCGCAGCTTGGAGGATTTTCGCAAGCGCAAAAGGGACAAGACTACTCATGCTCGCAACAACCGGAACAAGACTGATTTTCAGAAAAATGGAGCGAACAAATCCACGACCAATGTTCCAAGCCCAACCAAAAAATTTCATGCAAGGGACAAGGATTTTACGTATCGCCCAGGTGTTACTTGCTATGCTTGTGGAGAGGAAGGACACTATGCCAAACAGTGCCCAAAACCAAGGAACTCGGCCCCCAAGCCGAACAACGGTGGAAATAATCCAGCTCCCAAGCGTAACAACTTCAACCCCAATAACAATCACAAGAAGGGTCACTTGAACCATGTGACCAAGGAGGAAGCACAGAATGCCCCGGATATCGTACTCGGTACGTTCCTTGTCAACACAATACCTGCCACGGTTTTGTTTGATTCTGGAGCTTCTCACTCGTTCATTTCAAAGAGTTTTGTTTTGCAACATGATTTTTCGATGCTTCCTTTGGAAAAATCCATGATCATCAAGTCCCCCGGGAATAAGCAAATCACTCAGAGTTACTGCCAAGGTGTGGTTATTGAGTTTGAAGGACTAAAGTTTCAGGCAAAACTCATTGTATTGGAAAATAAAGGACTGGATGTTATCCTAGGAATGGACTGGTTAACCACCAACAAGGGATTTATCGACTGCTTCAATCGGACGGTAATTCTTACTCATCATCACGGCAAGACGATAAAAGTTGCAGCTCAAGAAAGACCAATGTCACGACAACCAAAGTTGAACAAGGTGGACATTTCAGAGTTAAGAAAAGTTCCAGTGGTGTGTGAGTTCCCTGACGTATTTCCCGAAGAACTACCAGGCATGCCACCAGACCGGGAAATAGAGTTCATCATTGAACTAGCACCTGGAACCACCCCCATTTACAAGAAACCTTACAGAATGGCACCCTCCGAGTTGGTAGAATTAAAGAAGCAAATAAAAGAATTACTGGACAAAGGATTTATACGAGCCAGCTCCTCACCTTGGGGTTCACCAGTATTATTTGCAAAGAAAAAAGATGGGACACTGAGGTTATGTATAGACTATCGAGCACTCAACATGGTCACCATCAAAAACAAATATCCGATGCCACGGATAAATGATTTATTTGACCAGCTCGCACAAGCCAAGGTTTTCTCGAAAATTGATTTAAGATCGGGGTATCATCAATTAAAGGTACGGACAGAAGATATCCCCAAGACAGCATTCACCTCCAGATATGGATTGTATGAATTTACAGTAATGCCGTTTGGACTGACAAACGCCCCCGCATATTTTGTCCACCTCATGAACAAAGTGTTTATGAAATTTATGGACAAATTTGTTGTGGTGTTCATTGATGATATTCTGGTATACTCAAAGACACCGGAAGAACATGCTGAACATCTTAGAATTGTACTGGGAGAATTGAGGAAACATCAATTATACGCCAAGTTCAGCAAATGTGAATTTTGGTTAAGACAGGTTGGTTTTCTAGGCCATGTATTGACCCAAGAAGGTGTTGCCGTAGACCCAGAAAAAGTCAAGGCCGTACTTGGCTGGAAACCACCAGCCAACGTAACAGATGTACGAAGTTTCCTAGGAATGGCTGGATATTACCGAAGGTTTATTGAGGGATTCTCCACCATAGCAAAACCAATGACACAGTTACTCAAGAAGGATAAGAAATTTGTATGGACTGAAGCGTGCGAGAAAAGTTTCCAAGAACTCAAAAGGAAATTAACAACAGCACCGGTATTGGTTGTGCCAGACATACACAAAAGTTTTGAAGTGTATTGTGACGCATCCCGGAAGGGCCTCGGGTGCGTATTGATGCAAGACGGCAAAGTTGTCGCATATGCTTCCAGGCAACTACGAAAGCATGAAGAAAATTATCCTACTCATGACTTGGAGTTGGCAGCAGTCATCCATGCACTCAAAGAGTGGAGGCACTTTTTGCTTGGGAATCGTTGTGAAATATATACGGATCATAAAAGCCTCAAATATATTTTCACACAACCAGAACTCAATTTACGGCAACGACGCTGGTTGGAATTAGTCAAAGATTATGATGTTGGCATTCACTACCATCCAGGAAAAGCGAATGTAGTGGCAGACGCTCTTAGTCGAAACCCCAGCTCGGGCAACGACAGTCTACAGAACTTGAGGCCTGAATTTCAGCAGGAGTTCGCCAAACTCAACTTGGTGATGGTCACTGAGGGCAACGTGTCAAATCTGGAAATACAGCCCACCCTAATGGAACAGATTAAGAAAGCTCAGCATGGACATCCCAGCATTGAAGGCATAAAGAAAAAAGTGAGTCTGGGCAAAGCTTCAGAATTCGTCGTAGACGATGAGGGAATATTATGGTACGAGGACAGACTTTGCGTACCAAACATAGAGGGCCTCAAACAGCAAATTCTAACCGAAGGCCACACCGCTCCATATTCAATCCACCCTGGAGGGACCAAAATGTACAAGGACATCCAGGAAAATTTTTGGTGGCACGGTATGAAGAGGGATATAGCCACATTCATTGCATGTTGTGATTCATGTCAACGCATTAAAGCCGAGCACCAAAAACCAGCAGGGCTATTACAGCCAAACAGGATACCTGAGTGGAAATGGGACGAAATTGGAATGGATTTTATTGTCGGACTACCTCGGTCACAACACGGAAATGATGCCATATGGGTCATCACCGATAGATTAACTAAAGTGGCACATTTCATCCCGGTAAAGACAACCCACACCACTCAGAAGCTTGCCAAGCTTTACCTCTCCCGTATAGTTTGCCTGCATGGAGTTCCAAAGACTATAATATCCGACAGAGGCACTCAATTCGTCTCTAGATTTTGGGATCATTTACAACAAGCTCTGGGGACTCGACTAGCATTCAGTACAGCATACCACCCCCAGACTGATGGACAAACTGAACGCGTGAACCAAATTCTAGAGGACATGCTGAGAGCATGTGTTCTCACCTATGGAACCAGTTGGGAAGAAAGCTTGCCATATGCCGAGTTCGCATACAACAACAGTTACCAAGCCAGTCTACAAATGGCACCTTTTGAAGCCTTGTACGGGCGGAGATGTCGTACTCCATTAAATTGGTCAGAAACAGGAGACAGTCGTATCTTCGGCCCAGACATGCTCAAGGAAGCCGAGGAGAAAGTTAGACTAATCAGGGACCGACTCAAGACAGCTCAAAGCCGACAAAAGAGTTATTACGATCGAAAGCATCGTGAAGTCAGCTTTGAACCCGGTGAATATGTGTATCTACGAGTATCTCCTATGAGGGGCCTGCAACGGTTCAAAGTTAAAGGAAAGCTAGCCCCAAGATTTATTGGACCCTTCTGTGTAGTTGCACGAAGAGGCACAGTAGCCTACCAGCTAGACCTACCCAAAGAGCTGTCAGACGTCCACGACGTGTTCCACGTCTCACAGTTAAGGAAATGTGTAAGCAACCCCGAGAAGCAGGTGTCTCATGAGAACATTGACGTGCAACCAGACCTCACCTACATGGAACGTCCAATAAAAATACTGGAGGAGTCTGAAAGGAGGACCCGTCAGAAAACAATTAAGTTTTTCAAGGTTCAGTGGAGCAATCACACCGCGGATGAAGCAACATGGGAAAGAGAGGATTTTCTTCGGACAGAGTACCCACACCTATTTAAGGATCAGCTGAAATCTCGGGGACGAGATTTTTCCTAAGGGGGTAGGTGTTGTAACACCCCAAAAAAATTTATTTGGTTTTATTAATTTCCTTTTTAGGGGAAGGAGGTTATTTAATTTTTTTTAAACCTCTCCTTCTCAAAAACCTTTAAGGCAAGTATTTTATGTGTTCTTCCCAACATTTACTTTGGTCTTGAGGGCTTTTCATTTAGTGTTGACTCAACACAAATATTTTCTTTGGGAAAGTCTTTGAAATCCTTTCTTTTAAAAATAACCATATGACTTATGAATTGATTCTTCCTCATTCAAATTTTTTTTCTTGCCATGACCTAGGTTGAAAATTTTCTTCCAAAACCCCTCCCTCCACTTTGAGTCAAGTCAAATATCCAATCCCAGCAAGTTCAACCCATTTTGATTTTGACTCTATTTATTTTATCCTCAAAACTATTTCTGTCATTTATTTTGAACCTTAGTGATTTACAAAGGAACCACCAGATCCCTTTTGAGTTTTGGTTCCAAACAAACTCCTCTGACTAGTCCTTAGTACCCCCAACCTAGATCCCTCAAGATCCACTTGTCCACAATTCAAATTTTCAAATTTTGCTTGCTGCAAGTTTGGACCAGATTTGCCATTTTGGGTGAAATTCATTATTTTTCTTCTCCAAAAATTCTGAGATAAATCAGGCAGCCCCCAGATGCATTGAGAGACCACCTCACCAAAGATCAGCTCCAGAAAATTTTCCACATGCCAGAATCATTTCATCGAACAGTTGGCATGCACTGTTTCTGTTCAAATTCAGAAAATTCAGAGTTTCAGTGTTGGGTTCAGTCGACAGCGTCGTTTTCTTCAGAGCCTCGGCGTCAATCTCACCAGTGCTCGCTCTGGCCTCTTGCTCACTGCTCCTTCTTCTTATCCATCGCGCCGCACGGTCGTCTGGACGGTTGCGAGCGTCGGCGGTGAGCTGGCAGAGGTACACCGCCCCCGTGAGCGGCGACAGCAACGCTCGCTGCGGCCGCCAGAGAAGCTCAGCGAGGTACGGCGCCGTCCAGCACCGCCCACACCACCAGGAGCCTCCGCGTGGCCGTCCTCTTCTCTGGACGCGCTGCAGCACCGTCGCCGTGGCCTGAGATGCGCAGAGCGCGCTCTCTGCCGCCGACGAGCCCGTGAGGCCGTTCCGTCGAAGGCCTGGAGTATCGCCCAAGTTGTACCAAGATTAGCCTCTGGATGGGACCAGTAGACCAATCCGTAGCTGCCCAGTCGCCTAAAACCCCCGTTCGACCGCTGCCTCGCCGTAATCATCGCCGGAGTTATCCCGTTCTCGGCAACCGCCTCGGACCGGCTATAAAAGGGAGCCTCGAGCTCGCCTTCGACCCAGCACCACTCCTACACCTCACCAGAGCCACGCCTAGCTACTAGGGAGACCTCGGGGAGGCCTTCTTCCCCGACTCCGGCCGCCCCGATCCGCTTTGGGCTCCGGCACGATTCCCTCTGGTGAGACCACCCCCGCCTCCCAAACCTTGCCAGCAGCCTCATCATGCACCCACTCTTCTAACCCGAGCCCCAATTTGATGGTTGCAGCCCTCCTCGGCGAGATCCATCACCACCCGAACCACCGTCCGCCGGAGTAGAGGCCGCCGTCGACGTGGTGCTCGCCGACGACCAACTCCACCACCCACAGGTGCGGAAGAGCACCGTGAGTCCGTAGGTACCAACCACTTCCCCTACCTCGCCGGGGATCGACGCCGGCGGCCACCGCGGTCCTCGGGCGCCGGTGTGCTCTGTTTGAAATTCAAACCTGACGGGTGGGACCCCCTCGTCAGCTTTTTCTCTTTTTCGAAACGTTTTCTGAAAACGCCTTCGGGCAAAATACGTTTTCTAACTGAGGCGTTTTCTGTCCTTTTTATGAACTAGCCCCTGGAAAGTTTCTGTTTCATTACAGATGGGTCCCTGGACTAAAACCTTAATAACTTTTAAACAAAAGATGATTTTGAGTTGATTCTTTTTCTGTCAGCTTTATTTTTCTGTCTAGTTTTTTATCATATTTATTTGAAAAATATTTGGAACAACTTTTATGCACACTCGGTATTTACGTTAGTACGCGTTCTCTTTATACCGTAGATACCGGAGGAGGTGACGGAGCCGCAAACTTCACCGAGCTAGACACCGACTGCTCCGAACCAGGCAAGCATGTTTGAACCTTTGATATGATGAGTGTTTTGCATGTTTGCTTGAATAGTTAGTTCATGGCATGTTTATATGAGCATCAGTGAGTGTTATATTGCATGCAAGGCAACTACCAGTATGCTTCGAAACTTGATGTGATCATTTGATGGGAGATAACATGATCATGTGGTGACATGAAAGGTGGTAAGATGGTATTGTTGAAGCATGCCAGTCTTATGTCAACCGTTAAACTCCAGTGTTAACGTGGATCAAGCCACGTTACCGTCCGTCCCCTTTTCGTGCTGCCACATGTTTTCTGCAAAGAATACGGTTTAGTAAGTTGCAAACCTCTTTCCTCGTACACACCAAATAGAGGGGCCGTGATGAGGGTTCCATGGCCCTGGATTAAAGCCCGTCATCCGGTCAGGGGGCATGGGTGTTTCCGGTTGGGACCGAGAGGGGGGCACCCCTTAGAGCGCGCGATATAAATTTGATCCCATGCTACTCGAGGTTGTGGCCTCCCCGTCTTAAAGTTTTTCTTGAACGTTGCCTAGGGTGATCCCTGGCAGCGGAATGTGGAATGGGTGTGTACTGGTTAGATGTGTTTCTCCTAAAATACCGTAAACGGAACTAGTCCTTTGTGACTACTGAAATCCGTTGGCTGTGGTTAAAGAGTACAAACTCTGCAGAGTCAAAACCCATCCGAGTAACCGTGTCCATGGTCAAGGATCTTGGTCAACATATCCATATCAGTATCAGTATCAGTCTCAACGTCCGTCTCAGCGTCAGTCTCTGTGTCAGTCTCAGTGAAAATCCCCGGTGAATAAACATGAATGGTAAACCCGGCTGAATGTTATTCCTGTGGATGGACTAACCAGTTTATTATTACATACATGAGTATTCCCTTGAGATGATTTAAATTCATGAGCTACTTGAATTCGAATAATGAAATATAAGCCCTTTATGTGATGTCGCTCAGACGTCCGACTGTGGCACTCTTGTTATTTACTTTTGATATAAGCCCTTTATGTGATGTCGCTCAGACGTCCGACTGTGGCACTCTTGTTATTTACTTTTGATATAAGCCCTTTATGTGATGTCACTCAGACGTCCGACTGTGGCACTCTTGTTATTTACTTTTGATATAAGCCCTTTATGTGATGTCGCTCAGACGTCCGACTGTGGCACTCTTGTTATTTACTTTTGATATAAGCCCTTTATGTGATGTCGCTCAGACGTCCGACTGTGGCACTCTTGTTATTTACTTTTGATATAAGCCCTTTATGTGATGTCGCTCAGACGTCCGACTTGGCACTCTTGTTATTTACTTTTGATATAAGCCCTTTATGTGATGTCGCTCAGACGTCCGACTGTGGCACTCTTGTTATTTACTTTTGATATAAGCCCTTTATGTGATGTCGCTCAGACGTCCGACTGTGGCACTCTTGTTATTTACTTTGATATAAGCCCTTTATGTGATGTCGCTCAGACGTCCGACTGTGGCATTCTTGCTATTTACTTTTGATATAAGCCCTTTTCGAGATGTCGCTTAGACGTCCGACTGTGGCACGCACTGTCGTTTATATTTCAATATGAGCCCTTTATGTGGTGTGCTCTGACGCCCGACTGCGGCATTGTTAATTTATTTTACCTTTCGAGGCGTCGCTTCAGACACCCGATCGGTCTTCAGCTATTTTATTGGGATTTCGGGAGGACTACCGCCTGACTTCCTTTTTATTTATCGTGCAGTGCAATTTATTATCTGAGTGCGCATTACTAATCTGCTCATGTGCATCATGTTTGCATTTGTTATATCTTATGTCCAAACTGTCTTGCGAGTACATTCAAAGTACTCACCTGGCTTGTTGATTTGGCCAGATGTTGACGAAGGCGATCTTATGGATGAAGAGTTCGATAGCGAGTCCGACGCCTAGAGGAGTCCCAGTCTGTTCTGGGCGATCCTGGAATTGGTCACTTGTGTTATATACGCTTCCGCTACACCAATAAAATCATCGAGCCTCACTCCGGCGCTCGATGAGCTGTAAAATTTAGGAGTCTTGTCACCCATTTCGCTGTGAGATATCCACCACCACTTTTATTACGAGTCAGTAGTTATGCCACCATAATCCTTGTGTCATATCCGCCCTTATGTATTATATCGGCGTGCTTGTAATAAATTGTTGAGCAACCTCAGCTCAACCTTGTATAATATTTAGTACTTCTTGATTTCTGTATCAAGGATTTGTCCACCAGTAAGAAGGATTCTTCTATACTGGTTTGATATAAGGATCGGTTTCTCAATAAATGTTTTATTGGAAAACCGGTCCTGACAGGTCCGTCCCTGCAACGCTAACAAACTTGAGCAGTCGAGCTTTGGCTCGCGGCACGCCCCGCGCATGTCACCTCACCAGGCCCTCAGTGCCTTCATCTTCTTGCGGAATGACTAGCGGCAGACCAGCAAACACGGTTGCAATCTGTATTCCTCCCTTGTGCTAACCTGCAGGAATCTCCAGAGGCTGATAATGGGCGGCACCGCAGGCTCCTTCTTTTTCACGCAATTCGCTTGTGCGTTAAAGGGGGGCTCCTGCGCATCACGTCTCAGGATCCCCTACTGACTCTCCAGCCCTCACCCCCTGGCCTTGACCACAGCATCGCGACCTGGCATACCAGCGGTGGCTGAGATCGCTCGAGGGTTGGGACCCGAGGACGCGGAGCACCTAGAAGAGCGTCAAGAAGGGAGGGAGGCCAACGCGGGCCTAACCCAGTCGTCCCACTACCGCTAATGCACGAATCGGATGCTGCACACGGAAACCGCCCCAGGCTTGATAAGATAAGTTGCGCATTCAAGTTAGCCCGGCAGGTGGTTTAGGATTTTGGCCTCTGCAGCCTTGCCTCCCTTTTCTACCTTCAGGAAGCTGCTTACACGCCAAGCGGGACCTCTTGCGCATCGCGCCTCAGGAGCTCTTACCGGACGTTGGGCCGCTCACCTCTTGGCCTTGACCACGGCATCGCGACCTGGAAAACCAACGATGAATGAAGCCTGCATGGGGACTGGGACCTGCCGGCGTAGAGCACTAAGCTGCCGCGAGGACGAAAAGGGGGGAAATGCCAAATCAAGACATGCGATCGCGAATTCCATAATAGGAATAACATTTGATGCAAAAGTACTACAGACCCTTTACACACCCCCACGGGGTTCAACTTGATTCCTCATAGGGAACAAAAGAAGAAGGTTTCCAGGAGCCATATCTACAGGCATCGCTGCCGACGCCATCATCAACAGTGGGCCACGGGAGGTCGATGCTAATCCCATCCAGATCAACGATGGCGACAAGCAGACGCCACTGCCGCGCTCCGGGCGCGGCGAGAGCTCGGGGGCACGTAGCTGTCATCGCTTGTCTCCGGAGTCTCGTCAAACTCAGGAGAGTCGCTCGACTCCCAGGCACTGTCACTGCTGCTGGAGGAGCTGTCGGCGGGGCCAAGGGCGGGCACAGCACCAGCCTCCGCGCCATCCAGGCGACCCCCTCCAGGGCAGCACTCCAGGCGATGGCCTTCCTCATCAAAGACCATGAAGGACATCATGGAGGCGTCGTCGTACTTGAAGTGGATGACGAGGGCCCCCTCCGCGCGGCAAGCGTGGGCGACCTCACCCCATCCATGGGTCATGAAGATCTTCCCCGGAGAGACGACCTCGACCTCTGCTCCTGTCGCCAGGGTGCCACACTCGGCATGCCGCAACCACAGCTCAAGTGGCCCCCTCAGCGGCACCTCTTCAGCGAAGAACTGTGGGAATCTGATCCACATCCGCGGTGGCATTGCTGCCCACACCATGAATTCGCGTGAGGAGCCCTCGGCGTGAGTTCGTGGGTTGGCGGTGCGGGCCGCCACAGCACGACCACCGTGGCCGTGATGCGAGCGGCGCGGGTCGCCTCCTCCTCCTTCGGAGCCCTCTGCCTGGGCGTACAAGGGCAGCGAGTAGCCAGGGGGAGGCCGCTCGTACCAAGGCCTCATGACCTCCTGCCTCATGACGGCCTCGCAGGGGCGGGCCAACCTCTTCTTTGGTGGAAGTGGCCCCGGCTCCTCGTGGGGGGGCGGGGGTCTTTCCCTTCTCAGCGGCAGAGAACCTCCTTATCGGCGCCATGGGTGTCGCAGCAAGATGGTGGAGCATGAAGGAAGAAGAAGAAGTAGACGAAATGGAGAAAGAGATGAGCGACGGGGGCTCGGCTCCACTCCTCATTTATAGCCAGAAGTAGGCCAACTGCCGACCTCCACGATTGGAGGTAATGATGGTTTTCTTCTGCATGCAGAAGGGTCTTGTCAAGTTGAACGGTTGCCGAGGCAGTGTGGGGAAGCAGAGATGCCCACATCCCGTTAATCGCCACGCGTCAATCAAGGCCGCACGCTGTTGGGTCCTGTGGCGCTCCGCACTTGCCCTTTGGCTTCGCCTCGAAGCCAAGTTCGAGCGCGCCTTGGGACTGGGGGCTACTCTCGGCGTCCTAGGAACGGGGGGTACCCAGACTTGCCTGCCTGCGGCCCATGGCGTGGCTCCACCAAAGACCTGGTATGACCCATCTTCAGCAGCAACCACTCAAGACCCTCGCGAGGGGCCAAGCCTCGCGAGGCGGACGACACCAAGACCTCCTTCGGGGCGGCCTCACTAGGCTGGCTCCCGAGGAGCAGAGATATCCATGCAAGGGGCACCTCGCGAGGTTCACGTGACGTGAGCCGTGACGACCAAGGCCAGGCGGGCGCCAGCGGGTGCAGAGTACCAGTTTCCTCTTTAGTGCTAAAGAGGAAAGCACAGACGAGGAGTCTTGAGGCATCAGGCAAAGGTTTCCATATCGGTGCAACGAGACCAAGACCAGCAGGATGGCAGGACGGAGGTCACCGCGGAGCCCATGGCGGCTTCACCACCTGAGCCTTTGGCAGGCGAAGACAACCTTTTGTCAGGATAGCTTGTACTAGTTGCCTCCCTTCAAACTTGGCTGTTGTGGGATCTTTTCCCGCCTAATATTTGGGAAGAGGACTAGGGCCTCTATAAAGAGGACTAGCCACCACCATAGGAGGCAACTCATCTTGGATTGGATCCATTCCACCAAGGCCATCCCACCAGCTCACCGAGCTCTAGAACACCTCTCCTCAGGAGGCTGTTCTTACCTTGTACTATTCATCCTCAGCCTACAAGGCAATCCACCACACCACACTGGAGTAGGGTGTTACACCGCAACGGTGGCCCGAACCAGTATAAATCCGCGTGTCTCTTGTTCTTTGGGTTCGTCGAGCTAGGCCTAGGGATCGTTGTGCGAGCATGCTTGGGAGAGAGATCTTCGTGCGCACCCCTGTGTTCGAACCTCAAGGGTTTGCCAGAACCCGCAATCCGACAGATGGTGTTCTTGTAGGGAGACGGGAGCGGATCCATAGTGGTGTATTGATTTGGTGAATATGTGGACTCATGTGCGCCACTCCAGAAGTGTTACTTGCAGACGTAGTTCAGGATAGCCAGTGAGTCAAAGATGGCTTGCTGCAGTTAAACTCCACCACCCTGTTTGTTGATACTGATGCATATGTAGCTAGTTCTGATGTAAGTCTTGCTGGGTACATTTGTACTCACGTTTGCTTAATTTATGTTTTTACAGAGAGACTTCAGTCTCACTAGTAGTTCCGCGTGGACTTCGATGTTTAGCTTGTTACCTCAGCTACGATCTTGTGCCCTCGGCAGGGTCTTGTAAATAGTCAGGCTTCTCAGCCTTTTCCATTTGTAGTTGTCTGTACTCAGACAAGTTAAGCTTCCGCATGTGCTTATTGCTTGTATGACTTGAATGATGGGTCATCAGACCCATGTTTGTAATATCTGGCTCCTCGGAGCCTAATGAATAAATACTTTGAGTCATAGAGTTCCGTTGTGATGCCATGTTGTATTTGCACATATCGAGCATATTGCGTGTATGTTATTGAATTGCTTGGTATGTGTGGGATCTGACAACCTAGTTGTTTATTCTTGGTAGCCTCTCTTACCGGGAAATGTCTCCTAGTGCTTCCACTGAGCCATGGTAGCTTGCTACCGCTCCAGAACACTTAGGCTGGCCGACATGTGTCCTTGTTCGTTCATGTGTCTGTCCCTTCTGGGAAATGTCACATGTTGTTCCTTTAAGTCCTTGTAGCTTGCTACGACTTGGGTTCATACGTTGTTGCGAAACGTTCGTTGCTGGGTCATGTATGCCTGTCCCTGTAAGTTAGCACCACCTTGGGTTTACGACTAGTCATGTCGGCCCGTGTTCTTTGTCATATGGATGCTAGCGGCACTATCATATACGTGAGCCAAAAGGCGCAAACGTTCCCGGGCCAAGTAAGGTGGCACCCGTGGGAATATTGTGCGTGAGGCCACAAAGTGATAGGATGTGTTACATGCTAGATCGGTGTTACCTAGGATCGGGGTCCTGACATCAAACTACAGCATATTGCCATGTCATGATCATGCATCATATTCTTGCATTGCATTGATTGTGTTCCTTCTCTGTTGCCGGTATTTGTCCCCTCTCAGTAGACGTGGTTCCGACGATGTGATCGATGACACCGATGAAGAACTATACTATCTTCAGAAGTGTTAGGCACGCAAACCCCCCTTGTTCATTCTGATACAATCCCACTATCTCGCTCCTGCTCTCTTTTACTGCATTAGGACAACAATGGTTCATCTATTACATGTTGCGGTAGTTGAACCCCTTTCCTCTGCATGACCTATCATTGCCAAAGTAAATAGATGAAACCCACTAGCATGAGTAGGAGTTGTTTGAGCCCTGATGTGCCTACTCATTCATGCTTGTTTGTCATGCCTACTGCTGCTTAGAGTTGAGTCAGGTCTGATTCATCGGGATGAATTGGAGGTGTGTGAACATGTCCTACTGTTGAGAGCTAAGTGTGTGAACACGATTTGGTAAAGGTATCGATGAGAGGCCATGTAGGAGTACCTGGTGGGTTGTTTCATTGGAACCGTCATTAGGAACTGAGATCTGTACGTGTGATTTAAGATCAGCTACTACCACACATTGGGATCCTTAATTGAATCTCTTGGCTTATTAACCGCTGTTGTCCTCTGTCCAGGAGTTGTAAGTAGTTCTGGTGTTTATAGTATGCTGGAGGCCGTGCGCAGCGCTGATCCGAGGGGTGGGCTATGATGCGGTAGGCACCTGGCCCGGTGTACCGAGTCACCCATTTGGTGACCCGGGAACCCTGCACACATCGTTCGGGACCGTAGTGGAATCCTCGGCCGGACTCCCTGCGGATGGAACCTGAATAGGTGATAAACCTGGTGTCACGTCCCTAGTTCTGGTATGACCTAGACTAGCTAGTCATGTGTGCGTCATGTTTAAATTTCATTTAAATTTGAAATGGGGATTCGTGAAACCCTCAAAAATCATTTCTGGAAATGACCCAGATAAAAATTGCTCCAAAAAGGTCCAAGAAAGTGTTCATGTTACTCTCTGAAAATATTGGACAGAGATAAAAATCAAACCAATATTTTCAGGAGCTCATAAGTATTTATTTTGGCCATTTGGAATTAATGCATATATATTTGCTTTGGATATATATTTGCTATATATATAATATATGTCCAAAAATTCTGTTAATTGGTGAGGAGTTTTGGAGCAATCCAACTAGTTCCTACAAAAATTGACAGAAGTAAATAAAATGATTTAGTGTTTAAAACTAAATCAAAACAAGTTACAGAAAACAAAAATAGAAAGAAAGGAAGAAAACCCACCTGCACTTACCTCCCTGTGCAGCCCGTCACTGTGCAGCCTGGCCTGGCCCAGCGGCCCAGCAGGCCGGCCCAGCCAGCTGGCTGTGCCAGTCGTCCCCTTCCTCGCGCCGGGAGGACGATGGGCACGCGCTCGCCGCCCGCGCGCATGCGCGCCACCTCCTGCTTCTCCCTCTCGTCGCCTGGAACGCCTGGACGTCGCCACGCGACCCCACAAGCCTCTCTCACTCTCTCCCGTTTCCCCTCCTCCCCTGGTTCTCTCTCTCTCGACCCGGCCGAACACCACCGTCGCCGCCGCTCGCTGCTGCCGCAGCCACCGCCGTCCCCTCGCACCTCCGTCGTGCCCAGAAGCTCCGCCACGTCGCCGGCTACCTCTTCGTCGAGCCACGCACCTCGGGAGGCCCTGGAGCGCCTCCATCGCCGTCGTCTTCATCTCCGGCCGCCGGAGATCATCTTCGCTGCCCCACCGTCTCCAGTGCGTCCCCGAGCTCTCTGACGACGCCGTCGAGTCCACCGTGAGCTCCTGCCCCGTTCCCCTCTCTCCATTTCTCCGTTCCCGCGCTGTAGCCCCAACCCCTACCATGGCCGTAGCTCCTCGCCGTCGTCCATGTCGCCGCCGTCGCCCTGGCCACCGCAGGCCGCAACCAAGCGCGTCACCGTGCTCCTCGTGACGCCAGGAGGCCGTAGAGCCTCTCCGCTCACTCCCCTGTTCCCCGCAGCACCTCACCGCACTTGGCCGTGCTCCGGCCGCCGCCGCGAGCTCCGCTCCGGCGAGCTCCGCTCCGGCGAGCTCCGCCGCCCCCGCAGCCTCTCGCTGGCTCCCCTGGATGCGCGGGAGCGCGGGCAACCCCCTAGTGCCCCCAGCCGCCGCTCCCGTGGCTTCCAGTGGGGACTCCACCGTGGCCAGTGGTCGTCGGCAACGAGCCCCGTCGCCTGAGTCCTGCCACGTGGGTCCGGCCTGTCAGGTGATTAGCTTAGTGCCAATCACCACCTAAACTAACCCTTGACACTGACCAGTGGGCCCCAGCTCCACTAACACTGTAATTAGGATAAACTAACCGCCTGTTTAACCCTGTGTCACTGACGTGTGGACCCCACACGTCAGGTTTGACCTGGTCAGCCGTGGTTGACTCGCTGACGTCATGCCACCGTCATGCTGACACATCTATTCCTTTCTGGATTTAAATTAAATCAGGAAATTCCAGAAATTAGTAAAACTTCTAAAATTCATAGAAATTCAACCGTAGCTCAGATTGAAATAACTTATATATGTAAAATCATCAGAAAAATGCAATCTATCCATCTGTACTAGTTTCATGCATGACAAACCAACTTATAGCTACTGTATAGGTGAAAACATATAAATGGCATATATAAGAGCTTACTTTGGAGATGCATTTGAATCTTTGGTTCAAATGGATTTCACCCAAATGAATGCTAGATGCATTAGCACAAACAACATCACATCTACATGCCATGATCATGCATCATATTGTTGCATATGCTTCTGTATTGATTGTTGACACCGTTCCTTCTCGATAGGTCCTGCTCCGAAGAGTGCTCGAGAGTACCTGCCTGTGAAGCAGTGCCTCCTCTATTGATCTACCAGGCAAGCAAACCCCCTTGTTCATTCCGATACAATCCTACTCTCTCGCTCCTGCTCTCTTTTATGCATTAGGACAACAACGATTCAACTGCTACTTTATGCTGCGGTAGTTGAACCCATTCCTCTGCATGACCTGTCATTGCCACAGTAAATAGTTGAAACCCACTAGCATGTGTAGGAGTTGATTGAGCCATGTTGTGTTCCTACCATGCCATGCCTGCTATTGCTTAGAGTTGTGTCAGGTCTGGTTCATTGGGAATGAATTGGAGTGTTACGATATGTTCTGGTGCCGAGAGTTAAGCGTGTGAACACGATTTGGTAAAGGTAGCGGTGAGAGGCCATGTAGGAGTACATGGTGGGTTGTCTCATTGGGACCGTCCTTAAGAACCGAGTTCTGTGTAAGTTGTCCAATGACTAGCTACTACCACACATTGGGCTCCGGGCGCTCCAAGCTCTCTCGACTTATTAACCGCCTTGATCTCTGTCCAGGAGTTGCAAATAGTTTCTGGTGTTTGTAGGTAGTGCTATTTTTCTACCGAGTGGCACCCGGCAGGGTGGGCTTGGGACAGACTAGGCACACGTGGCCTGGTGTACCGAGTGGCACCCGGATGGTGGGCTCGGGAACCCTGCACACATCGTTTGGGGCCGTGAGCGACACCCCGGCCGGATCTCCTTGCGGATGGAACCCGAATAGGCGATAAACCTGGACTAGAGTCTTGTGTGGTTAGTCAGGTCGTGGCCGACACCCTCGCCAGGCTTCCGCTTGAAGGTTGCCGAGGTACATGACGTGTACATGGCGGTAAGTGGCGAGAGCGTGTGTGAAGCAGTACACCCCTGCAGGGTTATCATGATCTATTCGAATAGCCGTGTCCTCGGTTATGGACTTCTTGGATGCTTACGTGGTACATAGACAACTTGAAGTGGATACTCTAAAATGCTCAAGATAAGTGTGAGTGCTATGGATGGCTTCTCGTAGTGAGACGGGAATGAATCCATAGTGGTGTATTGAGGTGGTGATTAGTGGACTCGTGTGCGCCTTCTTACCTCAAAGAAGTTTCTCGTAGTCGTAGAACAGGATAGCCACTGAGTCAAAGCTGGCTTGCTGCAACTAAACCCCACACTACCTTCTTGATACAAATGCATGTATGATAGGATCTGATGTAAGTCTTGCTGAGTACCTTTGTACTCATGTTGCTTTATTTATGTTTTTGCAGCGGAGACTTCAGTCTTACTAGTAGTTCCGCTTGGACTTCGACGAGTAGCTTGTACCTCAGCTACGATCTTGTACCCTTGGGAGGGGCTTGTAGATAGTCAGGCTTCTCGCCCTTTTCTTTTGTAGTTGTCTGTACTCAGACATGTAATGCTTCCGTTGCTTGTATGCTCTGAATGATGGGTCATGTGACCCCTGTTTGTACTTAATGCTATGTGGCTCTTCTGGGCCTTTTATCTATATGAGTTTGCGTTATGTTGTGATGCCATGTTGTACAGCACATACTTGCATGTTATGCGTACGTGTAACGTGTATTGCTATGTGTGGGATTCGACAACCTAGTTGTCTATCCTTGGTAGCCTCTCTTATGGGGAAATGTAGTCTAGTGCTTCCACCGAGCCATGGTAGTCCGCTACAGCCCGGTTTACCGGAGTCCTGCTAGCCCAGCACTACTGCTCCGGAACACTTAGACTGGCCGGCATGTGATTCACTTCGTTCCTGTGTCTGTCCCTTCGGGGAAATGTCACGCGGTGACATCCGGAGTCCTGCCTAGCCTGCTACAGCCCGGGTTCCCGCAGTCCTGTTAGCCCAGTTGCTACAGCCCGGATTCACACGCTGCTGACCGACATGCTCGATGTTGTTTCATGTATGCCTGTCCCCGTAAGTTAGTGCCACTTTGGGTTCACGACTAGTCATGTCGGCCCGGGTTCTTTGTCATATGGATGCTAGCGACACTATCATATACGTGAGCCAAAAGGCACAAACGGTCCCGGCCATGGTAAGGCGACACCCGTGGGAATACCGTGCGTGAGGCCGCAAAGTGATATGAGGTGTTACATGCTAGATCGGTGTGACTTAGAATCGGGGTCCCGACAGCTTTGGTATTAGAGCCTGACTGCCTGTAGGATTTCCAAGCCAACCTGGTCGAAGTTGAGTCTAGAAATTCTCTAGTTATGTAAGGGAATTGATTGTGGGAAGGAACGTAAAGCTCTTTTTACTCCTTATACCTCATGGCCTTCTGATCTGAGTCATCCTATCTTTCCTACGGGGTTAAGGAACTAGGCTTTCTCTTCTGTCTATCAGGATCACGTGTTACTACTCCGTAGTCTCTTAGGATTGGTTGATCAGAGTCATATCCCAGTTCGAGTACCTCCGGTGTAGCCTGTTTAGTAATATCTCAGAACCTTGAGTGATGATGTTGAGTATGGTGCTACCCCGTCCTTTGCAGAATGTCTCATTTTGAGCATTTTACTGCCGTTATGCCGCCGGAATTGTCCTAGGAGTTTGAGAGATACTAAATTTCCTTGTGCTACATGTTGCATCCTATAGTTGTTGTTGACCTCGTCCTTGGTTCCGCTTCTCAGGATGTCGTCAGTTAACCGAAGTTCTGTTGCTCGTTGCCTGAACCACGGAGGTGGTAGGGATGAGGAGGATCCTTCCGACCAGTCTTCGTTGGCAGATTTTATGTTAGAGATGGAGAGGAACAAGCATGAGTCTAACCGCTTGCTAGCACGTATCGAGGAGAACACCGCACCCCAGTGCAAAGAGTCAGCGACCATCTATGATTTCATTGGTCTGAAACCACCTACCTTCCATCAATCCATTGAGCCACTCGATGCAGATGAATGGCTCCATAGTATCACACACAAGCTGCATTCTGCGAACGTAGCTGAAGGTGGCAAGGTCACCTATGCTGCATATCACCTAGAAGGTCCTGCTAGTCTTTGGTGGTAGAACTATGAGGCTATGCTTCCAGCTGGCCAGATACCGACCTAGAGAGATTTCACTGAGGATTTTCACGAGCATCACATTCCTCAAGCTCTCATTGACCGCAAGAGAGAAGAGTTCTGTAGTCTCACCCAGGGTAAGATGGTTGTTGATGCTTACAGTAGAGAGTTTGAGAACCTCGCCCGCTATGCTACAGAAGAAGTGTCCACGGACGCTAAGAAGCAGGCTAGGTTCCGGAAGGGTCTCAACCCCAAGTTGCGTCGTGATCTCCACTTGCACCATTGCAATACATTCCAGGCTCTTGTGAACAAGGCCATTAATGCGGAGACAGCTCAGCTCACCTACGAGGAGTCTCGTAAGCACACCCGTGATTTGGTTTCTTCCTCTGGTTCTAGTTCTCATAAGCGCTGGATTTGGGTTCCGAACTCCGCGCTTCCACCCGGATATTCACCGAGGCCATCTTATGTGGCGCCTCTCCCAGTTCAGCAGTATGCTCCACCCAAGCCTATTGGTAGACCGCTTGTCAATGTGGGTCCACATCCAACTTCAGGGACTTGCTTCACCTGCGGGAAGCCAGGACACTATGCACGTGACTGCTCTCAGGCCAGTTATGCTCCACCCCAGCCCGAGAAGTCTATTGGTCGTGATAAGCCATCACACAAGATGATCAGTGTCAAGTCAGCTTCCACTGAACATGGACGTGTGCATCACGTCTCAGCTAAAGACGCTCATGATGATCCGGATGTCGTTCTTGGTACACTCCTTGTTAATTGCCATCCAGCTTCGGTTCTATTTGATACTGGAGCATCTCACTCCTTCATCTCTGAAGGCTATGCTCGTTTGCACGACATGTCATTTTGTGATATGCCAACTCCACTTGAAATCCAAACTCCAGGGTCTAGATGGCAAACTACCAGAATAAGCCATGGTAATGAAATCCTTGCTGACAGACTAGTATTCCTTGCCTCACTTATAGCCCTCAAGTCTATAGATATTAACATCATCTTCGGTATGGAATGGATGACAGCTCATCATGCCAAGATTGATTGTTACACCAGGTCTGTTCAACTCACACACCCATCTGGCAAGTTAGTCACTGTCTCCACCAGAGTTGCAAAGCGTCAACTCTATTCTCTTAATACCAGTCCTCTTCCAGACCATGAAGATATCCCGGTAGTCCGTGACTTTCTGGATGTCTTTCTAGAGGAACTGCCAGGTATTTCACCTGACAGAGATGTAGAGTTTGTCATAGATCTTATCCCAGGAACTGCCCCAATCTCTAGGAGACCTTACAAGATGGCACCTTTAGAACTAGCTGAGCTTAAGAAACAACTTGATGAGTCCTTGCAAAAGGGTTTCATCCGTCCTAGTTCTTCTCCCTGGGCTTGCCCCGTCCTCTTTGTCAAGAAGAAGGATGGTACGGACCGGATGGTTGTAGATTATCGTCCCGTTAATTTGGTCACGATAAAGAACAAGTATCCGCTCCCCAGGATCAAGGACCTGTATGATCAACTCGCTGGATCCTCAGTCTTTTCCAAGATGGATTTGAGGTTAGGCTACCATCAAATCAAGATTAGAAACGGGGACATTCCTAAGACGGCTTTTGTCACTCGTTATGGCCAGTACGAGTACACCGTCATGTCTTTCGGTCTAACCAATGCTCCAGCCACATTCTCCCGCTTGATGAACTCGATCTTCATGGAGTACTTAGATAAGTTCGTCGTGGTTTACCTCGATGATATCCTTATTTACTCAAAGAACAAGGAAGAGCATGCCGAACATCTTAGACTTGTGTTAGAAAAACTCAGAGAGCACCGCCTTTATGCCAAGTTCTCCAAGTGCGAATTTTGGTTGCCAGAAGTGACCTACCTAGGCCACGTGATCTCTGGTAAGGGCATTGCTGTCAATCCTGAGAGAGTTCAGGCCGTTCTTGATTGGAGTCCACCTGAAATAGTTAAACAAGTTAGGAGTTTCCTTAGTCTAGCCAGTTATTGTCGCCGCTTCGTTGAAAACTTCTCCAAAGTAGCCAAACCCTCACGGAACTTCTCAAGAAGGATAAAAAGTTTGAGTGGTCCCCACAGTGTGAATACAGTTTTCAGGAACTGAAAAGACGCCTGACTTCTGCCCTCATACTTGTGCCACCGGATTTCACTAAAGACTTTGTTATCTACTGCGACGCCTCACGACTGGGACTAGGCTGCATTCTTATGCAGGATCGTCATGTGATTGCCTATGCATCTCGACAGTTGCATCCACATGAGGAGAATTATCCTACACATGATCTAGAGCTCGCAACCGTAGTCTATGCTCTTAAGACATGGCGACATTACCTTCTTGGTAAACGTTGCGAGATTTACACCGATCACCAGAGTCTCAAGTATATTTTCACCCAACCAGATTTGAACCTTAGGCAAAGACGTTGGTTGGAGTTGATCTCAGGTTACGACTTAGGGATTACCTACATCCCAGGCAAGGGCAATGTCATGGCTGATGCGCTAAGTCGTAAGTCCTATTGCAACAATCTTATGTTGCAGTAGGGCCAACCACTTCTCCATGAGGAATTCTGTAAGCTTAACCTTCACATTGCTCCTCACGGATTCCTTTCTACCTTGGTGGCGAAACCTACTCTTGTAGATCAGATCATCTCTGCTCAGAAGCAGGATACGGGAATTTCCCAGATCAAGAGAAACATTAATAAGGGAGTTGGTGGAAGTTTCTCTATAGATGATCAATGTGTTGTTTTCTTTGAGAATCGCTTGGTGGTTCCCAAGAATCAACATCTTCGGCAACTGATCCTTAAGGAGGCTCATGAATCTCCTCTCACGATTCATCCCGGTAGTACTAAGATGTATCAGGACCTACGCCAGAGGTTCTGGTGGACTAGGATGAAGAGAGAAATCGCTCAGTTCATTGCTAACTATGAGATTTGTCGTCGCGTTAAGGCAGAACATCAAAGACCCGCTGGAACCCTTCAGTCTTTAGCTATTCCTGAGTGGAAATGGGATAAAGTTGGTATGGACTTCATCACCGGCTTTCCCAGGACCAAGAGAGGGAATAATGCTATCTTCGTAATCATTGATCGTCTTTCCAAAGTGGCTCACTTCCTACCAGTTCGAGAGAATATCACCGCTAGTCAGCTCGCTGACTTATATATTTCTCGAATAGTTTCACTTCATGGTGTTCCACTAGAGATCAATTCAGACCGTGGTAGTCTTTTCACTTCTCATTTCTGGAAGAGTTTCCAATCTGCCATGGGCACCCATCTTTCTTTGAGTACCGCTTTCCACCCTCAGTCGAGTGGTCAGGTGGAAAGGGTCAACCAAATTCTCGAAGACATGCTTAGATCTTGCGTTATCTCATTTGGTATGGATTGGGAGAAGTGTCTTCCTGTGACACCCAAAAATTTTGGCCTTATTTTGTTTATTAAAATATTGCCAGGAAATAAAACTTTTCCAATTTGTCAAGTTTTACCTTTTGTGATTTTGGATTTTTGCCTCTAGTGGGAGAAACCTTCAAGGGTATTGTTGGACTTGATTTCTCTCCATAATAAAACCATTATTTATTCAGTGGATTCAAATGTTGCAAGATTTATTTATTCAAAAAGCTTTCTTTCTTTAAAATGATTTCCTTTTGCATTTCGGGCCTATTTGCACTACAACCACTTGACAAATGCTTTTAAAAATTCCACCAAAATTTGGGGATGTCATGTGATGTTTCCACATCACTTTTATGCAAAGATACCTTCTGGCCATTGGAGATTTTGAGCTCTACACCCATTTTTCCAATCTGGTCCAGTAGGCACTTTTGCACTGCAACCCATTTAAATATTTCTTCAAAAATTCTTCCAAGTGTTTGGAGATGACAGTGGATGCATACAATCCATCTTCAAGCAAAAACCCAGTGATGTTCCTTGGAAAATTTGAGTGGATCAACCTCTTTTGCTTTCTGGTCCAAATTGGTGATTTGTACTGCAACCATATATTTCCTTGCTCTAATGACCCTGAGCATTTTCCTACTTGTAGCCCTCCCTACCAAACTCTTAAGTATAGGAGATTGGGCTCATTGGAGGCTTTGAAGTGCATGTTCTAAACCCCTTTTCTTTCTGCCCAAAACTGGAGTTTTGCAAAGCTTGCATTATCAACTTTCTGTTTTTGCCAAACTAATCTCACCACCATCTCCTGTGTCTAAAGAGACACTGATCTGGAGACTTTGGCCACTCCAAGAGTTGCCTAAGTGCACTTGTCATTCTGTCGAACACCTGGGGTGCACAGTCAGTTTTGGCAAGCTCTCTGGTTTGCATTGTGGACTTGAACCCCTGGCCTATCAACCTTGTCCACTGAGTGCCTTGCTACCCCTACCTCTGTCCTGTGTAGTGCCAGCTCCACCCTCGAGCTCTAGAGCGCGCTGGCATTGCATCGAACAGGTGCCGTGCGTGCTCTGGGCGCGCCCAGAGCGCACGTTTTGCACGCGCGCGCACTACGCCGACACGCCGCACGCGACGCGACCCGACCCTGGCTCCCTCTGCATCGCTGAGCCGCGCACTAGCCGCCCCTTGCTCCACGATCCCTCTGGTGCCCGGCTGTGCCGCTGGCCGCGCCCTTGGCGGCACGCCGGCGTCGGCAGCGGCCTCTGCCATGTTCGGCACCGCCCAGACCGCGCCAGCGCGCCAGCTGCCCCTAGGAATCGCTCGTGCCTATCCTCCTGCCTGTCGGAGCGCGTTCGTCGCCGCCAAGATGCCCTGCACCTACAGCAACGGCTGTCGCCGGCGATCCTATCCTCTGCCACCGCGGGAACCTGCCTCGAGCGCTATATAAAGGGTCCCCGAGCCCCTCCGAGCACTCACGCGACTTCAGGCACTCCTCGTAGAGCTTCCCGCGTAGTGAATCGACCTGTGGTGGCCGTCTCACTCAACTCCGGCCAGCTCGGCCGCCGCCAAGCCCTGGTGCGATTCGTCGCAACCGGCCACCCTCTCGCCCAACCAGCACCACCAGAAGCTTCCCCGTAGTCTTGCGGAGCTGCCCAGCTGCCCAAACTCGATCGGAGACCACCGGAGCACAATAGTCACTTCACCACCGTAGCCTCCCTCCGCCGCGAAGTTCGCCGGCGGCGATTCCTGCCACCTCCTCCGACCCAGCAACCACCCCTAGGACCGCCTCGGTCTAGCCGTTCCATCCCCGCCCGCAGATGCCCTCGAGGTGCCGCCGTTCGTCGCCGGTGATCGCCGGAGCCTCGCCACCGTTCGGGCACAGAAAAGGGAGGGAGAGGGAGACCAGTCAAACCTGACTAGTGGGCCCTCTGGACCCACTGTCAGCGACCAGCGCAGCGCCCTCTCTCTGTTTAAGTGGAGGCGCAAACCCCCGCGTACGTCCCTCTGCTGCAAAAGCGTATTTCTGCTGAAGCGTTTTCCTTTTTTCTGGTTTTATTTAAAAACAGATTTGACCAAACTTTGACTGGCTATAACTTTTAAAATAATACTCCAAATGAGTTGATTCTTTTTCCTACCTCTCTCAAATTTCATCTAGTTTATTTTAAGATTTATTTCAAAAATATTTGAGACAGGTTTTGGTACTGTGTTTGAAATATTTGTATTTGTGTATTTTGCAAAATAGGAATTTTTGGAGGAAGAGGAAAGCTTCCACTAAGTGCATCCTTTGCATACTTTTGAAGGCAAGCATTTCTGAATTCTGGCATAATATTTGTTGTGGTGTTTTGATGCGATCACAGCACCTTTTGTCTTGGAGTATAAGTGACAGTTTATGTATCGATGTAGTCTCGTGCATGAGTGCACTTTGGAGTTGTTTGTGGCCAGCAATGGATACCCTAAGGATTTGTATCGCCCTCGTGAGCTTCTCTTGCACACCGGTAGGAAGCGGGAAAGTCGTGGTCTTGGGTAGACACGAGCTTGTCCCTAATCCCTCGTTGTGGCGAGTATGCCCGGCATAGCATGGTGAGGCTCGAGGAGTGGTGATTTATTTCACTAGTGGTAATATTGTTGGTGGATACTTGGATCACCTGAGTCGGTTGTAGATCGAGTCTTGTTCAGTAGCTTCCTTTTGTCGGTACCACCACTTGTCCCTGCAGGGGACAGGGTATGGTTCAGTAGGTTGTCAACCCCTTTCCAAAGCACACACAGTACAGAGAGGCCGTGATGAAGGTCCCGTGGCCACGGATTAAAGCCTGTCATTCGGTCCGGGGGCATGGGTGTTTTCGGTTGTAGCCGAAGGGGATAGCTTCCCCAGTTTGCGCGCGGTATAAATTTTGTGATCCCATGCTACGTCGAGGTTGTAGCCTCCCCACTTAGAGTTTTGCTTGGCAGGTGTCGTGGGTGATTCCAGGCACTGGTGAGTTAAGCTGGTGTGTGCAGGTCAGGCGCGTTTTCAATCAAAAGACCGTAGACGGAATTAGTCCCGAGGGACTGAGTAATCCCGTTACTCGTGGAAAATGGTACTCCCTCTGCAGAGGATACATCCTGTTGGATACTCATGTTCTTGAGTATAGGACCACAGTCTGGGTTAAATCTTGATAACGGTATTCGGATGGAGAACGATTTAACTAGAACTCTGTAACGGTATTCGGATGGAGAACGGTTTAACTAGAGCTCAGTAACGGTATTCGGATGGAGATACGACTTGACTGAATTATCGGTTCTCGGATGGAGAAACGACTGTGCTAAATATTGTGTATAATTATGGCACATATGTATTGTGATCTTTATTGTTTTGGACTAACCATTTATTTTATGTATATTATTGAGTATCCCTGGGATGGTTCTACCTCCTGGATATTCACTGTGATTATTCTCTTATAAGCCCTTTATGTGGTGTCGCCCCGACGCCCGACTGCAGCATTATTATTTCTGCATTTTCCGCTCGAGGAGTCATTCAGACACTCGTTTGGCACCCGTATTATTATTTCTGCATTTTCCGCTCGAGGAGTCATTCAAACACTCGTTTGGCACCAGTATTATTATTTCTGCATTTTCCGCTCGAGGAGTCATTCAGACACTCGTTTGGCACCAGTATTATTATTTCTGCATTTTCCGCTCGAGGAGTCATTCAGACACTCGTTTGGCACCCGTATTATTATTTCTGCATTTTCCGCTCGAGGAGTCATTCAAACACTCGTTTGTCACCAGTATTATTATTTCTGCATTTTCCGCTCGAGGAGTCATTCAGACACTCGTTTGGCACCCAGTATTTTATTTTGGTATATTTTTATCCATATGTGTGCATCATGGTTTCTCGTATATTTTCGTGACGGATGTATGATCGACTATTAAATCTGGAGTATGTTGGATATATTATACCCGTGTTCTTAATGTTTGCGAGTACATTCAAACGTACTCACTGGCTTGTCCCTGGCTATTGTCTTGGCCAGATTCCTTGCTTGGAGTTAAGCATCGCGGTGACACCCTCGGAACCTACGCTGTTGACGTGTGCAGCCTCGCGAAGATAGGAGTTATCCTGGTCAGCTGTTCTTGTGGGAAATGGAGTCCCATAGACGCAGATGTTTCCAACCGCTTCCGCCCTCAACCATTAGAAACCAAGTGTTGTACTCCCAGGCCTAAATGGTCTTGTACTACATTATTTTGTTCCTTGCTTGGAATTCTTGTATCAAGTTGGTACCTCATCAGCTAACAGTAATCCTGGGGCTGGTGAGCACATAGGCCGTTTTTCTGGGAATTTATATCCCAAAAATCCGGTCGTGACAGACTTGGTATCAGAGCCAGGCTGACCATTGGCTAATCCTATCTTAGCCAGGTCGATAAACCCAGGTTATCCCAAACCATCAGACCTTGGCCTAACCCCCGGTCAAGCTTCCCGCGTAAGGTAGCTCCACAGTGACCCGACGCCTTTTCGGCGGACGGTGCCCAACCTATCAACCTAGCCCGTCGATCACGCGCCAGTGACCGACATCCAACCCGTCCCTATCGCAAGCGTGCGGAGGAAGACTCCGTCCCCTTTTCCTATAAAAAGGGCACGCTAGCCACGGCACAGCACAGCCTCTTTCCCCCAAACCCAGCCACGATGCCTGGTCCCATTGTTCACAACGAGACCACAGCAACCAACCTTGGAGGTTTTGTGACCGTGCTCGCAAACCTCACCCGCCGTGCCTATGCGTTGGAGGAGCCCCCTGAGTATGTTGTGTACCAAGGACCCATGTACAGTGAAAGCCGTCAGTACTGGGCCACTGTGCACATCTACGGTAGGGGTCTGTCGCCAGAACGCCCCTACAGGTTCACTGGGAGGACAACTCCCTTCGAGCCTGAAGCCATCCAACTGGCAGCCCGAGAAGCTATAGTTCAACTCCGGCACTTGTCGCCCAGAGTTAACTGTCTCTCATTCTACTACTACCCCAGTCGTGACGGGTATGGTAGGCCGCCACAAGTTGCCAACGGAGACCATGAGACGGATCCTGCGCTGCTGCATCTGGTGCGCTATGTAAGCGCACTAGAGCAACTGTTCGACCAGGTCACTCTGGATCTGATCGCAGCTCGTGGAGAGCTGGTTCGCCGAGCCCCGGCGAGGAGAGAAGCGGAGCCCGACACCGACAACCCAGTCGTGCTGTTCGGACACCCGATCGATCCCCCGAGGTCTGCTCTAGCCATCCACCAGAGCACTTTGGTGACCCCAGAAGCGCTTCGTCGCCTTTTGGAAACCCATTCCAACGAGATTTGGGCCAACAACCCCCGGGATGGTCATCACCATCTCCCCGACCCTGCAGCACCTCAGCCTCAACCAGCAAATCCCGACGGTGAGAACCGTGGAGAAGCATCGGCATCCGCAAGGCCAGCCCACTTGGACATTAACGAAGTAGACTAAGTCGCTCAAAGTTATATCGAGCCTTAGTTTCCCTACGCTTTGTAATGTGTGGCCTTGTATCGCTTTTGTTGCATGCTGTCTGTTTGAGCGCTCTTATTTTTGGAGTAGTAGCTATGCATGTGTACGTTGGCGTACAATTGCATTTTCTTTTTATTTATTTATTTTCTCGGGCGCAGCCGCCTAGACCAACCCCGTCAACGCCCACAGTAATGCGTCCCATTTATGTGATATGTATATCTGTGGCTTTGACCCGAGTACAGGATCGTCAGCCAGTCGCCTTTTACCCCGGTAGATATCCCAGCCCCGGGTGCTATATAAAGGCCACTCTGTGACCTTGCCGAGGACCCCTCACCTTTGTGCGCAGCACTCATAGCCTTTCCTTGCCATGTCGACCCCCAGTATTTATCTGAGAACCCTAGACGCAACCCCCGGCAGTTTTGTCAAATTATTGTGGGACTTTACCTGCAGTACTATGAGTGCCACCCGTCCACCCCAGTACGAGCTGCTCAAATCGAGGATCACTCCATCCACCTCGAAATATTGGGCAGTGGTGCACATCCCTCCCGCCTACCCAAACCAAGATCCCACGGAAGTCTCCTTCGTGGGGAAATCCATGCCGACTCCGCAGATGGCCATAGAAGCTGCTGCGTACGAGGCGCTCACCCGCCTTCGATTCGCGGTGCCCTACGCCAGTGAGCGAGGGTACTATTATTTTCCGAGCCATGCAGCACCCGGAGAAGTTGCATCTTTTCCCGGTGGGCGCATCGAGAGAGATCCAGTGCTGGCCAACCTTGCCTAGTACGTCATTGCCCAGGAGCGTTTAACTCAGTGGGTAATGGGTTATCTCCAGAGCCTCGCTGATTTAAATCGTCGGATCGCTATTGGCAGACCACTGAGGCCTGACCAAGAAGGGCGCATTCATCGTCTGGTCAACCCGCTTCCCCCGATAGAAGAGGAGTGTGCCCCGGTGCCAGAGGCGTTTTCTGAGGACCCTGTCGCTTTACCGTTTTCCATGTAAACGTCTCCGATATATTTATTGTCCAGTACTTGTATTTGTGTGTTGCAGCATGTTCATAAAATCTTTGTGCAACGGATCCGATTTTTCTTTAGTTCCTGTTTTGTGAGCAGTGTTACTGCTGTTAGCTCTGTTTTAATTGCTTTTTCTCTCGCAACATATTTTTCAAGGATATTTCTTTTCCCCGAGTTATTGCTGCGTATATATGCAGTTTTCCCGGCATAGAATTTTCTTTATTCGCGCAGCATCATTACAGCAGACTCTCAGCAGCCACCACTCGACCTCGAGCACTATTACAAATCCCTGAGCACATTTTTGCGCCTATCTAACTACACTCGAGGACACCACAGTCTCAGTGAGAAAGACTTGTGAGTGTTCATTCGAGCGCGAGCTGCCCCAGCACTCCGACAGCAGTCAGCCCCGGTGCCGCGTCTAATCCACATGATCGCCGCCACCGCGAAGAGCTAACACTCGTGCGGCAGCATCACGACGATCATCCAGGATCATCGCGCACAGGAGCACGGAGAACCCCAGTAGCACCGCCAAACCTCCACACACCAGGACCACATACCAGGCCGGCATTGCCTCCGCCATTAGAGCCTCAGCTCGAGCTCCTGCCAGCAGCTATGGAGGGGGAAGGAAGGAGAAGAAAGAGCGAGGCCGGGTGTGAGGAAGAAGAGAGGAGCACCACGATCGTTTTATAGCCTGAGATCGGTGTACGGTGGGCGAGGTCCACCAGCGCCACTCGTCGCTCGACCGCCGGTGTTCGGAGGGCAAGCCCGCGAGCAGTGCCGACAGCGCCCTGGCCCGTGAGGTGAGTGCACGCTGCACCGGCAGCACGCACGCCGCGCACTACCCCGGTACGGCCTTGATGCCCTACGAGCTAGGCATCGCCGGTGGAGGAAGCGCGGGAGAACGCGCGAGGGAGAAGAGAGAGCCAGAGGAAGGAGAAGAGGCCGACAATGGGCCCTAGGCCCACCTGTCAGCCAGAGAGAGCACTGTGCTCCTGGGTGCGACCAGCGTATTTTAGTAATTTAGAATTTATTCTAAATTACTGTATCCAGTAGAAATATCTCGTTTTCCCTAACCGGGATTTTTCCACACCGCGCCAGTGTACCACACTGTGGTTTTACACCACTTATTGCCCTCTCACTGTAGCCTTTTGGTTTTTGTGCAACTAGAGGATTTCATTGATAAAAGCGATTTTATTTCAAAAACAATTCTTATCCAAAACAGCTTTTAACAAATCTCAAGGACGAGATTTTTCTTAAGGGGGGTAGTGTTGTGACACCCAAATTTTTTGGCCTTATTTTGTTTATTAAAATATTGCCAGGAAATAAAACTTTTCCAATTTGTCAAGTTTTACCTTTTGTGATTTTGGATTTTTGCGTCTAGTGGGAGAAACCTTCAAGGGTATTGTTGGACTTGATTTCTCTCCATAATAAAACCATTATTTATTCAGTGGATTCAAATGTTGCAAGATTTATTTATTCAAAAAGCTTTCTTTCTTTAAAATGATTTCCTTTTGCATTTGGGGCCTATTTGCACTACAACCACTTGACAAATGCTTTTAAAAATTCCACCAAAATTTGGGGATGTCATGTGATGTTTCCACATCACTTTTATGCAAAGATACCTTCTGGCCATTGGAGATTTTGAGCTCTACACCAATTTTTCCAATCTGGTCCAGTAGGCACTTTTGCACTGCAACCCATTTAAATATTTCTTCAAAAATTCTTCCAAGTGTTTGGAGATGACAGTGGATGCATACAATCCATCTTCAAGCAAACCCAGTGATGTTCCTTGGAAAATTTGAGTGGATCAACCTCTTTTGCTTTCTGGTCCAAATTGGTGATTTGTACTGCAACCATATTTTTCCTTGCTCTAATGACCCAGAGCTTTTTCCTACTTGTAGCCCTCCCTACCAAACTCTTAAGTCCAGGAGATTGGGCTCATTGGAGGCTTTGAAGTGCATGTTCTAAACCCCTTTTCTTTCTGCCCAAAACTGGAGTTTTGCAAAGCTTGCATTATCAACTTTCTGTTTTTGCCAAACTAATCTCACCACCATCTCCTGTGTCTAAAGAGACACTGATCTGGAGACTTTGGCCACTCCAAGAGTTGCCTAAGTGCACTTGACATTCTGTCGAACACCTGGGGTGCACAGTCAGTTTTGGCAAGCTCTCTGGTTTGCATTGTGGACTTGAACCCCTGGCCTATCAACCTTGTCCACTGAGTGCCTTGCTACCCCTACCTCCGTCCTGTGCAGTGCCAGCTCCACCCTCGAGCTCTAGAGCACGCTGGCATTGCGTCGAACAGGTGCCGTGCGTGCTCTGGGCGCGCCCAGAGCGCACGTTTTGCACGCGCGCGCACTACGCCGACACGCCGCACTGCCGCACGCGACGCGACCCGACCCTGGCTCCCTCTGCATCGCTGAGCCGCGCACTAGCCGCCCCTTGCTCCACGATCCCTCTGGTGCCCGGCTGTGCCGCTGGCCGCGCCCTTGGCGGCACGCCGGCGTCGGCAGCGGCCTCTGCCATGTTCGGCACCGCCCAGACCGCGCCAGCGCGCCAGCTGCCCCTAGGAATCGCTCGTGCCTATCCTCCTGCCTGTCGGAGCGCGTTCGTCGCCGCCAAGATGCCCTGCACCTACAGCAACGGCTGTCGCCGGCGATCCTATCCTCTGCCACCGCGGGAACCTGCCTCGAGCGCTATATAAAGGGTCCCCGAGCCCCTCCGAGCACTCACGCGACTTCAGGCACTCCTCGTAGAGCTTCCCGCGTAGTGAATCGACCTGTGGTGGCCGTCTCACTCAACTCCGGCCAGCTCGGCCGCCGCCAAGCCCTGGTGCGATTCGTCGCAACCGGCCACCCTCTCGCCCAACCAGCACCACCAGAAGCTTCCCCGTAGTCTTGCGGAGCTGCCCAGCTGCCCAAACTCGATCGGAGACCACCGGAGCACAATAGTCACTTCACCACCGTAGCCTCCCTCCGCCGCAAAGCTCGCCGCCGGCGATTCCTGCCACCTCCTCCGACCCAGCAACCACCCCTAGGACCGCCTCGGTCTAGCCGTTCCATCCCCGCCCGCAGATGCCCTCGAGGTGCCGCCGTTCGTCGCCGGTGATCGCCGGAGCCTCGCCACCGTTCGGGCACAGAAAAGGGAGGGAGAGGGAGACCAGTCAAACCTGACTAGTGGGCCCTCTGGACCCACTGTCAGCGACCAGCGCAGCGCCCTCTCTCTGTTTAAGTGGAGGCGCAAACCCCCGCGTACGTCTCTCTGCTGCGAAAGCGTATTTCTGCTGAAGCGTTTTCCTTTTTTCTGGTTTTATTTAAAAACAGATTTGACCAAACTTTGACTGGCTATAACTTTTCATGGAGTACTTAGATAAGTTCGTCGTGGTTTACCTCGATGATATCCTTATTTACTCAAAGAACAAGGAAGAGCATGCCGAACATCTTAGACTTGTGTTAGAAAAACTCAGAGAGCACCGCCTTTATGCCAAGTTCTCCAAGTGCGAATTTTGGTTGCCAGAAGTGACCTAACTAGGCCACGTGATCTCTGGTAAGGGCATTGCTGTCAATCCTGAGAGAGTTCAGGCCGTTCTTGATTGGAGTCCACCTGAAATAGTTAAACAAGTTAGGAGTTTCCTTAGTCTAGCCAGTTATTATCGCCGCTTCGTTGAAAACTTCTCCAAAGTAGCCAAACCCTCACGGAACTTCTCAAGAAGGATAAAAAGTTTGAGTGGTCCCCACAGTGTGAATACAGTTTTCAGGAACTGAAAAGACGCCTGACTTCTGCCCTCATACTTGTGCCACCGGATTTCACTAAAGACTTTGTTATCTACTGCGACGCCTCACGACTGGGACTAGGCTGCATTCTTATGCAGGATCGTCATGTGATTGCCTATGCATCTCGACAGTTGCATCCACATGAGGAGAATTATCCTACACATGATCTAGAGCTCGCAACCGTAGTCTATGCTCTTAAGACATGGCGACATTACCTTCTTGGTAAACGTTGCGAGATTTACACCGATCACCAGAGTCTCAAGTATATTTTCACCCAACCAGATTTGAACCTTAGGCAAAGACGTTGGTTGGAGTTGATCTCAGGTTACGACTTAGGGATTACCTACATCCCAGGCAAGGGCAATGTCATGGCTGATGCGCTAAGTCGTAAGTCCTATTGCAACAATCTTATGTTGCAGTAGGGCCAACCACTTCTCCATGAGGAATTCTGTAAGCTTAACCTTCACATTGCTCCTCACGGATTCCTTTCTACCTTGGTGGCGAAACCTACTCTTGTAGATCAGATCATCTCTGCTCAGAAGCAGGATACGGGAATTTCCCAGATCAAGAGAAACATTAATAAGGGAGTTGGTGGAAGTTTCTCTATAGATGATCAATGTGTTGTTTTCTTTGAGAATCGCTTGGTGGTTCCCAAGAATCAACATCTTCGGCAACTGATCCTTAAGGAGGCTCATGAATCTCCTCTCACGATTCATCCCGGTAGTACTAAGATGTATCAGGACCTACGCCAGAGGTTCTGGTGGACTAGGATGAAGAGAGAAATCGCTCAGTTCATTGCTAACTATGAGATTTGTCGTCGCGTTAAGGCAGAACATCAAAGACCCGCTGGCACCCTTCAGTCTTTAGCTATTCCTGAGTGGAAATGGGATAAAGTTGGTATGGACTTCCTCACCGGCTTTCCCAGGACCAAGAGAGGGAATAATGCTATCTTCGTAATCATTGATCGTCTTTCCAAAGTGGCTCACTTCCTACCAGTTCGAGAGAATATCACCGCTAGTCAGCTCGCTGACTTATATATTTCTCGAATAGTTTCACTTCATGGTGTTCCACTAGAGATCAATTTAGACCGTGGTAGTCTTTTCACTTCTCATTTCTGGAAGAGTTTCCAATCTGCCATGGGCACCCATCTTTCTTTGAGTACCGCTTTCCACCCTCAGTCGAGTGGTCAGGTGGAAAGGGTCAACCAAATTCTCGAAGACATGCTTAGATCTTGCGTTATCTCATTTGGTATGGATTGGGAGAAGTGTCTTCCTGTGACACCCAAAAATTTTGGCCTTATTTTGTTTATTAAAATATTGCCAGGAAATAAAACTTTTCCAATTTGTCAAGTTTTACCTTTTGTGATTTTGGATTTTTGCGTCTAGTGGGAGAAACCTTCAAGGGTATTGTTGGACTTGATTTCTCTCCATAATAAAACCATTATTTATTCAGTGGATTCAAATGTTGCAAGATTTATTTATTCAAAAAGCTTTCTTTCTTTAAAATGATTTCCTTTTGCATTTCGGGCCTATTTGCACTACAACCACTTGACAAATGCTTTTAAAAATTCCACCAAAATTTGGGGATGTCATGTGATGTTTCCACATCACTTTTATGCAAAGATACCTTCTGGCCATTGGAGATTTTGAGCTCTACACCAATTTTTCCAATCTGGTCCAGTAGGCACTTTTGCACTGCAACCCATTTAAATATTTCTTCAAAAATTCTTCCAAGTGTCTTCCTGTGACACCCAAAAATTTTGGCCTTATTTTGTTTATTAAAATATTGCCAGGAAATGAGTTGATTCTTTTTCCTACCTCTCTCAAATTTCATCTAGTTTATTTTAAGATTTATTTCAAAAATATTTGAGACAGGTTTTGGTACTGTGTTTGAAATATTTGTATTTGTGTATTTTGCAAAATAGGAATTTTTGGAGGAAGAGGAAAGCTTCCACTAAGTGCATCCTTTGCATACTTTTGAAGGCAAGCATTTCTGAACTCTGGCATAATATTTGTTGTGGTGTTTTGATGCGATCACAGCACCTTTTGTCTTGGAGTATAAGTGACAGTTTATGTATCGATGTAGTCTCGTGCATGAGTGCACTTTGGAGTTGTTTGTGGCCAGCAATGGATACCCTAAGGATTTGTATCGCCCTCGTGAGCTTCTCTTGCACACCGGTAGGAAGCGGGAAAGTCGTGGTCTTGGGTAGACACGAGCTTGTCCCTAATCCCTCGTTGTGGCGAGTATGCCCGGCATAGCATGGTGAGGCTCGAGGAGTGGTGATTTATTTCACTAGTGGTAATATTGTTGGTGGATACTTGGATCACCTGAGTCGGTTGTAGATCGAGTCTTGTTCAGTAGCTTCCTTTTGTCGGTACCACCACTTGTCCCTGCAGGGGACAGGGTATGGTTCAGTAGGTTGTCAACCCCTTTCCAAAGCACACACAGTACAGAGAGGCCGTGATGAAGGTCCCGTGGCCACGGATTAAAGCCTGTCATTCGGTCCGGGGGCATGGGTGTTTTCGGTTGTAGCCGAAGGGGATAGCTTCCCCAGTTTGCGCGCGGTATAAATTTTGTGATCCCATGCTACGTCGAGGTTGTAGCCTCCCCACTTAGAGTTTTGCTTGGCAGGTGTCGTGGGTGATTCCAGGCACTGGTGAGTTAAGCTGGTGTGTGCAGGTCAGGCGCGTTTTCAATCAAAAGACCGTAGACGGAATTAGTCCCGAGGGACTGAGTAATCCCGTTACTCGTGGAAAATGGTACTCCCTCTGCAGAGGATACATCCTGTTGGATACTCATGTTCTTGAGTATAGGACCACAGTCTGGGTTAAATCTTGATAACGGTATTCGGATGGAGAACGATTTAACTAGAACTCTGTAACGGTATTCGGATGGAGAACGGTTTAACTAGAGCTCAGTAACGGTATTCGGATGGAGATACGACTTGACTGAATTATCGGTTCTCGGATGGAGAAACGACTGTGCTAAATATTGTGTATAATTATGGCACATATGTATTGTGATCTTTATTGTTTTGGACTAACCATTTATTTTATGTATATTATTGAGTATCCCTGGGATGGTTCTACCTCCTGGATATTCACTGTGATTATTCTCTTATAAGCCCTTTATGTGGTGTCGCCCCGACGCCCGACTGCGGCATTATTATTTCTGCATTTTCCGCTCGAGGAGTCATTCAGACACTCGTTTGGCACCCGTATTATTATTTCTGCATTTTCCGCTCGAGGAGTCATTCAAACACTCGTTTGGCACCAGTATTATTATTTCTGCATTTTCCGCTCGAGGAGTCATTCAGACACTCGTTTGGCACCAGTATTATTATTTCTGCATTTTCCGCTCGAGGAGTCATTCAGACACTCGTTTGGCACCCGTATTATTATTTCTGCATTTTCCGCTCGAGGAGTCATTCAAACACTCGTTTGTCACCAGTATTATTATTTCTGCATTTTCCGCTCGAGGAGTCATTCAGACACTCGTTTGGCACCCAGTATTTTATTTTGGTATATTTTTATCCATATGTGTGCATCATGGTTTCTCGTATATTTTCGTGACGGATGTATGATCGACTATTAAATCTGGAGTATGTTGGATATATTATACCCGTGTTCTTAATGTTTGCGAGTACATTCAAACGTACTCACTGGCTTGTCCCTGGCTATTGTCTTGGCCAGATTCCTTGCTTGGAGTTAAGCATCGCGGTGACACCCTCGGAACCTACGCTGTTGACGTGTGCAGCCTCGCGAAGATAGGAGTTATCCTGGTCAGCTGTTCTTGTGGGAAATGGAGTCCCATAGACGCAGATGTTTCCAACCGCTTCCGCCCTCAACCATTAGAAACCAAGTGTTGTACTCCCAGGCCTAAATGGTCTTGTACTACATTATTTTGTTCCTTGCTTGGAATTCTTGTATCAAGTTGGTACCTCATCAGCTAACAGTAATCCTGGGGCTGGTGAGCACATAGGCCGTTTTTCTGGGAATTTATATCCCAAAAATCCGGTCGTGACAGACTTGGTATCAGAGCCAGGCTGACCATTGGCTAATCCTATCTTAGCCAGGTCGATAAACCCAGGTTACCCAAACCATCAGACCTTGGCCTAACCCCCGGTCAAGCTTCCCGCGTAAGGTAGCTCCACAGTGACCCGACGCCTTTTCGGCGGACGGTGCCCAACCTATCAACCTAGCCCGTCGATCACGCGCCAGTGACCGACATCCAACCCGTCCCTATCGCAAGCGTGCGGAGGAAGACTCCGTCCCCTTTTCCTATAAAAAGGGCACGCTAGCCACGGCACAGCACAGCCTCTTTCCCCCAAACCCAGCCACGATGCCTGGTCCCATTGTTCACAACGAGACCACAGCAACCAACCTTGGAGGTTTTGTGACCGTGCTCGCAAACCTCACCCGCCGTGCCTATGCGTTGGAGGAGCCCCCTGAGTATGTTGTGTACCAAGGACCCATGTACAGTGAAAGCCGTCAGTACTGGGCCACTGTGCACATCTACGGTAGGGGTCTGTCGCCAGAACGCCCCTACAGGTTCACTGGGAGGACAACTCCCTTCGAGCCTGAAGCCATCCAACTGGCAGCCCGAGAAGCTATAGTTCAACTCCGGCACTTGTCGCCCAGAGTTAACTGTCTCTCATTCTACTACTACCCCAGTCGTGATGGGTATGGTAGGCCGCCACAAGTTGCCAACGGAGACCATGAGACGGATCCTGCGCTGCTGCATCTGGTGCGCTATGTAAGCGCACTAGAGCAACTGTTCGACCAGGTCACTCTGGATCTGATCGCAGCTCGTGGAGAGCTGGTTCGCCGAGCCCCGGCGAGGAGAGAAGCGGAGCCCGACACCGACAACCCAGTCGTGCTGTTCGGACACCCGATCGATCCCCCGAGGTCTGCTCTAGCCATCCACCAGAGCACTTTGGTGACCCCAGAAGCGCTTCGTCGCCTTTTGGAAACCCATTCCAACGAGATTTGGGCCAACAACCCCCGGGATGGTCATCACCATCTCCCCGACCCTGCAGCACCTCAGCCTCAACCAGCAAATCCCGACGGTGAGAACCGTGGAGAAGCATCGGCATCCGCAAGGCCAGCCCACTTGGACATTAACGAAGTAGACTAAGTCGCTCAAAGTTATATCGAGCCTTAGTTTCCCTACGCTTTGTAATGTGTGGCCTTGTATCGCTTTTGTTGCATGCTGTCTGTTTGAGCGCTCTTATTTTTGGAGTAGTAGCTATGCATGTGTACGTTGGCGTACAATTGCATTTTCTTTTTATTTATTTATTTTCTCGGGCGCAGCCGCCTAGACCAACCCCGTCAACGCCCACAGTAATGCGTCCCATTTATGTGATATGTATATCTGTGGCTTTGACCCGAGTACAGGATCGTCAGCCAGTCGCCTTTTACCCCGGTAGATATCCCAGCCCCGGGTGCTATATAAAGGCCACTCTGTGACCTTGCCGAGGACCCCTCACCTTTGTGCGCAGCACTCATAGCCTTTCCTTGCCATGTCGACCCCCAGTATTTATCTGAGAACCCTAGACGCAACCCCCGGCAGTTTTGTCAAATTATTGTGGGACTTTACCTGCAGTACTATGAGTGCCACCCGTCCACCCCAGTACGAGCTGCTCAAATCGAGGATCACTCCATCCACCTCGAAATATTGGGCAGTGGTGCACATCCCTCCCGCCTACCCAAACCAAGATCCCACGGAAGTCTCCTTCGTGGGGAAATCCATGCCGACTCCGCAGATGGCCATAGAAGCTGCTGCGTACGAGGCGCTCACCCGCCTTCGATTCGCGGTGCCCTACGCCAGTGAGCGAGGGTACTATTATTTTCCGAGCCATGCAGCACCCGGAGAAGTTGCATCTTTTCCCGGTGGGCGCATCGAGAGAGATCCAGTGCTGGCCAACCTTGCCTAGTACGTCATTGCCCAGGAGCGTTTAACTCAGTGGGTAATGGGTTATCTCCAGAGCCTCGCTGATTTAAATCGTCGGATCGCTATTGGCAGACCACTGAGGCCTGACCAAGAAGGGCGCATTCATCGTCTGGTCAACCCGCTTCCCCCGATAGAAGAGGAGTGTGCCCCGGTGCCAGAGGCGTTTTCTGAGGACCCTGTCGCTTTACCGTTTTCCATGTAAACGTCTCCGATATATTTATTGTCCAGTACTTGTATTTGTGTGTTGCAGCATGTTCATAAAATCTTTGTGCAACGGATCCGATTTTTCTTTAGTTCCTGTTTTGTGAGCAGTGTTACTGCTGTTAGCTCTGTTTTAATTGCTTTTTCTCTCGCAACATATTTTTCAAGGATATTTCTTTTCCCCGAGTTATTGCTGCGTATATATGCAGTTTTCCCGGCATAGAATTTTCTTTATTCGCGCAGCATCATTACAGCAGACTCTCAGCAGCCACCACTCGACCTCGAGCACTATTACAAATCCCTGAGCACATTTTTGCGCCTATCTAACTACACTCGAGGACACCACAGTCTCAGTGAGAAAGACTTGTGAGTGTTCATTCGAGCGCGAGCTGCCCCAGCACTCCGACAGCAGTCAGCCCCGGTGCCGCGTCTAATCCACATGATCGCCGCCACCGCGAAGAGCTAACACTCGTGCGGCAGCATCACGACGATCATCCAGGATCATCGCGCACAGGAGCACGGAGAACCCCAGTAGCACCGCCAAACCTCCACACACCAGGACCACATACCAGGCCGGCATTGCCTCCGCCATTAGAGCCTCAGCTCGAGCTCCTGCCAGCAGCTATGGAGGGGGAAGGAAGGAGAAGAAAGAGCGAGGCCGGGTGTGAGGAAGAAGAGAGGAGCACCGCGATCGTTTTATAGCCCGAGATCGGTGTACGGTGGGCGAGGTCCACCAGCGCCACTCGTCGCTCGACCGCCGGTGTTCGGAGGGCAAGCCCGCGAGCAGTGCCGACAGCGCCCTGGCCCGTGAGGTGAGTGCACGCTGCACCGGCAGCACGCACGCCGCGCACTACCCTGGTACGGCCTTGATGCCCTACGAGCTAGGCATCGCCGGTGGAGGAAGCGCGGGAGAACGCGCGAGGGAGAAGAGAGAGCCAGAGGAAGGAGAAGAGGCCGACAATGGGCCCTAGGCCCACCTGTCAGCCAGAGAGAGCACTGTGCTCCTGGGTGCGACCAGCGTATTTTAGTAATTTAGAATTTATTCTAAATTACTGTATCCAGTAGAAATATCTCGTTTTCCCTAACCGGGATTTTTCCACACCGCGCCAGTGTACCACACTGTGGTTTTACACCACTTATTGCCCTCTCACTGTAGCCTTTTGGTTTTTGTGCAACTAGAGGATTTCATTGATAAAAGCGATTTTATTTCAAAAACAATTCTTATCCAAAACAGCTTTTAACAAATCTCAAGGACGAGATTTTTCTTAAGGGGGGTAGTGTTGTGACACCCAAATTTTTGGCCTTATTTTGTTTATTAAAATATTGCCAGGAAATAAAACTTTTCCAATTTGTCAAGTTTTACCTTTTGTGATTTTGGATTTTTGCGTCTAGTGGGAGAAACCTTCAAGGGTATTGTTGGACTTGATTTCTCTCCATAATAAAACCATTATTTATTCAGTGGATTCAAATGTTGCAAGATTTATTTATTCAAAAAGCTTTCTTTCTTTAAAATGATTTCCTTTTGCATTTGGGGCCTATTTGCACTACAACCACTTGACAAATGCTTTTAAAAATTCCACCAAAATTTGGGGATGTCATGTGATGTTTCCACATCACTTTTATGCAAAGATACCTTCTGGCCATTGGAGATTTTGAGCCCTACACCAATTTTTCCAATCTGGTCCAGTAGGCACTTTTGCACTGCAACCCATTTAAATATTTCTTCAAAAATTCTTCCAAGTGTTTGGAGATGACAGTGGATGCATACAATCCATCTTCAAGCAAAACCCAGTGATGTTCCTTGGAAAATTTGAGTGGATCAACCTCTTTTGCTTTCTGGTCCAAATTTGGTGATTTGTACTGCAACCATATTTTTCCTTGCTCTAATGACCCAGAGCTTTTTCCTACTTGTAGCCCTCCCTACCAAACTCTTAAGTCCAGGAGATTGGGCTCATTGGAGGCTTTTGAAGTGCATGTTCTAAACCCCTTTTCTTTCTGCCCAAAACTGGAGTTTTGCAAAGCTTGCATTATCAACTTTCTGTTTTTGCCAAACTAATCTCACCACCATCTCCTGTGTCTAAAGAGACACTGATCTGGAGACTTTGGCCACTCCAAGAGTTGCCTAAGTGCACTTGACATTCTGTCGAACACCTGGGGTGCACAGTCAGTTTTGGCAAGCTCTCTGGTTTGCATTGTGGACTTGAACCCCTGGCCTATCAACCTTGTCCACTGAGTGCCTTGCTACCCCTACCTCCGTCCTGTGCAGTGCCAGCTCCACCCTCGAGCTCTAGAGCACGCTGGCATTGCGTCGAACAGGTGCCGTGCGTGCTCTGGGCGCGCCCAGAGCGCACGTTTTGCACGCGCGCGCACTACGCCGACATGCCGCACTGCCGCACGCGACACGACCCGACCCTCGCTCCCTCTACATCGCTGAGCCGCGCACTAGCCGCCCCCTGCTCCACGATCCCTCTGGTGCCCGGCTGCGCCGCTGGCCGCGCCCTTGGCGGCACGCCGGCGTCGGCAGCGGCCTCTGCCATGTTCGGCACCGCCCAGACCGCGCCAGCGCGCCAGCTGCCCCTAGGAATCGCTCGTGCCTATCCTCCTGCCTGTCGGAGCGCGTTCGTCGCCGCCAAGATGCCCTGCACCTACAGCAACGGCTGTCGCTGGCGATCCTATCCTCTGCCACCGCGGGAACCTGCCTCGAGCGCTATATAAAGGGTCCCCGAGCCCCTCCGAGCACTCACGCGACTTCAGGCACTCCTCGTAGAGCTTCCCGCGTAGTGAATCGACCTGTGGTGGCCGTCTCCCTCAACTCCGGCCAGCTCGGCCGCCAAGCCCCGGTGCGATTCGTCGCAACCGGCCACCCTCTCGCCCAACCAGCACCACCAGAAGCTTCCCCGTAGTCTTGCGGAGCTGCCCAGCTGCCCAAACTCGATCGGAGACCACCGGAGCACAATAGTCACTTCACCACCGTAGCCTCCCTCCGCCGCAAAGCTCGCCGCCGGCGATTCCTGCCACCTCCTCCGAACCAGCAACCACCCCGAGGACCGCCTCGGTCTAGCTGTTCCATCCCCGCCCGCAGATGCCCTCGAGGTGCCGCCGTTCGTCGCCGGTGATCGCCGGAGCCTCGCCACCGTTCGGGCACAGAAAAGGGAGGGAGAGGGAGACCAGTCAAACCTGACTAGTGGGCCCTCTGGACCCACTGTCAGCGACCAGCGCAGCGCCCTCTCTCTGTTTAAGTGGAGGCGCAAACCCCCGCGTACGTCTCTCTGCTGCGAAAGCGTATTTCTGCTGAAGCGTTTTCCTTTTTTCTGGTTTTATTTAAAAACAGATTTGACCAAACTTTGACTGGCTATAACTTTTAAAATAATACTCCAAATGAGTTGATTCTTTTTCCTACCTCTCTCAAATTTCATCTAGTTTATTTTAAGATTTATTTCAAAAATATTTGAGACAGGTTTTGGTACTGTGTTTGAAATATTTGTATTTGTGTATTTTGCAAAATAGGAATTTTTGGAGGAAGAGGAAAGCTTCCACTAAGTGCATCCTTTGCATACTTTTGAAGGCAAGCATTTCTGAACTCTGGCATAATATTTGTTGTGGTGTTTTGATGCGATCACAGCACCTTTTGTCTTGGAGTATAAGTGACAGTTTATGTATCGATGTAGTCTCGTGCATGAGTGCACTTTGGAGTTGTTTGTGGCCAGCAATGGATACCCTAAGGATTTGTATCGCCCTCGTGAGCTTCTCTTGCACACCGGTAGGAAGCGGGAAAGTCGTGGTCTTGGGTAGACACGAGCTTGTCCCTAATCCCTCGTTGTGGCGAGTATGCCCGGCATAGCATGGTGAGGCTCGAGGAGTGGTGATTTATTTCACTAGTGGTAATATTGTTGGTGGATACTTGGATCACCTGAGTCGGTTGTAGATCGAGTCTTGTTCAGTAGCTTCCTTTTGTCGGTACCACCACTTGTCCCTGCAGGGGACAGGGTATGGTTCAGTAGGTTGTCAACCCCTTTCCAAAGCACACACAGTACAGAGAGGCCGTGATGAAGGTCCCGTGGCCACGGATTAAAGCCTGTCATTCGGTCCGGGGGCATGGGTGTTTTCGGTTGTAGCCGAAGGGGATAGCTTCCCCAGTTTGCGCGCGGTATAAATTTTGTGATCCCATGCTACGTCGAGGTTGTAGCCTCCCCACTTAGAGTTTTGCTTGGCAGGTGTCGTGGGTGATTCCAGGCACTGGTGAGTTAAGCTGGTGTGTGCAGGTCAGGCGCGTTTTCAATCAAAAGACCGTAGACGGAATTAGTCCCGAGGGACTGAGTAATCCCGTTACTCGTGGAAAATGGTACTCCCTCTGCAGAGGATACATCCTGTTGGATACTCATGTTCTTGAGTATAGGACCACAGTCTGGGTTAAATCTTGATAACGGTATTCGGATGGAGAACGATTTAACTAGAACTCTGTAACGGTATTCGGATGGAGAACGGTTTAACTAGAGCTCAGTAACGGTATTCGGATGGAGATACGACTTGACTGAATTATCGGTTCTCGGATGGAGAAACGACTGTGCTAAATATTGTGTATAATTATGGCACATATGTATTGTGATCTTTATTGTTTTGGACTAACCATTTATTTTATGTATATTATTGAGTATCCCTGGGATGGTTCTACCTCCTGGATATTCACTGTGATTATTCTCTTATAAGCCCTTTATGTGGTGTCGCCCCGACGCCCGACTGCGGCATTATTATTTCTGCATTTTCCGCTCGAGGAGTCATTCAGACACTCGTTTGGCACCCGTATTATTATTTCTGCATTTTCCGCTCGAGGAGTCATTCAGACACTCGTTTGGCACCAGTATTATTATTTCTGCATTTTCCGCTCGAGGAGTCATTCAGACACTCGTTTGGCACTAGTATTATTATTTCTGCATTTTCCGCTCGAGGAGTCATTCAGACACTCGTTTGGCACCCGTATTATTATTTCTGCATTTTCCGCTCGAGGAGTCATTCAGACACTCGTTTGGCACCGGTATTATTATTTCTGCATTTTCCGCTCGAGGAGTCATTCAGACACTCGTTTGGCACCCAGTATTTTATTTTGGTATATTTTTATCCATATGTGTGCATCATGGTTTCTCGTATATTTTTGTGACGGATGTATGATCGATTATTAAATCTGGAGTATGTTGGATATATTATACCCGTGTTCTTAATGTTTGCGAGTACATTCAAACGTACTCACTGGCTTGTCCCTGGCTATTGTCTTGGCCAGATTCCTTGCTTGGAGTTAAGCATCGCGGTGACACCCTCGGAACCTATGTTGTTGACGTGTGCAGCCTCGCGAAGATAGGAGTTATCCTGGTCAGCTGTTCTTGTGGGAAATGGAGTCCCATAGACGCAGATGTTTCCAACCGCTTCCGCCCTCAACCATTAGAAACCAAGTGTTGTACTCCCAGGCCTAAATGGTCTTGTACTACATTATTTTGTTCCTTGCTTGGAATTCTTGTATCAAGTTGGTACCTCATCAGCTAATAGTAATCCTGGGGCTGGTGAGCACACAGGCCGTTTTTCTAGGAATTTATATCGCAAAAATCCGGTCGTGACACTTCCTTTCGCCGAGTTTTCTTATAACAATAGCTATCAATCCAGTCTTAAGAAAGCTCCTTTCGAGATTCTATATGGACGAAGATGTCGAACACCTTTGAACTGGTCAGAAACCGGTGAAAGACAATTCTTTGGACCGGACATGATCTAGGAAGCAGAAGAGCAAGTTGGAATCATTCGTGAGAATTTGAAAACAGCCCAGTCTCGTCAAAAGAGCCAGTATGACCGTCGTCATAAGGAAGTGGCTTTTGAAGTTGGCGACAAGGCTTACCTTCGGGTTACTCCTCTAAAGGGTACCCATCGTTTCGGTATCAAGGGCAAGTTGGCTCCTCGTTACATTGGTCCTTTTCGCATTCTCGCTAAACGAGGAGAGGTTGCCTACCAGTTGGAACTACCCCCACATCTTTCTCGAGTCCATGATGTCTTCCATGTCTCTCAACTCAGGCGTTGCTTCTCGGATCCCATCCGTGGAGTGGACCACGAAACGCTTGATCTCTAAGATAACCTCACATATCGAGAGTACCCTGTTCGCATCCTTGATCAAGCAAAGCGTGTTACCCGACGTCAGAACATCAAGTTTCTCAAGGTTCAGTGGTCTCATCATTCTGAGAGAGAAGCTACTTGGGAGCGAGAAGATCGTCTTCGACTGGAGTACCCCACCTACTTTCCATCGACCCCAGAATCTCAGGACAAGATTCTTTCAAGTGGGGGCGAGTCCTGGACTAGGGACTTGTGTGGTTAGTCAAGTCGTGTCCGACACACTCGCCAGGCTTCCGCTTGAAGGTTGCCGAGATACATGATGTGTCCATGGCGGTAAGTGGCGAGAGCGTGTGTGAAGAAGTACACCACTGCAGGGTTAACATCATCTATTTGAATAGCCGCGTCCGCGGTAAAGGACTACTTGGTTGCTTATACAGTTCATAGACAAGTGAAAGTGGATACTGTAAAATGCGCAAGATAAGCTTGAGTGCTATGGATGGCCTTCTCGTAGGGAGACGGGAGCGGATCCATAGTGGTGTATTGATATGGTGAATATGTGGACTCGTGTGCGCCACCTCAAAAGAGTTACTTGCAGTCGTAGTTCAGGATAGCCACCGAATCAAAGCTGGCTTGCTATAGTTAAACTCAACCACCCCCTTTGTTGATACTGATGCATATGTAGCTAGTTCTGATGTAAGTCTTGCTGGGTACATTTGTACTTACGTTTGCTTAATTTATGTTTTTGCCGAGAGACCTCAATGTCACAAGTAGTTCCGCGTGGAGTTCGACGTTTAGCTTGTTACCTCAGCTACGATCTTGTGCCCTCTGCAAGGTCTTATAGATAGTCAGGCTTCTCAGCCTTTTTCATTTGTAGTTGTCTATACTCAGACAAGTTAAGCTTCCGCATGTGCTTATTGCTTGTATGATTTTAGTGCTGGGTCATCAGACCCATGTTTGTAATATCTGGCTCCTCGGAGCCTAATGAATAAATACTTGAGTTGTAGAGTTTTGTTGTGATGCCATGTTGTTTTTGCACATATCGAGCGTATTGTGTGTATGTGTGGGATCCGACAACCTAGTTGGTTATTCTTGGTAGCCTCTCTTATGGGGAAATGTCTCCTAGTGCTTCCACTGAGCCATGGTAGCTTGCTACTGCTCCGGAACACTTAGGCTGGCCGGCATGTGTCCTTCTTCGTTCCTGTGTTTGTCCCTTCGGGGAAATGTCACGCGTTGTTCCTTTAAGTCCTTGTAGCTTGCTACGACTTGGGTTCATACGTTGATGACCGACACGTTCGTTGCTGGGTCATGTATGCTTGTCCCCGTAAGTTAGTGCCACTTTGGGTTCGCGACTATTCATGTCGGCCCGGATTCTCTTTCATATGGATGCTAGCGACACTATCATATACGTGAGCCAAAAGGCGCAAACGGTCCCGGGCCAGGTGAGGTGGCACCCGTGGGAATACCGTGCGTGAGGCCGCAATGTGATATGATGTGTTACATGCTATATCGGTGTGACTTAGGATCGGGGTCCTGACAAGGTGTTTGCCTGTGCGCGGGGCCTGAGCGGGAGGTGCACCCTCCACTTTAGGTATGATAGCCTTGCGACCATCTATGTGAGGGTGTTCAGGGAGGACGGCCGCTGTACGGGGTGCTGCCCAGAAGACAGCATCGACGATGATGAGCTTGCCCTTGGCAACGGCCGCGACAACGACGAGGGTGAGCTTGCCCTTGGCGACGGCCGTGCCACCCCCAGCAGCGGCAGATCCTCCTCCGGCGAGAGCACCAGCAGCGGCGGCTATGACCAACGACCCCGCCGCCGGGCTCGGATCGGGAAGCGACAGGCCATCTCGCTGCCGTGCTCCGGTGAAGCGGGAGGAAGACTTGGAGTAAGCTCGGGCATCGTGGGGCCCGGCCTCAGGAGCTGCCTTAGTCCTTGTTTAACCTTTCCTTTCTCCTATATTTGAAAAAAGTAGAAGGCCCCGCTAGGGTGTGTAATGAACTATGGCACTTATGCCATCATGCTATGTTTATTATTTTGATATTATGCCATGACACCCATGTCCCGAGTAGGTGCGCTAAGGGTAAATTAGCTTGATGTGCTTGCGGTAGTCTCCCACCTCGTGAGGGCCCGCCTTTCCAGTAGCATCTGGCGAAGCTCCCTTCCTGACGACTCAGGAGCCGTCGGGCCTCAAGAGATATTGTAGAGCTGCAGTGTTATTAGAAAGCTTGACGGGACGTCTCGTCATTCCTCGCGCGAGCCCCGGGGCGTGGGTTGGTCGTGGCTAGTACACCGCGTCGCGCTGCCTAGAGGCACGGACTTAAAATGGTGCACATGCCCATGAGCTCATTCGAGAGCATCTCGCGAGGATTAGGGAACCCGAGGCTCTAGGGCCACGATGCTTCGGCGAGGTGTGTTTGCGGTGCGGGCAGACCCACATGTACACACCTGCCTAGCCCCCGCGCGCGGGACGCGCGAGGAGGAGCGACTAGCAATTGCCGCACTTCCTGAGTCAAGACTGAGAAGCGAGCGAAGTAAGAGGAGAAAAATTCCAACTCCGGTGAACGAGAAATGCGAAAACTGCAAATTCCATTAAGAAGTTGCAAACCAGCTACAGAAAGCAAGCAAAAGAACACCCGCGTCCGGCACCTAGACTTGCGAAGATAACAAATCATACATAAAAGAATTCAGAGGAGATTCAAATATTGTTCATAGATAATCTTGATCATAAACCCACAATTCATCGGATCTCGATAAAGACACCGCAAAAGGAGACATACATATAGTATCCTTGGGTACTTACGATGCGGCCAGAGGCTTCGATCTGGGGCGCCATTCGGGGAGGGCTTCGGCGTCCGAATCTGAATCATCCGATAGGGATATTTTCTTCCTCTTGGACGCCTCCGCTCCTAGGTTTGAGGAGGCTGCCCTTTTCTTCTTCCTCCCCTTAGGGGGGAATTGCTCTCTTCTTCCTCCTCCTCATCGTCTTCGTCTCCCTCGTGGGAGGAGAGAGCTTCGGCGTCTCCGGACTTAGAGTCCGAAATGCCTTTTCGGCGGAGGCCACCTTTGGGATCCTTGCCTTTCTTCTTGGCCTTCTTCTCTAGCGCCTGATACGGAGCATGGATCAGCATCCTCGCTAACAGAGGAGTGGTTGGGTTTTTTGGTAGTGGCGCCGGACACCTGGTCCGCTCCGCCTTCGCTATCCAGCCCTGAATAAGGAATAGGTGTCTCAGTATACCCCATGACTTATGGATCGAAATTATGTTCGAAAGTAAGAAGCCTACCTCAGTAGCCGGATGCGCGCTGTCAAGGCCAATATCTTCGGCCTTCTCCGGCCATGACTTCTGGGCCTTAAAGAGCAATTTCCAGATTTCTTCATGCATTGTCCCGAACAAGTGCTGCAGAGTGCGGGGGCCATCCGGATTAAACTCCCACATGCGGAGAGGTCGGCGTTGGCATGGGAGGATTCGGCGGAAGAGCATCACCTGAATCACGTCGGTGAGACTGGTGTGTTTCTTTATCATACTGTTGATACGCTTTTGCAGCGTCATCACTTCGTCGGTCAACCCCCAGTCCAGACCCTTGGTTGTCCAAGATGCAAGCCGCATGGGAGGCCCAGATCTGAATTATGGGGCGGCCGCCCATTTGTTACCACGAGGCCCGGTGATATAGAACCACTCTTACTGCCACACCTTCACGGTCCCCACAAAGGCTCCCTTGGGCCAAGTGGTGTTGGGGAGTTTGCTCACCCTTCGGCTTCACATTGAAAACTTTGAGCCACAGGCCGAAGTGGGGTGGGATGCGGAGGAGCGCCTCACACACGACGGTGAACGCCGAGATGTGAAGGAAGGAGTTTGGGGCTAGATCATGGAAATCTAGCCCATAATAGAACATCAGTCCACGGACAAAGGGGTGAAGTGGAAACCCTAGGCCATGGAGAAAGTGAGGGATGAATACAACCCTCTCGCCGGGCTGTAGTGTGGGGATGATTTGCTCTTTGGTCGGGAGCCTATGTGCGATTTCCACGGTCAAATACTTCACCTCCCGAAGCTCCTTGATGTCCTTCTCCGTGATGGAGGAGGCCACCCACTTGCCCTGAGAACCAGAGCCAGACATGGCTGCGAGAGTTGGGCGGTGGGAAAGGTTGAAGCTTGGGCGCTGGAGCTCAAGGATGGGAAGGCCGAGGAAGAAAGAAGGCGTGGGGTAAAAAGATGGATCTTTATCCGCTTGTATAGGCAGCAAATATCAAGCACCCCCACTAGCCTTAAAACACGCCTATTCCCAAAGGGGCCGTGTGTATTGCACAGTTGGATTACCCAAGCTCGTATCAATGAAAATTCCGCAATAAGGGGGCACGATCTCTGCTTTGACAAGCCGTGTCAATAGTGGCTGCGTCTCAAAACACGAAGCAGGAGGCCAAAAAAAGGTTCAAAATAATAATAAGGCCAAATATAACGTCTCTCCGAAAAAGCTGTCAGTAGACATGCCTTATTTTGTTTAAGTATTTTTCCCCTGTGGTTGGGGTTGTAACTATTATACAGAGCCAGATTCAGTTCTCTTGTTCGGAATACTGCTTTGGTGTATTCGGAGGAGGAACCCGCCTTGCAATGCCGAAGTCAATCTGCACGCCGGACACATCGTCATTGAAGCCTGGTTCAGGGGCTACTGAGGGAGTCCTGGATTATGGGGTCCCCAGGTGTCCGGGCTATGTGACATGGGCTGGACTGATGGGCCGTGAAGATACAAGATAGAAGGCCTTCCCCCGTGTCTGGATGGGACTCTCCTTTCCGCGGATGGCAAGCTTGGCGTACGGATGTGTAGTTTCCTTTCTCTGTACACCGACTCTGTATAACCCTAGGCCCCTCCGGTGTCTATATAAGCCGAAGGCTTTAGTCCGTAGAGGCAAAGACAAATCATATAGGCTAGAAATCTAGGGTTTAGCCATTAGGATCTCGAGGTAGATCGACTCTTGTAACCCCTAGACTCATTAAAGTCAATCAAGCAGGAAGTAGGGTATTACCTCCATCAAGAGGGGCCGAACCTGGGTAAACATAGTGTCCCCCTTTTCTCCTGTTACCTTCGATCCTCAGACGCACAGTTCGGGACCCCCTACCCAAGATCGACCTGTTTTGACACCGACATTGGTGCTTTCATTGAGAGTTCCGTTGTGCCGTCGACAGAAGGTTCGATGGCTCGTTCTGTCATCAACAACGACGCTGTTTCCGGGGAAACTTTCCTCCCCGGCCAGATTTTTTTGTTTGGCGGCTTCGCTCTACGTGCCAACTCGATTGGTCACCTCGAACAGATCGACAACTACGCCCCCTGTCATCAGATCAGTTTCGGGAACCCAGGGGAGCCTGGGGCCAGGGCCTCCCCCGCTACACATGGAGCAAGGCGCCGCACGGAGGTAGGTCCTCTACCGGGGAAGGCGTCGGCGAGTGCTACCTCTTGAGCACTGCGTTGGTTTTCCCTTGAAGAGGAAAGGGTGATGCAGCAAAGTAGCGTAAGTATTTCCCTCAGTTTTTGAGAACCAAGGTATCAATCCAGTAGGAGGCCACGCTCAAGTCCCTCGCACCTACACAAACAAATAAAAACCTCACAACCAACGCAATAAAGGGGTTGTCAATCCCTTCACGGTCACTTACGAAAGTGAGATTTGATAGATATGATAAGATAATTTTTTTGGTATTTTTATAATAAAGATAAATAAAGATGCAAAGTAAAATAAAAGCAATAAAAATAGCTAAGTGTTGGAAGATTAATATGATGGAAAATAGACCCCGGGGCCATAGGTTTCACTAGTGGCTTCTCTCAAGAGCATAAGTATTACGGTGGGTGAACAAATTACTGTTGAGCCATTGATAGAATTGAGCATAGTTATGAGAATATCTAGGTATGATCATGTATATAGGCATCACCTCCGTGACAAGTAGACCGACTCCTGCCTGCATCTACTACTATTACTCCACACATCGACCACTATCCAGCATGCATCTAGAGTATTAAGTTCATAAGAACAGAGTAACGCTTTAAGCAAGATGACATGATGTAGAGGGATAAACTCATGCAATATGATATAAACCCCATCTTGTAATCCTCGATGGCAACAATACAATACGTGTCTTGCTTCCCCTGCTTGTACTGGGAAAGGACACCGCAAGATTGAACCCAAAGCTAAGCACTTCTCCCATTGCAAGAAAGATCAATCTAGTAGGCCAAACCAAACTGATAATTCGAAGAGACTTGCAAAGATAACCAATCATACATAAAAGAATTCAGAGGAGATTCTCATAGATAAACTTGATCATAAACCCACAATTCATCGGTCTCAACAAACACACCGCAAAAAGAAGATTACATCGAATAGATCTCCACGAGAATCATGGAGAACTTTGTATTGAGATCTAAAGAGAGAGAAGAAACCATCTAGCTAATAACTATGGACCCGAAGGTCTGAGGTAAACTACTCACACATCATCGGAGAGGCTATGGTGTTGATGTAGAAGCCCTCCGTGATAAATTCCCCCTCCGGCGGAGCGTCGGGAAAGGCCCCAAGATGGGATCTCACGGGTATAGAAGGTTGCGGCGGTGGAATTAGGTTTTTGGCTCCGTATCTGATAGTTTGGGGGTATGTAGGTATATATAGGAGGAATAAGTACGTCGGTGGAGCAACATGGGCCCCACGAGGGTGGAGGGTGCGCCCCCTGCCTCGTGCTCTCCTGGTTGCTTTCTTGACGTAGGGTCCAAGTCCTCTGGATCACGTTTGTTCCGGAAATCACGTTCCCGAAGGTTTCGTTCCATTTGGACTCCGTTTGATATTCTTTTTCTGCGAAATACTGAAATAGGCAAAAAAATAGCAATTTGGGCTGGGTCTCCGGTTAATAGGTTAGTCCCAAAAATAATATAAAAGTGTATAATAAAGCCCATTGACATCCAAAACAGAATATAATATAGCATGGAACAATAAAAAAATTTAGATACGTTGGAGATGTATCAAGCATCGCCAAGCTTAATTCCTGCTCGTCCTCGAGTAGGTAAATGATAAAAACAGTTTTGATGTGGAATGCTACTTAGCATAACTTTCAATTTAATTCTCTTAATTGTGGTATGAATATTCAGATCTGAAAGATTCAAGACAAAAGTTTAATATTGACATAAAAAAATAATACTTCAAGCATACTAACTAAGCAATTATGTCTTCTCAAAATAACATGGCCAAAGAAAGTTATCCCTACAAAATCATATAGTCTGGCTATGCTCTATCTTCACCACACAAAGTATTTAAATCATGCACAACCCCGATGACAAGCTAGGCAATTGTTTCATACTTTTGGTATTCTCAAACTTTTTCAATCTTCACGCAATACATGAGCGTGAGCCATGGACATAGCACTATATGTGGAATAGATTGGTGGTTGTGGAGAAGAAAAAAAGGGAGAAGATAGTCTCACATCAACTAGGCGTATCAACGGGCTATGTAGATGCCCATTAATATATATCAATGTGAGTGAGTAGGGATTTCCATGCAACAGATGCACTAGAGCTATAAGTATATGAAAGCTCAACAAAAGAAACTAAGTGGGTGTGCATCCAACTCGCTTGCTCACGAAGACCTAAGGCATTTTGAGGAAGCCCATCATTGGAATATACAAGCCAAGTTCTATAATGAAAAATTCCCACAAGTATATGAAAGTGATATCATAAGAGATTCTCTATCATGAATATCATGGTGCTACTTTGAAGCACAAGTGTGGTAAAAGGATAGTAACATTGTCCCTTCTCTCTTTTTCCCTCATTTTTTTTATTTGGGCCTTTTCTCTTTTTTTTATGGCCTCTTTTTTTTAGTTCGGAGTCTCATCCCGACTTGTGCGGGAATCATAGTCTCCATCATCCTTTCCTCACTTGGGACAATGCTCTAAAAATGATGATCATCACACTTTTATTTACTTACAACTCAACAATTACAACTCAATGCTTAGAACAAAATATGACTCTATGTGAATGCCTCCGGCGGTGTACCGGGATATGTAATGAATCAAGAGTGACATGTATGAAAGAATTATGAATGGTGGCTTTGCCACTAATACGATGTCAACTACATGATCATGCGAAGAAATATGACAATGATGGAGCGTGTCATAGTAAACGGAACAGTGGTAAGTTGCATGGCAATATATCTCGGAATGGCTATGGAAATGCCATAATAGGTAGGTATGGTGGCTGTTTTGAGGAAGGTATATGGTGGGTGTAAGATACCGGCGAAAAGTGCGCGGTATTAGAGACGCTAGCAATGGTGGAAGGAAGAGAGTGCGTATAATCCATGGACTCAACATTAGTCATAAAGAACTCATATATTTATTGCAAAAATCTACAAGTTATCAAAGCAAAGTATTACGCGCATGCTCCTAGGGGGATAGATTGGTAGGAAAATACAATCGCTCATCTCCGACCACCACTCATAAGGAAGACAATCAATAAATAAATGATGCTCCGACTTCATCACATAACGGTTCACCATACGTGCATGCTAAGGGAATCACAAACTTTAACACAAGTATTCCTCAAATCCACAACTACTCAACTAGCATGACTCTAATATCACCATCTTTATATCTCAAAACAATTATGAAGCATCAAACTTCTCATAGGATTCAACACACTCATAAGAATTTTTTTACTAATCTTGGATGCTTATTACTTTAGGACTAATTTCTCAATTTAAGCAAATTACCATGCTTATTTGTAGGACTCTCAAAATAATAAGTGAAGCATGAGAGAACAATAGTTTCTATAAAACTAATCCACCACCGTGCTCTAAAAGATATAAGTGAAGCACTAGAGCGAAAACTATATAACTCAAAAGATATAAGTGAAGCACATAGAGTATTCTAATAAATTCCGAATCATGTGTGTCTCTATCAAAAGGTGTGTACAGCAAGGATGATTTTGGAAAACTAACAAATGAAGACTCAAATAATACAAGACGCTCCAAGCAAAACACATATCATGTGGTGAATAAAAATATAGCTCCAAGTAAAGTTACCGATGGAAGTAGACGAAAGAGGGGATGCCTTCCGGGGCATCCCCAAGCTTTGGCTTTTTGGTGTCCTTAGATTATCTTGGGGTGCCATGGGCATCCCCAAGCTTAGGATCTTGCCACTCCTTGTTCCATAATCCATCAAATCTTTTGGCCAAAACTTGAAAACCTCACAACACAAAACTTAACAGAAAATCTCGTGAGCTCCGTTAGCGAAAGAAAACAACACACCACTTCAAGGTACTGTAATGAACTCATTCTTTATTTATATTGGTGTTAAACCTACTGTATTCCAACTTATCTATGGTTTATAAACTATTTTACTAGCCATAGATTCATCAAAATAAGCAAACAACACACGAAAAACAGAATCTGTCAAAAACAGCACAGTCTGTAGTAATCTGTAACTAACGCAAACTTCTGGAACTCCACAAAATCTACCAAAATAGGACGACCTAGAAAATTTGTTTATTGATATGCTGGAATTGGAATCAATATTTTATCACGTTCTGGTGATTTTTAACAATTGTTTTCGTGAACAGAAAGTTTCTGGAATTTTCAGCAAGATCAAATAACTATCATCCAAGAAGATCCTATAGGTTTAACTTGGCACAAACACTAATTAAAACATAGAAACAAATCTAACCAGAGGCTAGATCAAATATTTATTCCTAAACAGAAGGAAAAAGCAAAAAACTAAAAATAAAATTGGGTTGCCTCCCAACAAGCGCTATGGTTTAACGCCCCTAGCTAGGCACAAAAGCAAGGATAGATCTAGGTATTGCCATAATAATAGGATAGATCACGAAAAACTCATTTCATATTCTCTATGTTCAGCAGCAAGTTTTCTTTGAGGCAAGCAAAAGTAATCAAAAGGGCTAAATTTAATGGGACAAGATTCCCCAAGATCAATTTTGGGAGGTATAGGTTCCTCCTTCGGCCCTTCGTATTGCACAACCAATTCATCATTATAAGGATTTTTCTGACAGAACTTTGTGAGCCTATACTCGAGAGAATATCCTAGCTCATTATTTCGGATAGCAAAATCATTATTAAGTTCAGAAAATCTATCAAATAAAACATTGGTAGGAACCCTTTTTCTAAGGTTTTCATTAAAAGCAACATAGTCTAGAGATTGAAAACGCATTATTTCTTCTTGATCAAAGAGGATAGCCTCTATGGGAGGACGGCCAGCGTCCACCCTATAGTGCGCAAAGATTTCTTTGGCCTCTTTTATTATAAATCTAAACTCATGAGCCAAAAAGATAGTAGCGGCACGCTTAACAGAAGAATGCTCAATATTAGAAAATTCTAGGAAAATCATTTGTATGCAAGGATGCATGTGCATAAATTGGCTTTCAAGTTCAACTACAAGCATGGAGATAGCGTCCGCAAGACTACTAGTTCTATGAAGAATAGAACTACCCATAGAAGGCAAAGCACCGGCACAAGTAAAGAAATCTTGGATGACTCCTATTCCAATAATATTACCACTACCAATTCAGAATTTTTTTGTATGTAAGATAGGGGGTTCTTCAGCAGGAGCATCAGAATTTTCCATGTTATTATTATTGTCCATATCGACAATAATTTCCCCAATTTCAGACATAATGGCAGAAAGTGCAAGGGGCAAAAAGAAAGAGGAAGGCGAATAAAACGGCAAGGGTGAAGTGGGGAAGAGGAAAACGAGAGGCAAATGGCAAATAATGTAATGCGGGAGATAAGAGTTTGTGATGGGTACTTGGTATGTTGACTTTTGCGTAGACTCCCCGGCAACGGCGCCAAAAATACTTCTTGCTACCTCTTGAGCACTGCGTTGGTTTTCCCTTGAAGAGGAAAGGGGATGCATCAAAGTAGCGTAAGTATTTCCCTCAGGTTTTTAGAAACAAGGTATCAATCCAGTAGGAGGCCACGGTCAAGTCCCTCGCACCGACACAAACAAATAAAAACCTCGCAACCAACGCAATAAAGGGGTTGTCAATCCCTTCACGGTCACTTACGAAAGTGAGATCTGATAGATATGATAAGATAATATTTTGGGTATTTTTATAATAAAGAGAAATAAAGATGCAAAGTAAAATAAAAAGCAATAAAAATAGCTAAGTGTTGGAAGATTAATATGATGGAAAATAGACCCGGGGGCCATAGGTTTCACTAGTGGCTTCTCTCAAGAGCAAAAGTATTACGGTGGGTGAACAAATTACTATTGAGCAATTGATAGAATTGAGCATAGTTATGAGAATATCTAGGTATGATCATGTATATAGGAATCACGTCTGTGACAAGTAGACCGACTCCTGCCTGCATCTACTACTATTACTCCACACATCGACCGCTATCCAGCATGCATCTAGAGTATTAAGTTCATAAGAACAGAGTAACGCTTTAAGCATGATGACATGATGTAGAGGGATAAAGTCATGCAATATGATATAAACCCCATCTTGTTATCCTCGATGGCAACAATACAATACGTGCCTTGCTGCCCCTGCTGTCACTGGGAAAGGACACCGCAAGATTGAACCCAAAGCTAAGCACTTCTCCCATTGCAAGAAAGATCAATCTAGTAGGCCAAACCAAACTAATAATTCGAAGAGACTTGCAAAGATAACCGATCATACATAAAAGAATTCGGAGGAGATTCAAATATTGTTCATAGATAAACTTGATCATAAACCCACAATTCATTGGTCTCAACAAACACACCGCAAAGAGATGATTACATCGAATAGATCTCCACGAGAATCGTGGAGAATTTTGTATGGAGATCCAAAGAGAGAGAAGAAGCCATCTACCTAATAACTATGGACCGGAAGGTCTGAGGTAAACTACTCACACATCATCGGAGAGGCTATGGTGTTGATGTAGAAGCCCTCCGTGATCAATGCCCCCTCCAGCGGAGCGCCGGAAAAGGCCCCAAGATGGGATCTCACGGGTACAGAAGGTTGCGGCGGTCGAATTAGGTTTTTGGCTCCGTATCTGATAGTTTGGGGGTACGTAGGTATATATAGGAGGAACAAGTACGTCGGTGGAGCAACGTGGGCCCTACGAGGGTGGAGGGCGCGCCCAGGGGGTAGGCGTGCCCCCCTGCCTCGTGCTCTCCTGGTTGCTTTCTTGACGTAGGGTCCAAGTCCTCTGGATCACGTTTGTTCCGAAAATAATGTTCCCGAAGGTTTCATTCCGTTTGGACTCCGTTTGATATTCTTTTTCTGCGAAATACTGAAATAGGCAAAAAAACAGCAATTTGGGCCTCCGGTTAATAGGTTTGTCCCAAAAATAATATAAAAGTGTATAATAAAGCCCATTAACATCCAAAACATAATATAATATAGCATGGAACAATAAAAAATTATAGATACGTTGGAGACGTATCAGCGAGCCCTTCCCCCCGGTGGAGGGCCTGCGCTCGCTGAGGGCACCGCTAGCGTGCCCCTTGCCCCTTGGTCTCGTCCTGGTTTTTGACGCCCCAACGGTGGTCGAGGTAGGTGCAGGGCTGGGCCCTCGTCAGCCGACATGAAGCAAGGCCCCGTGCCTGTGAAGGTCTCCGCTTATGACACTCTCACGTAATAATGAGTGGTGTTGTACACGCCCCAGAGTCTCCTGAGTGCCGCCCTCGATCCTCAACAGGGCTCCCGCCCACCTCCAAGTGGAAGCACCATGCTCCACGCTGGCCGTCGACACTGTCCCCCAATGACTATGCCCACGCCTAGTGGAAGCACTTAGCTCCATGCTACAGAGAAGACAAGAAGACTAGCTAGGAGCCAGACGCGGCCATTTGATTTCGCCTTTCTTTCTGTAACTCATCTTGCCACCTTTTGGAATGAGATTTGGAATTTCGTGTGTTTATCAAAGAAAAACGGGGGGAATTTTTCTTGCCTCATGGCGATTTCTTGCTTTCTAGCTTTGTCTTTTGAGAGTGAGGCTTGTGCCTGCTACCCCCCCCCCCATGAGGGATGGGCCTGGTATGCGCGCGTCAAAGAGTGCTCGAGCTGGCTCTAGAAATGGTAGGGCCCCCAGGGGGCTGGAGTGCAACCACTGCAGAATCGTCGCACGCACACCTTGCCATGATCCGACAACCAGCTCCTCGCAAGGCCCTCATGGGCGGGCCAGTAGGTTCCTCAGGAGATTAAAACCTCACGAGCCCCGGAGGGCTCGCCTCAGGAGGAAGGAACATCCGCGACCTCAGGACCCGCGTCGGACCTACGAAACCAATATAAGTCGCAACAACTGCTCCACTCGGGGGCCCGCAGGCCCGCGGCGGCACTTCCAAATCTTATTTTAAAAGACATATCATGATTTCATACATTATAAGCCCCCCCTTTCAAAAATGCTTTCACGCCTCGCGGGGCTGTGCCCAAAGGTTTTTGCATGCAGGTTAAGGCAAAAGGAAATACAGGCCTGGATGGGGGCTGCCTCATCGTCTTCATCTGTGCCACCTTCGATGTCACTGGCGTTGTCATCATCGTCGTCATCCGCAGTGCCTTCCTCGGCCGCGATCACGACCGCATCGTCCTCGGGAGCGAACTCTGCACCAGGGCGTCCACATGGTCATCTACCTAGTTCGCTAGGTTGTCCTGGATGACCCTGGGCACGGGGACTATGGCGGCATCAAAGTCAAAATGAGGGTCAAGGTTGATGAGGTGACTGAAGACGCGTGAAAACACGCGGCCGAGAAGGTCCCGACTTCTCTCCTCGACAAGTTGAAGGGCCCTCGCGGCCCCATCTTCCAGGTGGGCCACGATCTCGGTGAAGAAGTGAAGGTGGCTGGCGTCATCGTCCCCGTGCGGGTGAGTGATGCTCTCCTCGCAGATGGTTCACTGGGCCGGTTTGCACTGACCGTGAGATCCTGGAGCATCGAGGAACGCACGTGCTGCAGCGTCCGACGGTGGCACACTTTGTCAGCATTCTTCTTCGTGAGAGATGCGGCGCCCTTGACCTGCTGCTGAAGCGAGAGCAGGTCGGTGCGAGTGGAGGCCAAGTCAGCTTGAGAAGAGGCCTGAGCTTCCTTGGCGGCCCTCCCACGATGCTCCGCCTCATCGAGCTTTGTCATGAGGATCGTGGTCCTACCCTCGACCTCGGCCTCCAGGAGCTCAAACTTCAGGTGGTACTCATCAGTGAGAGCCACACGAGCCTTCGCCACCATATGGTCGACCTCCTCCTGGACCTTGGCCTCCCGTTCAGCGACGGTGTCCTCAGCCACGGCTACCTGGCGCTCCCTCACCTCCAACCGCTCAAGCTCCAGGCAGTGCTCCAAGGCCTCCAGGACCAGCCTTTCCTCGCGTTTTTGGATCTCTTTCTCATTGGGAGGTGCCTCGCTCAATGATGCAGCCAGGGCGGCCCTGCGCGCTTCGGTCTGCTCCTCGAGGGCAGCGTCGAAGCTTGGAGTTCCTGTTCTCGCTCCTTGGCAACCTCACAACGGCGGTCGGCGGCCCTGGCCTCCTCTAGGGCACGGGCGCAAGCCTCGCGAGAAGTCGCAAGGGACACTGCGGCACTTGCGCTGGCGTGCTCATGCTGAAGATGCCCGAGGTTGATGGCGACCTTCAACTGGTGCCACTCATGCGCCAAGCCAAGGTCCTCCGTGTCAAGGTGGGCTTCGACGTAGGCAAGCTCTTCTCCGAGCTGACTCAGCGCACCCATCGCCTCCCGGAAAAGCTCATGGCAAATGGCTCCGTGCCCGCGCGCAAGCTCCAGTACGCGGCCAAGCCCATCCCTCGCGCCGGGGGCTGCCGGAGGGGCTCGCCTGCTCCTGGCAGTGGACTGGAGGCCGGTGCCTTCCCGGCCGCTCTCCGGGCCTCGGCGAAGGTACTAGGCGGCGCGGTCTCGCTGCTCGAAGACGAAGCTGATGTTGAAACCACCCGGCCACCGGCAATGACCAATGGAGGAGCCCTTGGCATGCACCCCAGGCTGGACCGCGAAGGAAGGATGCTGGAAACATAGGCTCGTGGCCCCGTATTGGCATGTCTGCCTCTTGGGTCGGCCCCGTGCCCCGTGTGGGAGTCTGCTGCGGGGTGCTCGAAACCAAGAGCGAGCCAAGGACTTGTGGGGGTTGCTTCTTGGGAGGCCTCGCCGCCACGGCCGAAGGGACCCTGAGGAGCCATTGTTAGGACAGGACACGACACGCGGGAAATTACAAAGATAAGGTACTTACTCATCTACGGCTATGTACTTCCTCTGCTTCAGCGGCCGGTAGGCGTCACCACTCCAGCTCGGAGGCCCTTTCCCCTTGCAGAGTGCTTCGAGGTTCAGGTGAAGCTAGCCGAGGCTCGGGGCGTGGCTGTCAGCAGCTGGGGCACTCGGCGGGGCTTCTTGGGCAGTAGCCTCAGGAGCACCAAGCTGCACCTGCCCACCAGCCACCACCTCCGGGCCACTCGCTCATGCTTCGATGGCAATCGCCTCAGGAGCATCAGGCCATGCCAGCTTCCCAGCGGCCCCTTCAGGAGCGCTCGCCAGAACCTCAGAAGCGACTACCTCGGGAGCACCTGCCGACGCCCACTCCCCAGCAGTCGTCCCAGTGTTACCCAGTGGCATTCGCCCCCCCACCCCCCGCATCCACATCCGGGGCGCGTGCCACAGGGCCGACAAGCAAGGGAGCTACGAAGATGGGATTCTCGCGAGGCCCTTGAAGGCCTACCGGGCACAACCCCCACTCATCAAAAAGGGGCATCTGCCTCACAAAGTCCTCCTTGTTTGAGCATTGGTACAGGAGACAGCCCTCCTCTGGAAGCACAGTTGGCGCTGGGTCGCCCGTCAGAAGCTCAAGCACCGTGCGCAGTTTCTTCGAAGGAAGCGCAGACACCTGGAGCCTCATGGGGTCCTTGCTGCCGGTGAAGGCCCACATTTGGCGAGAGTGGCGCTGGAGCGGAGCGATGCGCCACCGGATGAACTCCTTCACCACCATTGGTGCGGTCAGCCCGAGCTTCTTCAACCTGGTCAGCCGGGACGTGCTTCACGTGCCCCCAGCTGGAGCTGGGGACGGCTGGCACCCGCGGAAGCAGGAGCAAGGGGTTGAGCACGCCGGCGTCCACATACACCCACCGCTTCCAGAACCCCCTCACATCTGGAGAGAGCTCAAAGTCGATGCCTAAGCGAGTTGTCGCCGCTACGGCCTGGAAGGCCACCCACCCCGAGCGCTGGCGGGCGTCAACCAAATGAAGCAAGAAGAAATGCCGAAACGGGGCTACAGAAGGGGCGATGCCCGCTGTAGCCTCACAAAGGAAGGCGAAGACGGCGAGGAGGATGATGGATTGGGGGTCCAGATGCAGCGCCTGGACTTGGTAATGTGAGAGTATGGCGTTGAAGAAATCAGAGAAAGGGGGGATTAGGCCAACCAAGAGGGCGTGAAGATGGATGGGGATCTCGGCGGCTGCCATATCGATCATGGCCCAGGAAGCGGGCCAAGCCATCATCGCCTTCCACTCATTGGAATCGGCGGCAAGGGCCGGACGGACCTTGGCCAACCGCTCTTGACTGACTACCGACAACCGCTCAAGAGCAGGCTCCAAGACCGGTTGGGATTCGGCAGGAGCGCAAGTTTTCCCCTTCTTCTTCGACTGTGGGGCCATGGCGGCTAGAGAGGGATGGCGCCGGCGTCAAATCTAGGAGAAGAGATGCATTTTCTCAGGAAGGTGGAGGAGGCAAGGGCGAGCACGGCAAGCAATGAAGGCGGAGCTGCATGTTGGCGTCCTGGGAACGGGGGTACCCAGACTTGCCTGCCTGCAGCCCATGGCGTGGCTCCACCAACGGCCTGGTATGGCCCATCTTCAGCAGCAACCACTCAAGACCCTCGCGAGGGGTCAAGCCTCGCAAGGCGGACGATGACAAGACCTCCCTGGGGGCAGCCTCACCAGGATCGCTCCCGAGGAGCGGAGATTTCTACGCAAGGGGCACCTCGCAAGGTTCACGTGATGTGAGCTATGACGACCAAGGCCACGAGGGCACCAGCGGACGCAGTGTACCAGTTTCCTCTTTGGTGCTAAAGAGGTTTCCATATCGGTGCAACGAGACCAAGACCCGTAGGACGGTTGGAAGGAGGTCATCACGGAGCCCACAGCTGCATCACCACGACAGCCTTTGGTAGGCGAAGACCACCTTTTGTCACGATAGCTTGTACTAGTTGTCTCCCTTCAAAATTGGCCGTTGTGGGATCCCTTCCCGCCTACATTTGGGAAGAGGACCAGGGCCTCTATAAATAGGACTAGCCACCACCATAAGAAGGGGACGGATCATTCAGACCACCCTCACACTTACAGCTCACCAAGCTCAAGAACACCTCTCCTCAGGAGGCTGTTCATCCTCAGCCTACAAGGCAATCCAGCACCACCACTAAGGTATTACACCACAACGGTGGCCCGAACCAGTATAAACCTCTGTGTCCCGTGTTCTTCTGGTTCGTCGAGCTAGGCCGGGAGATCGTTGAGCGGACGAGCTAGGGAGAGATAATTCTTCTTGCGCACCCCAGAGTTCGAACCTCAAGGGTTTGCCGAAACCCACAATCCGACATTTGGCGCGCAAGGTAGGTGTGCGCTGAAGCCTTTCTTCCGTCGATTGATGCACCACTGCTCCGCCGTTTCCATGGTTGATGCTCGCCGAGCCCGCGCTGAGCGCCGGGCCGCCCTTGCTACTCGCGTCGCTCAGACGGCGCCCGTTGGCGGACCTCCCCACCGTTCTCCATCACCCACTGCCAATGCCGCCACCGGCCCAGCGGGGAACGAGCAGCAAGCTTCATCGCTGCACCCCTCTGTGCGTCGGGACGGATGCACCGCCACCCCGTCGCTGACCCCGGCCGGCTCGTCGTCCCATGCTCATCCCGCACCCACGGACGCGCAGGCTGCTCTGCTCATGGCACGCGAGCTCCTGCGTTACCGCCCGGTCGATGACCTCTACAAAGACTGGCTGGACCGCATCGCCAAGCTCGTCAGCGCCGCCGGGGGCTCTCCCATACCGTCCCTCTCGCTGCCTCGTCCACCTCTTGCTGCGGGCGACGTGGCCCATGGAGCGCCTCCACCGCCTCCGCATCAAGACGACGCCCTCGCACCAAGACGCGCGGCCCCGCGGCGCGACCCACCGTGCAGGGCACCCGCGCACGAAGAAGGAAGCTTCCAAGAGATCCCGCAGCCACAAGAAGACGCTCCTGCGCTCCCTGCACCACCACGTCAAGATCGCGTGCCGCCTGCGGTGGCGTCACGGGGGTACTTGGACCAGGCTTCGCCTCCATGACGGGCTCTAGTGACCACGGCGGGCTGCCTCGCCTTCATCCCCCAGCTGCGCAGCATCGTCTGGCCTGACAAGTTCAAGCCTGACCTGCCTCCACGCCACGACGGAACCCCCGACCCTACCGAGTTCCTACAGCTCTATGAACTGAGCATTGAGGCGGCCAACAGCGATGAGAAGGTCATGGCGAACTAGTTTCCCATGGCTCTCAAGGACGGCGCGCGCTCGTGGCTCCTAAACCTGCCCGCGGGATCGATCTCCTCCTGGGGCGAGATGCGCGAGCATTTCGTCGACAACTTCCAGGGCACACGCGACCACCCGCCGACCACGGGTGACCTGCGGCACATCAAGCAGCAGCCAGGGGAAACCCTGAAGAAGTACATCTAGAGCTTTAACAGCGTTCGCCTCAGGATCCCCAAGGTGACGAACGAAGACATCATTTGAGCATTCTCCGATGGCGTCCGTGATGTCAAGATGAAGGAGGAGCTCGCCAGCCACGAGGACCTATGCACGGCTCTAGAGATGTTCAACATGGCGACCAAGTGCGCGAGGGCTGAGGAGGGGTGCCTGTCCTTCCTCGAGCTTCCAGCCACTGACCCAGAAGATAAGAAGGCCAAGACCAAGGATGTGAAGCGCAAGGGAGCAGCCGTGCTTGCGGCCGAGCCAGAGATGAAACGCGGCCGCGACCACCCAGAGTCGTCCAAGGGAAGTCGACCGTTCTGCGCCTTCCACAACGTACACAGCCACGACACCAACGACTGTTAGGAGCTCAGGGCCATCCATGATGGGCGCTTTGGTCGATGCCCTAAGTGCAATGACCGGGGATACGGCCGAGGAGGAGGACGAAGTGGAGGACGCTGGGACGACCGCGGCCCCTGAGAGGAGTGGCGCGAACGGCCTCGTGAGGACCGCTGCAGTGTTTGAATGTTGTATATATCATTGCTTCGAACTGTTTATTGTCTTGAACTGCTGGTGGGCTAAATGAGGGCATCACCATTCTCAAGTGTTCAGAGTATATCTCCTTTTTTCAAGTTATAATTTGAGATCAGTGTCTTTTTGATGATGTACACTTGTTTGGGCCAATGAGGTGTCGTTGAATATGTGCCGAGTAGTAACGCAATGCCAAATATGTCAATTATGACTCTCAGGACGGGCTCTCAAAAGATCATCAAAAAAAAGGTCGAGCTCTCAAAAAATGAAAGAATAAGGACTCTTAGGCCGACATGTGGGTGCCGCCGTTGTTTTTGTGCGCTTGCGCGCCGAGAGCATGTTAGTGCGTGTTCGAAATTCATGCTACCTTTTCATCCCCAATCTCCTGCCCCTGCCCCACCTCTGGAATCTCGATTCCTACTCCATTTCCCCCAAATCCCCCTCCTGTACTCCCTGTACTCAAGCGCACTATCATGTCGCTGGTCAACGCGGATCTCCGAGCCGGAGATCCTGAGGTCCGTCCTGCCTTCGGGTCTTGCGTGCTGTCGCTCAACAGTGGCATGGCGGCGCTTGACGAGCAGTTTGCCGGCAAAGTGCTGGTGGTAACCATCAACTCCGATCGGCCTCCTGTATCGCCGGACGACCTTGTCAAAGCTCTTGGCATTGCGCACGTCATCCAAATAAGTGACTTGCTCATCGAAGCCTGTCCGCCACCGGTTGATTTCTTGTTAGGTTCCGGACAACTTTCGACTGCAGTCATGTGTTCGAATCTTCCTGGTGTTTGTTCTGCGATGGCGCGCAGGTGAGCTTTGATCGGTGGCACCCAGGATGGGGCTCGGTGCCCTCTGAGCTTGAGTTTTTAACAAACCTTACCTTCCATGGCATGTCCCGACGTGCTTGGAACGACCAGTCCATGAATGAGCTTATCAACGACCTTGGAGGTGAGATCATAAGTATGTCTGTTCCTCTAGACAGCTGGGCTCTGGCAGTTATGGCATGAATGAAGAAGCCGTCCACCATACCAAAGGTGATTGGTGTTGAGATACCAAGGCAGGAACCGGGGTTATACTATTCGTCGCCACCAAGGCCGCCGCAGACCATGTTTGGGATGTACCTGTATCGAGTGTTCGTGCATGTCGAAGAAGTGGTCAATCCATCAGTCGAAGTCCTGTCGCCACCGCTGGTGCCAGGGTCTGTCGACGACGTCCATTACAGGAGTCAACGTCAGATTTTACCCGTGTTGCTCGGAACGCTGGATGGCACAGGGCCTACTCCATCGGGCGGCGGAGGCCACTACTTCTTTGAGAGAAGAGGCAGAGCTGGCTGCCTGGATGTGCTCTAATTTGAGGTAACAACTGAATCTCGTCAGATACTAGTTAAATCCGAGCTATCGGTGTGAAGCACTGATGTGCCGGTAGATTTGATTGTGAACTATTCTATTTTTGTACCTGAACTTGTTTAGAAAGGGTTGTACGTCAACTTAATGTGCTAGCAGAACTTATTGTGTTGTCTGTCTGTTTTCTTTGCATAGCATTCAAGATATTTTCCTGTCATTGATAAAGACGATGAACCGTTATGTACGAGTTCATTGGTTTCAACATAGCCCTACCCGTAGCGATCCATTGCTTCCACCCTGATTTTGCCACCTGCGTGAAATTTTTCTATGCGAGTTAAGTGTGCTATGATGTTCTATATGATTGTGTCAACTATATAAGTTTTTACTAAGCATGAGCAATGCATATGGCTGAAAGATGTATTGACAAGCACCGACCGATGGGTCTCTCTCTCTCTCTCTCACACACACACAAGTGGGACCCGCTAAATTATTTCTTCACTCATGACAACTTTTAATTAGGTTCCACTGTACTCTAACTTTTTTCTTAAGTTATTAGTTGAGCTCAGTGAATTCAAAATGTTGTACAGAAGCCTTGTTTGGGCCTTTCCGGCGTCGTTGAATGTGGGTTGAGTAGCCATGTAAAGTTGTACTGTACTACACATGGCTTTATTTTGAACATCAGCAATGCAACTGGGCCGACAGTTGTACGCAATATCCTAAAATAAGCACAACCTAGCCTATCTTTATTTTAATAAAAGAAAATGCACAACCCAGTTCATTTTTTATATAATAAGATTACCAAGCCTAACTTAATTTTTTAATAATATTTGTATCTCAGTATTATTTGTATACGAAATGCTCTGTCCAGACCAACATTGTTTTTTCACCCATCCCAGAAAATGGGTCCATTTCTACTAAAATCAAATGGCTTGTAAATTATCAGAAATGGTAAATGCGCTGCATGTATGCAATATTATTTTTGACCCTGCTCAGTAAATAGGTGTATTCGAATAAATAATCAAATGCGCTGTAAATTATCATAAATAGTATTTTTTTTGAGAAACAATTATCATAAATAGTAAATCAACTATTGTTATTATTTTTAACCAGCCCAGGAAATAGATTATTTTTTGAGTCAAAGCCCGGGAAATAGATGTATTGGCAAAAAAAATGAAATGGGCTGTAAAACCTATATAATGGGTTGCATTCCGCTATAGCTTTCGAAGCTGACTTTGTTGGCCCACTAGACGAAGCCTACGCAAGGTGTTATCCATTTAGCGAACAAAACGATTTAGTGATCTAAAACAAAGAGTCAACAAATTATTCTGACATCTGTAGTCATTGGATTGACATCCAATGGCGATCCTGATTCTTCAATCTCTGATATGTTGTTCTTGCTCCAGTCGCCAAAACCATCGCCGGCTGGAGCGCCAGCATCTGCCTCCCATGGATGGCTGTGCGGCCGCAGGCCTCGCCGCCCCACTCTACTCCCAACAGTGGCCAGGTCATACCTGTACTCACCCACACCTTCTGTTATTCTCCAGCGAAGGCAGCCTCACTCGGCAGCCGAACCTGTCCCTCGTACTCCCCTCCGCCAGGGACTCCAGTGCCCCTTGTTCCATGACTCCAGATCATTCCCATCTTAGGCCTCGCCGTCGTCCACCAACTTGGTGCTCTAGGTGCAGCATGGTCAACGTGGTCAAGGAACGCCTTCCATCGGAAGAGGACTGTACGTGGAGAGGTCGACAGATGGGTTCACGACCGCAGCAAGAAAGTGCCTCCTTATTACGCGCAAAATAATGATTCCTCCACCTGACAGCGGTACCAACCGAAAGGGCCTAAAAACGTTTCCCGCTAACAGCTGGGACCCACCAGCTACATCTTCGTACAAAGGAAGTGCGTCCGTATTACGGGCAAAAAAACATTCTTCCCCCAGACAGCTGGGACCCACCAACTATATCTTCGCACGGAAGGAAGTGCCTACTTATCCTCCCTGACAGCAGGGACCCACCTATTTGAACCGTACGTCGGGTTGTCTGTCTGGTCGCAATCGTGTATGTACATACTGGTTGATCGGTCTCTCTGAAGTGATGAACTGTGTCTGAGTAAGGAGATGCACGTGTCGTAGTAGAGGCATGGGCGTAGCATGTCACACAGTGTCGTCTATATATATCGTGTATACGTACGTACAACCACGCTGCAAGGAATTAAATACGGCTACGTACGTACATAAGGGAGGGGTCTCGAACGCATACTCGCGCGTAAGGACGGCCATGGCTCGTGTACATGGAGAGGCAACAGGCGGTAGCGACGTCGTCCTGTTCATCGGCAGCTAATCGGATGGGTCAGAACGGAGGAAATAGCGCCGTCTTCACCGTGAGCCAAGTGAATGGGTGAGAATGCGTCATGTTCATCGGGAGGGAAGCCAGTGGGTCGGAACGCGTCCTGTTCATCAGGAGCCAACTAGCTTGGACGGAACAGCCGAAACGAGGTCTGGCTTACCGCAGAACGGAGGAAATGGGCCTTCAGTTCGACCGCGTACGGTCGAAACGGGGTCCTGTTCATCGGGAAGGGTCTGGCGTACCGCAAAACGGTCGAAACGGACTTCTGTTCGAGCTCCTACGGTTGAAACGGTGTCCTGTTGAGCGGGAGGGGTGTGGCGTACCGCAAAACAGAGGAAACGGACTTCTCTTCGACCTCCTACGATCGAAACGGGGGTCCTGTCCATCGGGAGGGGTGTGGCATACCACAAAATGGGACTCCACGGGCTATTGTTCATCCACCGCCGACTTGCTCTAGCCTCCACCTCCTACTTTTCATCCGCCGTCTCCAGCCTCCACCAGACACTATTCATCCAAGGGTTACCATTCATCCAGCCTCCACCGGCTTCAGTTCAACCTGCCTCCACAAGGTCCTATTAATCCAGCCTCCACCGGCTTCAGTTCAACCGACTGGGGTGTGTGACGGCCTCCTTGGGCTCCTGTTCATCCAGCGGCAACCGCGTACTATATACCACGTGGTCCTGTTCATCCAGCGGCAACCGCCTATACACACGGCCGGGGTCCTGTTCATCCTACCCCCACCGGGAACTGTTCAACCACAGCCAACCCAACCGGCTCGACTCACACCACGTCTCGACTTGTTCTATGTATCGTACGAGCAGCAGCAATGGGCATTGTTCATCCAGAGGCAACCCAACCGGCTAGCTACGTCTCGCACGGGGGTTCGATCGGCTTCAGTAAGCATGCAACAGCAGCGATCGATCGGGTTCAGTTAGCAGCGTAGGAGTCTCGGTCGGGTTCAGTTAGGAGTGAAGGGATAGATCGATCGGCTATAGTACGTAGCAGCAGGAGATTGCTCAGTTTCAGTTATAGCGACACGGCTCGCACCACGAGCACGCATGAGAGAAACACGCAAACCACACTGCATCGCTCGGCCTCGACCACCCACAGTAACCGGGAACTCCCCGATTTTTTCCTCGCCCTCGCTTCTACCATGATTTTCTCTGTCATGGACGACCCAAAGAATGTCATGCAGGTGCATCTCCAGCCCGCCCAGGACGAAAAGTCCATTTTCTGTCATGATTTTTTGTCATAGAAGTAGGATCCCACCACATCTATGATGATACCTGGTTTTGTCATAAAATTTTGTTCGGCCCAAAATGTCACGGATCTGTCTTTTTTTTGTAGTGTTCCACCACGACAAAAGCGTCACCCTCTTCGACAACAACGTAATGAAGAGCAACACTACAACAAGCTCAAGTTCACCATGTCTAAGTTCTCTAGGAGCAATGACCCCAAAGACTACCTTTCATGGCCATTGAAGGTCAAGAAGATCTTTCGCTTACACAACTATGACAAATAGAAGAAAATTGCCATGGCATCGCTTGAGTTCCATGACTGTGTCATCATTTGGAGGGAGCAAGTCATTGAGAGGCGAGAAGCAAAAGGTGACCCACCAATCACAACATGGACTCAAATGAAGGATGTCATGCGAGCACGTTTTGTACCCACATACTATAGCCGTGACCTCTTCAAGAAATTGCAACTACTCAAGAAAGGCACCAAGTATGTTGAAGAGTACTACAAGGAAATGGAGATTGCCATGATTTGAGCCAATGTCATGGAAGGTGAAGAGCAAAATATGGCACTATTCTTGAACGGACTCAACCATCCTAATAAGAAGATTGTGGATTTCCAACCATATGCGAACCTCCTCAAGCTAGTGCACCAAGCTACCAAGGCAGAGTGACAAGTGCAAGATGATTACAAATACGCCAACTACTCTTCCAAGACTTATATATGGTTCATACACTCAAGCTTCAATAACTACAACACCTTCTACCTCGACGAAACCTACACCAAGCAACGGCGACAAGTCAAGTTACAAGAAAACATTGACATCTTCAAGCTGTCCTCCTACTACAAGCAACTTCAAGCTGAGAGCTCCATCATCCACAACTCCACCGGATAAGACCGTCAAGAAAAGTTCCATAAAATGCTTCACATGTCAAGGCCGAGGCCGCAAGACATTTGAGTGCCCAACTCGGCGTACCATGATCGCCAACACGATGGTCCTATGACTCGATCAGTGAGGAATAAATGGAAGCACTTGAGCACGTGGCCATGCACCGGGGCATGAATGAAGATGAAGATGACCAAGTCTTCTGTGAAAATGGTTCAAGCCCCTCTGTCGTTGTCTCTAAGGTCTTGACTATTCAACATCAACAAGACGAAGACGAACATTGCCACATCTTCCACATCAAAGTGGGCATCAATGGACATTTCGTGAAGGTCATGATCGATGGAGTAAGGTGCCACAATTTGGCAAGTGAAGAGCTATGTTCCAAGATACAATTTGTCAAGATGAAGCATCTTCATCCCTAAAAGGTCCAATATGGCGTAGTGACTCTGGTACCATTCAAGTGGAGCACACCGTTCAAGGATCCTTCAAGATTGGAGCATATGAAGACATCTTGAAGTGTGATGTGGTTCCCATGTCCGTTTGCCATCTCCTACTTGGACGACCTTGGCAATTCGACCGTGTCGTCATCCACAATGGGCGAACCAATCACTATAGCTTCAAGATGAAGGGAAAAGAGTACATGCTACGACCTATGTCGCCAAGTCAAGTGATCACCGACAAACAAGCATCCACCCATCATGGAGATAATAGTGAGAGTGTGAGCCACCAAAAAGAGAGTGAGTGCCACAAGCCTAAAATGAGTGCCTCCACGATGAGCGATAAGAAAAACTTAGTGCTTTTGGCTACCAAAAGAGATATGAGAGAAGTGTGAGAGAACCCATCAAGTGTTATGCACTATGTCCTAGTGTGCAAGGACGAAGCGGCAAGAACTAAAACCTCTCATCATCCACCCTTATTGCAGGAGTTCGCGGACGTCTTCCCCGATGAGCTACCTCCAGGTATACCTCCACTACAAGACATCGAACACCGAATTGACCTCATCCCCGGCACATCTCTACCAAACAAGGCACCTTACCGCGTCAACCCCAAATAAACCAAATAAATACAAATGAAAGTATAACACCTCATTGACAACGGGCATGTACGTGAAATTTTAAGTCCTTGTGTCATTTCGGTTATTCTTGTGCCTAAGAGGGATGGTAGTTTTCACATGTGTTTTTGTTGCCGACCCATAAATGCTATCACGGTTTGCTATAGGCATCCCATTCCACGCATTGTCGATATGCTAGATGAGCTTAGCGGAGCCACAATTTTCTCTAAGATTGATCTTAAGAGTGGCTATTAACAAATTCTCATCCAAGAGGGTGATGAATGGAAAACCGAACCAAGTTTGGCTTGTATGAGTGGCTAGTTATGCCTATGGGCTTATCCAAAGCACCCGATACTTTCAAGCGTGCGATGCATTATGTTCTTCACAAATACATTGGCATATTTGTTGTGGTCTACTTTGATGATATACTTGTGTTTAGCGAAACTCTAGAAGATTTTGTCACCCCTCTTAGAGCCGTTTTGCAAACTCTTAGAGACGAATGTCTTTATGATAATTTGGAGAAATGCACATTTGGTGTTGACAAGCTTGTTTTCTTGGGTTTTGTTGTGTCTTCTAAGGCTGTTCATGTAGATGAAGCTAAGATTGATGCTATTGAAACTTGGCCACAACCAACTAACTTGCAACAAGTGCATAGTTTCCTTGGCTTAGTCGGTTTCTATTGTAGATTCGTTAAGGACTTTACCACTATTGCATCAGCATTGCATGCCTTGAGTAAGAAGAATGCACCAAGATACCGCATTTCACGAGCTTAAGAATTTTCTTACACATGCTCCATTACTTGCATTACCCAATTTTGATAAAACTTTCAAAGTGCATTAGGACGCTAGTGGTAATGGCATAGGAGGTGAGTTAATGTAAGAGAAGTGCCCAATAGATTACTTCAGTGAGAAACTTTTCGGTGCGCAAATAAACTACCGCATCTATGACAAAGAGCTATACGCTTTAGTGCGAATATAGCATGTGTGGGAGCATTATCTCCGTCCTCGCGAATTTTTCATCCATACAGATCATGAAACGCTAAAATATCTTAAGGGTCAAACGAAATTGAATAAGCGACATGCCAAATGGAGTGAGTTGATTGAGTCATTTCCTTATGTTAACAAGTACATCAAAGGTAAGGAAAATGTTGTGGCGGACGCTCTTTCCCGCAAATGCATGCTTGTAACTCAACTTGAATTGATTGTCATTGGTTTTGAGCACATCAAAGACTTGTATGTGCATGATCCTACTTTTGCTATTCCTTATGCCAAATGCTTGACCGCATGCATCTTGGGAGCGATATTGTATCAAGGATGATTATCTAATGGGAGCTAACAAAATTTGTATACCCGAGTCTTCTCTTTGTTACTTTTTCAAGAGGCTCATGGAGGAGGACTTATGGGACACTTTGGACGCGACAAGACATTTACTACGCTCTCCAAGAACTACTATTAGCCTAAGATGTTTTGTGATGTGTCCCACTACACCAACCGGTGCTCTACATGTTGCAAAGCTAAGTCTAAAGCTCAATCCCATGGTCCCTATATGCCACTCCCTATTCCCTATCACCCATGGGAAGATATTAGTATGGACTTTGTGCTTGGTTTACCTAGAACTAGAAATGAAAAAGATTCGGTATTTGTTGTTGTGGACCGATTCTAATATGGCACACTTTATTGCATGCAACAAGATAGACGATGCTTCACATGTTGCCAATCTCTTTTGTAGGGAAATATTGTGTCTACATGGAGCGCCCAAGACCATAGTGTCGGATCGCGATCTCAAGTTCCTTAGCTACTTTTGGAAGACGCTTTGCACCAAGCTTGGAATAGGCTCTTATTCTCTTCGGCATACCATCCACAAACCGATGGCCAAATGGAGGTCACTGTAACAACCCAGAATTCTAAATTTTGGAATGTTATATTAAATAAACATTCATGATTATTTGTTTGATTGTTGTGTGAAATTGAGTGGAATTTGAAACTTTTTGAAAGTTGAATGAGAGGGAATGAAATGACTTTCCCAAACTTTCCCTTTGTCTTTTTGGATCTCAAAGAATTCAAATTCATTTCATCACCAAAACCCTATAGTGAAGATGATATGACTTCTTCCATTTAAAGAAATGAGAAGGGGTTTGAAAAGATTTGAATTCCATCTGAAAATATTTCAAATTCAGAAACTTTATGCAACTCAATGATTTTCATGAGAGAAGATAAAATGACTTCTTCAAATTATATGGAATATGAGTTGCAAGTTTAACATAACCAAATTTGAAGTCCCTTTGAAGGTATTTGGCCAAGCAAAAAACAGAAAGGAATCCAAAATGATTTCAAATTCATTTTCAAACTCATTTGAGGGTTTTATTCAAATTATTTTTCTCCAAAAGTAAACTATATGAAAATTTGGGTAAAATGATGTCGTTCAAACGAAAAATGGAGAAAAATAAATTTGATATCATATTTTTATTTTAAAAATATTTCACTTGAATTTTAAATGCAACAGTAGCACTGGTTGCTTTATTTGTAATTTTGTGGATTTTATTTGTATTTGAAAATATGTTCATGTTTTAGGAAATATATTCTGAATTTTTTGATATATTATATGAATATATGGTATTTTTATTTTATTAGTTCCCTTTCTTTTGTTGTGTCTGTGTTTTAAAAAAACAACAAATCCGGCCAGGCCAGCACACCGAGGCCCATCCTCCCTCACTATAGCCGAGCCAACAGCCACCCGCCGGCCCAGTAGCACGCCCCGCGCTCGGACCCCAGCCGGTCCGTCGTCCGCTCCTTCCCCTCTCTCGCTCGCCTCCCTCTCACTCACCGACAACCGGACCCCACCCCTTTCTTCCTCCTCCCGCAAGCCACGCAGAGCATCACTGCCGCCAGAATCTTGATCTTCACGGGATCGTCTCCCAGATTCGCCCGCTCCTCCAAGTCGGTCTCCCCCTATATATACACCCCTCCCTCAAGCCGTTCCGCCCTTTCCTGAACCTCGAGACCCCCTGCCATCGCAGCCAATGCTCGGCGGAGCTCATCTCGACCGCCACTGCCATTGCCATCCACCTGAGAACCACCCACCTCCCCGATGCCTCCCGAGCAATATCGTTGTTCTGGGAACGGGGGTACCCAAACTTGCCTGCATGCGGCCCACGGCGTGGCTCCATCGATGGCCTGGTACGGCCACCTTCAGCATCAACAACCCAAGACCCTCGCGAGAGGACGACGACACCAAGACCTCCGAAAGGAGCGGCTTCCTCAGGCTGGCTCCTAAGGAGCAGAGATCTCTATGCAAGCCTCTCCTTGTGAGGTTCAGATGACGTGAGCCATGACGACCGAGGCCAGGCGGGCGCTAGCAGGCGCAGAACAGTGATGTCTACTACGCAACCTTCTTCTTGTAGACGTTGTTGGGCCTCCAAGTGCAGAGGTTTGTAGGACAGTAGAAGTTTCCCTCAAGTGGATGACCTAAGGTTTATCAATCCGTGGGAGGCGTATGATGAAGATGGTCTCTCTCAACCAACCCTACAACAAAATAACAAAGAGTCTCTTGTGTCCCCAACACACCCAATACAATGCTAAATTGTATAGGTGCACTAGTTCGGCGAAGAGATGGTGATACAAGTGCAATATGGATGGTAGATATAGGTTTTTGTAATCTGAAAATATAAAAACAGCAAGGTAACTAATGATAAAAGTGAGCACAAACGATATTGCAATGCTAGGAAACAAGGCCTAGGGTTCATACTTTCACTAGTGCAAATTCTCTCAACAATAATAACATAATTGGATCACATAACTATCCCTCAACATGCAACAAAGAGTCACTCCAAAGTCACAAACAGCGGAGAACAAACAAAGAGATTATGGTAGGGTATGAAACCACCTCAGAGTTATTCTTTCCAATCAATCCGTTGGGCTATTCCTATAAGTGTCACAAACAGCCCTAGAATTTATACTAGAATAACACCTTCAAACACAAATCAACCAAAACCCTAATGTCACCTAGATACTCCAATGTCACCTCAAGTATCCACGGGTATGATTATACGATATGCATCACACAATCTCAGATTCATCTATTCAACCAACACATAGAACCTCAAAGAGTGCCCCAAAGTTTCTACCGGAGAATCAAGATGAAATCGTGTGCCAACCCCTATGCATAGGTTCATGGGCGGAACCCGCAAGTTGATCACCAAAACATACATCAAGTGAATCACGTGATATCCCATTGTCACCATAGATACGCACGGCAAGACATACATCAAGTGTTCTCAAATCATTAAAGACTCAATCCGATAAGATAACTTCAAAGGGAAAACACAATCCATTACAAGAGAGTAGGGGGGAGAAACATCATAAGATCCAACTATAATAGCAAAGCTCGCGATACATCAAGATCGTACGACCTCAAGAACACGAGAGAGAGAGAGAGATCAAACACATAGCTACTGGTACATACCCTCAGCCCCGAGGGTGAACTACTCCCTCCTCGTCATGGAGAGCGCCGGGATGATGAAGATGGCCACCGATGAGGGTTCCCCTCCGGCAGGGTGCCGGAACAGGGTCCCGATTGGTTTTTCGTGGCTACAGAGGCTTGCGGCGGCAGAACTCCCGATCTATTCTGTTCCCCGAAGGTTTTAGGGTATATGAGTATATATAGGAGGAAGAAGTACGTCAGGGGAGCCACCAGGGGCCCACGAGGGTGGAGGGCGCGCCCAAGGGGGTGGGGCGCGCCCCCCTGCCTCGTGGCTCCCTCGTTTCTTTCCTGACGTGCACTCCAAGTCTATCGGGTAGCTTTCCTTCCAAAAATAACTTCTCCAGAAGGTTTCATTCCGTTTCGACTCCGTTTGAATTCCTTTTCTTCGAAACACTGAAACAAGGGAAAAAACAGGAACTGTCACTGGGCTCTGGGTCAATAGGTTAGTCCCAACAGCAATATAAAAGTGCATTGTAAGGCCCATAAAACATCCAAGATGGATAATATAATATCATGAATACTTCATAAATTATAGTTACGTTGGAGACGTATCAGCATCCCCAAGCTTAATTCCTGCTCGTCCTCGAGTAGGTAAATGATAAAAGAAAGAATTTATGAAGTGTGAATGCTAGCAGGTGCACAAGTTTGATCAATGATAATTTCAATCACCTTTTCTAGCATCATTATATGTCATAACAGTAGCTCAACTCATAGAACTTTTCATGATCAAGTAACAAACTATTCATATGTTAAAGTATAGAACATAAACTTTCTTGAAAACTAACAAACCGTGTTATTAGTCATCAAACAATTACAATTCATCTTATTTTCAGGAAGAGTCTATGTCAGAGCTTTGATTCAGCAAACTTCACATACTCAACTATCATTTAGTCTTCCATGATTGCTACCACTCAAAGCATATTTGTAGAAAAAATAGTATTCATCGAACACAGAGAAAGATAGGGGCTTAATGTTTCGCCTCCCAACCTTTTACCTCAAGGGTAAAGTCAACAATATTGATTCATGATCAAATATATTTGAATGGCCATATATGCTTAGATCTTTCCATCACATGATGCTTGCCAACTAAAGAGTAGGTTGGAATGAAAAGGAATACTACTGACTCTTGCATAAAAGTAAAAGATAGGCCCTTCGCAGAGGGAAGCAGGGATTTGCAGAGGTGCCAGAGCTCGAAGTAAAACAGAGATGAAAATAATTTTGAGAGGTATGCTTTCATTGTCATAACGACCAAGAGTTCCCAATATCTTCCATACTACATACATTATAGGCGGTTCCCAAATAGAAAGGTAAAGATTTTTACTCCCCCTCCACCAACAATCATCAATCCATGGCTTGCCAGAAATAACGGGTGCCTCCAACTAACATCAAACCTGGGGGAGTTTTGTTTGCAATTATTTTTTATTTGATTTTGATCTTTTGATCATGGGACTGGGCATCCCAGTTACCAGCCATTTTCTCGTGAATGATGAGCGGAGTCCACTCATCGTGAGAATAACCCACCTAGCATGGAAGATACTGCTAGCCCCTAGTCGCTACAGGAGCGATTCGGGCATACAAAACATATTATTATTTGAAGGTTTAGAGTTTGGCACATGCAAATTTACTTGGAACGGCAGGTAAATACCGCATATAGGTAGATATGGTGGACACTCATGGAAGAAACTTGGTTCAAGGAATTTGGATGCACAAGCAGTATTCCCGCTTAGTATAGATGTTTTGGCTAGCAAAGGATTCTAAATAGCAAGCAGCACATGTTAGAGGATCCATAACAATATAACTTCTATACAAATATACCCAAGCATAACTCATTATGTTGTCTTCCTTGTCCAACTTCAACTAATTTGCTCAGGTTTGAAAATAATTAACGGGGATCACAATCATAGAAGATGTCCAAGATAGTATATTTATATGTGAAATCTCTCTACCTTCAATATTCTTTCATGAATTGTTCAAGTGACCAATACAATGTTTGCTAACCTTCAAAAAATTTACCACCTCTACTTCCTATATGTGAAGGCATCACTCCCCATGGGATAAGCATATCAAACATATATAATTTCAGATTTATGACATTCAAATCATTCAACCATTTACTCATAGGATATAAGTGAAGCACACGAGTAAATGACAAACTACTCCAAAAAGATATAAGTGAAGATTAATGAGTAGTTAAATAATTATGTAGCTATGTGAAGACTCTCTCCCATTTAAGAATTTCAGATCTTGATACTTCATTCAAACAGCAAGCAAAGCTAAAGAAAATAAAATGACGCTCCAAGCAAAACACATATCATGTGGTGAATAAAAATATAGCTCCAAGTAAAGTTACCGATGAATGAAGACGAAAGAGGGGATGCCATCCGGGGCATCCCCAAGCTTAGGATCTTGGTTGTCCTTGAATATTACCTTGGGGTGCCTTGGGCATCCCCAAGATTAGGCTCTTTCCACTCCTATTCCGTAGTCCATTGAATCTTTACGCAAAACTTGAAAACTTCACAACACAAAACTTAACAGAAAACTCGTAAGCTCCGTTAGCGAAAGAAAACAAAACACCACTTCAAGGTATTGTAATGAACTCATTCTTTATTTATATTGGTGTTAAACCTACTATATTCCAACTTCTCTATGATTTATAAACTATTTTACTAGCCAAAGAGTCATCAAAATAAGCAAACAACACACGAAAAACAGAATCTGTCAAAAACAGAACAGTCTGTAGTAATCTGTATCAAACGTATACTTATGGAACTCAAAAAATTCTAAAATAAATTTTTGGACCTGAGGAATTTGTCTAGTAATCATCTTCAAAAAGAATCAACTAAATAGCACTCTCCAATAAAAAGTTTTAGCTAATCTCGTGAGCGCTAAAGTTTCTGTTTTTTACAGCATGATCATAAAGACTTCACCCAAGTCTTCCCAAAGGTTCTACTTGGCACAAACACTAATTAAAACATAAAACCACATCTAAACAGAACCTAGATGGATTATTTATTACTAAACAGAACCAAAAATCAAGAAACTAAAATAAAATTGGGTGCCTCCCAACAAGCGCTAACGTTTAATGCCCCTAGCTAGGCATGATGATTTCAATGATGCTCGCATAAAAGATAAGAATTGAAACATAAAGAGAGCATCATGAAGAATATAACTAGCACAGTCAAGTCTAACCCACTTCCTATGCATAGGGATTCTGCGAGAAAACAACTTATGGGAACAATAATCAACTAGCATAGGAAGGCAAAACAAGCATAACTTCAAAACTTTAAGCACATAGAGAGGAAACTTGATATTATTGCAATTCCTACAAGCATATATTCCTCCCTCATAATAATTTTCAGTAGCATCATGAATGAATTCAACAATATAACCAACACCTAAAGCATTCTTTTCATGATCTACTTGCATAGAATTTTTATTACTCCACATAAGCAAAATTCTTCTCATGAATAGTAGTGGGAGCAAACTCAACAAAATAACTATCATATGATTGAAAATTAAGATCAAGATGACAAGTTTCATGGTTATCATTATTATTTAAAGCATACGTGTCATCACAATAATCATCATAGATAGGTGGCATGCCTTCATCATAGTAAATTTGCTCATCATAGCTTGGGGGACAAAAAATATCATCTCCATCAAACATAGCTTCCCCAAGCTTGTGGCTTTGCATATCATTAGCATCAAGGATATTCAAGGAATTCATACTAACAACATTGCAATCATGCTCATCATTCACATTTTCTATGCCAAGCATTTTATGTAATTCTTCTTCTAACACTTTGGCACAATTTTCCTTACCATCATACTCACGAAAGATATTAAAAAGATGAAGCGTATGAGGTAAACTCAATTCCAATTTTTAGTTTTCTTTTATAAAATAAACTAGTGCTAAAACAAGAAACAAAAAGATTCGATTGCAAGATCTAAAGATATACCTTCAAGCACTCACCTCCCTGGCAACGGCGCCAGAAAAGAGCTTAGTTGACGGGGAGTGAGTGCCGCTTCCCTAGCCTCCTCGGCAACGGCGCCAGAAACTGCTTGATGTCTACTACGCAACCTTCTTCTTGTAGGCGTTGTTGGGCCTCCTCTTCTCCACTAAGGCCCATCTTGGCCCATTAAATTCCCCGGGGGGTTCCGGTAACCCCCCGGTACTCCGGTATATGTCCTAATCACCCCGAAACCATTCCGGTGTCCGAACATAGTCGTCCAATATATCGATCTTTATGTCTCGACCATTTCGAGACTCCTCGTCATGTCCGTGATCACATACGGGACTCCGAACTACCTTCGGTACATCAAAACATAAAAACTCATAATACAATCGTCACCGAAACTTTAAGCGTGCGGACCCTACGGGTTCGAGAACTATGTAGACATGACCGAGACATGTCTCCGGTCAATAACCAATAGCGGAACCTGGATGCTCATATTGGCTCCTACATATTCGACGAAGATCTTTATCGGTCAAACCGCATAACAACATACGTTCCCTTTGTCATCGGTATGTTACTTGCCCGAGATTCGATCGTCGGTATCCTAATACCTAGTTCAATCTCGTTACCGGCAAGTCTCTTTACTCGTTCCGTAATACATCATCCCGAAACTAACTCATTAGTTACAATGCTTGCAAGGCTTATAGTGATGTGCATTACCGAGTGGGCCCAGAGATACCTCTCCGACAATCGGAGTGACAAATCCTAATCTCGAAATACGCCAACCCAACAAGTACCTTCGGAGACACCTGTAGAGCACCTTTATAATCACCCAGTTACGTTGTGACGTTTGGTAGCACACAAAGTGTTCCTCCGGTAAACGGGAGTTGCATAATCTCATAGTCATAGGAACATGTATAAGTCATGAAGAAAGCAATAGCAACATACTAAACGATCAAGTGCTAAGCTAACGGAATGGGTCAAGTCAATCACATCATTCTCCTAATGATGTGATCCCGTTAACCAAATGACAACTCATGTCTATGGCTAGGAAACATAACCATCTTTGATTAACGAGCTAGTCAAGTAGAGGCATACTAGTGACACTCTGTTTGTCTATGTATTCACACATGTATCATGTTTCCAGTTAATACAATTCTAGCATGAATAATAAACATTTATCATGATATAAGGAAATAAATTATAACTTTATTATTGCCTCTAGGGCATATTTCCTTCAGTCTCCCACTTGCACTAGAGTCAATAATCTAGATTACATAGTAATGATTCTAACACCCATGGAGCCTTGGTGCTGATCATGTTTTGCTCGTGGAAGAGGCTTAGTCAATGGGTCTGCAACATTCAGATCCGTATGTATCTTGCAAATCTCTATGTCTCCCACCTGGACTTGGTCCCGGATGGAATTGAAGCGTCTCTTGATGTGCTTGGTCCACTTGTGAAATCTGGATTCCGTTGCCATGGCAATTGCACCAGTATTGTCACAGAAGATTTTCATTGGACCCGATGCACTAGGTATGACACCTAGATCGGATATGAACTCCTTCATCCAGACTCCTTCATTTGCTTCTTCCGAAGCAGCTATGTACTCCGCTTCACACGTAGATCCTGCCACGACGCTTTGTTTAGAACAGCACCAACTGACAGCTCCACCGTTCAATATAAACACGTATCCGGTTTGCGATTTAGAATCGTCCGGATCAGTGTCAAAGCTTGCATCAACATAACCATTTACGATGAGCTCTTTGTCACCTCCATAAACGAGAAACATATCCTTAGTCCTTTTCAGGTATTTTAGGATGTTCTTGACCGCTGTACAGTGATCCACTCCTGGATTACTTTGGTACCGCCCTGCTAAACTAATAGCAAGGCACACATCAGGTCTGGTACACAGCATTGCATAGTTGATAGAGCCTATGGCTGAAGCATCGGGAACATCTTTCATTTTCTCTCTATCTTCTGCAGTGGTCGGGCATTGAGTCTTACTCAACTTCACACCTTGTAACACATGCAAGAACCCTTTCTTTGCTTGATCCATTTCGAACTTCTTCAAAACTTTGTCAAGGTATGTGCTTTGTGAAAGTCCAATTAAGCGTCTAGATCTATCTCTATAAATCTTGATGCCCAATATGTAAGCAGCTTCATCGAGGTCCTTCATTGAAAAACTCTTATTCAAGTATCATTTTATGCTATCCAGAAATTCTATATCATTTCCAATCAACAATATGTCATCCACATATAATATTAGAAATGCTACAGAGCTCCCACTCACTTTCTTGTAAATACAGGCTTCTCCAAAAGTCTGTATAAAACCATATGCTTTGATCACACTATCAAAGCGTTTATTCCAACTCCGACAGGCTTGCACCAGTCCATAAATGGATCGCTGGAGCTTGCACACTTTGTTAGCTCCCTTTGGATCGATAAAACCTTCAGGTTGCATCATATACAACTCTTCTTCCAGGAATCCATTCAGGAATTCAGTCTTTACATCCATTTGCCAAATTTCATAATCATAAAATGCGGCAATTTCTAACATGATTCGGACGAACTTAAGCATCGCTACGGGTGAGAAGGTCTCATCGTAGTCAATCCCTTCAACTTGTCAAAAACCTTTCGCAACAAGTCGAGCTTTATAGACAGTAATATTACCGTCAGCGTCAGTCTTCTTCTTGAAGATCCATTTATTCTCAATTGCTTGCCGATCATCGGGCAAGTCAACCAAAGTCCACACTTTGTTTTCATACATGGAACCCATCTCAGATTTCATGGCCTCAAGCCATTTTGCGGAATCTGGGCTCACCATCGCTTCTTCATAGTTCGTAGGTTTGTCATGGTCTAGTAACATGACCTCCAGAACAGGATTACCGTACCACTCTGGTGCGAATCTCACTCTGGTTGACCTACGAGGTTGGGTAGTAACTTGATCTGAAGTTTCATGATCATCATCATTAGCTTCCTCACTAATTGGTGTAGGTGTCACAGGAACCGGTTTCTGTGATGAACTACTTTCCAATAAAGGAGCATGTACAGTTACCTCATCAAGTTCTACTTTCCTCCCACTCACTTCTTTCGAGAGAAACTCCTTCTCTAGAAAGGATCCATTCTTGGCAACGAATGTCCTGCCTTCGGATCTGTGGGTGTACCCAACAGTTTCCTTTGGGTATCCTATGAAGACACATTTCTCCGATTTGGGTTCGAGCTTATCAGGTTGAAGCTTTTTCACATAAGCATCGTAGCCCCAAACTTTAAGAAATGACAACTTTGGTTTCTTGCCAAACCATAGTTCATAAGGTGTCGCCTCAACGGATTTTGATGGTGCCCTATTTAACGTGAATGCAGCTGTCTCTAGGGCATAACCCCAAAACAATAGCGGTAAATCAGTAAGAGACATCATAGATCGCACCATATCTAGTAAAGTACGATTACGACGTTCGGACACACCATTACGCTGTGGTGTTCCAGGTGGCGTGAGTTGCGAAACTATTCCGCATTGTTTCAAATGTAGACCAAACTCGTAACTCAAATATTCTCCTCCACGATCAGATCCTAGAAACTTTATTTTCTTGTTACGATGATTTTCAACTTCACTCTGAAATTCTTTGAACTTTTCAAATGTTTCAGACTTATGTTTCATTAAGTAGATATACCCATATCTGCTTAAATCATCTGTGAAGGTGAGAAAATAACGATACCCGCCGCGAGCCTCAACATTCATTGGACCACATAATCAGTATGTATGATCTCCAACAAATCAGTTGCTTGCTCCATAGTTCCGGAGAACGGCGTTTTAGTCATCTTGCCCATGAGGCACGGTTCGCAAGTACCAAGTGATTCATAATCAAGTGATTCCAAAAGTCCATCAGTATGGAGTTTCTTCATGCACTTTACACCAATATGACCCAAATGGCAGTGCCACAAATAAGTTGCACTATCATTATCAACTCTGCATCTTTTGGATTCAACATTATGAATATGTGTATCACTACTTTCGAGATTCAACAAGAATAGACCACTCTTCAAGGGTGCATGACCATAAAAGATATTACTCATATAAATAGAACAACCATTATTCTCAGATTTAAATGAATAACCGTCTCGCATCAAACAAGATCCAGATATAATGTTCATGCTCAACGCTGGCACCAAATAACAATTATTCAGGTCTAAAATTAATCCCGAAGGTAGATGTAGAGGTAGCGTGCCGACGGCGATCACATCGACTTTGGAACCATTTCCCATGCGCATTGTCACCTCGTCCTTAGCCAGTCTTCGCTTAATACGTAGTCCCTGTTTCGAGTTGCAAATATTAGCAACAGAACCAGTATCAAATACCCAGGTGCTACTGCGAGCTCTGGTAAGGTACACATAAATAACATGTATATCACATATACCTTTGTTCACCTTGCCATCCTTCTTATCCGCCAAATACTTGGGGTAGTTCCGCTTCAAGTGACCAGTCTGCTTGCAGTAGAAGCACTCAGTCTCAGGCTTAGGTCCACACTTGTGTTTCTTCTCTTGAGCAGCAACTTGTTTGCTGTTCTTCTTGAAGTTCCCCTTCTTCTTCCCTTTGCCCTTTTTCTTGAAACTGGTGGTCTTATTGACCATCAACACTTGATGCTCCTTCTTGATTTCTACCTCCGCAGCCTTTAGCATTGCGAAGAGCTCGAGAATTGTCTTATCCATCCCTTGCATATTATAATTCATCACGAAGCTCTTGTAGCTTGGTGGCAGTGATTGAAGAATTCTGCCAATGACACTATCATCCAGAAGATTAACTCCCAGTGGAATCAAGTGATTGTTATACCTAGACATTTTGAGTATATGTTCACTAACAGAACTATTCTCCTCCATCTTGCAGCTGTAGAACTTATTGGAGACTTCATATCTCTCAACCCGGGCATTTGCTTGAAATATTAACTTCAACTCCTGGAACATCTCATATGCTCCATGACGTTCAAAACGTCGTTGAAGCCCCGGTTCTAAGCCGTAAAGCATGGCACACTGAACTATCGAGTAGTCATCATCTTTGCTCTGCCAGACGTTCTTAACGTCGATAGTTGCATCTGCAGCAGGCCTGGCACCCAGCGGTGCTTCCAGGACGTAATTCTTCTGTGCAGCAATGAGGATAATCCTCAAGTTACGGACCCAGTCCGTGTAATTGCTACCATCATCTTTCAACTTTGCTTTCTCAAGGAACGCACTAAAATTTAACGGAACAACAGCATGGGCCATCTATCTACAATCAACATAGACAAGCAAAATACTATCAGGTACTAAGTTCATGATAAATTTAAGTTCAATTAATCATATTACTTAAGAACTCCCACTTAGATAGACATCCCTCTAATCATCTAAGTGATCACGTGATCCAAATCAACTAAACCATGTCCGACCATCACGTGAGATGGAGTAGTTTTCAATGGTGAACATCACTATGTTGATCATATCTACTATATGATTCACGCTCGACCTTTCGGTGTCAGTGTTCCGAGGCCATATCTGCATATGCTAGGCTCGTCAAGTTTAACCCGAGTATTCTGCGTGTGCAAAACTGGCTTGCACCCGTTGTAGATGAACGTAGAGCTTATCACACCCGATCATCACATGGTGTCTCGGCACGACGAACTTTGGCAACGGTGCATACTCAGGGAGAACACTTTTATCTTGAAATTTAGTGAGAGATCATCTTATAATGCTACCGTCAATCAAAGCAGAATAAGATGCATAAATGATAAACATCACATGCAATCAATATAAGTGATATGATATGGCCATCATCATCTTGTGCTTGTGATCTCCATCTCCGAAGCACCGTCATGATCACCATCGTCACCGGCGCGACACCTTGATCTCCATCGTAGCATCGTTGTCGTCTCGCCAACTATTGCTTCTACGACTATCGCTACCGCTTAGTGATAAAGTAAAGCATTACAGGGCGATTGCATTGCATACAATAAAGCGACAACCATATGGCTCCTGCCAGTTGCCGATAACTCGGTTACAAAACATGATCATCTCATACAATAAAATATAGCATCATGTCTTGACCATACCACATCACAACATGCCCTGCAAAAACAAGTTAGACGTCCTCTACTTTGTTGTTGCAAATTTTACGTGGCTGCTACGGGCTGAGCAAGAACCGTTCTTACCTACGCATCAAAACCACAACGATAGTTCGTCAAGTTAGTGCTGTTTTAACCTTCTCAAGGACCGGGCGTAGCCACACTCGGTTCAACTAAAGTTGGAGAAACTGACACCCGCCAGCCACCTGTGTGCAAAACACGTCGGTAGAACCAGTCTCGCATAAGCGTACGCGTAATGTCGGTCCGGGCCTCTTCATCCAACAATACCGCCGAACCAAAGTATGACATGCTGGTAAGCAGTATGACTTGTATCGCCCACAACTCACTTGTGTTCTACTCGTGCATATAACATCTACGCATAAAACCTGGCTCGGATGCCAGTGTTGGGGAACGCAGTAATTTCAAAAAAATTCCTACGCACACACAGGATCATGGTGATGCATAGCAATGAGAGGGGAGAGTGTTGTCTACGTACCCTCGTACACCGAAAGCGGAAGCGTTATGATAACGCGGTGGATGTAGTCGTACGTCTTCACGATCCGTCTGATCCAAGTACCGAACGTACGACACCTCCGAGTTCAGCACACGTTCAGCTCGATGACGTCCCACGAACTCCGATCCAGCAGAGCTTCACGGGAGAGTTCCGTCAGCACGACGGCGTGATGACGGTGATGATGTTGCTACCGACGCAGGGCTTCGCCTAAGCACCGCTACGATATGACCGAGGTGGAATATGGTCGAGGGGGGCACCGCACATGGCTAAGAGATCAAGAGATCAATTGTTGTGTCTAGAGGTGCCCCCTGCCCCCGTATATAAAGGATCAGGGGGAGGAGGCCGGCGGCCAGGAGGAGGGCGCGCCAGGGAGGAGTCCTACTCCCACCGGGAGTAGGACTCCCTCTTTTCCTAGTTGGAGTAGGAGGGGAAAGGAAGGGAAGGAGAGAGGGGGAAGGAAAGGGGGCACCGCCCCCTCCTTGTCCAATTCGGACAAGAGGGGGAGGGGGCGCGCGGCCTGCCCTAGCCGCCCCTCCTCTTCTCCACTAAGGCCCATCTTGGCCCATTAAATTCCCCGGGGGGTTCCGGTAACCCCCCGGTACTCCGGTATATGTCCTAATCACCCCGAAACCATTCCGGTGTCCGAACATAGTCGTCCAATATATCGATCTTTATGTCTCGACCATTTCGAGACTCCTCGTCATGTCCGTGATCACATACGGGACTCCGAACTACCTTCGGTACATCAAAACATAAAAACTCATAATACAATCGTCACCGAAACTTTAAGCGTGCGGACCCTACGGGTTCGAGAACTATGTAGACATGACCGAGACATGTCTCCGGTCAATAACCAATAGTGGAACCTGGATGCTCATATTGGCTCCTACATATTCGACGAAGATCTTTATCGGTCAAACCGCATAACAACATACGTTCCCTTTGTCATCGGTATGTTACTTGCCCGAGATTCGATCGTCGGTATCCTAATATCTAGTTCAATCTCGTTACCGGCAAGTCTCTTTACTCGTTCCGTAATACGTCATCCCGCAACTAACTCATTAGTTACAATGCTTGCAAGGCTTATAGTGATGTGCATTACCGAGTGGGCCCAGAGATACCTCTCCGACAATCGGAGTGACAAATCCTAATCTCGAAATACGCCAACCCAACAAGTACCTTCAGAGACACCTGTAGAGCACCTTTATAATCACCCAGTTACGTTGTGACATTTGGTAGCACACAAAGTGTTCCTCCGGTAAACGGGAGTTGCATAATCTCATAGTCATAGGAACATGTATAAGTCATGAAGAAAGCAATAGCAACATACTAAACGATCAAGTGCTAAGCTAACGGAATGGGTCAAGTCAATCACATCATTCTCCTAATGATGTGATCCCGTTAACCAAATGACAACTCATGTCTATGGCTAGGAAACATAACCATCTTTGATTAACGAGCTAGTCAACTAGAGGCATACTAGTGACACTCTATTTGTCTATGTATTCACACATGTATCATGTTTCCGGTTAATACAATTCTAGCATGAATAATAAACATGTATCATGATATAAGGAAATAAATTATAACTTTATTATTGCCTCTAGGGCATATTTCCTTCATCAAGATGCCAGGAAGTTGTTGTGTCATCACGGTCACTTGCGAGGATAAGGATGCGGTGTGCTCTCTCGAGCGCGCCTACCAGGCTTCGGCGGTCGAGGACCTAGACAACGATGGTGCTGTCTACCCTCCTGAGGCTGTCCCTAAGAAGAAGAAGCAGCTGCACAGCGAAGGACCTCAGGAGGTCGGGGCATCCGGCGGTGCTGGCTCAAGCCCTTCGCCCACTGATGGGGTGCCTTCCCCTCACGCATAGGAAGGCATGCCCGGTGCCCCTCTCAGGCTGGGCTCGGGGGCTCTCCTCTGGAGGTCCTCCGACCTGGCCAGCGTCACGAGGGAGTTGCCTGGGCACCACGTGGAGGCGTGCTTCAGCACGCGCTTCGGTGAGGAAAGCGCAGGGCGCAAGGCACCAGGCGCAAAGGAGTTCATCACCAAGGCAACCGAGGAGCTTCAAGAAGCAAGAGCTATGCGAGGCGACCGTGGCCCACCACCCGGCGTAGCTCTCTACCCCAGCGAGGACAGCGAGCTACGTGCCTGCATCAACATCCCTGGGCTCAACAGGGCCACGTCTCAAGAGCTCTTCTAGCCGTCCCGCGTTGGCCGGTGCGAGGGCCAAATTCACAGCTATGTCCGCATGCCTTTCGGCTTGCTGAACAGGGCTGTCATGCATCAGCGCCATTGTCACATCCCTAGAGTATTGCTTGTAATTAGTTGCATTTCCATCCATGCATCATCTTTATATTTTGCCTAAACTTGAAATGGGGATGTTCAAACCCTAGCACCAAATGAAATCCAACTAGGATCAAAATGAAATATTTTCAATGAACCCAAAATGTCCTGCGGAAATGTTCATCATTTCTGATAAAGGTAAAACCTCTGCCAAAAATGATGAACATATTTCTAGGTCATTTCTGGATTTTGGAATTAACTCATATTTTATTGGAATTAGGGCATTTAAATCTTATAAATTTTTAAATGCTCTAATAATTCTGAAACTAGTTGAGGGTTGTTGGGAATAATTTCGACAGTGCCCACAAATATTTTCAAGAGTTTTAAAAATGGTTTAGTTTTTAAACTAAATCAAAACAGAGGAAAATCAATAGAAAACAGAAACATAATTAGAAAAGAGAGACAGAGAGGACTCACCTGGGCCACTTACCTGGCCTGGCACTTTGCCGGCCCAGCCCACTGGCGCCTACCAGTCGCCACTTACCTCGCGCCAGAAGGGCGCAGCGCGCGTGGCCGTCGCTCGCGAGCACGAGCCTCGCCAGCTCCTACTTGCCGCCGAGGGTTTGGACGCCTCCCCGAGTGCCACACACTCCCCCTAGACCCATGCACCTCTCCCCTCTCTCCCGGGACCCCCTGCCCCTCCTCTGCTCTCTTCCCGCAACGCCACCGTCGATGCCACTCGCCGCCACCACGGCCACCGGCTTCCACACGTCCCTCCGACGCACCAAGACGCTCAGACGTCGACCTTTACGCCGTCTCCGCCAAGCCGCGTGAGCAGACGCGCCCTGCAGCGGCTCCCCCGACCTCTTCTTCACCGTCAGCTGCCGCGGATCTCCACCATCGACTTGCCGCCATCCGAGCTTCCCCGAGCACGTTGGCCATCCCTACAGCAGCGCTGTGAGCCCCCGAGCGTTTTCCCCCTCTCCCCGCGGTCAATCCCCTCCTCTAGCCCACCTAGCCACCGGAGCCGAGAGCTCTGTGCCGCCGGCCATGGCGCCGCCGTGGCCGGAGCCCGAACCAGCCGCTCCCGCACGCGTCATCATTCTCCTCGCCTCTCCAGGAGCCCGTAGCCACCACCAGATCCTCCCCATATGCGCAACAGCCACCGCCCGAGCTCGCCCGAGCTCCGGCCGCCGCCGCAAGCTCCGTTCCGGCGAGCTCTGGCGCCCCCGCGGCCACCCACCTGCTCCTCTGGATGCGGGAGAGCACGAGCTAAGCCCCGGTGGTCTCCACGCGTCCAGCCGCCGCCTGTAGCTCAAGTCCGGCGAGCCACCGCCGCTCTGGGTCATCGTCGTCTTCTAACCGCCGGCGCATCCGACGTGGCCATCATTAGCGCTAATCCCCGCATAATCAGCCACCTCACTGCCACTGACAGCGGGCCCACCTCGTGTCAAACCCAGTTAGCGTTGGATTTGACCGGGTTTGTCCGGTGTGACATTGACCTGGACCGCGCCTGTTGACTTGCTATCGTCGTGCTGTCATCATGCCGATGCAGTAAATGTTTTCTGGAGTTTTAAATAAATCAGAAATGATTATTTATTTTAGAAAATGTCCAAAACTTCTAAAATTCATAGAAATTAAACCATAACTCCAAATCAAATAAACTATATATGAAAAATGATCAGAAAAATCAAATCTTTCCATCTGCACCATTTTCATGCATGTTAGAACAACTTATGGCTGCTGTTTAGGACAAATCAAATAAATGGCATTTGATTTTCACATATGGAGTTTGAATTTGAACCTTCGGTTCAAACCAACTTCATTTAAATCATTGTCAGCGGCATTAGCTCAAACCACATCATATTGCCATGTCATGATCATGCATCATATTGTTGCATTGGATTGATTGTGTTCCTTCTCTGTCGCCGGTATTTGTCCCCTCTCAGTAGACGTGTTTCCGACGATGAGTTTGATGACACCGACGAAGAGATATATTATCTTCGGAAGTGCCAGGCAAGCAAAACCCCCCTTGTTCATTCCGATACAATCCCACTCTCTCGCTTTTGCTCTCTTTCACTGCATTAGGACAACAACGTTTCAACTGTTACATGCTGCGGTAGTTTAACCCCTTTCCTCTGCATGACCTATCATTGCCACAGTAAATAGATAGAGCCCTGATGTGCCTACCCATTCATGCTTTTTGTCATGCCTGCTAGTGCTTAGAGTTGAGTGAGGTCTGATTCATCGGGGATGAATTGGAATGTGGTGAACATGTCTTATTGTTGAGAGCTAAGTGTGTGAACATGATTTGGTAAAGGTAGCGGTGAGAGGCCATGTAGGAGTACATGGTGGGTTGTCTCATTGAAACAGTCCTTAGGAACTGAGTTCTGTGTTTGTGATCCATGAACAGTTACTACCACACATTGGGTTCCAGTAACTCGACCCCTCTTGGCTTATTAATCGCCTCGATCTTTGTCCAAGAGTTGCAACTAGTTTCTGGTGTTTGTAGGATATGTGTTGGGGGCCATGCGTAGTGCCGACCCTAGGGGTGGGCTATGATGCGGTAGAGACATGAGGCACGGTGTACCGAGACGCCCGTTTGGTGCCTCGAGAAGCCTACTCTCATCGTTTGGGGCCGTGACCGAAACCCCGGCCGGATCTCCTTGCGGATGGACCCGAATAGGCGATAAACCTGGACTAGAGACTTGTGTGGTTAGTCAAGTCGTGGCCGACTCCCTCGCCAGGCTTCCGCTTGAAGGTTGCCGAGATACACGACGTGTACATGGTGGTAAGTGGTGACAGCGTGTGTGAAGAAGTACACCCCTGCAGGGTTATAAATGACCTATTCGAATAGCCGCGTCCGCGGTAAAGGACTTCTGGGCTGCTTATACAGTTCATAGACAAGTGGAAGTGGATACTCTAAAATGCGCAAGATAAGCGTGAGTGCTATGGATGGTGTTATACATTAACAAATTTCCATCTGCCACATAACTGCGGGCACGACTTTCGAAAGATAATACCCTCCAGGGGTGTCCCAACTTAGCCCATCACAAGCTCTCACGATCAACGAAGGATATTCCTTCTCCCGGAAAGACCCGATCAGTCTCGGAATCCCGGTTACAAGGCATTTCGACAATGGTAAAACAAGACCAGCAAGACCACCCGACTGTGCCAACAAATCCCGATAGGAGCTTCACATATCTCGTTCTCAGGGCACACCGGATGAGCACTCCGTACAACTAAAACGAGACCTCAAGTTTCCCCAAGGTGGCGCTGCAAAGGACTCTAGTTCGGACCAACACTCAAAGGAGCACTGGCCCGGGGGGGTAAATAAAGATGACTCTCGGGCTCGCGAAAACCCAAGGGAAAGGCTTAGGTGAGGCAAATGTAAAACCAAGGTTGGGCCTTGCTGGAGGAGTTTTATTTAAAGCGAACTGTCAAGGGGGTCCCATAACCCCAACCGCGTAAGGAACGCAAAATCAAGGAACATAACACCGGTATGACAGAAACTAGGGCGGCAAGAGTGGAACAAAACACCAGGCATAAGGCCGAGCCTTCACCCTTTACCAAGTATATAGATGCATTAATTAAATAAGAGATATTGTGATATCCCAACATAACCATATTCCAACATGGAGCAATCTTGAACTTCACCTGCAACTAAAAACGCTATAAGAGGGGTTGAGCAAAAGCGGTAACATAGCCAAACAACGGTTTGCTAGGAAGGTGGGTTAGAGACTTGACATGGCAATATGGGAGGCATGATATGACAAGTGGTAGGTAGCACGACATAGCGATAGAGCGAAAAACTAGCAAGCAAAGATAGAAGTGATATCGAGGGTAATGGTCATCTTGCCTGAAATCCCACTAGGAAGAAGAATGATCCCCGAAGTAGACGTACCAACGTAGTCGAACGGATTCTCACAATCACAACGTAACCGGAACTATCAAGGAGAAGCGCAACCGGGAAGAAGCAAACATCATAGTAAACAACCATCTCATAAACATGGCATGATGCACAATCAAGTATGATGCATGTCCGGTTTAATGAGGCATGGCATGGCAAAGTGCACAAACAATACTACAAATTAAGTGGAGCTCAATATGCAACGAGTTATATATTGATGAAATACCACATCAATTATTTAGTTTTCTCTCGTTTATGTACCCAACAATATTAAATGTTATTAAACAGGGCAAGGGGTGAAGCATATGAAAACAACTCATTTAAGCAAGTTTAAATGAGGCCGGAAATAACAAACAACAATTCCGGAAAATCCCCATATGCATATTTCAAAGTTGGTACTGTTCTGACTAAAACACCATTTTAATGTTGTTAAACAGGGAAATAAAGTGGACCATGTTAATCTATGCATTTTTCTACCCTATTTGCATATAAAGTTTATTAAATTTGGAGCTACGTTTATTTAGTTATGAATTAAAGCATTTTAGCATGCTATTTATGCAAGATAATAGCAAACAACAAGTTTAACATTTTTAACATGGAAGAAAGTAGCATATTATGAAACTAGATGAAATTCCAAGCATTTTTCATATAAATTTTGTTTTAATATGTTGCATGGTTAGTGAGATATTAAATGCATGAAGTCTAGGGGTTTTCTGTAAAACTGTACGCTCCAGATAATTGGAAAATCGCAGATCTGTAAAAAAACATGTGTGGGCCGAATCTGGAACAGGGGCCGAACAGGGCAGGCACTGGGGGCAGCTCACCCATGGGCTTCAGCCCGTTTGTAGAGAGGCTTCGCAGGCCGGCGGATCTGGCGAAGAAGAGCTGGGCCTTGGCGATTGGCGCGGTCAACGCGGGCAGGACCCGGTCGAGCGAGGCGCTCGCTGCTGCTGCTCGATGCAGGGAAGCGGAGGACGCAACGACGGCATGCTTGGCGAAGGGCGGTGCGACGAGGGACTTGGCGCGGCGCTGGAGAGGAGGCAGGCTGGATCGAGCGGGCACGCTGGGCCTTGGTCAACGCGACCACGAAGCAGAGGAGGCAGGGGATCAAAGCTGACGTGCCTCCTTCGACTGCTCGAAGCAGAGTCGAGGCCACGGTGCCGCTGGATCTGGCGAGAGGAGGTCGGAGATGGCTTGTTCTAGCGAGATACGAGGCCATGGCCGCTGGCAAGGCAGCTTCTCCCCGTCCGGCAAGACGACAGGAGTGCGAGGACGACGGGTCTCGACGGCGGAGAGGTGTAGTGTGGCGCTCGAGCAGCAAGGCGGCGGGACTTGCAGGGATGAACCAGGCGAGGCTGCAGATGTTCTTGGAGGTCGGGCACGGCACGGCGACGGCGAGGATCTCTCCGACGAGGCAGGCCCAGGTCCAGTGGTAGGGGCTTCCATGGTAGCTCCAGGGTACCTGAGACAGAGAAGGAAGAATCGGGCATGAGAGAGAGAGGGAGGAGGAAGGAAGGAAGAGGGGAGGAGAAACGTGCAATGGGGAACGGAGCTCATTTGCTGGTCCAGCAACTCGGCTTTCTGCCGGATGCGGGCGCGGGGCTCCGGGCGAGCACCTGCTCGGGAGAGGATCGAGGAGGCTTGTGAGGTTGGGCATTGGGTGGATCGAGGGGAGGAGATGGTCGGCCCGCGCTGAAAACGATGGAGATTGTCGGGTCGGCTGGATCGGGAGGGATCCCGAGGAAAATGGAGTGGCGGCGGCGCACTGAAACAGAGGGAATTGGTCTAGGGTTTGTCAAAATGGGTAGGGATTTATCTGCTATATATACCAGGTGGGATAGGTTATGGGCTAATCCTGTCCGTCCGATTGTAATCGGGCGGTCGAGAATAAATAGGTTAGGTAGCCCAAATAAGAAGCCGGAGATATTTTAGGGATCTTTGGGGATGACCCGTATTCAACGGTAACGACAGCCTGGTTCGGATTCGGGACAGCTTCCGGACGCGCGCGAGGTGGTTAGTGCACTATGCGGAGAGGGTCAAACGGTCGGATAACAAAAGAACGGTTGGTCTGAGAAAGGTCACTGGAGGCGAGGAGGGACGCGACAACTACAAACGAATGCGGGTTTTATAGAAACATGCAAATGCAATGCGTATGATGTCATGATGAAATGCAACAAACAAATAAATTACACAACTGATATGCAAAACATGGAAGCCCTCTGAAGCGTCGGTCTTGAGGCGTCACAACACTCCTCCACTTACAAGAGATCTCGTCCCGAGATCTAAGGATGGCACCGGAGAGAAGCGGAAGAGCAAGAGGTAAAACAAAGTTGCTTCTTTGACAAACGAGTGAAACCGCGAACCTTGAGAGGTTGCACAAATTGAAAGAAATAATACAATGGAGATGAACGAGATTGCAAATTCTCCGTTGGACAAGAGGAACAAGGAACACCATCGGAATCTTGCAGGTTGAGGATATGAATGACGAGCCCAAAGGTCAAAAAGCATTTGAAACACTCTGATCAAAAGGGGATGAGATATAAAGAATTGGGCAGCACTTCGGTTAAAAGAGGGGCAACATTTGAGACGATGAAAAGGACTTGAAAAGAGGACAAGACACTCCGGTTAAATGGATAAGCAAGGAAAAGAATCTGATCTTAGCCAAAACAAGGTGATGGGTGACGAGAGCAACATCACAATGCCTCCGCAACGAAAGAATGAAATGGAATGAACAGAGAAAAGAACAACATAGTGTACCACCAAGAACTTGAAAGAGCATGCTTACGAGAAATGTTGGATCGTTGGAAAGAAAAGAACGGAGAAGAAAAAGAGAACTTCTACCATAATTGAATTTGAAAAGCATCCTGACAAGAGGGATTGAACGGAGTTGTTGGAAACCAACAACGAAAAGAATAAGCTTGTAGTGGGCTTATGGAAACATCTCAACATTATGAGGTGACAAATGGCTACTAAAGGAAGCCATTGATTTGAGTGAGAGCACCATGGCAATGAGGAACTTCTTTCACCAAGAGGATAGGAGAAAACTTGGATAATTGATAAGCACCATAATAGCAACATTTCTTAGGGAAGGCTTTAGGTGAAACATGACACAAGATAACTCCAGCGAAGAGATTGGTGGATTTAAAATATCTCATTCTTGACAACATGTGAATCATGAAACACGAACTCAAATTGTCAAGAATGACATAACACCACCTCAAATGATAAGGTAGAACGAATTTTACTTCAGAATGCAAGATGAAGAATGCTTGGACTCCTCAAGACAAAACATGTGTTGAGCACCCTGTTTAATTTTGAGTATAGCTTGGCGGATCATAACTTCGAGAGAAATCTTGAAGAACAAATGCAGAATGAAAAGAATCCTTGACGAACCACCATGTAGAGCCTCCATGAAGAACTCATGTAATAAAAGGAAGGAGAAGTTGAGAACACAAGGTGACGCCTTGCGATGATTTAGATGGAGCTCGCGAAGAGATAATGCGGAAAGCTGGGATCTCCGGAAAAGAAAAGATGAAGCATCTCGAATCGAAAATGTGACATGCTGAATAACTCTGGAAAGAAGAAACTAGATTACTTGGATGAAACAATAATAAGAATTATGTTATGCATATCCTTCACCAATTTAAATTGATGACAAGCAACGGATTTGGCATACTACTTATTCTCGTAGAAAGGATTAAGAGAGATATAGCGTAAACTTGGGACGGTCTTCAACGAACCACCAGTAGGATTGAAACAATGAATAAATTAATATGATAACATAGGAAGAGGAATCTCGAACGAACCACCGTAAGAATTGAAAATGAACGAAAAAAAGATAAAGAAACACAGGGAAGAATTAGCAAACGAACGAAGATACTTGTGAGATTTTAGATACAAGAGAATGAAGAGATGACAAGTAGACTAGAGAATACTTGAACGATGCACCGGAACAATCGGGGAATGGGAACTAAACTTTGAGAATGAATAAACCCGAAATGATGGCCTTCGTTGGAATAAAATGGAAAGAACTCATGAAATGCTCCGGGAGTATGAAAAGAATTCTCGCAATCGAAAATAATTATGAGAGGATGGCAACAAGTTAGAACCACGCATCTTCAATAGAATGGGTATGATTTGGAGGAAACTCTTCTTTGGTTTTCAAATCCGAGAATGACGACGAGAAACACGACCATGAATTATTGAGGCACTCTGGAATGAAGAATAAAAAAAGGTTGAACCAACGATGAAAAGAATGTGAAAGATCTTGGAGAAAGACATATGACTGATGACAATTCATTCTTACGTCAAACTTTTCAATGAATTTGAGAATAACTCCGGAAACAATAAGAAGAGTTGGGTAAGATCCTGGAAAAAGACATGTGGGTTAGGGCCCACTCAAAAGAAACACCGTTGGAATGATTTAAAAGAGAGATTGTGTCGGTTGATTTCAACGTCTTGAATGAGGTAACAACCTCGAAATAGGTTGAACGGATTGAGAATGGAAACACATGTCTTATGAGATATCTTCAGCACCCCGGAACAAATGAATAGCGAGAGGTGAAAGATTACGCGGTGCACCGGCATGAGAAAGCATTTGACACGAGGAAAGGAATATGATCAAGACTGAAAGCTTGAATTGGATCCACCGGAGAAGAAAAGAATGAAGAATGGTGAACTTGAAACTATTGAGCATCTTCATGGGAAATCACCGGATAAGAACATTGAAAGAGAAGAATGAAGAAACTTCGCATCAATAAAAAGGATACTTGATTAAGAAATCTGAGTCCTTGAAGAAAAGGGTGGGAGGGCGGGAAAACAAAGGCAACTTGGGGATGGATGAAACAAACAACGTTGGCAAACTGAGAGGTGATCTTGCGAATGTTGAAATGATCGGATCCACTTGAAGAGAAGCACGCCAGTTGGAAAAGAGTTGACATGACAACCTCAGTGAACAAAAAGGTTTAGCACTCCCATAGAAATATGAGAACACCATTTAGAAAAGGTATGGAATCCACATTTGACTTCGAAGCAACTCGAATACCACAACTCAAAACAAAACAAAGGATTTGGCTCGCAGAATAAGCCGGAACAAATACATACGATAGAGATTTACCCAATCCCATATCATGCATCTGTCGGAAAGATATTCTAGGAGCTACTTGAATTCCCACCTATAAACTCCCGAAACTTTCTGGTTATGCAATCAGGTGTTGGGGATACAGGGGAAGCATAATATCTCACCCAAACTAACAATCCCTACATTCAGCTGTATCCATCCGTCAACACATAACCAAGAAAACTTCGGAAATCGTGTACCTCAACCTTCGAAAAGCATCCGTTATACGAGCTATGGCAATACTCCCGAACTCCCTACCCAGTACTGGGTGACGTCGAGGTTATCTCACCAACAACTGCATAAAAGAGATTTTCGATGTCGGCAAAACTCAGGTATTCCGGAACTGCAATGATAAAATTGTGACGACAACTCCTCGGAGCTCAACTCCCCGGGACACTGCCACAACCCCTAAATCTCAGGAGGCACCAAGAACAATGTTCTCATCACAAGCATATCAGAATGATTCCAAGATACCCGCGTGATCCTAAATTTTTTTTAGTGAAATTTGAGGAGGGGAAAGACAAAACATATACGTCTGGAGGCCTCACCAGAGTGATGAAGGGACTGAGGAGTAAAAAGAATCCTACTCACCGATATATATATAATCCTAAGACTCAAAACATTTTGTTCTAGACTCAACAACGTCAGCGATTCGAACAAGCAGGGAGCTCCTAAGTCGGGGATGGCTCTGATTACCAACTTGTAACACCCACGATGCGGCTATATCTCCCACGTGTCAAGCCACGACTTGGAGGCATAACCACATGGTGGTTTTGTCGCAAGAAGGGTCATCTTCACACAATCCCATGTAATGAACAAGAATGGGATAAAGAGTTGGCTTACAATTGCCACTTCACACAAATAACAAGTTAAGCATACATCATCCATAGTACAATCAAGGTCCGACTACGGAACCAAAATAAAAGAAGACAACCCCAAATGCTAGATCCCCGATCGTCCCAACTGGGCTCCACTACGGATCATCAGGAAACAAAACGTAGTAACGACCAAGTTCCTCGTCGAACTCCCACTTGAGTTTGGTAGCATCACCTGCACTGGTATCATCGGCACCTACAACTGTTTTTGGCAGAATCTGTGAGTCACGAGGACTCAGCAGTCTCAAAACCCGCGGGATCAAGACTATTTAAGTTTAAGGGTTGGAAAGGGGTAATGTGGTGGAGTTGTGGCAAGCACTAAGCATATATGGTGGCTAACATATGCAAATAAGAGCGAGAAGAGAAGCAACGCAACGGTCGAGAAGCTCGAAGTGATCAAGAAGTGATCCTGAAACTACTTACGTTCATACATAACCCAAACCGTGTTCTCTTCCCGGACTCCGCCGAAAAGAGACCATCACGGCTACACACGCGGTTGATGCATTTTAATTAAGTCAAGTGTCAAGTTCTCTACAACCGGACATTAACAAAGTCCCATCTGCCACATAACCGCGGGCATGGCTTTCGAAAGATAATACCCCGCAGGGGTGTCCCAACTTAGCCCATCAGAAGCTCTCAGGATCAACAAAGGATATTCCATCTCCCGGAAAGACCCCATCAGTCTCGGAATCCCTGTTACAAGACATTCCGACGATGGTAAAACAAGACCAGCAAGACCACTCGACTGTGCCGACAAATCCCGCTAGGAGCTGCACATATCTCGTTCTCTGGGCACACCGAATGAGCACTTCGTACAACTAAAACCAGACCTCAAGTTTCCCCGAGGTGCTCCTCTGGCCCGGGGGAGGGGGTATATAAAGATGACCCTCGGGCTCGCGAAAACCCGAGGGAAAGGCTTAGGTGAGGCAAATGTAAAACCAAGGTTGGTCCTTGCTGGAGGAGTTTTATTCAAAGCGAACTGTCAAGGGGGTCCCATAACCCCAACCGCGTAAGGAACGCAAAATCAAGGAACATAACATCGGTATGACGGAAACTAGGGCGGCAAGAGCGGAACAAAACACCAGGCATAAGGCCGAGCCTTCCACCCTTTACCAAGTATATAGATGCATTAATTAAATAAGAGATATTGTGATATCCCAACAGAACCATGTTCCAACATGGAGCAGTCTTCAACTTCACCTGCAACTAAAAACGCTATAAGAGGGGCTGAGCAAAAGCGGTAACATAGCCAAACAACGGTTTGCTAGGAAGGCAGGTTAGAGGCTTGACATGGCAATATGGGAGGCATGATATGACAAGTGGTAGGTAGCGCGACATAGCGATAGAGCAAACAATTAGCAAGCAAGGATCGAAGTGATATCGAGGGTAATGGTCATCTTGCCTGAAATCCCGCTAGGAAGAAGAAGGATCCCCGAAGTAGACGAACCAACGTAGTCGAACGGATCCTCACAATCACAACGTAACTGAAACTATCAAGGAGAAGCGCAACAGGAAAGAAGGAAACATCATAGGAAACAACCATCACATAAACATGGCATGATGCACAATCAAGCATGATGCATGTCCGGCTTAATGAGGCATGGCATGGCAAAGTGCACAAACAATACTACAAATTAAGTGGAGCTCAATATGCAACGAGTTGCATATTGATCAAATACCACATCAGTTATTTAGTTCTCTCTCGTTTATATACCCAACAATATTAAATGTTCTTAAACATGGCAAGGGGTGAAGCATATGAAAACTACTCATTTAAGCAAGTTTAAATGAGGCCGGAAATAACAATCAACAATTCCGGAAAATACCCATATGCATATTTCAAAGTTGGTACTGTTCTGACTAAAACACCATTTTAATGTTGTTAAACAGGGAAATAAAGTGCACCATGTAAATCTATGCATTTTTCTACCCTATTTACATATAAAGTTTATTAAATTTGGAGCTACGGTTATTTAGTTATGAATTAAAGCATTTTAGCATGCTATTTATGCAAGATAATAGCAAGCAAGAAGTTTAACAATTTTAACATGGAAGAAAGTAGCATATCATGAAACTAGATGAAATTCCAAGCATTTTTCATATAAAGTTTGTTTTAATATGTTGCATGGTTTGTGAGATATTAAATGCGTGAAGTCTAGGGGTTTTTGCGTACAACTGTACGCTCCGGATAATAGGAAAAGCGCAGATCTATAAAAAAACATATGCGGGCCGAATCTGGAACAGGGGCCGAACAAGGCAGGCGCTGGGGGCAGCTCACCCATGGGCTTCGGCCCGTTTGTAGAGAGGCTTGGCAGGGCGTCGGATCTGGCGAAGAGGAGCTGGGCCTTCGCGATTGGCGCGGTCAACGCGGGCGGGACCCGGTCGAGCGAGGCGCTCACTTCTGCTGCTCGATGCAGGGAAGCAGAGGACGCAGCGACAACAGGCTTGGCGAAGGGCGGCTCGACGAGGGAATTGGCGCAGCGCTGGAGAGGAGGCAGGCTGGATCGACCGGGCACGCTGGGCCTTGGTCAATGCGACCACAAAGCATAGGAGGCAGGGGATCAAACCTAACGCGCCTCCTTCGCCTGCTCGAAGCAGAGTCGAGGCCACGGCGCCGCTGGATCTAGCGAGAGGAGGTCGGGGATGGCTTGTTCTGGCAAGATACGAGGCCATGGCCGCTGGCGAGGCAGCTTCTCCCCGTCCGGCAAGACGACAGGAGCGCGAGGACGACGGGTCTCGACGGCGGAGAGGTGCAGAGCGGCGCTCGAGCAGCAAGGCGGCTGGACTTGCGAGGATGAACCAGGCGAGGCTGCAGATGGTCGTGGGGGTCGGGAACGGGCGCGGCGACGGCGAGGATCTCTCTGACGAGGTAGGGCCAGGTCCAATGGTAGGGCCTTCCATGGCGGCTCCAGGGTACCTGAGACAGAGAAGGAAGGATCGGGCATGAGAGAGAGATTGAGGAGGAAGGAAGGAAGACGAGAAAGGCGCAATGGGGAACGGAGCTCATCTGCTGGTCCGGCAACTCGGCTCTCTGTCGGACACGGGCGCGGGGCTCCGGGCGAGCACCTGCTCGGGAGAGGATCGACGAGGCTTGCGAGGTTGGGGATTGGGTGGATCGAGGGGAGGAGATGGTTAGCCCGCGCTAAAAACGATGGAGATTGTCGGGTCGACTGGATCGGGAGGGATCCCGAGGAAAACGGAGTGGCGGCGGCGCACTGAAATAGAGGGAATTGGTCTAGGGTTTCTCAAAATGGGTAGGGATTCATCTGCTATATATACCAGGTGGGTTAGGTTAGGGGCTAATCCGGTCCGTCCGATCGTAATCGGGCGGTTGAGAATAAATAGGTTAGGTAGCCCAAATAAGAAGCCGGAGATATTTTAGGGATGTTTGGGGATGATCCAAATTCAATGGTAACGACAGCCCGGTTCGGATTCGGGACAGCTTCCGGACGCGCGTGAGGGGGTCAGTGCACTGTGCGGAGAGGGTCAAACGGTTGGTTAAGAAAAGAACGGTTGGTCTGAGAAAGGTCACCGGAGGCGAGGAGAGACGCGACAACTACAAATGAATGCATGTTTTATAGAAACATGCAGATGCAATGCGTATGATGTCATGATGAAATGCAACAAACAAATAAATTACACAACTGACATGTAAAACATGGAAGGCCTGTGAAGCGTCGGTCTCGGGGCGTCATAGCATGTGTCCTTCTTCGTTCCTATGTCTGTCCCTTCGGGGAAATGTCACGCGTTGTTCCTTTAAGTCTTTGTAGCTTGCTATGACTTGGGTTCATACGTTGATGACCGACACATTCGTTGCTGGGTCATGTATGCCTGTCCCTGTAAGTTAGCGCCACCTTGGGTTTACGACTAGTCACGTCGGCCCGGGTTCCTTGTCATATGGATGCTAGCGGCACTATCATATACGTGAGCCAAAAGGCGCAAATAGTCCCGGGCCAGGTAAGGTGGCACCCATGGGAATACCGTGCGTGAGGCCGCAAAGTGATATGATGTGTTACATGCTAGATCGGTGTGACTTAGGGTCAGGGTCCTGACAGCTTTGGTATCAGAGCCTGACTGCCTGTAGGATTACCAAGCAAAACTGGTCGAAGTTGAGTCTAGAAATGCTTTAGTTATTTAAGGGAATTGATTGTGGAAGGGAACGTAAGGCTCTTTTTACTCCTTTACCTTATGCCTTCTGATCTGAGTCAACCTCTTCTTTTCTACGGGGATTAAGAACTAGGCTTCTCATCTCTCTATCAGGATCACATGTTACTAATTCATAGACTTATATGATTGTTGGTTTCAAGCCTTAGTTCAGTTCCTGCTACTCCCATGTGTTGACAGTTGATCTCGGAACCTTGATATTACGATGTTGAGTGGTTATGCCACCATTTTTGTAGGATGTCTGAAATCCTTGAGCTTTTACAGCCGTTATGCTGTCCGAGTCATCCCAGGTTTCTAAGTAGTCTGATGCATTTGCAAATCCCTTCTTTCCGTTCCCGATATTTCCTTGGCCAGATTAACCACACTAATCGGTGAGTTGAGGTACTCTGTTGCCTCGACATATATGTTGGAGCTATAATTATGACCCTAGGTGTCTTAGAGGATCACCTAGTAATCTAGCCATGTTTTGTGTTCCCAGTGTGATGATTCTGGCCATCATTCTCGAAAGCATCCCGTGATGCCACTTAGTTAGTAGGCATTCTATTCCTGGGTTCTTGAACCCAAGATTCACCCTACTTACTTCATGTTTATAGTGTTTGCTAGTTCCTTTAGGATATTAGTAAACTTTGCGATAGTCCTCAAGGTTTGTGGTATCTCATTCTTCCAAATACCATGAACTGCATATGGTAGGAGTTCTTTTGAACCAAAAGATCACAACCAGATTGCTCTTGATTAGTTCTCCATTCTACATTGTGAATCTGCCAGTTCTACCTTTGTGCATGGGTTATCCGGAAGAAATGTTGAGTTTTTCTCGACATACTAATCTATGCATCCACAACTCAGAAAGTTATATGTTCCTTAGAGTTGTCCCTCTTCACCTATATTCCGACCATCGTATATGTTGGGTCAAAGCAGTTGTATTCCATAGATCAAAATGCCAATCCAGCTTTTGTTTTGTTCTACCTTGGAGTATTACCATCTTTATATCAAGAATATCATGGGAATTGCACACCATCCTATGAACTCTTGATACAGTGATACTTCTCGCCATCATTATTCATTCCTCAGCCCCCGTGTTGTTGCAACCGGAATGCCGTCAAGTGAACTATGATGTGTGAAATCAATACTCCTAGGAACCCGATTGCTTTGTAGTTAAAGGACAATAATTTCATTCTTAGCGTGTTGGTTATTGAATCATCATTATAAGATAGATTGTGCTTCCTAGTCCTTATTTTTGGTGCACCCTTTGATCAATGAGTTTGGAGTATGTTAATTCCTTGCTCTTTCTATTATATTGTCTTGCCTTGAAAAGCAAGATTACTCTCGAGCTTAGTAACATATTGGTGGTTCGTGCTTTTTCGAATATTTTCTCGGAAGTATCACCAGGTTGTTCCCTGACCGCTATGTTGAGCTCGTGATCAAGTTGGTTTCTTGTAACCACCCCTTCTCCAAGAATCTGTGTTGGATACCCCTAAGCTAGTTGGTTAAGCTAAACAACAACTTGGAGAGTTTGAAGATAAGAGCTTGTCCGAGTTAGTTCATCTCTAAGGGATATCTTCTATGTGTTTGTGTGTTGTAGAAAGATAATATCCTCGTCAATTATTCCCCGTGATTAATTGTTGGAGCTATTGTCTTATCCAGTCTTTGATTTGAGTACGGGCTATCGTCAAATCAAATCAGAACCAATGATGTTCGTAATGTTCTCTTACTCATGGTTGTTTGCTCGAGCATACACCATTATATCTTTTGGGTATGACCAATGCTATCACCTTGTTAACATAATTATGGAATTCCATCTTCATGGAAATCTTGATGACTTGTTGTTGAGCCCATCAGCAGCATTTTATCTCCTCCATGATTCATGTTTAACATTAAGACAGTGTTGGAAACTTTCTAAGCCATGTCTTCATGTCCCGTTCATGAAGCATATGTCGAAAGAAAGAAGTGACTATCTCTAAGTGCACGTGCACTTGATGTAAGTTGCCGCCGTGGATCCGAGAAATATTGTTTTTTCTTTCTCTGGAATCGTCCCAAGTTAGTCACGCATGTGCGAAGTACTCTATGGTTTGATAGGTTGGCCGCCTCCATTCCATATGTGTTTCCTAGCACACCAAGCCACTGGATGACTTGTTCAAGGAGAAGAAGTTCCTTCTTAAGAGCATGCCTTATGCAAGGACTTTGATATCCTCGATGATGGTTCCCCACCTGAACTCGGTAGTGTTTTATTATAAGACTACTACGTGGTGATGCTTGTCTGGGACATCATGTTCACATGTGTGTAGCAGAACCAGCTCATGTTTTGGAGCTTACTATCGTAGTCCGTTTCTTGAGAATCTCGCAACGTCATCTCGTCGATTTGTGTTGCAAACTTTCCTTCCAGACATGCTGAGTCTGGAATATCCTAACACCAAGCAGATCTGAATCTCAGGCAGATATGATGGTTGGGACGTTCCGAAGAATTATAATATTGGTCTTTTGAACCGTTAAGTGGATGTCATGGCCAACACACTTATCCATGAGATCTCTTATTGTTGTATCTTAAGTCAGCAACTTGGCCGTTTGATGTCTACTACGCAACCTTCTCCTTGTAGACGTTGTTGGGCCTCCAAGTGTAGAGGTTTGTAGGACAGTAGCAAATTCCCCTCAAGTGGATGATCTAAGGTTTATCAATCCGTGGCAGGCGTAGGATGAAGATGGTCTCTCTCAAGCAACCCTGCAACCAAATAACAAAGAGTCTCTTGTGTCCCCAACACACCCAACATAAACGGTGTTGCAATGCTAGGAAACAAGGCCTAGGGTTCATACTTTCACTAGTGCAAGTTCTCTCAACAATAATAACATAGTTGGATCATATAAATATCCCTGAACATGCAACAAAGAGTCACTCCAAAGTCAGTAATAGCGGAGAACAAACGAAGAGATTATTGTAGGGTACGAAACCACCTCAAAGTTATTCTTTCTGATCGATCTATTCAAGAGTCTGTAGTAAAATAACATGAAGCTATTCTTTCCGTTCGATCTATCATAGAGTTCGTACTAGAATAACACCTTAAGAAACAAATCAACCAAAACCCTAATGTCACCTAGATACTCCAATGTCACCTCGAGTATCCGTGGGTATGATTATACGATATGCATCACACAATCTCAGATTCATCTATTCAACCAACACAAAGAACTTCAAAGAGTGCCCCAAAGTTTCTACCGAAGAGTCAAGACGAAAACGTGTGCCAACCCCTATGCATAAGTTCACGAGGTCACGGAACCCGCAAGTTGATCACCAAAACATACATCAAGTAGATCACGTGATATCCCATTGTCACCACAGATACGCACATGCAAGACATACATCAAGTGTTCTCAAATCCTTAAAGACTCAATACGATAAGATAACTTCAAAGGGAAAACTCAATCCATTACAAGAGAGTAGAGGGGGAGAAACATTATAAGATCCAACTATAATAGCAAAGCTCGCGATACATCAAGATCGTGCCAAATCAAGAACACGAGAGAGAGAGAGAGAGAGAGATCAAACACATAGTTACTGGTACACACCCTCAGCCCCGAGGGTGAACTACTCCCTCCTCATGATGGAGAGCGTCGTGATGATGAAGATGGCCACCCGTGAGGGTTCCCCCCTCTAGCAGGGTACCGGAACAGGGTCCCGATTGGTTTTTGGTGGCTACAGAGGCTTGCGGCGGCGGAACTCCCGATCTATTCTGTTCCTCGATGTTTTTAGGGTATATGGATATATATATGCGAAAGAAGTCGGTCAGGGGAGCCACGAGGGGCCCACGAGGGTGGGGGCGCGCCTAGGGGCAGGCGCGCCTCCCTGCCTCGTGGCCACCTTGTTGCTTCCCTGACGTGCACTCCAAGTCTCCTAGATTGCTTCCGTTCCAAAAATAACTCTCCCGAAGGTTTCATTCCATTTGGACTCCGTTTGATATTCCTTTTCTGCGAAACACTGAAACAAGGGAAAAAATAGAAACTGGCACTGGGCTCTGGGTGAATAGGTTAGTCCCAAAAGTAATATAAAAGTGCATAATAAAGCACATAAACATCCAAAACAGATAATATAATAGCACGGAACAATCAAAAATTATAGATACGTTGGAGACGTATCAACATCCCCAAGCTTAATTCCTGCTCGTCCTCGAGTAGGTAAATGATAAAAACAGAATTTTTGATGTGGAATGCTACCTAACATATGTATCAATGTAATCTTCTTTATTGTTGCAAGAATATTCAGATCCATGAGATTCAAAACAAAAGTTTAATATTGACATGAAAACAATAATACTTCAAGCATACTACCAAAGCAACCATGTCTTCTCAAAATAACATGGCCAAAGCAAGATATCCCTACAAAATCATATAGTCTGGCTATGCTCTATCTTCATCACACAAAATATTTAAATCATGCACAACCCCGATGACAAGCCAAGCAATTGTTTCATACTTTTGATGTTCTCAAACTTTTTCAATCTTCACGCAATACATGAGCGTGAGCCATGGACATAACACTATAGGTGGAATAGAATGGTGGTTGTGGAGAAGACAAAATGGAGAAGATAGTCTCACATCAACTAGGCATATCAACGGGCTATGGAGATGCCCATCAATAGATATCAATGTGAGTGAGTATGGATTGCCATGCAATGGATGCACTAGAGCTATAAGTGTATGAAAGCTCAACAAAAGAAACTAAGTGGGTGTGCATCCAACTCGCTTGCTCACAAAGACCTAGGGCATTTTGAGGAAGCCCATCATTGAAATATACAAGCCAAGTTCTATAATGAAAATTCCCACTAGTATATGAAAGTGACAACATAGGAGACTCTCTATCATGAAGATTATGGTGCTACTTTGAAGCACAAGTGTGGTAAAAGGATAGTAGCATTGTCCCTTCTCTCTTTTTCTCTCATTTTTATATTTTTTATTTGGCCTTTTCTCTTTTTTTATGGCATTTTTTTAGTCCGGAGTCTCATCCCGACTTGTGGGGGAATCATAGTCTCCATCATCCTTTCCTCACTGGGACAATGCTCTAATAATGATGATCATCACACTTTTATTTACTTACAACTCAAGAATTACAACTCGATTCTTAGAACAAAATATGACTCTATATGAATGCCTCTGGCGGTGTACTGGGATGTGCAATGACTCATGAGTGACATGTATGAAAGAATTATGAAGGTCACTTTGCCACAAATACGATGTCAACTACATGATCATGAAAAGCAATATGACAATGATGGAGCGTGTCATAATAAACGGAACAGTGGTAAGTTGCATGGCAATATATCTCGGAATGGCTATGGAAATGCCATAATAGGTAGGTATGGTGGCTGTTTTGAGGATGGTATATGGTGGGTGTATGATACCGGCGAAAGGTGCACGGTATTAGAGAGGCTAGCAATGGTGGAAGGATGAGAGTGCATATAATCCATGGACTCAACATTAGTCATAAAGAACTCACATACTTATTGCAAAAATCTATTAGTTATCGAAACGAAGTACTACGCGCATGCTCCTAGGGGGATAGATTGGTAGGGAAAGACCATCGCTCGTCCCTGGCCGCCACTCATAAGGAAGACAATCAATAATTAAATCATGCTCCGACTTCATCACATAATAGTTCACCATACGTGCATGCTGTGGGAATCACAAACTTTAACACAAGTATCTCTCAAATTCACAACTACTCAACTAGCATGACTCCAATATCACCATCTTCATATCTCAAAACAATCATAAGGAATCAAACTTCTCATAGTATTCAGTGTACTTTATATGCAAGTTTTTAGTATATCCTAATGTCTACTACGCAACCTTCTTCTTGTAGACGTTGTTGGGCCTCCAAGTGCCGAGGTTTGTAGGACAGTAGCAAATTTCCCTCAAGTGGATGACCTAAGGTTTATCCATCCGTGGGAGGCATAGGATGAAGACGGTCTCTCTCAAACAACCCTACAACCAAATAACAAAGAGTCTCTTGTGTCCCCAACACACCCAATACAATAGTAAATTGTATAGGTGCACTAGTTCGGCGAAGAGATGATGATACAAGTGCAATATGGATAGTAGATATAGGTTTTTCTAATCTGAAAATATAAAAGCAGCAAGGTAACTAATGATAAAAGTGAGCACAAACGGTATTGCAATGCTAGGAAACAAGGCCTAGGGTTCATACTTTCACTAGTGCAAGTTCTCTCAACAATAATAACATAATTGGATCATATAACTATCCCTCAACATGCAACAGAGAGTCACTCCAAAGACACTAATAGCAGAGAACAAACGAAGAGATTATGGTAGGGTACGAAACCACCTCAAAGTTATTCTTTCGGATTGATCTATTCAAGAGTTCGTACTAGAATAACACCTTAAGACACAAACCAACCAAAACACTAATGTCACCTAGATACTCCAATGTCACCTCAAGTATCCGTGGGAATGATTATACGATATGCATCACACAATCTCAGATTCATCTATTCAAACGAACACGAAGTACTTCAAAGAGTGCCCCAAAGTCTCTACCGGAGAGTCAAGACGAAAACGTGTGCCAACCCCTATGCATAGGTTCATGGGTAGAACCCGCAAGTTGATCACCAAAACATACATCAACTGGATCACGTGATATCCCATTGTCACCACAGATAAGCACGTCAAGACATACATCAAGTGTTCTCAAATCCTTAAAGACTCAATCCGATAAGATAGCTTCAAAGGGAAAACTCAATCCATTACAAGAGAGTAGAGGGGGAGAAACATCCTAAGATCCAACTATAATAGCAAAGCTCGCGATACATCAAGATCGTATCACCTCAAGAACACGAGAGAGAGAGAGAGATCAAACACATAGCTACTTGTACATACCCTCAGCCCCGAGGGTGAACTACTCCCTCCTCGTCATGGAGAGCGCCGGGATGATGAAGATGGCCACCGGTGAGGGATCCCCCCTCCGGCAGGGTGCCGGAACAGGGCCCCGATTGGTTTTTGGTGGCTACGGAGGCTTACGGCGGCAGAACTCCCGATCTATTCTGTTCTCCGAAGTTTTTAGGGTATATGGATATATATAGGAGAAAGAAGTCGGTCAGGGGAGCCACGAGGGGCCAACGAGGGTGGGGGGCGCGCCCAGGGGGGCAGGCGTGCCTCCCTGCCTCGTGGCCACCTCGTTGCTTTCCTGACGTACACTCCAAGTCTCCTGGATTGCTTCCGTTCCAAAAATAACTCTCCTGAAGGTTTTATTCCGTTTGGAATCCGTTTGATATTCATTTTCTGCGAAACACTAAAACAAGGGAAAAAACAGAAACTGGCACTGGGCTCTAGGTTAATAGGTTAGTCCCAAAAAATAATATAAAAGTGCTTAATATGGCCCATAAACATCCAAAACAGCATATATAATAGCATGGAACAGTAAAAAATTGTAGATACGTTGGAGACGTATCATATCCCTCTTGGATGCCCATCATATTAGGACTAAATTTATAACCAAAGCAAATTACCATGCTGTTCTAAAGACTCTCAAAACAATATAAGTGAAGCATGAGAGTTCATATATTTCTTCAAAATAAAGCCACCGCCGTGCTCTAAAAGGATATAAGTGAAGGACTAGAGCAAACGACAAACTACTCCGAAAGATATAAGTGAAGATCAATGAGTAGAGGAATAATTATGTAACTATGTGAAGACTCTCTAACATTTAAGAATTTCAGATCTTGATACTTTATTCAAACATCAAGAAAAACAAAAGAAAATAAAATGACGCTCCAAGCAAAACACATATCATGTGGTGAATAAAAATATAACTCCAAGTGAAGTTACCGATGAACGAAGACGAAAGAGGGGACGCCATCCGGGGCATCCCCAAGCTTAGGCTCTTGCTTGTCCTTGAATATTAACTTGGGGTGCCTTGGGCATCCCCAAGCTTAGGCTCTTGCCACTCCTTATTCCATAGTCCATCGAATCTTTACCCAAAACTTGAAAACTTCACAACACAAAACTTAACAGAAAACTCGTAAGCTCCGTTAGCGAAAGAAAAAAAACACCACTTCATGGTACTGTAATGAACTCATTATTTATTTATATTGGTGTTAAACTTACTGTATTCCAACTTCTATATGGTTTACAAACTCTTCTACTAGCCATAGACTCATCAAAATAAGCAAACAACACACTAAAAACAGAATCTGTCAAAAACAGAACAGTCTGTAGTAATCTGTATCAAACGTATACTTCTGGAACTCCAACAATTCTGAAATAAATTGGGGGACCTGAGGAATGTGTCTAGTAATCATCTGAAAAAGGAATCAACTAAATATCACTCTCCAGTAAAACGTTTTAGCTAATCTCGTGAGCGCTAAAGTTTCTGTTTTTTACAGCAAGATCATAAAGAATTCACCCAAGTCTTCCCAAAGGTTCTACTTGGCACAAACACTAATTAAAACATAAAACCACATCTATCCAGAGGCTAGATAGATTATTTATTACTAAGCAGAAGCAAAAGGCAAAGAACTAAAAGAAAATTGGGTTGCCTCCCAACAAGCGCTAATGTTTAACGCCCCTAGCTAGGCATGATGATTTCAATGATGCTCACATAAAAGATAAGAATTGAAACATAAAGAGAGCATCATGAAGAATATGAATAGCACATTTAAGTCTAACCCAGTTCCTATGCATAGGGATTTTGTGAGCAAACAACTTATGGGAACAATAATCAACTAGCATAGGAAGGCAAAACAAGCAAATCTTCAAGATTTTCAACACATAGAGAGGAAACTTGATATTATTGCAATATGTAGAAGCATATGATCCTCTCTCATAATAATTTTCAGTAGCATCATGAATGAATTCAACCATATAACCAGCACATAAAGCATTCTTTTCATGATTTACTTGCAAAGAAATTTGACTACTCTCCACATAAGCAATATTCTTCTCATTCGGAATAGTGGGAGTATCATAAGAAACTCGAATACTATAAATTGTTTCCACATTAAAAGAGTAATATTCAGAAAAAGGGTACTCATAATCATGACAAGTTATATAAATATAATCATCACTACTTTTTATAGCATAAGTTTCATCACAATAATCATCATAAATAGTAGGCATGCTATGATCATAATAAATTTGCTCATCAAAACTAGGGGGACCAAAAATATCATCTCCATTAAACGTAGCATCCCCAAGCATGGTACCAACATTAATTGCAGCAAATATATTCTCAAACATGTCATTCTCATAAAACATAGGATCCCCAAGCTTGGGCCTTTTCATATCATAAGCATAATCACTCTCATCATTAATAGTATGGATAGCACCAATAGTATAGCAATTATCATCATCACAATGAGTAGTAGGAGCAACATCATTTGGGAGAGATACCTTTCTACCTTTGCTTCTCCGTCTTTTCTTTTTCTTCTTCACATCATGTGTGGGTTCAATCCGCTTTTTGGAGCTCCTTATTAATGAGATTGGTTGAATAGAAGGCTCCTCCTCGTTACCTGATTCATCATAAGAAATAATAGGAGAATATTGGGAAGTCTCTTCCCTTTCGTTAGTATTCTCTTCATCTTCTATTTGTGTTCTTTTCTTTAAATACTTGGCAATATAAGGATTTTCAATGCAATTCACCGCACAATACATATAAATTTCTTCTAAATCAATATCGAGGAATTTCTCGAGGTTATATTCTGGAATAAGCTTAGTTTGACATTTCATTTCTTCATAACTCAAAAGCAAACTAAGTTCACTATGATGTGCAAGGGAAATCAAGTCATCACAATTTTTGGACACGATTCGATCATGAAACAATTTGCATTTGATATTTAAATGAACATGTTCATTGCAAAGTTCAAAAGTATGGCTAAGATATTTTAATTTTTCAGCACTAACGTCTAGCCTTTCTTGCAACCATTTAGTTTCCAAATACTTATGCCTCTTGCAAAATCTATTTTCCCTATTTGGTATGTACTTGCAAACTCTATGCACTCCACAAAAACCGACATGCTTATAAGAGATATTTTCATCATAACTAGTGCAATCATCATTAGTACTATGGATACTCAAAGAGTTCATACTAATAACATTGCAATCATGCTCATCATTCAAAGATTTAGTGCCAAACATTTTATTGACTTCTTCTTCTAGCATTTCAGCTCATTTTTCCTTTCCATCATTCTCACGAAAGATATTAAAAAGATGAAGCGTATGAGGCAAACTCAATTCCATTTTTTTGTAGTTTTCTATTATAAACTAAACAAGTGATAAAACAAGAAACAAAAAGATTCGATTGCAAGATCTAAAGATATACCTTCAAGCACTCACCTCCTCGGCAACGGCGCCAAAAAAGAGCTTGATGTCTACTACGCAACCTTCTCCTTGTAGACGTTGTTGGGCCTCCAAGTGCAGAGGTTTATAGGACAGTAGCAAATTTCCCTCAAGTGGATGACCTAAGGTTTATCAATCCGTGAGAGGCGTAGGATGAAGATGGTCTCTCTCAAGCAACCCTGCAACCAAATAACAAAGAGTCTCTTGTGTCCCCAACACACCCAACACAATGGTAAATTGTATAGGTGCACTAGTTCAGTGAAGAGATGGTGATACAAGTGCAATATGGATGGTAGATATGAGTATTTGTAATCTGAAAATATAAAAACAGCAAGGTAGCAAGAGATAAAAGTGAACTTAAACGGTGTTGCAATGCTAGGAAACAAGGCCTAGGGTTCATACTTTAACTAGTGCAAGTTCCCTCAAAAATAATAACATAGTTGGATCATATAAATATCCCTCAACATGCAACAAAGAGTCACTCCAAAGTCACTACTAGCGGAGAACAAACGAAGAGATTATGGTAGGGTACGAAACCACCTCAAAGTTATTCTTTCTGACCGATCTATTCAAGAGTCCGTAGTAAAATAACACGAAGCTATTCTTTTCGTTCGATCTATCATAGAGTACGTACTAGAATAACACCTTAAGACACAAATAAACCAAAACCCTAATGCCACCTAGATACTCCAATGTCACCTCGAGTATCCGTGGGTATGATTATACGATATGCATCACACAATCTCAGATTCATCTATTCAACCAACACAAAGAACTTCAAAGAGTGCCCCAAAGTTTCTACCGGAGAGTCAAGACGAAAACGTGTGCCAACCCCTATGCATAAGTTCACGAGGTCACGGAACCCGCAAGTTGATCACCAAAACATACATCAAGTAGATCACGTGATATCCCATTGTCACCACAGATACGCAGATGCAAGACATACATCAAGTGTTCTCAAATCCTTAAAGACTCAATCCGATAAGATAACTTCAAAGAGAAAACTCAATCCATTACAAGAGAGTAGAGGGGGAGAAACATCATAAGATCCAACTATAATACCAAAGCTCGCGATACATCAAGATCGTGCCAAATCAAGAACACGAGAGAGAGAGAGATCAAACACATAGCTACTGGTACATACCCTCAGCCCCGAGGGTGAACTACTCCTTCCTCGTCATGGAGAGCGCCGGGATGATGAAGATGGCCACCGGTGAGGGATCCCCCCTCCGGCAGGGTGCCGGAACAGGGCCCCGATTGGTTTTTGGTGGCTACGGAGGCTTACGGCGGCAGAACTCCCGATCTATTCTATTCTCCAAAGTTTTTAGGGTATATGGATATATATAGGAGAAAGAAGTCGGTCAGGGGAGCCACGAGGGGCCAACGAGGGTGGGGGGCGCGCCCAGGGGGGCAGGCGTGCCTCCCTGCCTCGTGGCCACCTCGTTGCTTTCCTGACGTACACTCCAAGTCTCCTGGATTGCTTCCGTTCCAAAAATAACTCTCCTGAAGGTTTTATTCCGTTTGGAATCCGTTTGATATTCATTTTCTGCGAAACACTAAAACAAGGGAAAAACAGAAACTGGCACTGGGCTCTGGGTTAATAGGTTAGTCCCAAAAAATAATATAAAAGTGCTTAATAAGGCCCATAAACATCCAAAACAGCATATATAATAGCATGGAACAGTAAAAAATTGTAGATACGTTGGAGACGTATAACCGTTCTTCCATGAGGAGTTTGTATGACGTTGACCATAAGTTGTTCCTTATGGGTTCCTTGAGCTCCCGAAGTCAGACCTTTACTTGATGTCCCACATACTGAATGGTATTGGGTTAAACTGGTACATCAAGGAGAGCATTAGAAGCGGAGTGCTAAATGTCTCTCGGTCGAACATCCAAATTTCGTTTCCTTGGCATCGCTAAGGTGAAAACTGAGAAAGTGTTGTCTCCCTTTGCATCTGCAATCATCCATCACTAATCATCATGGTAGTATGATGTGTTGCCAGGACCCTTGGCACGGATGTTGGTAAGACCTTGACGAGTATGGAGATGCTCATGTTCTTGAAAGCACACTCAGACACTAGGTTATATCCTCGGTATCAATTGGAATGTGCCTCCCGTATGCCGAGTTGTTCTATAACCATAGTTTCCTTTCCAAACTGAGTATGCCATTTCTCCGAATTCCTTCAAACGATCGTTTGTTATTTTCCTTGGGCTGGTTTAGAGAGTTTGAATGATTTCTATATCAAAAGAGAGAGAGAGAGGACTCACATGGGCCACTTACCTAGCCTGGCACTGTGCTGGCCCAGCCCACTGGCGCCTGCCAGTCACCACTAACCTCGCACCAGAAGGACGCAGCGCGCGTGGCCGTCGCTCGCGAGCACGCGCCTTGCCAGCTCCTGCTTGCCGCGAGCGTCTGGACGCCTCCCCGAGTGCCACGCACTCCCCCTCGACCCATGCACCTCTTTCCTCTCTCCCGGGACCCCCTGCCCCTCCTCTGCTCTCTTCCTGCAACGCCACCGTCGACGCCGCTCGCCACCACCACGGCCACCGGCCTCCACACGTCCCTCCGACGCACCAAGAAGCTCAAATGTCGACCTCTACGCCGTCTCCGCCAAGCCAGGCGAGCGGACGCACCCTGCAACGGCTCCCCCGACCTCTTCTTCACCGTCAGCCGCCGCGGATCTCCACCGTCGACTTGCCACCATCCGAGCTTCCCCGAGCACGCTGGCCATCCCTACCGCACCGCTGTGAGCCCCCGAGCGTTTCCCCCTCTCCTCGCGGTCAATCCCCTCCTCTAGCCCACCTAGCCACCGTGCCGCCGTGGCCAGAGCACGAACCAGCCGCTCCCGCACGCGTCATCATTCTCCTCGCCTCTCCGGGAGCCCGTAGCCACCACCAGATCCTCCCCATGTGCCCTACAGCCACCGCCCGAGCTCACCCGAGCTCCGATCGCCGCCGCGAGCTCCGTGCCGGCGAGCTCGACGCTCCCGCGGCCACCCACCTACTCCTCTCGATGCGGGAGAGCACGGGCTATGACCCGGTGGTCTCCGCGCGTCCAGCCGCCGCCTGTAGCTCAAGTCCGGCGAGCCACCGCCGCTCTGGGCCGTCGCCGTCTTCTAACCGCCGACGCATCCGACCTGGCCATCATTAGCGCTAATCCCCGCCTAATCAGCCACCTCACTGCCACTAACAGCAGGCCCCACCACCGGTCAAACCCAGTTAGCGCTGGATTTGACCTGGTTTGTCCAGTTTGTCATTGACCAGTGGGCCCCACTGGCAGGTTTGACCTGGACCACGCCTGTTGACTTGCTGACGTCGTGTTGTCGTCATGCTAATGCAGCAAATGTTTTATGGAGTTTTAAATAAATCAGAAATGATTTATTTATTTCAGAAAATATCCAAAACTTCTAAAATTCATAGAAATTAAATCGTAACTCCAAATGAAATAAATTATATATGAAAAATGATCAGAAAAATCCAATCTTTCCATCTGCACCATTTTCATGCATGTTAGGACAACTTATGGCTGCTGTTTAGGACAAATCAAATAAATGGCATTTGAATTTCACATATGGAGTTTGAATTTGAACCTTGGGTTCATACCAACTCCATTTAAATCATTGCTAGCTGCATTAGCTCAAACCACAGCATATTGCCATGTCATGATCATGCATCATATTGTTGCATTGCATTGATTGTGTTCCTTCTCTATTACCGGTATTTTTTCCCCTCTCAGTAGACGTGGTTCCGACGATGAGTTTGATGACACCGATGAAGAGATATACTATCTTCGGAAGTGCCAGGCAAGCAAAACCCCCCTTGTTCATTCCGATACGATCCCACTCTCTCTCTCTTGATCTCTTTCACTGCATTAGGACAACAACGTTTCAACTGTTACATGTTGCGGTAGTTGAACCCCTTTCCTCTGCATGACCTGTCATTGCCACAGTAAATAGGTGAAACCCACTAGAATGAGTAGGAGTTGTTTGATCCCTGATGTGCCTACTCATTCATGCTTGTTGTCATGCCTGCTACTGCTTAGAGTTGAGTCAGGTATGATTCATCGGGGATGAATTGGAATGTGGTGAACATGTCTTATTGTTGAGAGCTAAGTGTGTGAACACGATTTGGTAAAGGTAGCGGTGAGAGGCCATGTAGGAGTACATGGTGGGTTGTCTCATTGAAATCGTCCTCAGGAACAGAGTTCTGTGCTTGTGATCCATGAACAGTTACTACCACAAATTGGGTTCCTTTAACTCGACCACTCTCGGCTTATTAATTTCCTCGATCTCTGTCTAGGAGTTGCAACTAGTTTCTGGTGTTTGTAGGATATGTGTTGGGGCCATGCGTAGTGCTGACCCTATGGGTGGGCTATGATGCGGTAGAGACACGAGGCACGGTGTACCGATACGCCCGTTTGGTGCCTCGGGAACCCTGCTCTCATCGTTTGGGGCCGTGAGCGAAACCCCGGCCGGATCTCCTTGCGGATGGAACACGAATAGGCGATAAACCTGGACTAGAGACTTTTGTGGTTAGTCAGGTCGTGGCCGACTCCCTCGCCAGGCTTCCGCTTGAAGGTTGTCGAGATACACGATGTGTACATGGTGGTAAGTGGCAAGAGAGTGTGTGAAGAAGTACACCCATGCAGGGTTATAAATGATCTATTCGAATAGCCGCGTCCGCGGTAAAGGACTTTTGGGTTGCTTATACAGTTCATAGACCAGTGAAAGTGGATACTCTAAAATGCGCTAGATAAGCGTGAGTGCTATGGATGGCGTTCTCGTAGGGAGACGGGAGCGGATCCATAGTGGTGTATTGATTGGTGAATATGCGGACTCGTGTGCGCCACCTCAAAAGAGTTACTTGCAGACATAGTTCAGGATAGCCACTGAGTCAAAGCTGGCTTACTGCAGTTAAACTCCACCACCCCCTTTGTTTATACTGATGCATATGTAGCTAGTTCTGATGTAAGTCTTGCTGGGTACATTTGTGCTCACGTTTGCTTAATTTATGTTTTGTAGAGAGACTTCAGTCTCACTAGTAGTTCCGCGTGGACTTCGACGTTTAGCTTGTTACCTCAGCTATGATCTTGTGCCCTCAGCAGGGTCTTGTAGATAGTCAGGCTTCTTAGCCTTTTTCATTTGTAATTGTCTGTACTCAGACAAGTTAACCTTCTACATGTGCTTATTGCTTGTATGACTTGAATGCTGGGTCATCAGACCCATGTTTGTAATATCTGGCTCCTCAGAGCCTAATGAATAAATATTTTGACTCGTAGAGTTTTGTTGTGATGCCATGTTTTATTTGCACATATCGAGCATATTGTGTGTATGTTAATGAAATTCTTGGTATGTGTGGCATCCGACAACCTAGTTGTTTATTCTTGGTAGCCTCTCTTACCGGGAAATGTCTCCTAGTGCTTCCACTGAGCCATGGTAGCTTGCTACTGCTCCGGAACACTTAGGCTGGCCAGCATGTGTCCTTCTCCGTTCCTTTGTCTGTCCCTTCGAGGAAATGTCGCACGTTGTTCCTTTAAGTCCTTGTAGCTTGCTATGACTTGGGTTCATACGTTGCTGACCGACACGTTCGTTGCTGGGTCATGTATGCCTGTCCCGGTAAGTTAGCGCCACCTTGGGTTTACGACTAGTCATGTCGGCCCGGGTTCTTTGTCATATGGATGCTAGCGGCACTATCATATACGTGAGCCAAAAGGCACAAACGGTCCCGGGCCAGGTAAGGTGGCACCCGTGGGAATACCGTGTGTGAGGCCACAAAGTGATATGATGTGTTACATGCTAGATCGTGGTGACTTAGGATCGGGGTCCTGACAGCCATATGCGGGGCGTCCTGGCGGCTCAAGAGGCCAGGCAGTAGGCGATCCTGTCGGAGGTGGTGCCGGATTCTCGCGAGCCCCCCGGGCCTCCAGAGCCTCCCGAGGTTCAGGACCTGGGCGGCTCATGAGGAGTGACTTCTGCAGCACACGTCTTCAGCTACTCCAACACTTCTTCAGCAACGGTGCCAGGTGACATTTTCTAGTTTGTTCAGTTGGGGGCGCCCCTCGGGCTGCATCATCCCCAAGCCGCGTGGGTCCGTCCCTGTGGCGTGTATCCTTCTTCCATCTATCAGAACTCGCTCTACCCTTCGATCATGAGTTGCTTTATGATTATCACCCGCTTGCCTGGTGCTCTATCGCCCCTCACGGCCTCCCAGCGCTGCTGACCCGCCTCCTGCTCATCCCGCAATAGGGGATACACATGCTGGCGCAAAGCTTATGCTCGGGTCCGTCTCTACAACACTGACCAATCTGAGAGATTGACCTCTAGCTCGCGGCCTGCCCCGCGCATGTCACCTCACCAGATCCTTAGTGCCTTCATCTTCTTGCAGAAAGATCAACGGCAGTACAACAAGCGTGGTTACGTGTTATGTTCTCCTCCTTGGACTAGCTCGCAGGAATCCCCGGAGCTTAACTACTCGCAGGCCCGCCGACCATCCCCTTTTCACACAATTCACTTGCACGTTAAGGGGGAGCTCCCGAGAATAGCGCCTCAGGAGCTCCAACTGGCTCTCGAGCCCAAACACCCTGGCCTTGACCACGACAGCGCGACCTGGCATACCAACTGCGGCTGAGCCTCACTCGAGGGCTGGGACCCGAGGACGTAGAGCATCCAGATGAGCGAGGAAAATGGGAGGCCGGCGTGATCCCTACCTAGAAGCGTCACCACTAAGGCACGATCAGGCGCTGCACAAGGGAATCGCCGCAGGATCACTAAGATAAGTCACCCATACATATCAGCGTGAACCTCGCGACCCAATATCTTGACTCTCGCAACCTCGCTCGGGCAACGTCGCTTTCCTCTTCGGCCTTTAGGGAGCTGCTTGCACGCCAAAGGCGACCTCTTGAGCATCACGCCTCAGGAGCTCTTACCGGACCTCGGGTCGCTCACGTCCTGGCCTTGACCACGACATCACATCCTGGCATACCAGCGACAGGTGAAGCCTGCCTGGGGACTGGGTCCTGTCGGCGTAGAGCACTAAGGTACCAAGAGAACGAAAAGGGGGAACCGTGCCGGAGCGAGATACGCAATTTGAACGACATACTAGGGAGGATAACGTTGGAAGCAAAAGTTCTACAGTTTTTTACATACCCCACGGGGCCCGTCACAATTTCATGCAGGGAAACAAAAGAAGAAGGCCTCGACGGACCCCGGCCATTGGGTATCACCGACGACGTCGAGCAGACGCCGCCGCTATGCTCCGGGCACGGCGAGAGCTCGGCGAAAAATAACTGTCGTCGCTGGACTCCGGAGAATCGCTGGGCTCGGGAGAGTCACTGGATTCCAGGGAACCGCCGATGTCTACTACGCAACCTTCTTCTTGTAGACGTTGTTGGGCCTCCAAGTGCAGAGGTTTGTAGGACAGTAGCAAATTTCCCTCAAGTGGATGACCTAAGGTTTATCAATCCGTGGGAGGCGTAGGATGAAGATGGTCTCTCTCAAACAACCCTGCAACCAAATAGCAAAGAGTCTCTTGTGTCCCCAACACACCCAATACAATGGTAAATTGTATAGGTGCACTAGTTCGGCGAAGAGATGGTGATACAAGTGCAATATGGATGGTAGATATAGGTTTTTGTAATCTGAAAAAATATTTAAACAGCAAGGTAACAAGTGGTAAAAGTGAGCGTAAACGGTATTGGAATGCTAGGAAACAAGGCCTAGGGTTCATACTTTCACTAGGGCAAGTTCTCTCAACAATAATAACATAATTGGATCATATAACTATCCCTCAACATGCAACAAAGAGTCACTCCAAAGTTACTAATAGAGGAGAACAAACGAAGAGATTATGGCAGGGTACGAAACACCTCAAAGTTATTCTTTCTGCTCGATCTATTTAAGAGTCCGTAGTAAAATAACACGAAGCTATTCTTTCCGTTCAATCTATCATAGAGTTCATACTAGAATAACACCTTAAGATACAAATCAACCAAAACCCTAATGTCACCTAGATACTCCAATGTCACCTCAAGTATCCGTGGGTATGATTATACGATATGCATCACACAATCTCAGATTCATCAATTCAAACCAACACAAAGTACTTCAAAGAGTGCCCCAAAGTTTCTACCGGAGAGTCAAGACGAAAATGTGTGCCAACCCCTATGCATAAGTTCACGAGGTCACGGAACCCGCAAGTTGATCACCAAAACATACTATCGGATGTGGGGTTCCGGCAAACCCTTAAGGTTCGAACACTGGGGTGCGCGCGAAGTCTCTCCCTCCTACCAATCTACGCTCTAGCTCGCTACGATCTCGCGGATGAACTCGACGAACTCGTAACACAGGAAGACACGAGGTTTATACTGGTTCAGGCCACCGTTGTGGAGTAATACCCTACTCCAGTGTGGTAGTGGTGGATTGCCTCTCGGGCTGATGATGAACAGTACAAGGGAAGAACAGCCTCCTGAGGTTGAGGTGTTCTTGTGCTTGTGAACTTGTGGCGTGAGGATTCGATGCCTCTACTGTGGTGGCTAGCTCTACTTATATAGGCCCTGGTCCTCTTCCCAAATATCAAGCGGGAAGGGAGCCCACAACGGCGGGCAAATTTGAAGGGGGACAGCTAGTACAAGCTATCCTGACAAAAGCGGTCTTCGCCTGCGAAAAGCTCTGGGGTGACGCCGTCTTGGGCTCCAGGATGACCTCCTCCTTGCCGTCCTCCTGGTCTTGGTCTCGTTGCACCAATATGGCAACCTTTTCCTGATGCCTCGGTACTCTTCGCCTGCGCTGTCCTCCTTAGCACCAAAGAGGAAATAAGGACGTTGTGCACACTGGCACCCGCCTGGTACCGTTCGTCATGGCTCACGTCACGAGAGCCTCGTGAGGTTTGCCTTGCCTTGATATCTCCACTCCTCGCGAGCCTGCCGGGCTCGGCTACTGCGGAGGAGGTCTTGCGTCGTCCTCCTCACGAGGCTTGGACCCTCGCGAGGGTCTTGGGTGCCTTGTTGACGAATATGGGCCGTACGGCCCGCTGCCTGGCCATGCTGTGGGCCGCAGGCAGGCAAGTCTGGGGACCCCTATTCCCAGAACGCCGACAGTAGCCCCCGGGCCCAAGGTGCGCTCGGGCTTGGCTTTGCGGCGAAGCCAAGGGTCAAGTTCGGAGCACCGCGGGCCCCAAAAGCCCGCGGCCTCGGTTGACGCATGGCGGTTGATTGGACGTGGGCATCTCCGCTTCCCCACGCTGCCTCGGCAACTGCTTGTCCTGACAAAGGCTAGCGCGGGCAGTTCTTTCGTTCATTGCCTCTTCCTTGTCTCGCTCCAGATCCCCTTTCTCGCTCTTTGCCGCCGCTATCTCCAGATCTGCTCCATCCTTGCTCTGCATCTGCCGTCCATGGCGCCGCGCAAGGTCAAGACATCCTCGACACTGGCTTGGTGTGAGCCGGCCCTCGAGGTGCCCACCGTCACGGAGAAGAGCCTCGCCTCCGTGCGCCTGCTGACAGTGGGCGAGAGCAATGAGTGGGGGAGGACGGAGCTCCGGCTCGCGTCCGACGAGCCAGAGCCTGAGGGGAGCACCTTCTTCCCCTTCTTCTCGAGCAGCGTCGCCATCGGGTTGGTTCCTCCCTTTTCTGATTTCTTTTATGAAGTCCTCGACCACTACGGGCTGCAGGCGTTGCATCTCCATCCCAACTCTGTCCTCCTCCTGTCCATCTTTGCCTACTACCGCGAGGCGTACCTGGGCGTTATGCCGTCCGTGGCACTCCTTCGGCATTTCTTCTTCCTCCGTGTCAGCGGCGAGCACACCTCCGGGTGTGCTAATTTTGTTGCGTGCGGCAAGGCCAACTCGATCTCGAGCACCGGGAAGAGGGCCGACAATATCCGATCCAAATGGGTGATGAAGGATGCCCAGCGCACCGACCCACGTCTGGCGTTGCCAACAGCGGCGCCCCCTCCCAACGGGGGGAGGCCCAAGGCGGAGCTTGTCGACGAGCGGGCATCGCTGGTGTTGGGGCAGATGATGACCTACCTGAGGCCGGGCAACGCGCGGGCAGCCAAGGTAACGGGGGCGATGCTCCTGAGGCAGTTCTTGACGCTGCGGGTTGCCCCACTCCAGGCGCGCGCGCCCCCTCTAGGAGCTTGAAGAAGAGGAGAACAAGACGCGCTTGAGGCTAGGGGACCTTCCTGGCGATGAATTGGATGCCGTCCTGCGCCTCATAGTCGGGGACAACCCGGAGTACCCGCCTAGCGCTTTCGTTCCCCTATTCCAACGCAGGGACCGGGAGGAATTTGTCACCTCCAGGCCGACCTTTGATGCGCGTGGGCTGGTGCCACCAACGCCTCCGGGAGTTCCTACGGCGCAGAAACCGGTGGAGGTGTCTTTTGGTGAGTCCCGCAGAGAGGGAGAAGAGGAGGAGGACTCGGAGAAGACCCTGGAGGAGGTGGGGGAGACTTCCCCCCTGAGCAAGGCCGAGATTCTCCGCGCCCTTCCTGATGATGCCGAGGCCGATGCCTTCCAAGGGGAGAGAGAGCAACCCCTCATCCCGACGAAGGGTAGGTCGTTGCTGGTAGCCCGTGGTGCCGCCCCCGTCCTGGCACCTCCTGGGGCTGGCTCCGGCTCTGCCTCTGCTCCGCCTGGTGCCGCCGGAGCCCGGACACCTGCTCCTCAGGTCCCGAAGCTGTCAGGCTTGAAGCTTCTCAAGCGGTCAGTGGAATACATCGCAGTGGATCGGTAAGTGTCTTAAGCATCGCCTTGCCCTTGCTTGTACTCGTCGTTTCTTGATACTCGCCCTTGGTTGATCAGGCCGACCTCTTCGGCGAAGAAGAGGAAGGAAGACGCAGCGGCCGTGCCTCCCATGGAGAAAGGAGGCAACAGCGCCCGCATCTCCCCGGCCCGATCGTCCTCGCGAGGCCAAGAGGAGCCTCGCCGCGTCGAGTCAGCCCCCATGGCCCCGTTGGCTCCGGAGGTGCCGGTACATGGTGCGGCTGACGAGGTCCCAGCCGTTCCGGAACCGGTGGTCTCTCAAGCCCTAGTGATGATGTCGCTTCCTCCAACTGCTGCATCTCCACTCCCTGGTCCTTCTGCTCCTGCTGCCGTCTTGGAGCGTGCCCTTGCGGAGATGACCCAGCTGCAGGCGGATATCCTGAGCGCGGACCCGCGCCTGGTGGCCGGGCGTCTGGAGCTGGCCTCTGGTTGGCTTCACACTGACCTGGCAGATCGCGCGACGCTGGGTCAGGCTGCTGCGGCTTCCGAGAAGGAGAAGCAAGGAGCCGCCAACGCTTCGGCCGATCGTGAGGCGGCGCTAAAGGACGCCAAGGCTGCCCGTGACCACTGCCAAGTGCTGGAGGGCGAGCTGCAGAGCCTGCGCGACAAGCACACCGAAGAGGTGCGTTGCCGCCAAGCGAAGGAGGAGGAGATGAAGGCCCGGGAGGAAGCCGTCAAGAATCGTGATGCAAAGTTGGCGGAGCTGGGGAAGAAGCAGGACGCCGAGTGCAACCGGTTGGAGGAGCTCGAGCGGAAGATGAGGACGAGGGAGGCCGATCTTGATGCCAAGGCACGAGTCCTGGCGGAAGACCGCGTGGCCTTTGCTGATCTCGAGAAGAGGTCTCGCAAGCCGCTGAAGACGCTCTACGCGCACGGCCTGGAGAAGCCTCTGGAGACCGACGAGGACAGCCCTGCCCAGCTGCTTCCTCTCGTGGTGAAGGCGCTTGAGGAGGTCGTTGATTGTCTCAGTCCCATGGCGGAGGCAGAAGCTCGCGTCTTCTCTTCAGTCGCGCTGACTCGCGTCTTTAGCCACCTGCACCTTCGCGACCCCAACGCTTGCCTTGACGAGCTGCTGGAGCCTGTAGCTGAAGATCAGTACGAGGCGGCTGCCGTGGCCGTGCAGGATTAGGTGGGGGCCTTGCTGAGGAGGTTCCGCGGCTTTGTCTCCGCTCCTCTGTCCGGCGTCGTCGACCTTGCGGCTGGTGGTGAAGACAAAACCGATCACGAGGGAGCGCCTTCTGCTGGCGACGGCGACATCTAAAGGTGACCCGTGGCCATTCTTCCCGTTCCATTCCTGCGACATGTAAAAGGCCTCGTGGAGGCATTTAGACTTTTATTTGGTATTGTGAGGACAATATGCTTGTAATATTTGCTTTGAGATTTCGCGATTCCCTTCCTATTTGCTTTGCGTTCTGCGTCGACAGAGCCCAGCCCCGCGCATACCTCAACCACCATTGGGCCGACCGGAGACCAGGACGGACCAAGGAGTGAGGGGCTACGAGACCATTTAGGCTCTTGAGTCGCGATGCTCAGGAGTCCCCTTTGACGCGCAAACAGCATATAGGGAGAGTTTGTGGGGGTAGATTAATGTTCTACGTCGGCAGGCCCCGGCCCCGCGCATACCTCTACCGCTATTGGGCCGACCGGAGACAAGGACGGGCCAAGGAGCGAGGGGCTACGTGACCAGTTAGGCTCCTGAGTCGTGATGCTCAGGAGTCCCCCTTGACGTGCAAACAATTCCCATACCTGCACTCGCCGAGGCCTCGGGAGGGGCGCGCGATGCCCAGGTCCGGGGACCTGGTTAGATGGCGTGCGCTTGGGCGTGACCCGAGAGCAGCCCCCGTGCCCAGCCCCCATGCGTGGCTTTCCCGAGGGGAGGCGTTGCGGTAAGGCTGGGCGCTGAGCTCTGGGTTCCCTGAGGTTGGCACGACCATGGGGTCGCCCTCAGTTGTTTATCACCAGCGCAGAGCATAGTGCTTCCGCTTGTGCACGGGCATAGCCGCTCCTCGGCAGTGTCGACAGCCAGCGCAGAGCATGGTGCTTCCACTTGGGCGTGGGATGGGGCCCCCCGTCCGGGAGGACCACCTGGGCGTGTACAGCCCCGCCCTGACACATGGCTTGCACAACAGTGCTGCGAGGTTTATCTGGGCACTCGTGAGCCAGCGCGGGACTCACGAGGCCCTACCTCAAGGCGGGTTGCGCCTGGTCTTGAGTCTTGGTGACTGTGTGTTCCTGCAAGGCAGTTAGATGCAAGCACTCTACGTCCTCAGGTCCCGGCCCTCGAGCGAGCTCAGCTGCCGCTGGTATGCCAGGTCGCGATGCCGTGGTCAAGGCCAGGGGTGAGGGCTAGAGAGCCAGTAAGAGCTCATGAGTCGCGATGCTCAGGAGCCCCCCTTTTAACCCGCAAGCGAATTGCATGGGAAGAACAGGCCCGCGGCGGGCGGCAATCGAGCGGGCGATAGCCGCTGGCAGGTTAAGCATGAAGAGCAGATCAACTTGGATAAATGCAGGAAGATACACGCCACCGGGTCTGGCCCGAGCGGCTTGGGGATGATACAGCCCGAGGGGTGCCCCTAGCAAAGTAAGCTAAAGACTTAAGCAAAAGGGATACATGCCACAGGGACGGACCCATGTGGCCTGGGAGTAATGCAGCCCGAGGGGCGCTCCCAGCTTAAATGAACTTGGAAGATGTCACCTGGTTCTGTAGACGAAGTAGAGTTGGTGCAGCTAAAGCCGCGTGTTGAAGGAATGGCTCCTCATGAGCCACCGGGGCCCTGAGCCTCGGGAGGCTCTGGGGGTTCAGGAGGTTCCCTGAAGGCCGTCTCCATCTCCTCCAGGACGGCGTGGAACCTGGCCTCCTGAGCCGCCAGGACTCGCCGCATGTTGCGCTGCTAGGCCGACGCCACGCTTGGCAAGCTGAAGGGCATGCGAACATAGTTGTGTGGTGGGCCCTCGCAGCGGCCCACACGCGATGGCCAGAAGCGCTCCTGAGATGTGGCCCTGTTGAGCCCTGGGACATCGACGCAGACACGCAGCCCGGCATCCTCACCTGGATGGGGAGCTGCGCCTTGTGAGCGGCTGTGGCCGCGCATGGGTCTTGCTTCTTGCAGTTCCTGGGTAGTCTTGGTGATGAACTCCTGGGTGGTGGGCACTCCTTGCCGTGTGCTCTCCCGAGGAAAGTGTGCCGTGAGGCACGCTTCCAAGTGGTGCCCAAGCACTTCCCTCATGAGGTTGGAAGGGTCTGAGGCTCTCCAGAAGAGAGCCCCCGAGCCCTGCCTGAGGAGGGCGCCAGGTGCGCTTTCCTCTGCGGTGGAGGGAGGCGCCCCTGGAGCGGGCGCTGATCCTGACGAGGCTCCTGCCGCGATGCCATCCTCCTGAGGTCCTGCGCGGCGCAGCAACTTCTTCCTGGGGATGGTCTCCGGAGGGCCTTCACTCCTACTGTCGGAGTCGTCGATTGCTGCGGCTTGAAAGGCGCGCTCAAGGGAGCACCCCGCATCCCTCTCTTCACACGGGACCGTGATGATTCCTCCACTTCTTGGCATCTTGAGAACGTTGTAGCCGTGATGGGTGACTGCCATGAACTTGGCCAGGGCTGGATACCCAAGGATGGCATTGTACGGCAGGCGGATGTGCGCGACATCGAAGTCGATGAGCTCGGTGCGATAGTTCTTGCGCTCCCCGAAGGTGACAGGCAGGCGGACCTGCCCTATTGGTGTGGTGGAGCCGTCGGTCACTCCTGAGAAAGGCTTGGTTGGCTGGAGCTGCTCATATGGCACTTGGAGGTTGTCGAACGTGTCGACGGACAGGATGTTGAGCCCTCCGCCGTCGATGAGAGTCTTGGTGACTTGCACATTGCTGATGACCGGGGAACACAACATAGGGAGGGCGCCAGCGGTGGCTGCGCACTTGAGCTGATCTGCCGAGTTGAAGGTGATGGCACATTGGGACCACCTGAGCGGGCGCGTGGTCTCGAGCTTGGGGAGCGCCACGTTCACCTCGCGAGCGAACTGTTTGAGGATGCGCTGAGAGGCTGGGGCCTGGGCACCGCCCAAGATGCAAGCGATCGCACGCGGCTCCTGGAAGCCCCCAGCTGTCAGGACCGGTTTTCGGGATATTAATTTCCCAGAAAATGGCCCTTGTGCTCACCAGCCCCAGGATTACTGTTAGCTGATGAGGCACCAACTTGATACAGAAATTCCAAGCAAAGTACAAAATATGTAGTACAAGACCATTGTGGCCTATGAGTACAACAATTGGTTTCTATTGGTTGATGGCGGAAGCGGTTTGTGGTTCATCTGCGTCTATGGGACTCCATTTCCCACAGGAATAGCTGACCAGGATAACTCCTATCTTCGCAACGCTGCTATCACCTTTGCATGGGTTCCGGGGCTATCATCGCAACGCTCCTCTCCACGCAAGAAATCTGGCCAAGACAATAGCCAGGGACAAGCCAGTGAGTACTTTTGAATGTACTCGCAAACATTATGAACACGGGTATAATATAACAAGGGATAATCATGCTCCGAAATATTCTATGATCATAACGTCAGTCACGAAATAAACAAAATCCATGATGCACGCATGCAGGTTGTTCATATAAAACATGAATATGCAATACGGGAGTAGAAATAGAATGCACCGATCGGGTGTCTGAAGCGACGCCTCGAAAGGATAATAATATAAATCATGCCTTAGTCGGGCGTCTGAGTGACACCACATAAAAGGGCTTATAAATAATTTAAATAACAAGGATGCCACAGTCGGGCGTCTGTGCGACACCACATAAAGGGCTTATAGATAATTTAAATAACAAGCATGCCACAGTCGGGCGTCTGAGCGACACCACATAAAGGGCTTATAAATAATTTAAATAACAAGCATGCCACAGTCGGGCGTCTGAGCAACACCACATAAAGGGCTTATAAATAATTTAAATAACAAGCATGCCACAGTCGGGCGTCTGAGCGACACCACATAAAGGGCTTATAAATAATTTAAATAACAAGCATGCCACAGTCGGGCGTCTGAGCGACACCACATAAAGGGCTTATAAATAATTTAAATAACAAGCATGCCACGGTCGGGCGTCTGAGCGATACCACATAAAGGGCTTAAATAAGAGTAATCACAGTGAATATCCAGGAGGTAGAACCGTCCCAGGGATACTCAATAATTCAAATAATGTAAATGGTTAGTCCATAATAATAGTGATCATAATCATCATGAGTCACAAGTCATGATCCATGTTCTGGTTTTGCAATTTTTCCTCCAAAGACCGACACTAAGACCAACACTTGACCCATCCCAGACTGTAGTCCGTAACCATGGACACGGCTATTCGAATAGATGTTCAATCTCTGCAGAGGGTGTACTCTTTACCCACGAGTAACGGATTTCTTTGGTCCATCGGGACTAATTCCGCCTACGGTCTTTTAATTGAAAACACACCTGACCGCACACACCAGCCTAACTTACCGGTGTCTGGAATCACCCACAACACCCATTAAGCAAAACTCTAAGTGGGGAGGCTACAACCTTGACTTAGCATGGGATCACTAAATTTATAACGCGCGCAAACTAGGGGAGCTACCCCCCTCGGCTCCAACCGGAAACACCCATGCCCCCGGACCAGGTGGCATGCCTACCGGATGCCTCCGGTATCTTCCACCATGGCCTCTCTGTATGGTGTGTGCTTGGTAAGGGGTTGACAACTTACTGAACCGTACCCTACCTGCGGCAGGGACAAGTGGTAGTACGAAACAAGTATGGGGGTTACTGGAACAAGACTCGATCTACGGCCGACTCAGGAGGTTCAAGTATTCCCTGTATGATTAGCATAACAAATATATTTCAATTAACAGATAGAATCACCACTCATCATACCTCATCATGCCATACCGGACACACTCGTCTCGACGAGGGACTAGGGACAAGCTCGTGTCTACCCAAGACAGAGACTTTCCCGGCTTCCTTCCGGTAGGCATGAAAGGCATACGAAGATGATTATTATCACAGGCATATCCAATTCTAACAACAAAGAATCTCATTATGCACTCATGCGTATGATCGTATCGTCACATAAAATAACGAATGCTCCATGTCAAGGTGGTGTTGTAACCGTATCAAACAACACACAAAATATTATGCCAGGGTTCAGAATGCTTGCCTTCAAGGTGTGGAGGGGTGAGGTGCACTCCAAAACTTTTGAAAGTTATAATCTCCCCTCCAAATTCCTATTTTAAAAAATATTCAAATAACACATACTTTAAAAACAGCGCAAAAAGATGCCCTAGATATTTTTGAAATAAATCTTAAAATAAACTAGGTGGAATTTGAGAGAGGTAGGAAAGAGAATTAATTCATTTGGAGTTTTATTTAAAAAGATATAGCCAGTCAAAGTTTCAGTCAAAATCTGATTTTAAAATAAAACAGAAAAGAAAACGTTTCAGATGCAATACGCTTTCGAGAGGGGGAGACGTACTTCGTGCTTTACGCTTCGACTTAATCCAGCGTGGACCGGCTCGTGGGTCACTGACAGTGGGTCCCTTGGGCCCACTGGTCAGGTTTGACCAGTCTTTCCCCTGCCTCTTTCCTCCTCTGGCCGAACAGAGGTGGGGCTCTGGCGATCGACGCCGGCGAACGGCGGCTCCCTACGGGGCCCCGAGGACAGGGATGGATCCACCAGTCCAGGGCGGTCCTCCCCGTGGTCGAAAGGCTGGCGGGGACGCAGGGAGTTGCCGGCGGCGAGCTTCGCGGCGGACGGTGTTTCGGGAGCAATTGGGGGTTTGGGCTACGGTGGCTCCCGATCGGGCTAGACAGGTGGGGCGGCTCCGCACGGTCAAGGGGAGTCGGGTGGTGGTGCTAGATGAGCTGGGGAGGCCCTGCTTGCGACGTTCGGCACCGGAGCGTGGCGGCGGCCGAACTGGACGGAGATGAGGAAGAAGGCCTCCCTCCGTCGATTGTTGGCTATGGGAGCACTGGGGAGATGGCATGAGGTCGCCTGAGGGTCTGGACGAGCTCGGGGGCTCCTTTTATAGGCGGTCGAGGTCGGTTCTCGCGGCGGCCGTGGATATGAACGGCGAACCGCCGTTCTGTAGCTGCAGGGCGACGTGGCGGCGACGAGCGCTTGCCGACGAGCTTGCGGATGAGCTCGAGCTGTTCCAGGGGCAGCTGGCGCGCGCGTGTGGCTTGGGCGGCGCCGTCCATGGCAGAGGCCTGCTGTGGCCACCGGCGTGCCGCCAAGGGAGCTCTGACGACGGCGCTGTAGGGCTCCACGGGGAAGCTTGGAGCGCTCTGATGTGTGGACGAGGACGGGCGTGGTTCTGCAGGCGAGCAATGGCCAGGGGCGGGACGCGACGGCTCGGGCGCACGCACGTGCAAAACGCGCGCTCTGGCCGCGCCCAGAGCACGCACGCCAGATGCTCGACGAAATGCCATCGTGTGCTAGAGGGTTTGAGCGAGGTTGGCAGTTAACAGGTCTGGGTTAGAGTGGTCTAGGGGCTTAGTGGACAAGCTGGATGGGTCAGGGGCTCAAGTTCACAATGCAAACTAAAAATCATGCCAAAACTGTTCATGCACTCAAGGTGTTTCACAAAATGCTAAGGGCATCTAGGCAACTCTTGGGGTGGCCAAAATCTCCAGATCCTAGTCTCTTTAGGTGATAAAGAGGGTGGCAAGGTTAGTTTGTCAAAAACAAAAACTTGTTAGTGCAAGTTTTTGAGAAAACCAATTCTGGACAGAAAGTAAAAGGCAGAGTTTCATGGACCAAAAATACTCCAATGGGTCCATTCTCCTGGACTTAAGGTTTTTGCAGGGTGGACTATAAGCAGGAAAAAGAATCATGGGCAACAGAGCAAACAAAAATAGAGTTGCAGTAGAAAATGCCAAACTAGACCAGAGAGCAAAAGAGGATGATTTGCTCAAATTTTTCAAAGAACACTCATGGGTTTTTGCATAAAGTTGCATTATATGCATCTACTGACATCTCCAAACACTTGGAAGAATTTTTAAAGAAATATTTAAATAGGTTGTAGTGCAAAATTACCTACTGGACCAGATTTGAAAATTTGGTGTAGAGCTCAAAATCTCCAATGACCAAAAGATATTTTTGCATAAAAGTGATGTGGAAACATCACATGACATCCCCAAATTTTGGTTGAAATTTTCAAGAAGTATTTGAAAGCGTTACAGTGCAAAAGAGGCTCCATAACTTATGAAAAATCATTTTTAAAAGAATAAAGCTCAGAGAAAAAAACAATTATGCAAATAAATCCACTGATAAAAGAAATGTTCTCTTGAGAGGGTATACAAGTCCAATAATATTTTTGGAAGGTTTTCACTTGGGGTAAAAACTTCACAATATCAAAGAAAAGAGAGGTTCTGAAATCAAAAGATAAATCCAGAAAATAAAAATTTAATTTCCTGGCAAAATTTTAATAAACAAAATATGGTTAAATTTTTGGGGTGTTACAACACTACCCCCCTTAAGAAAAATCTCGTCCTCGAGATTCGCTAAAAGCTGTTTTGAACAAACATTGCTCTTACCAAAACAAAAAAAATCATCCTACTTATGTAAAAAAATGTATCTACAGTGAGAGGGCAATAAGTTGTGTAAAACTACAGTGGTATACTGGCGTTGCGTGGAAAAATCGATGGTTGGGGAAAACGAGATATTTCTACGTTGGATACAGTAAATTTAGAATAAATTCTAAATTTCTAAAATACGCTGGTCGTACCCGAGAGCACAGTGCTCTCTCTGGCTGACAGGTGGACCCGGGGCCCACTGTCAGTCTCTTCTTCTACCTCTGGCCCTCTCTTCTTTCTCTCTCTCGCGTGCTTTCCCGCGCTTTCTCCACCGGCGACGTCTAGCGCGTAGGGCACCTAGGCCGTACTGCGGTAGTGTGCGGCGTGCTAGCTGCCGGTGCAGCGTGCACTCACCTCGCGGGCTAGTACACTGTCGGCACTGCTCGCGGATTCGCCTCCGAACACCGGCGATCGAGCGACGAGCGGCGCTGGTGGACCTCGCCCACCGTACACCGATCTCGAGCTATAAAATGATCGCGGTGCTCCTTTCTTCTTCCTCACACCTGGCCTCGCTTCTTCTTCTCCTTCCTTCTCCTCCATTTCTTTTTGCAGGGCCTCTAGATGAGGCTCTAATGGCGGAGGTGATGCCGGACTGGTATGTGGTCCTGATGTGCGGAGGGTTGGCGGCGTTGTTGGGGTTCTCCGTGCTCCTGTGCGCGATGATCCTTGATGATCGTCGTGATGCTGCCGCTCGAGTGTTGGCCCTCCGCGGCGGCGGTGATCACGAGGATTAAGTGCGGCATCGAGTGCTAACTGTTGTCAGTGTGCTGGAGGCCACTTGTACCCGAATAAATTACTCATAGATCTCTCCCACTGAGACTGTGATGTGCTCGGGTGTGATCAGTTAGGTGCAAAATGTGCACGAGGATTTGTAATTAGCGCACGTGGTTGAGTGGTTGTGGTTGTGAGTCTGCTGTTATGGTGCTGCGTGAATAAAAATCTATGTCGTGAAGAGGTATACGCTGCAGCAACTCAGGGAAAGTCTCACTTCAGAATTTATCGCGAGTCAAAATTAAGAGCAGTAAAACTGCTCACATAATTGAAACCAAATATTTGATCTGTCGCACAAATCTAGGATACCACGCACAAGTTGCAACACATAAATAAATGCTGGGATAATAAACATAGTGGTGACGTTTACAATGAAAACGGTAAATGGACAGGGTCCTGAGAAAACGTCTCTGGTACTGGGGCACACTCCTCTTCTATCTGGGGAAGCGGATTGACTAGTCGATGAATGCGTCTCTCCTGGTCGGGTCTCAGTGGTCTGCCAATAGCGATCTGAGGATTTAAATCAGCGAGGCTCTGGAGATAACCCATTACCCGCTGAGTCAAACGCTCTTGAGCGATAACATACTGGGCAAGGTTGGCCAGTACTGGGTGTCTCTTAATTCGTCCACCGGGAAAAGATGCTACTTCTCCGGGTGCTGCACGACTCGGAAAGTAATAATACCCTCGTTCGCTGGCATAGGGTACCGCGAATCGAAGACGAGCAAGCGCTTCGTATGCAGCAGCTTCTATGGCCACATGCGGAGTCGGCATGGATTTCCCCACGAAGGAGACTTCCGTTGGGTCTTGGTTTGGGTTTACGGGAGGGATGTGCACCACTGCCCAATATTTCGAGGTGGATGGGGTGATCCTCGATTTGAGCAACTCGTACTGGGGTGGATGGATAGCACTCATGGTAGGTAAATTCCCACAATATTTTGACAATACTACCTGGGGTGGCATCTGGAGTTCTCAGATAAATACTGGGGCTCGGCATGGCAAGGAATGGCTGTGAGTGTTGTGCACAAGGTGAGGGGTACTTGGCAAGGTCACGAGGTGGCCTTTTTTATAGCATTGGGGCTGGGTTATTTACCGCGATGAAGGGTAACTAGTTTGTCGGTTCTGCTCTTGGGGTCGGGGTCAATGCCACAGATACACATATCTCATAAATCTAACGCATTGCTGTGGGTGTCGTCGGGGTGGTTCTGGTAGCTGTGCCCGGAATTTAAAAATGCAACTGCACGCTGACGTACTTATGCATGGCTACTATTCAAAAATAGGGGCGCACAAGCAGACAGCATTTAATTATGGTGATACAGGATCACACAATTACAAGGCGTAGAAATACTAAGGCCCGGTACTACTCGAGCGACTTAGTCTACTTCGTTCATATCTAGGCGGGCATGCCTTGTGGACGTCGAGGCTTCTCCACGGGTTTCACCGTCGGGATTAGCTGGATGAGGTTGAGGGGCTGCAGGGTCGGGGTAGCGATGATGACCATCGCGGGGGTTGTTGGCCACAATCCCGCTGGAGCGTCTTCCCAAAAGGCGACGAAGCACTTCTAGGGACACCAAAGCATTTTGGTCGATGGCTGGGGCAGACCTCAAGGACTCGATCGGCTGTCCGAACAACATGACTGGGTTGTTGGCTTCGGGCTCATCTTCTCCTCTTGCAGGGGCTCGGCGAACCAGTTCTCCACGAGCTGCGATCAGATCAAGGGTGATCTGATCGAATAGCTCCTCTAGTGCGCTTACATAGCGCACCAGATGCAACAATGCAGGATCCGTCTCGTGATCTCCGTTGGCAACCTGGGGCGGCCTACCATACCCGTCACGGCTAGGGTAGTAGTAGAACGAGCGACAGTTAACACTGGGCGACAAGTGTCGGAGTTGAACTATAGCCTCTCGAGCTGCTAGTTGGATGGCTTGTGGATCAAAGGAAGTTGTCCTTCCAGTGAACCTGTAGGGGCGTTCTGGAGATAGACCCCTACCATAGATGTGCACTGTGGCCCAGAATTGACGGCTCTCACCGCTCATGGGTCCTTGATACACAAGATACTCCGGGGGCTCTTCTAATGCATAGGCACGGCGGGTGAGGTTTGCGAGCACGGTCACAAAACCTCCAAGGTTGGTGGCTGTGATCTCATTGTGCACAATAGGGCCAGGCATTATGCCTCGAGTTGGGGGAAGAGGCTGTGCTGTGCTGTGTTGAGGCTAGCGTGCCCTTTTTATAGAAAAGGGGACGGAGTCTTCCTTCGCACGCTTGCGAATGAGACAAATTAGGTGTCGGTAAGTGGCGCGTGATCGACAGGCTAGGCTGATAGGTTGGGCACCGACTGCCAAAAGCGTCGGGGTCACTGTGTGGCTATCTTACACGGGAAGCTTGGCCGGGGTTAGGTTAAGGTCTGGTGGGTTGGTTAACCTAGGTTTATTGACCTGGCTAAGATAGGATTAGCCAATGGTCAGCCTGGCTCTGATACCAAGTTTGTCAGGACCGGTTTTCGGGATATTAATTTCCCAGAAAATGGCCCTTGTGCTCACCAGCCCCAGGAGTACTGTTAGCTGATGAGGCACCAACTTGATACAGAAATTCCAAGCAAAGAACAAAATATGTAGTACAAGACCATTGTGGCCTATGAGTACAACAATTCGTTTCTAGTGGTTGATGGCGGAAGCGGTTTGTGGTTCATCTGCGTCTATGGGACTCCTTTTCCCACAGGAACAGCTGACCAGGATAACTCCTATCTTCGCGAGGCTGCTATCACCTTTGCATGGGTTCCGGGGCTGTCGTCGCAACGCTCCTCTCCACACAAGAAATCTGGCCAAGACAATAGCCAGGGACAAGCCAGTGAGTACTTTTGACTGTACTCGCAAACATTATGAACACGGGTATAATATAACAAGGGATAATCATGCTCCGAAATATTCTATGATCATAACGTCAGTCACGAAATAAACAAAATCCATGATGCACGCATGCAGGTTGTTAATATAAAACATGAATATGCAATACGGGAGTAGAAATAGAATGCACCGATCGGGTGTCTGAAGCGACGCCTCGAAAGGATAATAATATAAATCATGCCTTAGTTGGGCGTCTGAGCGACACCACATAAAAGGGCTTATAAATAATTTAAATAACAAGCATGCCATAGTCGGGCGTCTGAGCGACACCACATAAAGGGCTTATAAATAATTTAAATAACAAGCATGCCACAGTCGGGCGTCTGAGCGACACCACATAAAGGGCTTATAAATAATTTAAATAACAAGCATGCCACAGTCGGGCGTCTGAGCGACACCACATAAAGGGCTTATAAATAATTTAAATAACAAGCATGCCACAGTCGGGCGTCTGAGCGACACCACATAAAGGGCTTATAAATAATTTAAATAACAAGCATGCCATAGTCGGGCGTCTGAGCGACACCACATAAAGGGCTTATAAATAATTTAAATAACAAGCATGCCACGGTCGGGCGTTTGAGCGATACCACATAAAGGGCTTAAATAAGAGTAATCACAGTGAATATCCAGGAGGTAGAACCGTCCCAGGGATACTCAATAATTCAAATAATTTAAATGGTTAGTCCATAATAATAGTGATCATAATCATCATGAGTCACAAGTCATGATCCATGTTCTGGTTTTGCAATTTTTCCTCCGAAGACCGACACTAAGACCAACACTTGACCCATCCCAGACTGTAGTCCTTAACCATGGACACGGCTATTCGAATAGATGTTTAATCTCTGCAGAGGGTGTACTCTTTACCCACGAGTAACAGATTTCTTTGGTCCATCGGGACTAATTCCGCCTATGGTCTTTTAATTGAAAACACACCTGACCGCACACACCAGCCTAACATACCGGTGTCTGGAATCACCCACAACACCTATTAAGCAAAACTCTAAGTGGGGAGGCTACAACCTCTACTTAGCATGGGATCACTAAATTTATAACGCGCGCAAACTAGGGGAGCTACCCCCCTCGGCTCCAACCGGAAACACCCATGCCCCCGGACCAGGTGGCATGCCTACCGGATGCCTCCGGTATCTTCCACCATGGCCTCTCTGTACGGTGTGTGCTTGGTAAGGGGTTGACAACTTACTGAACCGTACCCTACCTGCGGCAGGGACAAGTGGTAGTACGAAACAAGTATGGGGGTTACTGGAACAAGACTCGATCTACGGCCGACTCAGGAGGTTCAAGTATTCCCTGTATGATTAGCATAACAAATATATTTCAATTAACAGATAGAATCACCACTCATCATACCTCATCATGCCATACCGGACACACTCGTCTCGACGAGGGACTAGGGACAAGCTCGTGTCTACCCAAGACAGAGACTTTCCCGGCTTCCTTCCGGTAGGCATGAAAGGCATACGAAGATGATTATTATCACAAGCATATCCAATTCTAACAGCAAAGAATCTCATTATGCACTCATGCGTATGATCGTATCGTCACATAAAATAACGAATGCTCCATGTCAAGGTGGTGTTGTAACCGTATCAAACAACACACAAAATATTATGCCAGGGTTCAGAATGCTTGCCTTCAAGGTGTGGAGGGGTGAGGTGCACTCCAAAACTTTTGAAAGTTATAATCTCCCCTCCAAATTCCTATTTTAAAAAATATTCAAATAACATATACTTTAAAAACAGCGCAAAAAGTTGTCCTAGATATTTTTGAAATAAATCTTAAAATAAACTAGGTGGAATTTGAGAGAGGTAGGAAAAAGAATTAATTCATTTGGAGTTTTATTTAAAAAGATATATCCAGTTAAAGTTTCAATCAAAATCTGATTTTAAAATAAAACAGAAAAGAAAACGTTTCGGACGAAATACGCTTTCGAGAGGGGGACACGTACTTCGTGCTTTAGGCCTCCACTTAATCCAGCGTGGACCGGCTCGTGGGTCACTGACAGTGGGTCCCTTGGGCCCACTGGTCAGGTTTGACCAGTCTTTCCCCGCCTCCTTCCTCCTCTGGCCGAACAGAGGCGGGGCTCCGGCGATCGACGCCGGCGAACGGCGGCTCCCCACGGGGCCCCGAGGGCAGGGATGGATCTGCCAGTGCAGGGCGGTCCTCCCCATGGTTGAAAGGCTAGCGGGGACGCAGGGAGTTGCCGGCGGCGAGCTTCGCGGCGGACGGCGTTTCGGGAGCAATTGGGGGTTTGGGCTACGGTGGCTCTCGATCGGGCTAGAGAGGTGGGGCGGCTCCGCACGGTCAAGGGGAGTCAGGTGGTGGTGCTAGATGAGCTGGGGAGGCCCTGCTCGCGACGTTCCGCACCGGAGCGTGGCGGCGGCCGAACTGGCCGGAGACGAGGAAGAAGGCCTCCCTCCGTCGATTGTTGGCTATGGGAGCACTTGGGAGTTGGCCTGAGGTTGCCTGAGGGTCTGGACGAGCTCGGGGGCTCCTTTTATAGGCGGTCAAGGTCGGTTCCCGCGGCGGCCGTGGATAAGAACGGCGAACCGCCGTTCTGTAGCTGTAGGGTGACGTGGCGGCGACGAGCGCTTGCCGACGAGCTTGCGGATGAGCTCGAGCTGTTCCAGGGGGCAGCTGGCGTGCGCGTGTGGCTTGGGCGGCGCCGTCCATGGCAGAGGCCTGCTGTGGCCGCCGGCGTGCCGCCAAGGGAGCTCTGACGGCGGCGCCGTAGGGCGCCAGGGGGAAGCTTGGAGCGCTCTGATGTGTGGACGAGGACGGGCGTGGCTCTGCAGGCGAGCAAGGGCCAGGGGCGGGACGCGGCGGCTCGGGCGGACGCACGTGCAAAACACGCGCTCTGGCCGCGCCCAGAGCACGCACGCCAGGTGCTCGACGAAATGCCATCGTGTGCGAGAGGGTTTGAGCGAGGCTGGCAGTTAACAAGTCTGGGTTAGAGTGGTCTAGGGGCTTAGTGGACAAGCTGGATGGGTCAGGGGCTCAAGTTCACAATGCAAACTAAAAATCATGCCAAAACTGTTCATGCACTCAAGGTGTTTCACAAAATGCTAAGGGCATCTAGGCAACTCTTGGGGTGGCCAAAATCTCCAGATCCTAGTCTCTTTAGGTGATAAAGAGGGTGGTAAGGTTAGTTTGGCAAAAACAAAAACTTGTTAGTGCAAGTTTTGGAGAAAACCAATTCTGGACAGAAAGTAAAAGGCAGAGTTTCATGGATCAAAAATACTCCAATGGGTCCATTCTCTTGGACTTAAGGTTTTTGCAGGGTGGACTATAAGCAGGAAAAAGAATCATGGGCAACAGAGCAAACAAAAATAGAGTTGCAGTAGAAAATGCCAAACTGGACCAGAGAGCAAAAGAGGATGATTTGATCAAATTTTTCAAAGAACACTCATGGGTTTTTGCATAAAGTTGCATTATATGCATCTACTGACATCTCCAAACACTTGGAAGAATTTTTAAAGAAATATTTAAATAGGTTGTAGTGCAAAATTATCTACTGGACCAGATTTGAAAATTTGGTGTAGAGCTCAAAATCTCCAATGACCAAAAGATATTTTTGCATAAAAGTGATGTGGAAACATCACATGACATCCCCAAATTTTGGTTGAAATTTTCAAGAAGTATTTGAAAGGGTTACAGTGCAAAAGAGGCTCCATAACTTATGAAAAATCATTTTTAGAAGAATAAATCTTAGAGAAAAAAATCAATTATGCAAATAAATCCACTGATAAAAGAAATGTTCTCTTGAGAGGGTATACAAGTCCAATAATATTTTTGGAAGGTTTTCACTTGGGGTAAAAACTTCACAATATCAAAGAAAAGAGAGGTTCTGAAATCAAAAGATAAATCCAGAAAATAAAAATTTAATTTCCTGGCAAAATTTTAATAAACAAAATATGGTTAAATTTTTGGGGTGTTACACCAGCCCCCTCGTCCTGGTGGTGGTCGTTGTTCCTCCTTTGCGGCGGCAGCGGAGGAAGACCGGTGTTGCCCTGGGGGCGATCCTCACGAGGCTGGTCCCTCCAGGCACCCTCGCGAGGTTGGTCCTGCCAGCGGTCCTCACGAGGCTAGTCGCGCCACTCCTGGCGCGGGCCACGGTCGTCCCAGCGTCCGCCTCCGCGTCCTCCTCCGCGGCCGTAGCCCCAGTCATTGCGCTCGGGGCGTCGACCGAAGCGTCCTTCCTATATGGCTCTGAGCGCTTGGCAGTCGCTGGTGTTGTGGGTGTTCAGGTTGTGGAAGGCGCAGAACGGTCGGCCGTTCTTGGATGACTCGGGCTGATCTCTGCCTCGCTTGGTGTTAGGCTCCGCTGCGAGCAACACTGCCTCTTTGCGCTTCACGTCCTTGTCCTTTGCCTTCTTCTCCTCCGCTTCTGCAGCTGGCAGCTCAAGGAGGGAAAGGCGCCCCTCCTCTGCTCTTGCGCACTTGGTCGCCAGGTTGAACAGCTCCTGAGATGTGCAAAGCTCCTCGTGGATAGCGAGTTCTTCCTTCATCTTGACGTCACGGACGCCGTCCGAGAACGCGGAGATGATGGCTTTGCGTGTGACCTTGGGGATCTTGAGGCGGATGTTGTTGAAGCGCTGAATGTACTTCTGGAGGGTCTCTCCTGGTTGTTGCTTGATGGGGCGTAGGTCACCCGTGGCCGGTGGGCAGTCGCGAGTGCCCTGGCAGTTGGCGACGAAATGGTCACGCATCTCGTCCCAGGAGGAGATCGAGCCATGCTACAGGTTCAGGAGCCAGGAGCGGGCCCCATCCTTGAGAGCCATGGGAAACCAGTTCGCCATGACTCTTTCGTCGCCCTTGGCCGCTTCGATGCTCAGCTCATAGAGCTGCAGGAACTCCGCGGGGTCGGCGGTGCCGTCGTAGCGAGGAGGCAGATCTGGTTTGAACTTGCCTGGCCAGGCGACGCTACGCAGCTCGAGGGTGAAGGCGCGGCAGCCGGCCGTGGTCGCCGGGGCCCGCTTCTGAGGTGGAGCTTGGTCTTGGCGAGGTCTGCGCTGCGCCACTGCAGGCGGCACGCGGTCGTGACGAGGTGGCACGGGGAGTGCCAGCGCAGCTTCTCGCGGCTGCGGGATTTCTTGGCAGCTTCTTTCTTCACGCGCGAGCGCCGGGCGCAGTGGATCACGCCGCGGAGGCGCGCGCCTTGGTGACAAGGCACCGTCTTGGGGCTAATGTGGTGGAGGCATGCCATGAGCCCCGTCGCCCGCGGTTGGTTGAGGGGGAGGCAGAGAGTGGGACGGCGCCGGAGAGCCCCCTGCGGTGCGGGCGAGCTCGGCGACTCGGTCGAGCCACTCCTCATAGAGGTCGTCGATGGGGCGGTAACGCAGGAGCTCGTTCGCCAAGATGAGCATGGCCCATGCCTCCATGGGAGCGCGGTGCGCGTGAGACGAGGAACAGGCAGGGGTAAGTCATGGAGTAGCGGTGCGGCCGTCTTGCCGCACCGAAGGATGCAGCGACGACGCTTGCTGCTCGTTCCCCGCCAGGCCGGGGGCAGCGTTGGCGGCGGGAGACGGAGAACGACGGGGTGGCCCGCCTATGGGAGCCCTCTGAGCGACGCGGGCGGATAGGGCAGCCCGACGCTCAACTCGAGCAGAGCGAGCGTCCGCCATGGAAACGACGGAGCGATGGAGCAATGAACTGATGGAAGGGAAACTATGGCGCACCCCTACCTGGCGCGCCAAATTTCGGATGTGGGGTTCCGGCAAACCGTTAAGGTTCGAACACTGGGGTGCGCGTGAAGTCTCTCCCTCCTACCAATCTACGCTCTAGCTCGCTACGATCTCGTGGATGAACTTGACGAACTCGCAACACAAGAAGACACGAGGTTTATATTGGTTCGGGCCACCATTGTGGTGTAATACCCTACTCCAGTGTGGTGGTGGTGGATTGCCTCTCGGGCTGATGATGAACAGTACAAGGGAAGAACAGCCTCCTGAGGTTGAGGTGTTCTTGTGCTTGTGAACTTGTGGCGTGAGGATTTGATGCCTCTACTGTGGTGGCTAGCTCTACTTATATAGGCCCTGGTCCTCTTCCCAAATATCGAGCGGGAAGGGAGAAAACAACGGCGGGCAAATTTGAAGGGGGACAGCTAGTACAAGCTATCCTGACAAAAGCGGTCTTCGCCTATGAAAAGCTCTGGGGTGACGCCGTCTTGGGATCCACGATGACCTCCGCATTGCCATCCTCCTGGTCTTGGTCTCGTTGCACCAATGTGGCAACCTTTGCCTGATGCCTCAGTACTCTTCGCCTGCCCTGGCCTCCTTAGCACCAAAGAGGAAATAAGGACGCTGTGCACAATGGCGCCCGCCTGGTACCCGTCTGGTACCGTTTGTCATGGCTCACGTCACGAGAGCCTCGTGAGGTTTGCCTTGCCTTGATATCTCCGCTCCTCGTGAGCCTGCCTGGCTAGGCCACTCCAGAGGAGGTCTTGCGTCGTCCGCCTCGCGAGGGTCTTGTGTGCCTTGTGGATGAATATGGGCCATACGGCCCGCTGCCTGGCCACGCTGTGGGCCGCAGGCAAGCAAGTATGGGGATCCCCGTTCCCAGAACGCCGACACATACATCAAGTGAATCACCTGATATCCCATTGTCACCACAGATACGCACATGCAAGACATACATCAAGTGTTCTCAAATCCTTAAAGACTCAATCCGATAAGATAACTTCAAAGGGAAAACTCAATCCATTACAAGAGAGTAGAGGGGGAGAAACATCATAAGATCCAACTATAATCGCAAAGCTCGCGATACATCAAGATCGTACCACCTCAAGAACACGAGAGAGAGAGAGAGATCAAACACATAGCTACTGGTACATACCCTCAGCCCCGAGGGTGAACTACTCCCTCCTCGTCATGGAGAGTGTCGGTATGATGAAGATGACCACCGGTGATGAATCACGTTCGTTCCAAAATCACGCTCTTGAAGGTTTCATTCCGTTTGGACTCCGTTTGATATTCCTTTTCTGCGAAACACTGAAAGGGAAAAAACAGAAACTGGCATTGGGCTCTGGGTTAATAGGTTAGTCCCAAAAATAATATAAAAGTGTTTAATAAAGCCCATAGACATCCAAAACAGATAATATTATAGCATGAATACTTCAAAAATTATAGATACGGTGGAGACGTATCAGCATCCCCAAGCTTAATTCCTGCTCGTCCTTGAGTAGGTAAATGATAACAGAAATAATTTATGAAGTGTGAATGCTAGCAGGTGCACAAGTTTGATCAATCATAATTTCAATCACCTTTCCTAGCATCATTATATATCATATCAGTAGCTCATCTCATAAAGCTTCTCATGATCAAGTAACAAGCTATTCACATGTTAAAGTATAGATCATAAACTTTCTTGAAAACTAACAAACCGTGTTATCAGTCATCAAACAATTACAATTCATCTTATTTTCAGGAAGAGTCTATGTCAGAGCTTTGATTTAGCAAACTCCACATACTCAACTATCAATTATTCTTTCACAATTGCTAACACTCACGCGATATTTATGGGTCCAAAGTTTTAATCAGACACAGAGAAAGATAGGGGCTTATAGATTCGCCTCCCAACCTTTTACCTCAAGGGTAATGTCAACAATAATAGTTCATGATGCCTTACATCCAATTGGATATATATATATATATATCAGAATCTTTCCAACACAATGTGCTTGCCAAAGGATAAAATGTAAAAAGGAAAGGTGAAGATCACCATGACTCTTGCACAAGAATAAAAGATAGGCCCTTCGCAGAGGGAAGCAGGGGTTGCCATGCACTTTTATAGTTTGATGCACAAAATCTTAATTCGAGGGAACGTCACTTTATATTACCACTTGTGATAGGGGCCTTTATTATGCAGTCCATCGCTTTTATTGCTTCCATATCACAAGATCGTATAAAGCTTATTTTCTCCACACTAAAAGATCATACATATTTAGAGAGTAATTTTTATTGCATGCACCGATGACAACTTACTTGAAGGATCTTACTCAATCCATAGGTAGGTATGGTGGAATCTCATGGCAATACTTGTTTAAGGGATGTTTGGAAGCACAAGTAGTATCTCTACTTGGTGCAAAAAATTTGGCTAGCATGAGGGGGAAAGGCAAGCTCAACGTGTTGAGCGATCCATGACAATATAGTTCATTTCGGATATAAGAAAACATAACCCATTACGTTGTCTTCCTTGTCCAACATCAACCTATTAGCATGTCACATTTTAATGAGTGCTCACAATTACAAAAGATGTCCAAGATAGCATATTTATATGTGAAATATCTCTTCCTTCAATATTCTTTCATGAATTGTTCAAGTGACCAATACAATGTTTGCTAACCTTCAATAAATTTACCACCTCTACTTCTTATATGTGAAGTCATTACTCCCCATGGGATAAGCATAGGAAACATATATAATTTCAAATTTACGATATTCAAATCGTTCAACTATTTACTCATAGGATATAAGTGAAGCACACGAGTAAATGACAAACTACTCTAAAAAGATATAAGTGAAGATCAACGAGTAGTCAAATAATTGTGCAACTATGTGAAGACTCTCTCTCATTTAAGAATTTCATATCTTGGGATATTATTCAAACAGCAAGCAAAACAAAATAAAATGACATGACGCTCCAAGCAAAACAAATATCATGTGGTGAATAAAAATATAGCTCCAAGTAATTTACCGATAGATGAGGACGAAAGAGGGGATGCCTTCCGGGGCATCCCCAAGCTTTGGCTTTTTGGTGTCCTTGGATTTACCCTGGGGTGACTTGGGCATCCCCAAGCTTAGGCTCTTGCCACTCCTTATTCCATAGTCCATCGAATCTTTACCCAAAACTTGAAAACTTCACAACACAAAACTTAACAAAAAATCTCGTGAGCTCCGTTAGCGAAAGAAAACAAAACACCACTTCATGGTTCTTTAATGAACTCATAATTAATTTATATTGGTGTTAAACTTACTGTATTCCAACTTATCTATGGTTTATAAACTCTTTTACTAGCCATAGATTCATCAAAATAAGCAAACAACACACTAAAAACAGAATCTGTCAAAAACAGAACAGTGTGTAGTAATTTGTAACTAAGGCAAACTTCTGGAACTCAAAACATTCTACCAAAATAGGAAGACCTAGATAATTTGTTTATTGATCTGCTGCAATTGGAATCAGTATGATATCACGTTCTGGTAATTTTTACCAATTGTTTTTGTGAACAGAAAGTTTCTGGAATTTTCAGCAAGATCAAATAACTATCATCCAGGAAGATCCTATAGGTCTTACTTGGCACAAACACTAATTAAAACACAAAACCACATCTAAACAGGAGCTAGATGGATTATTTATTCCTAAACAGAACCAAAAAGCAAGGAACTAAAATAAAATTGGTTTGCCTCCCAACAAGCGCCATCGTTTTAACGCCCCTAGCTAGGCATGATGATTTCAATGATGCTCACATAAGACATAAGAATTGAAACATAAAGAGAGCGTCATGAAGAATATGACTAGAACATTTAAGTGTAACCCACTTCCTATGCATAGGGATTTTGTGAACAAACAACTCATGGGAACAATAATCTACTAGCATAGGAAGGCAAAACAAGCATAACTTCAAAACTTTAAGCACATAGAGAGGAAACTTGATATTATTGCGATTCCTACAAGCATATATTCCTCCCTCATAATAATTTTCAGTGGCATCATGAATGAATTCAACAATATAAACAGCACCTAACGCATTCTTTTCATGATCTACAAGCATATAATTTTTATTACTCTCCACATAAGCAAAATTCTTCTCAATCGGACTAGTGGGAGTATCATAAGAGACTCAAATACTATAAATTGTTTCCACATTAAAAGAGTAATGTTCAGAAAAAGGGTAATAATAATCATGACAAGTTTTATAAATATAATCATCACTACTTTTTATAGCATAAGTGTCATCACAATAATCATCATAAGTAGCAACTTTGTTCTCATCATAATCGATTGAAACCTCTTCCAAGATAGTGGAATCATTACTAAATAAAGTCATGACCTCTCCAAATCCACTTTCATAATTATCACAATAAGATTCAACATCCTCCAAAATAGTGGGATCACTACTTCCTAAAGTTGACACTCTTCCAAACCCACTTTCATTAATATAATCATCATAAGTAGGAGGCATGCTATCATCATAACAAATTTGCATATCAGAACTTGGGAGGCTAAAAATATCATCTTCATTAGACATAGCATCCCCAAGCTTGGGACAAACATTAATTGCAGCAAATATATTCTCAAAAACATCATCTTCTTCAAACATAGCATCCTCAAGCTTGGGCCTTTTCATATCATAAGCATAATCACTCTCATCATTAATAGTATGGATAGCACCAATAGTATATCAATTATCATCATCACAATGAGTAATAGGAGCAACATCATTTGGGAGAGATACCTTTCTACCTTTGCTTCTCCGTCTTTTCTTTTTCTTCTTCACATCATGTGTGGGTTCAATCCTCCTTTTGGAGCTCCTTATTAATGAGATTGGTTGAATAGAAGGCTCCTCCTCGTTACCTGACTCATCATAAGAAATAATAGGAGAATATTGGCAAGTCTCTTCCCTTTCGATAGTATTCTCTTCATCTTCTATTTGTTTTCTTTTCTTTATGTAATTGGCAGTATAAGGATTTTCAATGCAATTCACCGCACAATACATATAAATTTCTTCTAGATGAAAATCAAAAACTTTATCAAGGACAATTTCTGGAAGATCCTTAGTTATACGTTTCATTTCTTCATAACCCAAAAGCAAACTAAGTTCATTATGATGTGCAAGGGAAATCAAGTCATCACAATTTTTGGACACGATACGATCATGAAACAATTTGCATTGGTTATTGAAATGATCACGTTCATTGCAAATTTCGCAAGTACGGCTAAGAAAGTTTAAATTTTCAGCACAAACATCTAGCCTTTCTTGCAACCATTTAGTTTCCAAATACTTATGCCTCTTGCAAAATCTATCTTCCCTGTTTGGTATGTACTTGCAAACTCTATGCACTCCACAAAAATCGACATGCTTACAAGAGATATTTTCATCATGACTAGTGCAATCATCATTGGTACTATGGATATTCAAAGAGTTCATACTAACAACATTGCAATCATGCTCATCATTCAAAGATTTAGTGCCAAACATTTTATAGACTTCTTCTTCTAGCACTTGAGCACAATTTTCCTTTCCGTCATTCTCACGAAAGATATTAAAAAGATGAAGTGTATGAGGCAAACTCAATTCCATTGTTTGTAGTTTTCTTTTATAGACTAAACTAGTGATAAAACAAGAAACTAAAAGATTCGATTGCAAGATCTAAAGATATACCTTCAAGCACTCACCTCCCCGGCAACGGCGCCAGAAACTGCTTGATGTCTACTAGGCAACCTTCTTCTTGTAGACGTTGTTGGGCCTCCAAGTGCAGAGGTTTGTAGGACAGTAGCAAATTTCCCTCAAGTGGATGACCTAAGGTTTATCAATCCGTGGGAGGCATAGGATGAAGATGGTCTCTCTCAAACAACCCTGCAACCAAATAGCAAAGAGTCTCTTGTGTCCCCAACACACCCAATACAATGGTAAATTGTATTGGTGCACTAGTTCGGCGAAGAGATGGTGATACAAGTGCAATATGGATGGTAGATATAGGTTTTTGTAATCTAAAAATATAAAAACAGCAAGTTAACAAGTGGTAAAAGTGAGCGTAAACGGTATTGCAATGATAGGAAACAAGGCCTAGGGTTCATACTTTCACTAGTGCAAGTTCTCTCAACAATAATAACATAATTGGATCATATAACTATCCCTCAACATGCAACAAAGAGTCACTCCAAAGTCACTAAAAGAGGAGAACAAATGAAGAGATTATGGTAGGGTACGAAACCACCTCAAAGTTATTCTTTCTGCTCGATCTATTCAAGAGTCCGTGTTAAAATAAAACGAAGCTATTCTTTCCGTTCAATCTATCATAGAGTTCATACTAGAATAACACCTTAAGATACAAATCAACCAAAACCCTAATGTCACCGAGATACTCCAATGTCACCTCAAGTATCCGTGGGTATGATTATACGATATGCATCACACAATCTTAGATTCATCTATTCAAACCAACACAAAGTACTTCAAAGAGTGCCCCAAAGTTTCTACCGGAGTGTCAAGACAAAAATGTGTGCCAACCCCTATGCATAAGTTCATGAGGTCACGGAACCCGCAAGTTGATCACCAAAACATACATCATGTGAATCACATGATATCCCATTGTCACCACAGATACGCACATGCAAGACATACATCAAGTGTTCTCAAATCCGTAAAGACTCAATCCGATAAGATAACTTCAAAGGGAAAACTCAATCCATTACAAGAGAGTAGAGGGGGAGAAACATCATAAGATCCAACTATAATAGCAAAGCTCGCGATACATCAAGATCGTACCACCTCAAGAACACGAGAGAGAGAGAGAGAGATCAAACACATAGCTACTGGTACATACCCTCAGCCCCGATGGTGAACTACTCCCTTCTCGTCATGGAGAGTGCCGGGATGATGAAGATGACCACCGGTGATGGATCCCCCTCCGGCAGGGTGCCGGAACAGGGTCCCGATTGGTTTTTGGTGGCTACAGTGGCTTGCGGAGGCGGAACTCCCGATCTATTCTGTTCCCTGAAGTTTTTAGGGTATATGGATATACATAGGCGAAAGAAGTCGGTCAGGGGAGCCACGAGGGTGGGGGGCAGGCGCGCCTCCCTGCCTCGTGGCCACCTCAAAGCTTCCCTGACTTCAACTCCAAGTCTCCTAGATCACGTTCGTTCCAAAAATCACGCTCCCGAAGGTTTCATTCCGTTTGGACTCTGTTTGATATTCCTTTTCTACGAAACACTGAAACAAGGGAAAAAACAGAAACTGGCTCTGGGCTCTGGGTTAATAGGTTAGTCCCAAATATTATATAGAAGTGGTTAATAAAGCCCATAAAAATCCAAAACAGATAATATAATAGCATGAATACTTCATAAATTATAGATACGTTGGAGACGTATCAACCGCCGCTGCTGCTGGAGGAGCTATCGGCGGGACCAGGGGCGAGTTCAATACCCGTGGCCGCGCCGCGCGGACCGCTCCCCGCAGGGCAGCACTCCATGCACCGGCCGTCCTCATCGAAGACCTTGAAGAACAATGTGGAGGTGCCATCATACTCGAAGTGGATGATGAGGGCCCCTTCTGGATGGCAGGCGCGGGCGACCTCGCCCCATCCTCGGGTCATGAAAATGTCGCCAGACGGGACAACCTCGGCCTCCGCCCCCGTGGCTAGGCTACAACACCGAGCGTGCTGCAGCCATAGCCGAGCGCCCCCTCGCGGCATCTCCTCGGTGAAAAACCTTGGGAACTGGATCCACGTGCACGGCGACATTGCCGCCCATATCACGAACTCACACGAGGTTCCCTCGGCGTGAGCTCGCCGGCCGGCTGGCTGCGTAGCCTCAGCCTGCCCACCGCGATCCCGGACCGAGCGGTGCTGGGCACTGCCACCTTGCCTAGGGCCCTGCGCGGGCGTACAGAGGGATCGGGAAGCCAGGCGGAGGCCGCTCGTACCAAGGCCGCTATACTTCCTGCCCTTCGCCGGCGTTGCGACGGCGTACAAGCCTCTTCTTCGGCGGAAGTGGCCCAGGCTCCTCCCGAGGGTTTTTTCCCTTCTCCGCCATGGAGAACCTCCAGATCGGCGCCATGGAGGCTGCAGCAAGATGGCGAGACGAGCAAGAGGAAGAAGAAGAAGGAGCAGGCAGCGAGAAGATGGAGATGAGCGAGGAAGGCTCTGCCCCTCCCCTCATTTATAGCCAGAGGGAGGCCAACCACCGGCCTGCATGATCCCACGCAATCATGATCCTTCTTTGCATGCAACAGGCTCTTGTCAAGTCAAACGGTTTCTGAGGTGGCGTGGGGAAGCGGAGACGCCCACGTCCCATCAAGTGCCATGCATCGACCGAGGCCGCCGGCGGTTAGGGCCCGCGGCGTTCCGCACTTGCCCTTTTGCTTCGCCTCGAAGCCAAGTTCGGGCACGCCTTGGGCCTGGGGGCTACTGTCGGCGTTCTGAGAACAAGGGTACCCAGACTTGCCTGCCTGCATCCCACGGTGTGGCTCCATCGACGGCCTGGTACGGCCAACATTCAGCATCAACAACCCAGGACACTCGCGAGGGGCCAAGCTTCGCGAGGCGGACGGCACCAAGACCTCCAAAAAGAAGCGGACTCCTCAGGCTGGCTCCTGAGGAGCGTAGATCTCTATGCAAGCCTCGCCTCGTCAGGTTCAAATGACGTGAGCCATGACGACCGAGGCTAGGCGGGCGCCAGGGGCACAGAACAGCAGTTTCCTCTTTGGTGCTAAAGAGGCAAGCGCAGGCGCTGAGTGCCGAGGAATCAGCCAAAGTTTTCCATTCCCGTGCAACTAGACCAAGACTGCTAAGCCCACCATGGCATCACGACCAGAGGCTTTGCAGGCGAAGACTACTTTTGTCAGGATAGGATGTACTAGTTGTCCCCCTTCGAATTTGGCCGTTGTGGGATCCCTTCCTGCCTTCATTTTGGAAGAGGACCAAGGCCACTATAAATAGGGCCTAGCCACCACCTTGGCCAGAGGGGATCCATTCCATCCTCACAAGCACTAGCTCACTCGACCACAAGAACACGCCTCCTCCTGAGGTTGTTATCCCACAGTACTACTTCATCGTCAGCCCCTCGAGGCCAATCCAACACAAAGCAGGAGCAGGGTTTTACACCGCAAGGTGGCCCAAACCTAGGTAAACCACTGTGTCCCGTTTCCTTCCTGTTCATCGAGCTAGGCTGTGATATTGGCGATTAGGCAGACTGGGGAGGTTGATTTCTTCGCACGCACCGCAGAGTTTGAACCTCTCAAGGGTATGCGGAGCCCGAAATCCGACAAGCACACCCTTGGACTCCCCTCGCTCCTCTACATCCCCTGAGCTACTCCGCCGTTGCCAAGGACCCCTGAAGCCGTCACTCCCTTCACCACCGAACACCATCGCCGCCACCAAGATCGCCCCGCTCAAGTCCGTCGTCGCCGAGCTCAACACCGACTACCAACATGGTCGTTGTCGTCTTCCGCATCGCACGAGAGTCTTCCCCGTCGCCGAGGAACATCGGAGGCCTCGCCTGTGTCATCCCCAAGCCGCCACCACCGTCAACAACCTCGCCGGAGTTGCCACCGCTGTTGTAATCCCTCTCCTCCCTCCGATCCAAAATATACGACGTAGATTAGATCTTATAGGATTTTTTTAGATCGAAACGGTATGGTTAATTCCGGTTATTTTAGGTCTACCCTGATTTAGATCTAACCGAGTCGCCTCGGTTTTTCCCTCTTAGCCGCCGCGCATCATTTTTCTTAAGATTCGGCCGTCCGCCCGTATCGCTAGACCGCACACAGACCTCGGCCAATCAGGCACTGCCACATGCATCCCTGTTCGACGCCTAGAAATTTTTTCTGTTTTATTTAGATTTACAGACATAGTTCTGATCTTAGATCTTTAATAACTTTTAGGATTTTTATTATTTTTGAGTCATTCCAATTGATCTATGTCACAAATTTTATGAAGTTTCTGTTGGTGCACTTGGATTTCAAATTTGAGTAGTTTAAATTTGAATTTGGATGAATTTTCTCAAATAACTAATTTGGCCATATCTTGAGTTAAAATATATGTTTAATCGATTCTTTTTGCTGTTGTTTTGTTATTGTTTTGCCTATCCAGTAGCATTTAGTGATTTATTTTGTGTTAGTTTAAATTAGGTTTTTAGCAAAACCAGTACTGTTTTCACTTATTTTTGTTTTACCTTTAAACTTTTACTTTTATTTGTTTTTACATTATTTCCTTTTTGCACTTTTGGAAATTTTATTTTTGTTTTAAAAATGTATTTTCTTTAGTTTTGTATGAAAACTTGTATAGGTCATAGTTAGAGTTTTATAAAAGCTTTTTATTTGTTTCTTTTGGCTACTAAAAGTTTTTGAAAAATACATTCTGTTAAGTTAGTTTTTTTACATTTTTTCTGTTAATTTATTAGTTTAGAATTTTCTTTGCTGTTAAGTTTAATAAGGACAAAAACTACTCGGTGTTGTGTCATAGTAGTTTCTTAGTTGCTTTTCGTTGTAGCTTTCTTTGAATTTTTATCGGGTTTTTATTTGGTCTCTCATTGATTTTCTTAGTTACTTTTATTTGTTGAATGATAATTCGAGTGCTAGGATTTGCTTTCTAGAATGTGTGCTTATGTGAATGTTATGTTTGTCATTATAAATTTCATCGGAGAGTTGCGTATAGTGTTTCATGTTTCCGAGAGCGTTATAATCTTCATCAGCTATACCAGGCAAGTTCACTTTGAGCATACTTTCATGCCTATATTTTATTGCATTTAGAGTCATTCTTTTTCACCATTCCTCCAGTATTATATTGAATCTTGTAGTTGGGTAGAAGCATGAGGTAGGAACCCACACCCCTGTTACCAAGACCCGGGAACATTTTATATATTATGCTAAGCTATCGTAGACGACAATTGGTATGAGTGCTCGTGAGTCGTGTGAAGTGGAGGAATCTACATCAATGATGAGAACTTCAAGATGGCATCTTTAAGGCCCGCATCTACAAGACATCAAGACTCGAGACAAGAATTCAATATACCTCCGGGTGGAGAATGGTTGAGAAGGGTACATATGGTGCGTCCAGTACTCAGTGATTCCGTAGAAGCGCCGTGGTATCATGCGGAAAGCTCCACCCAGGCTCAAACAGACGGAAGAATATTTCATGCCGGGAAGCATACCAATGCAACCGCAACTCATTACGGACTCTAGTTTGGTTGACCCTAGTGGTGACTCTGGCTGGGACGCGATGCCTCGTGTCCGCGTCAGTATTTTCCCCAAAGAGGAAGAGATGATACAGTACAACTACGGCAGGTATTTCCCTCAGTGATGAGACCAAAGTTATCGAACTAGTAGGAGAACCAAGCAACACTATGTAAACAGTACCTACACACAAAGAACAAATACTTGCAATCCGACGCGTAAGAGGGATTGGTTTGTAGTAGATTGGATAAATAGATCTCTCGGAAACGCAAAATAAAAAATAACAAACAATTGCAGCAAGGTATTTTTGTATTTTTTGGAAGTTCTGCAAATAAAAGTGGCAAATAATAGATCGGAAAGCAAATATGATAAAAAATAGACCCGGGGGCTGCAGATTTCAGTAGTAGCCTCTCTCGAGAAAGATAGCATAGGCACGTAAACAAATTACTATTGGGCAATTGATAGAACTTCAAATAATTATGACGATATCCAATCAATGATCATTATATAGGCATCACGTCCAAGATTAGTAGACCGACTCCTGCCTGCATCTACTACTATTATTCCACACATCAACCGCTATCCAACATGCATCTAGTGTATTAAGTTCATGGAAAAATAGAGTAATGCAATAAGAACGATTACATGATGTAGACAAGATCTGCTCATGTAGGAATAGACCCCATCTTGTTATCCTTAATGGCAACGATCAATACGTGTCTTGCAGCCCCTTCTGTCACTAGGAAAGAACACCATGCGACCGAACCCATCACAAAGCACCTCTTCCCATGGCAAGAAAAATCAATCTAGTCAGCCTAACTTTCAAAAAAGAAATAAGAGGCTATAAGTAATCATGCATATAAGAGATCCAAGCTCAAATTACTTTCATGGATAAAATAGATCTGATCATAAACTCAAAGATTACCGGATCCCAACAAACACACTGCAAAAAGAGTTACATCAAATAGATCTCCAGGAGACCATTGTATTGAGAATCAAAAGAGAGAGAGAGAGAGAGGAAGTGATCTAGCTACTTCCTACGGACCCGTAGGTCTACAATGAACTACTCACGCATCATCGGAGGCACCAATGAGGATGACGAACCCCTCCGTGATGGTGTCTAGATTGGATCTGGTGGTTTTGGAACTTGCGGCGGCTGGAATTGTGTTTCGTCAACTCACCTAGGGTTTTTGGATTTTCGGGGTATTTATAGAGCAAAGAGGCGGTGCCATAGGCGGCCGAGCTGGGCAGAGCCCACCAGGCTGCGCCTAGGCCCCCAGGCACGCCCAGGTGGGTTGTGCTCCCCTCGGAGCCCCCCTCTGGTACTTCTTTTGCCCAACAGGTGTCTTCTGGTCAAGAAAAAAATCTCCAAAAAGTTTTGCTGCGTTTGGACTCCTTTTGGTACTGATTTTCCACGAAGTAAAAAACAAGGAAAAAACATCAACTGGCTCTTGGCACTATGCCAATAGGTTAGTCCCAAAAATGATATAAAGTTGCTATAAAATGATTGTAAAACATCCAATAACTATAATATAACAGCGTGGAACAAGCAAAATTTATAGATACATTGGAGACGTATCAACATCCCAAAGCTTAATTCCTACTCGTCCTCGAGTAGGTAAATGATAAGAACAAAATTTGTGATGTGGAATACTGCCTAATGTGTTCATCGCATATTATTTTCTTTTGTAGCATGGACATTTGGACTTCTATATGATTCAAAGCAATAGTCTAGTTTTGACATGAAGATTTAAATACTCAAGCATATCAAAAAGCAACCATGTCTTTCAAAACATCAACACTAAAGCAAGTTATCTCTAGCCCATCATGCTCAGTCATTGATCCATTCATGTAACACACTCGCATATTATCTACACCCAATGCACAAGTATGATCATGGTGCCCCTTAGTTGGTGCTTTATAAGGGAAGATGGAGACTCAAAAAAATTGCATAAAGTAAATAGAAAGGCCCTTCGCAGAGGGAAGTAGGGATTTGTAGCGGTGCTAGATCTGAAAGCGAAAAAGATAGAGATAAAACATTTTGGGTGGCATGCTTTTCCTATCAACGAAAATGATTGAGTAGTTCCCAATACTTTCCATGCTAGATATATCATAGGCGATCCCAAACAGAAACTAAAGTTTATTCCTTTTTCCACCATACATTCACATTCCACGGCTAGCCGTATCCACGGGTGCCGTCCATACCAACACTTTCCAAGGAATTTATTATTTGACAACATAAAGTAAATTCATTTTTTCATTTTGGGACTGGGCATCCCTAATACCTATGTCGTACTCTTGAGCAATGACAAGTGAATAAACACTCATCTTGAGAATAACACATCTAGCATGGAAAAATATCAGCCACCCCCTACCATTTCATGAGCGGTACGAGCACACAAAAAAGGAAATTATTTTGAAAATTAGAGATGGCACATACAAATTTGCTTAGAAGGGCAAGAGAATACCGCATATAGGTAGATATGGTGGACTCATATGGCAAAACTGGGTTTAAGGATTTTGGATGCACAAGTAGTATTCCTACTTAGTACAAGGGAAGGCTAGCAAATAGATTGAGAAGCATCCAAGCAAGAAACAAAAAATCACATAACGAGCCTTAAGCATAACTACCACCGAATAATGCACCACAAGTAGGATGTAATTTCATTTCATAACTATTGACTTTCGTGCTTGCATAGGGAATCACAAACCTTAACACCAATATTCTTCCCAGAGCATAATTAGTCACCAACATGACTCACATATTATTATCATCATATCGTAAAACTATTACAAAGAATCAAGTTTATTTTGTCCAATGATCTTCATGAAAGTTTTTATTATATCCTTCTTGAATATCTATCACTTTGGGACTAATTTCATATGTTGCTTTTGACAAGCTCAAACAAATCTAAGTGAAGAACATGAGCATACATTTTTTTATCTCTCAAAATAATATAAGTGAAGCATGAGAGAATTTCTTAAAAAAAATTATAACTCTCAAATAAATCAAAGTGAAGCATGAGAGCATTTCTTCAAGAATATTAAAGCACACCCTGCTCAAAAACATATAAGTGAAGCACTAGAGCAATTCCATATCTCAAAAAAATTAAGTGAAGCATAAAGAGCAATTCTAACAAACCATAGCATAATTTTGGCTCTCTCAAATAGGTATGTCCAGTAAGGATAGATGACACAAACTAAAAAGCAAAACAAGCAAAGACTCACATAATACAAGACGCTCCAAGCAAAACTCATGATATGTGACGAATAAAAATATAGCTCCAAGTAAAATACCGATGGTCGTTAGAAGAAATAGGGGATGCCACTCGGGGGCATCCCCAAGGTTAGTTGCTTGTTTCTCTTTGGATAATAACTTAGGGTGCCATGGGGCATCCCCAATCTTAGGCTCTTCTTACTCGTTATTCCTTCATCCACCGGTATCTCACCCAAAACTTGAAAACTTCAATTACACAAAACTCAACAAAACCTTCATGAGATCCGTTAGTATTAGAAAGCAAATCACTACTCAAAGTACTGTTGCAAACCCATTCATATTTTATTTTTGCATTATATCTACTGTATTCCAATTTCACTATGGCTTATACCCCCCCCCCAATAAAGTCCATAGATTCATCAAAATATGCACACAACACAAAGAAAATAGAATCTGTCAAAAACAGAACTATCTGTAGCAATCTAAAAACTTTGTATACTTCTGTAACTCCAAAAATTCTGAAAAATTAGGAAGATGTAGGCAATTTGTATATCAACCTTGTGTAAAACAATTCAGAATTTTTTGTCGCTACTGTGATTTATGAAAAGTATTTTACTGGACTCAAAAGTTTATGTTTTTCAACAAGATCAAATCAACTATAACCCAACATGATCCCAAAGGCTTTGCTTGGCCCAAACACCACTTAAAACATAAAAAAACAATCGTAACAGCAGCATAATTGTGCAAACACTCAAGAACATAAATAAAAAGGAAAAAATAAAATTTATTCATTGGGTTGCCTCCCAAGAAGCTCTATCGTTTTACGCCCCTAGATAGGCATAGAGCATATATCTAAGTGTTGTCATCTTTAGTTCTAGATCCATAGGATGCCGACATGATTGATTCATATGGTGGCTTGATTCTTGTCCTAAGGAACTGTTCCATACCCTTCTTAGTGGAAATTTAAATTTAATATTGCCTTCTTTCATATCAATCACGGCACCAATAGTATGTAAAAATGTTCTAACAAGTATAATTGGACAAGACGGATTGCAATCAATATCAAGAACAATAAAATCTATGGGCACATAATTATTATTTGCAAGAATAAGAACATCAATAATTCTTCCCAAAGGCTTTTTAATAGTAGAATCCGCCAAGTGCAAATTTAAAGAACATTCTTCAATATTGGTAAGACCAAGCACATAACATAAAGATTTTGGAGTTGTGAAAACACTAGCACCCAAGTCACATAAAGAAGAACATTCACAATTTTTAATATTGAGTTTAATGGTGGGTTCCCATTCATCATGTAATTTTCTAGGAATTGAGATCTCTAATTCCAACTTTTCTTCCAAAGCTTTCATCATGGCATCTACGATATGTTTACTAAAAGCTTTATTTTTTCATAAGAATGGGGTGAATTTACTATTGATTACAACAAAGTAATACAATCAATCAAAGAGCAATTATCATAATTAAAGTCTTTGTAATCCAAAAGAGTGGGCACATCACTAGTTATAGTTTTGACCTCTCCAAACCGACTTTTATCAATTTTCTCAACAATATTTTCATCCTCCGAATTATCGGGATGCCTTCTAACTAAAGTGGACTCTTCTTCAGTCCCTTTATCATGAATTTTAATTTTACTAAACAAGCAATCAATAGAAGAAATACCCATCACTTTAAGATCTTCATCATTTTTATGAAAGCAATCGGTAGAAAACACTCTTTCTAAAGTTTCTCTTTTAGCTGTAAGCATAGCGGTTCTTTTCTTACTTTCATCCATAGAAACATATAAAGCTTTTATTGATTCTTCAACCTTAGGCACACAAATTTTCAACTTGAGATTTTCTATGTCGTGAGAAATTCTATCAATGTTTCCAGACATATCATCAATCTTATTCAATTTTTCTTCTATCGTATTGTTGAAAACCTTTTGAGCATTGGTAAATTATTTAATATTATTTTCAAGATCAGAGGTATTCCTGTTATTATTCTAAGAAGGATTACCATAGGAATTGCCATAATTATTAGAGGAATTTCCCGGAAAAGGCCTAGGATTGAAATTACCTCTATAAGAATTATTATTAAAATTGTTTCGCGAGACAAAATTCACATCTATGACATCACTATTTTTCTCAATCAAAGTAGACAAAGGCACATCATTAAGATCACTAGGAGCATTTTATTAGAAACCAATTTCATAAGAGCATTAACGTTTTCACTCAAATAATTTATTTCTTCAACCGAATTAACTTTTTTACTAGTAGGTGCTCTTTCGGTATGCCATTGTGAATAATTTTCCATAATATTGTCTAGAAATATAGTAGCTTCCCCCAAAGTAATTTCCGTAGAAGTACCACCCGTGGCGGAATCTAAGAGATTTCTAGAAACATACTTCAATCCCGTATAAATTTTTTGTATGATCATCCAAAGATTTAAACCATGAGTAGGACAATTTCTTATTGTCAATTTCATTCTTTCCCAAGATTGCGCAACATGTTCATGCTCAAGTTTCTTAAAATTCATGATTTGTGTCCTAAGGGAAATAATTTTTGTGAGCAGAAAATGGTTAGTAATAAAACCATCCTTACACTTATCCCAAGAATCAATACAATTGTGAGGCAAAGAAGAAAACCAAATTTTTGGACGATCTTGCAAAGAAAACAGAAATAATTTAAACTTCACAATATCATTGTCCACATCTTTTTTCTTTTGCATATTGCATAATTCTACGAATGTGTTACGATGGGACGCAACATCCTCATTAGGAGTATCGGAAAATTGATCTTTCATAACAAGATTCAACAAAGCGGCATTAATATCACAAGATTCTGCAGTAGTGGTAGGAGGAGCAATTGGAGTGCTAATAAAATAATTATTATTGGTATTGGAAAAATCACACAACTTGGTATTTTTATGAGACATCGGTACGACGCAACCAAAAACAGATCTGACGAGAAAACGGCGAACGAAAAAGAGGGGCGAATGAAATGACAAATTTTTGTGAAATGGGGGAGATGAAAACGAGATGAAAATGGCAACTAATGTATTACAAGGAGATGAGATTTGTGATTTGGAACCTGATAGATGTTGATGATGTCACCCCGACAGTGGCACCAGAAATCCTTTCTTGATGGCTCGTGTATGCGTCAGTATTTTCCCCGAAGAGGAAGGATGATGCAGTACAACTATGGTAGGTATTATCGGATTTCGGGTTCCGGCAAAACCCCTGAGGTTCGAACACTGGGGTGCGCACGAAGATTTCTCCCTACCTAATCACGCCCTCAGCCTCACTGCGATCTCAAAGCTTAGCTCGACGAACTCGCAACACAAGAGACACAAGATTTATACTGGTTCGGGCCACCGTTGTGGTGTGATACGCTAGTCCAGTGTGGTGTGGTGGATTGCCTCTTGGGCTGAGGATGAACAGTACAAGGGGAAGAACAACCTGCTGAAGAGAGTTGTTCTTGTGCTTGGTGGACTTGTGTGGGTCAGGATGATCTGAATCGGTTACCTCCTACTGTGGTGGCTAGTCCTATTTATAGAGGCCCTAGTCCTCTCCCCAAATATTGAGCGGGAAGGGAGCCAACAACGGCCAAATTCGAAGGGAGATAACTAGTACAAGTTATCCTGACTAAAGGTGGTCTTCGCCTGCCAAAGGCTCTAGTGATGACGCCGTCTTGGGCTCCACGGTGACCTCCGCCTTGCCATCCTGCTGGTCTTGGTCTCGTTGCACTGATATGGAAACCTTTGCCTGATGCCTCGGGACTTCTTGCCTGCGCTTGGCCCTTTAGCACCAAAGAGGAAACGAGGACACTGCGCGCACTGGTGCCCGCCTGGCTTCAGTCATCATGGCTTGCGTCACGGGAACCTTGCGAGGTGTCCCTTGCCTTGAACTCTCCGCCCCTCGCGAGCCAGCCTGGTGAGCTCGCTCCCGAGGAGGTCTTGTGTCATCCGCCTCGCGAGGCTTGGCCCTCGCGAGGGTCTTGAGCATTTGCTGGTGAAGATGGGCCGTACAGGGCCGCTAGTGGAGCCACACCGTGGGACTCAGGCAGGCAAGTCTGGGTCCCCCATTCCCAGGACGCCGACAGTAGCCCCCGAGCCCAAGGCGCGTTCAGACATGGCTTCGAGGCAAAGCCAAAGGGCAAGTGCGGAGCACCGCGGGCCCCAACAGCATGCGGCCTTGGTCGATGCGTGGCGATTGATTGGACATGGGCGTCTCCGCTTCCCCATGCTGCCTCGGCAACTGCCCGACTTGACGAGTCCCTGCTGCATGCAAGGAAAAACCATCATTACATGTGATCGTGGGGATCACCGGTGGGCCTTCTCCTGCTATAAATGAGGAGGGGGCAGAGCCCCCGTTGCTCATCTCTTCCTGCTCTGCTCGCTTCCTCTCCCTTGTTCCATTGCTAGTAGCGACATCCATGGCGCTTGCGAAGAGGTTCTCGGCTGCGGAGAAGGGGAAGGTTCGCCAAGAGGGGCCTGGCTCCCCGCCGCCCAAGCTCGGGCGCGGCCGTCCCCGTAAGCACACCGCGACCCCCGCCGTGGCCGCTCGCGGCCGTGGCGGCGCCCCTTCGCGTGGCGGGAGTTGCGCATGTCGTGGCGGCCCCGTCGATGAGGGGAGACTGGCCATGGTCGCACAGCCTCCTCGGTCGTGCTTCCACTTGGGGGAGGTGCTGCCGGAGTTCGTCGTGTGGTCGGAGAACCCGACCGGCGCCTGGCTTCAGCTCTACGCTTCTTCATCGGTGAGTTGCCGGCCACAGGTCCAGGCGGGCTCTGGCTGCAGGCGGAAGGCTGCTGGAGCAAAGCTTCATGGGTCGCAGTCGAGGTCTCCGTCGCGGGCAACGCAGCCCTAGGCCGCGGGTGGCAGACGTTTGCCCGCGCGCGCAGCCTGGGCAGGCGATGCACCCTCCACTTCAAGTATGACGGAAACGCGCCTCCACGTGAGGGCGTTCGGGGAAGACAGCCGCCATGTCGGGTGCTGCCCCGAGGACAAGGACGGCGACGATGTGCTTGGCCTTGGCGACGGTCGAGACGAGGGTGAGGACGGTCTTGCCTTCGGTGTTGGCCGCCGCTCGCCCAACTATGTCGACTCCCCCTCTGGCGACAGCTCCAGCAGCGGTGGCTACGACTAGCCGCCACGCCGCCGCGCCCGCTTCGAGGGCGGCAGCGGGTCGTCTCATCGCCGCGCCCCAGTAAAGCGCGAGGAGGGGCACGGCTCAGCTCAGGAGAGCGCCATGGGTCCATCCTCGCGAGCCGCCGCAGGGGATGCGCCGCTTTTGTTTTGTTCTTCCTTTTCTTCCTGCATTGAGAGACAGACAAGTATGGGGCCCCGCGGGGGCATGCAACAAACTATGATTTCCAAGTTGTTATGCTGTGTTTATTGTTCCTGTGTCGCGTCGCAGTATCGATGTTTTATACAGGCACATAGGAATAACTTAGCTTGACGCGCTTGAAGTAGTTTCCATCTCACGAGGCACGCATTTCTCAGTACCTGGCGAGGCATCTAGGAACTGTAAAAATTTGTTAGGAGATCCTGAGCCCTGGTCGCAGGCGTCGCTGGCCATTACCCAGCGCCTCGCATCGCGGTACCCGAGGGGGACGGATTGAGAGAGGTGCGCCAGCTTGCGGCTCGAACGAGGGTGCCTTGCGAAAAAACAGACAAGACGCTCACGAGGGCACGAGGGCACCTGTCCAGCCCCCTCGCGAGGGAAGCGAGAGAGAGTACAGGTCAAACAGAGAACCGAAGGCAGAAACAGAGGCAGAAGGCGATGGAACAAGACCGACAAGGAGCAACAGAAAGCAAATTTTGATTAAAGAGGGGCAAGCCAACTACGGAAAGCAAATGAAAAGCCGCGTCCGCTACCTAGTCTAGTCTTCTTGTCTTCTCACCAGCACGGAGCTAAGTGCTGCCACTAGGACGTGGGAGGGAGCCCCCGAGGCCCGAGGGCGGCACTCCTGAGACTCCGGAGCATGTACAGCCCCACTCATTATTACGTGAGAGTGTCATGAGCGGAGACCTTCATAGGCACTAGGCCTTCTTCACAGGCGCTGGGCCTTTCTTCATGGGTAGAACTTCCGGAGGTGCTGGATGTTCCAGGCGTTCTGGATGGGTACCCCATCCGGCGTCTCCAGGTGCACGGCGCCAGGCCTAGAGACATGGGCGACTCTAAATGGGCCCTCCCACATGGGTGGGAGCTTATGCAGCCCTTCCCTGGAGAGCACCCGCCTTAGGATGAGGTCACCCACCTCGAGCGTCCTGGAGCGGATGCTGCGATAGTGGTACTGTCACAGCGCCTGCTGATATCTTGCCGCCCATAGTGTGGCATCACGGCGGCATTCCTCCCCTGGCACGAGGTCCATCCCCCGCATGGCGTCCTGCTGCGCTTCATCAAATTCCAGGACCCGCGCGGAGCGATGCTTGACCTCGTGAGGGAGAACCACTTCTGCTCCGTAGACGAGGAAGAATGGGGTCTCGCCCGTTGGCTTGGTGGCGGTGGTGCGGATGGACCACATCACGGACTGGAGCTCGTCGTGCCAGCCCCTGCCGCAGGCCTCGAGCTTCTTCTTGAAGGTCCTAGTCTTGAGGCCTCCCAGGACCTCCGCGTTGGCGCGTTCGGCCTGACCATTGCTCCGGGGGTGCGCCACCGAAGCATAGCAAATCTGCGTTCCAAGGTTAGCACAATATGTCTTGAAGAGATTGCTAGTGAACTACGAGCCGTTATCGGTGATGATGCGGTTGGGGACCCCAAACCGGATCGCGAGACCTTTGATGAACTTGACCGCGGAGCCGGCCGGGATGGTGCGGACGGCTTCTACCTCCGCCCACTTGTGAACTTGTCGATGGCGACGTAGACGTAGCGGTAGCCCCCAGGCGCTCGAGGGAACGGGCCCAAGATATCCAGCCCCCAGACCGTGAATGGCCATGAAAGTGGGATGGTCTGGAGGCCCTGAGGCGGCTGGTGGATCTGCTTGGCGTGGAATTGACAGGCCTCACAGGACTTCACCAGCTCAGTCGCGTCGCTGAGTGCCGTAGGCCAGTAGAATCCGCTGCAAAACACCTTGCCGATGAGGGTCCGTGACGACGAGTGGTGCCCGCAGTCCCCGCTGTGTATGTCGGCTAGCAGCTCTTTCCCCTGCTCCATGGAGATGCAACGCCGAATCTATGCTCAAGTCTGTCCGAATCATGTTAGCAATTGCCGCATTTTATTAAATCTCAAATGGATAAACAAAACTGCATTCCTTAATGGATTTATTAAAGAAGAGTTGTATATGATGCAACCAGAAGGTTTTGTCAATCCTAAAGGTGCTAACAAAATATGCAAGCTCCAGCGATCCATCTATGGACTGGTACAAGCATCTCAGAGTTGGAATATACGCTTTGATAAGTTGATCAAAGCATATAGTTTTATATAGACTTGCAGTGAAGCCTGTATTTACAAGAAAGTGAGTGGGAGGACTACAGCCTTTCTGATAAGTATATGTAAATGACATCGGTTGGAAACTTATTATTGATCTTCCGAATGGGGGGAATGATGGGATCATCTCGAAGAGAAACGCACCGGTTGGAAATAGAATTAAGATGGCAAACTCGATGATCACGAAGGATTAGTATCCACATAGGAATATGATAACACCGCTTAGGATAAGGTATGGAATCAACACTTGACTTCGAAGCAACTCGAATACCACAAATAAAACAAAACAAAGGATTGGCTCGCAGAATAAGCCGAAAACAAACATATGATAGATCCCATATCGTATCATGTGTGTGTTGGAAAGATATCCTACGAGATACTTGAATTCCCACTTATAAACTCCCGAAACATTCTGGTTATGCAATATGGTGTTGGGGATACAGGGGACACAAAATATATCACCCGAACTAACAATCCCTAGATCCAGTTGTATCCATCCGTCAACACATAACCAAGAAAACTCCAGAAATCGTGTACCTCAACCTTCGAAAAGCATCCGTTATACGAGTTATGGCAATACTCCCGAACTCCCGCCCCAGTACTGGGTGGCGTCGAGGTGATCTCACCAACAACTGCATAAAAGAGATTTTCGATGTCGGCGAAACTCAGGTATTCCAGAACTGCAACGATAAAATTGTGACGACAACACCTCGGAGCTCAACTCCTCGGGACACTGCCACAACCCCTAAATGTCAGGAGGCACCAAGAACAATGTTCTCATCGCAAAACCATCGGAACGATTCTAAGATACCCGCGTGATCCTAAATTTTTTTTTAGTGAAATTTGAGGAGAGAAGAGTCAAAACTTCTACGTCAGGAGGCCTCACCAGAGCGACGAAGGGACTGAGGAGTAAAAAGAATCCTACTCTCCGATATATATAATCCTAAGACTCAAAACATTTTTGTTCTAGACTCAACAACGCCAGCGATTCGATCAAGCAGGGGGCTCCTAAGTCGGGGATGGCTCTGATTACCAACTTGTAACCCCCACGATGCGGCTATATCTCCCACGTATCGAGGCACGACTTAGAGGCATAACCGCATTGTGGTTTAGTCGCAAGAAGGGTCATCTTCACACAATCCCATGTAATGAACAAGAATGGGATAAAGAGTTGGCTTACAATCGCCACTTCACACAATACATAAATAAATCATACATCAATCAGAGTACACACATAGGTCCGACTACGGAACCAAAATAAAAGAAGACAACCCCAAATGCTAGATCCCCGATCGTCCCAACTGGGCTCCACTACTGATCATCAGGAAACGAAACATAGTAACGACCACATTCCTCGTCGAACTCCCACTTGAGCTCGGTTGCGTCGCCTGCACTGGTATCGTCGGCACCTGGAACTGTTTTGGAAGAATCTGGTGAGTCACGAGGACTCAGCAATCTCACACCCGCGAGATCAAGACTATTTAAGCTTATAGGTAAGGATGGTGTAATGAGGTGGAGCTGCAGCGGCAGTAAGCATATATGGTGGCTAACATACGCAAGAGAGAGCGAGAAGAGAAGCAACGGAACGGTCGTCATCTAACAATGACCAAGAAGTGATCCTGAACTCCTACTTACGTCAAACATAACCCAAAAGCCGTGTTCTCTTCCCGGACTCCGCCGAAAAGAAACCATCACGGCTACACACGCGGTTGATGTATTTTAGTTAAGTCGAGTGTCAAGTTCTCTACAACCGGACATTAACAAATTCCCATCTGCCACATAACCGCGGGCACGACTTTCGAAAGATAATACCCTGCAGGGGTGTCCCAACTTAGCCCATTATAAGCTCTCACGGTCAACGAAGGATATTCCTTCTCCCGGGAAGACCCGATCAGTCTCGGAATCCCGGTTTACAAGACATTTCCTACTGATCAACAGGAAACAAAACATAGTAACGACCACTTTCCTCGTCGAACTCCCACTTGAGCTCGGTTGCATCGCCTGCACTGGTATCGTCGGCACCTGCAACTGTTTTGGAAGAATCTGGTGAGTCACGAGGACTCAGCAATCTCACACCCGCGAGATCAAGACTATTTAAGCTTATAGGAAGGAAAGGGTAGTGAGGTGGAGCTGCAGCAAGCACTAAGCATATATGGTGGCTAACAAACGCAAATAAGAGCGAGAAGAGAAGCAACGGAACGGTCGTCAACTAGTAATGATCAAGAAGTGATCCTGAACTCCTACTTACGTCAAACATAACCCAAAAGCCGTGTTCTCTTCCCAGACTCCGCCGAAAAGAAACCATCACGGCTACACACGCGGTTGATGTATTTTAGTTAAGTCTAGTGTCAAACATGGCTCTGATACCAACTTGTAACGCCCATGATGCGGCTATATCTCCCACGTGTCGAGGCACGACTTAGAGGCATAACCGCATTGTGGTATTGTCACAAGAAGGGTTATCTTCACACAATCCCATGTAATGAACAAGAATGGGATAACGAGAGTTGGCTTACAATCGCCACTTCACACAATACATAAATTAATTCATACATCATCCAAAAATCCACACACAGACCGACTACGGTCAAATCCAAGTAAAACTAAGATAACCCCAAATGCTAGATCCCCGATCGTCCCAACTGGGCTCCACTAGTGATCATGAGGAAAAGAAACATAGTAACGACCATGTTCCTCGTCGAACTCCCACTTGAGCTCGGTTGCGTCATCTGCACTGGTATCGTCGGCACCTGCAACTGTTTTGGTAGAATCTGTGAGTCACGAGGACTCAACAATCTCACACCCACGAGATCAAGACTATTTAAGCTTATAAGAAAGGATGGTGTAATGAGGTGGCGCTACATCAAGCAACAAGCATATATGGTGGATAACATACGCAAATGAGAGCGAGAAGAGAAGCAACGCAACGGTCGCGAAGCTAGAAATGATCAAGAAGTGATCCTGAAATTACTTACGTTCATGCATAACTCAAACCGTGTTCACTTCCCGGACTCCGCCGAGAAGAGACCATCACGGCTACACACACGGTTGATGTATTTTAATTAAGTCAAGTGACAAGTTCTCTAGAACCGGACATTAACAAATTCCCATCTGCCTCATAACCGCCGGCACGACTTTCGAAAGATAATACCCTGCAGGGGTGTCCCAACTGAGCCCATTATAAGCTCTCACGGTCAACGAAGGATAAACCTTCTCCTGGGAAGACCCGATCAGTCTCGGAATCCCGGTTTACAAGACATTTCGACAATGGTAAAACAAGACCAGCAAAGCCGCCCGAATGTGCCGACAAATCCCGATAGGAGCTACACATATCTCGTTCTCAGGGCACACCGGATAAGCGAAGCGTACAGGTACCAACGTAACCCAAGTTGCCAAGGGACGGTCCCGCACGGTGCTTTAGTTTGGACCAGCACTCAGAGGAACACTGGCCCGGGGGTTTAAATAAAGATGACCCTCGGGCTCGCGAAAACCCAAAGGAAAAAGGCTTATGTGGCAAATGGTAAAACTAAGGTTGGGACTTGCTGGAGGAGTTTTATTCAAGGCGAACTGTCAAGGGGGTCCCAAAAATCACCCAACCGCGTAAGGAACGCAAACTCAAGGAACATAATACCGGTATGACGGAAACTAGGGCGGCAAGAGTGGAACAAAACACCAGGCATAAGACTGAGCCTTCCATCCTGTACCAAATATATAGATGCATTAAATAAATAAGAAATATTGTGATATTCCAAAATAACCATGTTCCAACATGGAACCAACTTCAACTTCACCTACAACTAGCAACGCTATAAGAAGGGCTGAGCAAAAGCGGTAACTTAGCCAAACAACGGTTTGCTAGGAAAGGATGGCTAGAGGCTTGGCATGGCAATATGGGAGGCATGATATAGCAAGTGGTAGGTAGCGCAGCATGGCAATAGAGGAAACAACTAGCAAAGCAAAGATAGAAGTGATTTCGAAGGTATGGTCATCTTGCCTGCAAGGTTCTCAGAGTTGTCGAAAGCTTGATCCTCATAAGCGTACTCAACAGGTTCCTCGTTCACGAACTCGTCTCCCGGCTCTACCCACAGCAAGAACACAAGCAAAGGAACCACAATCAATCACGGGAAATGCACAAGCAACATGATGCAATACATGAATGATATGCGATGCATATGCGAGCTCCGGAAGAAAAAGAATGAACAAGGCAGTAACTTGGCAAACCAAGTATGCCACTGGAAAGATGAGATGATTTCGGTCGAAATCGATATAAAGATCACCGGAAACGGATGCACGGTTTGCAAATGGCAAGCAAAACAAGAATGACACGATTCTGCGATTAACAGCATGATAGCACTTAGAATACATCAAGTAACTATGCTACAGCACTCCAACATAGCAATAAAGCATATGGCAGTGATCTACAGAAGATGCTTGACAAAAGATGAACACAGAGCTATGGCTAGATCACAACATAACAGGTTCAAACAAGCATGGCGGAAGTGCAAAAGATAACAGGTTCATAGACACTGAAATTACTGGACATGGCAGAAACAGCATCAGGTAGCCATGTTCAGAGCAAGCAAAACTCATGCTACAGGAACTTAACAAGCAAAACAAGGCATGGCATGAATCTACTAAATTCTTAGAACAAAAGTCCCTTACTGACCATGAGCCAGAAAGGACCAGAAGATATGATGGCACCCATGTAAACATAGCAAGTATCGTTAACAGGTTTCAAACTTGGCAGAAAACAGAGCATGGCAGAAATAATATTATGAAGGCATCTTGGTGAGCTTGATGCACTCATCACAGAGCAATGCATGAAAAAACAAGCATACCTACTGTAATATGGCATGTGTATGCAGCTAACCATGGCAAGAGCAAATACATAGCATGTATGGATCAAATACAACAACCTTGGCAAAATTGAATATCATGTAAACAATCTGCCAGGAACATTTTATAGCAAAAGTAGAGCAAGACTAAGACATGCTAGGGCACTCCATAATTGCAAACAAGGGCATGGATGGATAGAGCACAACTATATATACAAAACATCCTTACTGAACATGCCCAAAAGAAGCATGGATCTCACTGTAGACACATGGATACATAGCAACAAAATAACAGCAGTAACAGACTTGGTGAAAATCCTAAGTCCCTGAAAACAGAAACATAACAAAGCCTAGTTTGCATGCTTGTGCTAGTCACCACATCGGTCACAAAAATACATAGCATACACCTCTGTAAAGATGGCATGGCATAGATCAAAACACCTGTAGAGCTCATGCCCATAAGATGCACACATCAGTTGCAACAAAAATAACAAAACCTCAAGTTCTGATAAGTAACAGCAGTTAACAGCATATAGCACTCTTGCACCAGAGATTTGGGCATCAAGATGGACTCAAATGAGCATGGCACAATGGAACAAAGTGAAGAGCATCTTGTAATGAACATTACGGTATATCAAGCCCGCAAAATAGAGCAGTATGCACGGAGTTATGATGCGATGAAGTGAGCAACAGAGTGCAAAATTATCCGGTGTGCCCTGAGAACGAGATATGTGCAGCTCCTATCGGGATTTGTCGGCACATTCGGGCGGCTTTGCTGGTCTTGTTTTACCATTGTCGAAATGTCTTGTAAACCGGGATTCCGAGACTGATCGGGTCTTCCCGGGAGAAGGTTTATCCTTCGTTGACCGTGAGAGCTTATGATGGGCTAAGTTGGGACACCCCTGTAGGGTATTTATCTTTCGAAAGCCGTGCCCGCGGTTATGAGGCAGATGGGAATTTGTTAATGTCCGGTTGTAGAGAACTTGTCACTTGACCCAATTAAAATACATCAACTGCGTGTGTAGCCGTGATGGTCTCTTCTCGGCGGAGTCCGGGAGGTGAACACGGTCTGTGTTATGTATGACGTAAGTAGGAGTTCAGGATCACTTCTTGGTCATTGCTAGATGATGACCGTTCCATTGCTTCTCTTCTCGCTCTTTCTTGCGTATGCTAGCCACCATATATGCTTTTGCCGCTGCAGCTCCACCTCATTACACCATCCTTTCCTACAAGCTTAAATAGTCTTGATCTCGCGGGTGTGAGATTGCTGAGTCCTCGTGACTCACAGATTCTACCAAAACAGTTGCAGGTGCCGACAATGCCAGTGCAGATGATGGGGTCGATCTCAAGTGGGAGTTCGACGAGGAACGTGGTCGGTACTATGTGTCTTTTCCTGATGATCAGTAGTGGAGCCTAGTTGGGACGATCGGGGATCTAGCATTTGGGGTTGTCTTATTTTCATCTGGATTTTGACCGTAGTCGGTCTTTATGATTGTATTTTGGATGATGTATAAATTATATTCATGTATTGTGTGAAGTGGCGATTGTAAGCCAACTCTTTATCCCATTCTTGTTCATTACATGGGATTGTGTGAAGATGACCCTTCTTGCGACAAAACCACTATGCGGTTATGCCTCTAAGTCGTGCCTCGACACGTGGGAGATATAGCCGCATCGTGGGCGTTACATCGGAGTCTCGGGCAGACGAACTGCAGGCGCGGGCGACGAGCTCGGGCAGGGAACAGCGGAGGAGCTCGGGAAGAAGGGGAGAACGGGTTCGGGCTTCTATTGGTGGCTGGAGGAAAACGAGGAGAAGGGGATCCCGAGGGGATTTGGTGGAACGGCGGCGGCGGAGGGATTGGACGTATGGATGGGACATGATCCCTAGTTTCTAGCGTTGCCCACTATATATAGTAGGTGGCTAATATGAGAGGGGATTAGCCCCTAGATTTTTATCGGACGGCTTCGGGTGGTCTAAACAAAGAACGGATGATGTTTAGGATAACTCAAGATTGTTCCGGACCCACTGGTCATGACCGTGCGGTTCGGGGATGTTTTGGACAAGGCAGCAAAGAGTGTGGGTTGCGCGGAGAGGTTAAGCGGCCAGACAAGAGGGAAGCAAACACCGGTCGATCTGAGAAAGGACACCGAGATGAAGGAGAAGCGGCACTATGAACGGATGCAAGTTTTAAGAAAACATGCGGATGCGACATACATGATGACATGATGAAATGCAACAAGCAAAAAATAAAACACACGGCGACAACAAAATAGCTCGAAGACTTCTGGAGCGTCGGTCTCGGGGCGTTACACATACGTTGTTCCCTTTGTCATCGGTATGTTACTTGCCCGAGATTCGATCGTCGGTATCTCAATACCTAGTTCAATCTCGTTACCGGCAAGTCTCTTTACTCGTTCCATAATACATCATCCCTCAACTAACTCATTAGTTGCAATGCTTGCAAGGCTTAAGTGATGTGCATTACCGAGTGGGCCCAGAGATACCTCTCCGACAATCGGAGTGACAAATCCTAATCTCGAAATACGCCAACCCAACAAGTACCTTCGGAGACACCCTTAGAGCACCTTTGTAATCACCCAGTTACGTTGTGACGTTTGGTAGCACACAAAGTGTTCCTCCGGTAAACGGGAGTTGCATAATCTCATAGTCATAGGAACATGTATAAGTCATGAAGAAAGCAATAGCAACATACTAAACGATCAAGTGCTAAGCTAACGGAATGGGTCAAGTCAATTACATCATTCTCCTAATGATGTGATCCCGTTAATCAAATGACAACTCTTTGTATATGGCTAGGAAACATAACCATCTTTGATTAACGAGCTAGTCAAGTAGAGGCATACTAGTGACACTCTGTTTGTCTATGTATTCTAACATGTATCATGTTTCCGGTTAATACAATTCTAGCATGAATAATAAACATTTATCATGATATAAGGAAATAAATAATAACTTTATTATTGCCTCTAGGGCATATTTCCTTCAGTCTCCCACTTGCACTAGAGTCAATAATCTAGTTCACATCACCGTGTGATTTAACACCAATAGTTCACATCACAATGTGATTAACACCCATAGTTCACATCGTCATGTGACCAACACCCAAAGGGTTTACTAGAGTCAATAATCTAGTTCACATCGCTATGTGATTAACACCCAAAGAGTACTAAGGTGTGATCATGTTTTGCTTGTGAGAAAAGTTTAGTCAACGGGTCTGCCACATTCAGATCCATATGTATTTTGCAAATTTCTATGTCAACAATGCTCTGCACGGAGCTACTCTAGCTAATTGCTCCCACTTTCAATATGTATCCAGATTGAGACTTAGAGTCATCTGGATCAGTGTCAAAAGTTTCATCGACGTAACCCTTTACGACGAACCTTTTTGTCACTTCCATAATCGAGAAACATATCCTTATTCCACTAAGGATAATTTTGAACGTTGTCCAATGATCTACTCCTAGATCACTATTGTACACCCTTGCCAAAATCAGTGTAGGGTATACAATAGATCTGGTACACAGCATGGCATATTTTATATAACCTATGGCTGAGGCATAGGGAATGACTTTCATTCTCTTTCTACCTTCTGCCGTGGTTGGGCTTTGAGTCTTACTCAATTTCACACCTTGTAACACAGGAAAGAACTCTTTCTTTGACTGTTCCATTTTGAACTACTTCGAAATCTTGTCAAGGTATGTACTCATTGAAAAAAACTTATCAAGCGTCTTGATCTATCTCTATAGATCTTGATGCTCAATATATAAGCAGCTTCACCGAGGTCTTTCTTTGAAGAACTCCTTTCAAATACTCCTTTATGCTTTCCAGAAAATTCTACATCATTTCTGATCAACAATATGTCATTTACATATACTTATAAGAAAGGTTGTAGTCCTCCCACTCACTTTCTTGTAAATATAGGCTTCACCGCAAGTCTGTATAAAACTATATGCTTTGATCAACTTATCAAAGCGTATATTCCAACTCCGAGATGCTCGTACCAGTCCATAGATGGATCGCTGGAGCTTGCATATTTTGTTAGCACCTTTAGGATTGACAAAACCTTCTGGTTGCATCATATACAACTCTTCTTTAATAAATCCATTAAGGAATGCAGTTTTGTTTATCCATTTGAGATTTAATAAAATGCGGCAATTGCTAACATGATTCATGATCATCATTAGCTTCCTCACTAATTGGTGTAGGTGTCACAGGAACCGATTTATGTGATGTACTACTTTCCAATAAGGGAGCAGGTACAGTTACCTTATCAAGTTCTACTTTCCTCCCACTCACTTCTTTCAAGAGAAACTACTTATCTAGAAAGGATCCATTCTCAGCAACGAATATCTTGCCTTCGGATCTGTGATAGAAGGTGTACCCAACATTTTCTTTTGGGTATCCTATGAAGACGCACTTCTCCGATTTGGGTTTGAGCTTATCATGTTGAAACTTTTTCGCATAAGCATTGCAGCCTCAACCTTTAAGAAACGACAGCTTAGGTTTCTTGCCAAACCATAGTTCATACGGTGTCGTCTCAATGTATTTAGATGGTGCCCTATTTAACGTGAATGTAGCTGTCTCTAATGCATAGCCCAAAAATGATAGTGGTAGATCGGCAAGAGACATCATAGATCGCACAATATCTGATAAAGTACGGTTACGACGTTCGGACACACCACTACACTGTGGTGTTCCAGGTGGCGTGAGTACTGAAACTATTTCACATTGTTTTAACTGAAGGCCAAACTCGTAACTCAAATATTTTACCTCTGCGATCATATCGTAGAAACTTTTATTTTTTTTGTTACGATGATTCTCCACTTCACTCTGAAATTCTTTGAACTTTTCAAATGTTTCAGACTTGTGTTTCATCAAGTAGATACACCCATATCTGCTCAAATCATCTGTGAAGGTCAGAAAATAACGATACTTGTCGCGAGCCTTAACACTCATCGGACCGCATACATCAGTATGTATTATTTCCAATAAGTCAGTTGCTCGCTCCATTGTTCCGGAGAACGGAGTCTTAGTCATCTTGCCCATAAGGCATGGTTCGCAAGCATCAAGTGATTCATAATCAAGTGATTCCAAAATCCCATCAGCATGGAGTTTCTTCATGCGCTTTACACCAATATGACCTAAACGGCAGTGCCACAAATAAGTTGCACTATCATTATTAAATTTGCATCTTTTGGCTTCAATATTATGAATATGTGTATCACTACGATCGAGATCCAACGAACCATTTTCATTGGGTGTGTAACCATATAAGGTTTTATTCATGTAAACAGAACAACAATTATTCTCTAACTTAAATGAATAACCGTATTGCAATAAACATGATCAAGTCATATTCATGCTCAACGCAGACACGAAATAACACTTATTTAGGTTCCACACTAATCCCGAAAGTATAGGGAGTGTGCGTTGATGATCATATCAATCTTGGAACCACTTCCAACTCACATCGTCACTTCACCCTTAACTAGTCTCTGTTCATTTTGCAACTCCCGTTTCGAGTTACTACTCTTAGCAACTGAACTAGTATGAAATACCGAGGGGTTTCTATAAACACTAGTAAAGTACACATCAATAACATGTATATCCAATATACCTTTGTTCACTTTGCCATCCTTCTTATCCGCCAAGTATCTAGGGTAGTTCCGCTTCCAGTGACCAGTCCTTTTGCAGTATAAGCACTCAGTCTCAGGCTTAGGTCCAAACTTGGGCTTCTTCACTTGAGCGGAAACTTGCTTGCCATTCTTCTCGAAGTTCCCCTTCTTCCCTTTGCCCCTTTTTTGAAACTAGTGGTCTTGTTAATCATCAACACTTGATGGTCTTTCTTGATTTCTACCTTCATCGATTTCATCATCATGAAAAGCTCCGGAATCGTTTTCGTCATCCCTTGCATACTATAGTTCATCACGAAGTTCTACTAACTTCGTGATGGTGACTAGAGAATTCTGTCAATCACTATTTTATCTGGAAGATTAACTCTCACTTGATTCAAGCGATTGTAGTACCCAGACAATCTGAGCACATGCTCACTGCTTGAGCTATTCTCCTCCATCTTTTAGCTATAGAACTTGTTGGAGGCTTCATATCTCTCAACTCGGGTATTTGCTTGAAATATTAACTTCAACTCCTGGAACATCTCATATGGTCCATGACGTTCAAAACGTCTTTGAAGTCCCAATTCTAAGCCGTTAAGAATGGTGCACTAAACTATCAAGTAGTCAGCATAATGAGCTAGCCAAACATTCATAACGTCTGCATCTGCTCCTGCAATAGGTCTGTCACCTAGCGGTGCATCAAAGACATAATTCTTCTGTGCAGCAATGATGATAATCCTCAGATCACGGATCCAATCCCCATCATTGCTACTAACATTTTTCAACATAATTTTTCTCTAGGAACACAATAAACGGGGAGCAATCTTGCGAGCTATTGATCTACAACAGAGATATGCTAATACTACCAGGACTAAGTTCATGATAAATTAAAGTTCAATTAATCATATTACTTAAGAACTCCCACTTAGATAGACATCCCTCTAATCATCTAAGTGATCACGTGATCCAAATCAACTAAACCATGTGCGATCATCACGTGAGATGGAGTAGTTTCAATGGTGAACATCACTATGTCGATCATATCTACTATATCGACCTTTCTGTCTCAGTGTTCCGAGGACATATCTGTTATATGCTAGGCTCGTCAAGTTTAACCTGAGTATTCCGTGTGTGCAACTGTTTTGCACCCGTTGTATTTGAACGTAGAGCCTATCACACCCGATCATCACGTGGTGTCTCAGCATGAAGAACTTTCGCAACGGTGCATACTCAGGGAGAACACTTATACCTTGAAATTTAGTGAGAGATCATCTTATAAAGCTACCGTCGAACTAAGCAAAATAAGATGTATAAAAGATAAACATCACATGCAATCAAAATATGTGACATGATATGGCCATCATCATCTTCTGCCTTTGATCTCCATCTCCAAAGCATCGTCATGATTTCCATAGTCACCAGCATGACACCATGATCTTCATCATCTTGATCTATATCAATGTTTCGTCACATGATCGTCTCGCCAACTATTTCTCTTGCAACTATTGCTATCGCATAGCGATAAAATAAAGCAATTATTTGGCGCTTGCATCTTATGCAATAAAGAGACAACCATAAGGCTTCTGCCAGTTGCCGATAACTTCAACAAAACATGATCATCTTCTACAACAACTTATATCTCATCACATCTTGACCATATCACATCACAACATGCCCTGCAAAAACAAGTTAGACGTCCTCTACTTTGTTGTTGCAAGTTTTACGTGGCTGCTATGGGCTGAGCAAGAATTGTTCTTACCTACGCATCAAAACCACAACGATAGTTTGTCAAGTTAGTGATGTTTTAACCTTCTCAAGGATCGGGCATAGCCACACTCGGTTCAACTAAAGTTGGAGAAACTGACACCCGCTAGTCACCTGTGTGCATAGCACGGCGGTAAAACCAGTCTCGCATAATCGTACGCGTAATGTCGGTCCGGGCCGCTTCATCCAACAATACCGCCGAACCAAAGTATGACATGCTAGTAAGCGGTAAGACTTATATCGCCCACAACTCACTTGTGTTCTAGTCGTGCATATAACATCTACGCATAAAACCAGGCTCGGATGCCACTGTTGGGGAACGTAGTAATTTCAAAAAAATTCCTACGCACACGCAAGATCATGGTGATGCATAGCAACGAGAGGGGAGAGTGTTGTCCACGTACCCTCGTAGACTGAAAGCGGAAGCGTTAGCACAACGCGGTTGATGTAGTCGTACGTCTTCACGATCCGACCGGTCAAGTACCAAACGCACGACACCTCCGAGTTCAGCACACGTTCAGCCCGGTGATGTCCCTCGAACTCTGATCTAGCCGAGTGTTGAGGGAGAGTTTCGTCAGCACGACGGCGTGGTGACGATGATGACGTTCTACCGACGCAGGGCTTCGCCTAAGCACGGCTACGATATTATCGAGGTGGACTATGGTGGAGGGGGGCACCACACACGGCTAAAAGATCAATGATCAATTGTTGTGTCTCTAGGGTGCCCCTACCCCCGTATATAAATGAGCAAGGGGGGAGAGGCGGCCGGCCAGGAGGGGCGCGCCAGGAGGAGTCCTACTCCCACCGGGAGTAGGACTCCCTCCCTTTTCCTTGTTGGATTAGGAGACGAGAGGGAAGGAGAGAGAGGGGGAAAGGAAAGGGGGGGCGCCGCCCCCCCTCCTTATCCAATTCGGACTTGGGGGGGGAGGGGCGTGCGGCTGCCCCTTGGCCGCCTCTCCTCTTCCACCAATTGGGCCCATGAGGCCCAATAACCTCCGGGGGGTTCCGGTAATCCTCCGGTACTCCGGTATATATCCGATAAACCCCGGAACCATTCCGGTGTCCGAATATAGTCGTCCAATATATCAGTCTTCATGTCTCGACCATTTCGAGACTCCTCGTCATGTCCGTGGTCACATCCGGGACTCCGAACTATCTTCGGTACATCAAAACATATAAACTCATAATATAACTGTCAACGAAACATTAAGCGTGCGGACCCTACGGGTTCGAGAACAATGTAGACATCACCGAGACACGTCTCCGGTCAATAACCAATAGTGGAAACTGGATGCTCATATTGGCTCCCACATATTCTACGAAGATCTTTATCGGTCAAACCACATAACAACATACGTTGTTCCCTTTGTCATCGGTATGTTACTTGCCTGAGATTCGATTCTCGGTATCTCAATACCTAGTTCAATCTCGTTACCGGCAAGTCTCTTTACTCGTTCCGTAATACATCATGCCGCAACTAACTCATTATTTGCAATGCTTGGAAGGCATAAGTGATGTGCATTACCGAGTGGGCCTAGAGATACCTCTCCGACAATCGGAGTGATAAATCCTAATCTCAAAATACGCCAACCCAACTAGTACCTTCGGAGACACCTGTAGAGCACCTTTATAATCACCCAGTTACGTTGTGACATTTGGTAGCACACAAAGTGTTCTTCCGGTAAACGGGAGTTGCATAATCTCATAGTCATAGGAACATGTATAAGTCATGAAGAAAGCAATAGCAACATACTAAACGATCAAGTGCTAAGCTAACGGAATGGGTCAAGTCAATTACATCATTCTCCTCATGATGTGATCCCGTTAATCAAATGACAACTCTTTGATTAACGAGCTAGTCAAGTAGAGGCATACTAGTGACATTGTGTTTGTCTATGTATTCACACATGTATCATGTTTCCGGTTAATACAATTCTAGCATGAATAATAAACATTTATCATGATATAAGGAAATAAATAATAAATTTATTATTGCCTCTAGGGCATATTTCCTTCACTTCGTACTTTGCTATGTTGTTGGAGACCTTCTCGCCCTGCTGGAAGCAGAGCTGCACGGCGTAGTAAAGCTTGTCCTCAGTGGCTGAGATGAGCACTGCTCCAGCCCCCGCGCCCTGCCACGCAAAGGCGCCATCGACATACATAACCTAGCCATCTGGCGCTTCACTTCCCGGCGAGAGGGACCGATCCTCGCCTTCTTCAAGCCCCGGGGCGTGTGTCCATTCTGCCATGAAATCAGCGAGTGCTGCTCCCTAGATGACCCTGGTTGTGCTGAACTCCACCTGAAATGCTTGCAGCTCGATGTTCCACTCAGCGACTCTCCCGACGGAGTTGGGGCTCCTGAGCACCCTGTCGAACGGGTAGGCCGAGACGACCTTGATGGGGTGACCTTGAAAGTAGTGCCGCAGCTTACGCAAGGCCACCAAGAGCATGAGAAGGAGCTTCTGAGGCATGGGGTACCGTGCCCTCACGTCCCACAACATCGTGCTGACAAAATACACAGGGTGTTCGACGAGGGCGGGTGCATTGAGGAGGCTCGCGGCTTTTGGAGGTTGGGGCGCCTCTTGAGACGACGAAGCTCCCAAAGCCTGGTCGCTCGTTGGGGCCTCTGCAGGCCCAAGTGCGCCGTCTTGCTGAGCCTGGTCCTTCGCTGACGTCGCCGCGGCCCTCGCGGTGCCCTCTGGGTCATGCGCCGCCCCGGCTGAGGGAGCGGCTTGGCACGACGCATCCCTGACCTGGTGCTCCTCCCGGACTGCCACCAGAGCTGTGCTGGCGGAGAAAGGGGTGGCGGGAAGTTACAGCACCAGGGGCTCGAGAGGTCGGGGCGCCACCATCACTGGAGGGCTGGTCAAGTATCTCTTAAGGTCTTGAAACGCTTGGTCGGCCTCCGGGGTCCACTCGAATGGGCCCTTCTTCTTCATCAGCTTGAAGAATGGTAGTGTGCGCTCTCCCAGCTTGGAGATGAAGTGCCCCAACGCATTCACATGACCGGCAAGCTTCTGCATCTCCTTAAGGGTTTGTGGTAGACTCATGTCTTCGATTGCCTTGACCTTCTCTGGGTTGGCCTCGATCCCTCTGAGGGACGCGAGGAAACCCAACAGCTTGCCGGAAGGGACACCAAACACGCATTTCTCCGGGTTGAGCCGCAATTCCACCCGGCGTAGGCTTTCGAAGGTCTCCTCCAGGTCCTGAATGAAAGTGCTCGCCTCCCGAGACTTCACCACAATGTCGTCGATGTAGGCTTCAGTGTTCCTCCCGAGCTGCTGACCCAGGGCGATGCGCATCAGCCATTGGAAGGTCGCACCCGCATTGTCCAGCCCGAACGGCATACAAGTTTAGCAGTATACCCCGCACGGGGTCAGGAAGGCCGTCCTCTCGACATCTTCTACCGCCATCTTGATCTGGTGGTAGCCTAAAAACGCATCCAGGAACCACAGCAGGTCGCACTCGGAAGTGGAGTCAACAATCTGGTCGATGCGTGGAAGCGGGAACGGATCTTGAGGGCAGGCCTTGTTGAGGTTGGTGAAGTCGACACACATGCGCTCCTTTCCGCCTTTCTTGGGCACAACGACGGGGTTTGCCAACCATTCAGGGTACCGGACCTTGCGAATGACACCTGCTGCCTCCAGCTTGCGTGTTTCATGGACGATGAAGGGCTGCTTCTCCATGGACTCCCGCCGCGCCCTCTGCTTCACAGGGCGTACATTGGGGCACACCTTCAAGTGGTGCTCAATCACTCCTCTTGGGACCCCTACCAGCTGATTGGGCTCCCAGGTGAATACTTCCTTGTTCGCGCGCAAGAACTTCACCAGTGCCTCCTCTTGATCGGGGTCGAGGTTGGCACCTATGGTGAAGGTGGCCCCCGAAGACCCATCTTCCTTGACCGGCACCTGCTTGGTTTTTGCCCAGTCTTGAGTGAACAACTGCTTCTTCTTGGTTGGTGCGGCTTCCTTAAATCGGGAGGCGTCCGAGTCGGCCGGTTGCGCCGTCGCGACGGTCTTGAGGGCAAGCTTGAGTGCCACCAGAGCCTCCTTGGTATCCCCCACTACTCTGAGGACGTCCTTGGTCCCAGGCATCTTCATGAGGTTGTAGGCTGGATGGGTCGCCGCCATGAACTGAGCCAGAGCCGGGTACCCGAGAATGGCGTTGTATGGGAGGCCGATGTGGATGACGTCGAAGTCAATCAGCTATGTGCGGTAGTTGTCGCGAGTGCCGAAGGTCACAAGCAGGCGGATCTACCCCAGAGCACTGGCGGAGCCGCCACCGACTCCAGAGAAGGGCTTGCTAGGGCGAAGCCGCTCGAGTGGTACGTGAAGAAGGCTAAAAGCTTCCATAGAGAGCACGTTGAGGCCGGCGCCGCCGTCGATGAGGGTCTTGGTGACGGCTACGCTGTAGATGGTGGGCGTGCAGAGCATTGGGAGCACGCCTGAGCCGACAGTGGTGACGGGGTGATCCCCCGAGCCGAAGGTTAGGTCGGCCTTGGGCGCCGCCCAACCCGGGGGAGCCCCTTGCCGCGTGGAGGTGGCCCCAATCTGGCAAAAGAACAGCTTGGCGTGACGGTCCGAGGGCGGCGCTTGCGAGCCGCCGAGGAGTGCCGCAACGGCGGGGGGCGCCTGCGCTGCGAAGCGCGTGACGAGAAGGCTGCGCAGCTCCTCCCAAGACGCCACCGTGGACCCTGGAAGGTTGAGCAGCCAGGCGCGCGGTGCACCAGTGAGGGCCATGGGAAGCCAGTTGGCCATGACCTTGTCGTCGCCCCCAGCCTTAAGGACGGCCTCCTCGTACGCCAGCAGGAAAACCGACGGGTCCACCGCGCCGTCGTAGCACGGTGGCATCTCCGGCTTGAACTTGGGCGGCCACTGCACCTGCCGTAAGGAGGGGGCCAAGGCTCGGAGCCCCCTGGCCCCGCCACTAGCACAAGTCGTCAGAGCCGGAAGCGCGACGCCTGCCATGGGGACGAAGCACGGTGGTGGCGAAGCGCAGATTGATGGAAGGAAAGCTCGGCGCACCCCTACCTGGCGCGCAAAATATCGGATTTCGGGTTCCGGCAAAACCCTTGAGGTTCGAACACTGGGGTGCGCACGAAGATCTCCCCCTACCTAATCACGCCCTCAGCCTCACCGCGATCTCAAAGCTTAGCTCGACGAACTCGCAACATAAGAGACACAAGATTTATACTGGTTCGGGCCACCGTTGTGGTGTCATACCCTACTCCAGTGTGGTGTGGTGGATTGCCTCTTGGGCTGAGGATGAACAGTACAAGGGAAGAACAACCACCTGAAGAGAGGTGTTCTTGTGCTTGGTGGACTTGTGTGGGTGAGGATGATCTGAATCCGTTGCCTCCTACTGTGGTGGCTAGTCCTATTTATAGAGGCCCTGGTCGTCTCCCCAAATATTGAGCGGGAAGGGAGCCAACAACGGTCAAATTCAAAGGGAGACAACTAGTACAAGTTATCCTGACTAAAGGTGGTCTTCGCCTGCCAAAGGCTCTGGTGGTGACGCCTTCTTGGGCTCCACGGTGACCTCCGCCTTGTCGTCCTGCTGGTCTTGGTCTCGTTGCATCGATATGGAAACCTTTGCCTGATGCCTCGGGACTCCTCGCCTGCGCTTGCCCCTTTAGCAACAAAGAGGAAACGAGGACACTGCGCGCGCTGGCGCCCGCCTGGCACCCGCCTGGCTTCGGTCGTCATGGCTTGCATCATGAGAACCTCGCGAGGTGTCCCTTGCCTTGAACTCTTCGCCCCTCGCGAGCCAGCCTGCTGAGGCCACTCCCGAGGAGGTCTTGTGTCGTCCGCCTTGCGAGGCTTGGCCCCTCACGAGGGTCTTGAGCGTTTGCTGGTGAAGATGGGCCGTACAGGGCCGCCGCTGGAGCAATGCTGTGGGCCGCAGGCAGGCAAGTCTGGGGACCCCCGTTCCCAGGACGCCGACAGGTATTTCCCTTAGTGATGAGACCAAGGTTATCAAACCAGTAGGAGAACCAAGCAACACTATGTAAACGGTACCTACACATAAAGAACAAATACTTACAACCCGATGTGTAAGAGGGGTTGTCAATCCCTCCCGGGTAAAAGAAATATTGGTTTGTAGTTGATTGGATAAATAGATCTCGCGGAAACGCGAAATAAAATAAATAACCAAAAATTGCAGCACGGTATTTTTGGGTTTTTGGAATAATAGATCTAAAATAAAAGTGGCAAATAATAGATCGGAAAGCAAATATGATAAAGAATAGAGTCGGGGGCCGTAGATTTCACTAGTGGCTTCTCTCGAGAAAGATCTCATACAGCGGGTAAACAAATTACTGTTGGGCAATTGATAGAACTTCAAATAATTATGACGATATCCAGGAAATGATCATAATATAGGCATCACGTCCAAGATTAGTAAACCGACTCCTGCCTGCATCTACTACTATTACTCCACAGATCGACTGCTATCCAGCATGCATCTACTGTATTAAGTTCATGAAAAAATAGAGTAATGCAATAAGAACAATTACATGATGTAGACAAGATATATTCATGTAGGAATAGACCCCATCTTGTTATCCTTAATGGCAACGATCAATACATGTCTTGCAGCCCCTTCCATCACTGCGAAAGAACACCGCACGACCGAACCCATAACAAAGCACCTCTTCCCATGGCAAGAAAAACCGATCTAGCTAGCCTAACTAAACCAAAGATTCGAAGAAGAAAGACGAGGCTATAAGTAATCATGCATATAAGAGAACAAAACTCAAATAACTTTCATGGATAAAATAGATCTGATCATAAACTCTAAGTTCATCGGATCCCTAGAAACACACCGCAAAAAGATTTACATCAAATAGATCTCAAAGAGACCATTGTATTGAGAATCCAAAGAGAGAGATGAAGCCATCTCGCTACTGCCTACGGACCAATAGGTCTACAGTGAACTACTCACGCATTATCGGAGAGGCACCAATGAGGATGATGAACCCCTCTGTGATGGTGTCTAGATTGGATCTGGTGGTTCTAAAACATGCGGCAGCTGGATTTGTGTTTCGTCAACTCCCCTAGGGTTTTTGGATTTTTGGGGTATTTATAGAGCAAAGAGGCGGTGCGGGAGGAGGCCGAGGTGAACACAACCAACCAGGGCGCGCCTGGTCCCCCAGGCGCTCCGAGGTGGGTTGTTCTCCCCTCGGAGCCCCCCTCTGGTACTTCTTTGGCCCAACAGGTGTCTTCTGGTCCAGAAAAAATCTCCAAAAAGTTTCGCTGCATTTGGACTCCGTTTGGTACTGATTTTGTGCGAAGTAAAAAACAAGGAAAAAACAAAAACTAGCACTGGGCACTATTGTCGGTGTCAAAACCGACGGATCTCGGGTAGGGGGTCCCGAACTGTGAGTCAATTGTCAATGGTAACAGGAGATAGGGGACACGATGTTTACCCAGGTTCGTGCCCTCTCTATGGAGGTAATACCCTACTTCCTGCTTGATTGATCTTGATGAATATGAGGGTTACAAGAGTGGATCTACCACGAGATCGTAGTGGCTAAACCTTAGAAGTCTAGCCTATATGACTAGGGTAATGAATATCTCTCCCCTCCGGACTAAGTCCTCTGGTTTATATAGACACCAGGAGGATCTAAGGTTACACAAGGTCGGTTACAAAGAAGGGAATCTACATGTTTGATCACCATGCTTGCCTTCCACGCCAAGGAGAGTCCCATCCGGACACGGGTAAAGTCCTCGGTCTTCGTATCTTCACAGCCCATCAGTCCGGCCCACGGCTAACAGGCGGACGCCCAAGGACCCCTTAGTCCAGGACTCCCTCAGTAGCCCCCGAACCAATCTTCAATGACGAGGTGTTCCGCGTATAGATTGTCTTCAGCATTGCAAGGCGGCTTCCTCTCCTGATGACTTCAAAGTGATGTATTCGGCCTTCCATTTAATAGCCTACCCCTCGGTTTCTAGGTATCAACAACTTTGGCTTCCACGTGTCAAGCGAATGCGAGAGGTCAGGGTGTTTTTTGCACTTAACACCCCAACCACGCGAGAAAGAGCGCCTATAAAGAGATTGGATCTCAGATCCATTCGGCACCACACGGAAAAAAATCCTCAGAGACTGCTTAGGAAAGACCACTCCAACATGGCTAGCGCTCCCAGCTCCTCCTCCCATTCCCGCGGTCCAGAAAAAGGCGAGTGGGAGAGGTGCTCCGTATCCCACGGTCAGCTGGTGAAGCTGCAAACGCAGGGGTTTCTCCCCCCTGCGGATCTGGTCCCTGTTCGAGCAGGGTTGGCCTCCTTCAACGGCAAAACCCAGGCGGAGGATTTCCCCAATACATCCGTGGTGGAATGAGTGTGTTTCGTCCCCTATCTGCTAAGGGGCGTGGGATTTCCAATTCATCCATTCCTCTGAGGGCTTCTGGAATATTATGGCCTCCAGCTGCACAACTTTACTCCAGCCTCCATCCTGCACATTGCGGGTTATGTCGCTTTATGCGAACTATTCCTGGGTTGTGAGGCCCATTTTGAACCGTGGAGAAGGTTATTCTGCCTTGTCCCGCGTAACCACGAAGGATCAATATTTTAAGTGGTTGGAGCCAAAATATGGCGCATTGCCGAGACCGGATACCTATCCGGCACACCGAAGAAGGCTTTTGAAGAGTGGACTTCCGAGTAGTTCTACATCGAGGACGTCGTACTTCTACACCCAGTCCGGAGGGGTCTTCCTGAGTTCACAAGTGCTCCTTTAAAGAAGCGCCACAGCTGCTGCCCTCGGAGCCTCGAGGAGGAAGATAGTGCGGAGGTTTGCCAACTCTTGAGCAAGATAAGGATGCTTGCCCAATCCGGATATACAATAGTTGAAGTAATGGCGACCTCCATAGTGCGGGGGGGGGGGGGTCTAGCCACTCCAATACAGAGGACTTCCCATGTGGAACTACAATGGGGAAGACGACGCCTCCCACTGCGGCAGGAAAGGTCTAGACACCCCTGCCGCCCTGGCCAAAATATATGTCGAACTGTTCAAGGGGGAGGAAGAGGAGTTCCTGCATATCAAGCACAGAGAAGGATATTCTATGTACAGTCCTCCTAGCTGGGTAAGCCCACAACTCTTCTGCTCTACTCATTCCACTCCCTGAGCTACATTCAATGAATATTAGCTCGTTCATTTATAATAGCACTGGCGAAAGATTTCCGAGGTGCTTCACAGCCCCGCCCCGCAGCCCGAGGGCCACAATCGGGACCTTGGCCCCAGATTCGAAGAGGATCCGGATATATTTGTGGTGCTCGAGAATGGGGTGTTTTACCGAACGAGCTATGACGGCACAGAAGTGGCCATCATCGCCGACTATCCCAGTCTTCTCCCTGCTTCGCATGTAAGTAATCAAGGGACACTTTGTCCAAAAGAGTTTTCACATCCTACCTCACCCATCGCACCATCCTGTGCTCAAAAGGGGAGGCGTTCAGCGCGCCATGCTGCCCTGGGGGTATCTCCGAAGAGGGTGGTCCCTACGCCAGGCCAGACTTCGAAGAGGAAGGCAAGCAAAGAGACGGCCAAACCTTTATCAAAGAGGTATAGATTCGCAAATACGTTTCTGTAGTAGTCGCATCCAACTGTGACTTTTATGTTCGCCCTGTATCATGAAGAGGGTTTGCCGGACTATGTCCGGGGATCCGGCGAGTCGCACTCCCAACACCCAGGATCCGGTCCCAGCCGAGGAGATGGGGGTTGATAGGGGAGCGGCGCCGGACTGTCCTTCGGCTGAGGGCTCGGAAGATATGTCCGTCACCAACTCGGAAGTGGAAAGCACCATGAATCATCGGCGCCGGAGGGCCGTTTTACGAGATCCTCACTTTTCAAAAGAAGCGTTCAGTGCCTTCAGCTCAGCTGATGCGTACATCCGGGCTGCTCGGGATGGTCTTAACAGGGCCACGGAGCAGCATTTAAAAGATGTACAGGTAAGTTTAATTTGTCCGAATATGGTGACCATATGCTAGTAGCCCCCAAGACTTGAAGCAGTTGGTACAAGTGATTTAAGGATCGTTGTATACCCAGGTTCTGTCGGAGAAGAGCAGTCTGCTAGCCCAAGAGCTGGAACAATGTCGGACACAGCTAACTGCTGCTACCACCGAACTGGAAGAGTCCAAGAAGGCGCCGTCTGGTAATATTCCCCTCCATCGAGAAATAATAATGGTGTACCAACTTGTGTTAATACTATTCCTTATCCCAATAGGATCGTCCAACCAATTGGAAGGGAAGCTGAAAGCCGCCCAAACAAGCGAGAAAGAGGCGAAAAGGCTACATGCTGCAGGCGAGTGCTTTCTGACCCGAGTCAGAGAGGAGAAAAACAAGCTCCAGGATCAAAACATCCAGCTGGGCGAGGAACTGAAAGATGTGCGGGCCCAGCTGGCCGACTCCGTGAAGGAGAATAAAATGCTGTGAGGCGGCATATTCAGTATGTGGCCGAACTTACCTTATGATAATTCAGAGACACAAGGAACTAATAGATGTATGTTTGCAGGTATGCTGACGGGCCGTCCCGAAGAGGAGACGTCCGGATTGTCGGGCGATCTACTGCAAGGGCTCTCGCAAGTGCACGAGCAAGCCCGGCAGGCAATGCGGAGTGTTGCCAAGGCCTTATGGCCATCCGCCTCCCCTCTAGAAAGCATGGAGGAGCTTCTAGAACTATTCAAGGGAGCGCGTCGGCGTATCCGATTATGGAAAATATCGGCCTGCCGGGAGGGTGCGCGAGAGGCCTGGGCCATGGCAAAGACACGGTATACCAAGCTTGATCCAAATCGCATGGCCCGGGTCGGACCTCTAGGGTCAGATGGAAAAGAAGTTCCCGTTAATTTGGTGTATGACCAAGTAGCAGTAGCTGCCAAGTATTCCCAATAGGATTGTAAGTTATACAGCCTATTGGATGATATAGAGGAGGAAATTTATGAGTCCAAGTGACCGTGTACTTTCCTTTATATATGTAAATCTAGCTGAATTGTAAAACTATTGTCATGGCAGACCTTTCCGCTTTGACATCTGGACCCGAAGGCGCGGAGTGTTTCCGAATACCAGTGCGGCCGAATAGGCCGGGGTATGCATGGAAACCAGGCGTAGCGGTCATAATTGCTTGAACAGACAAGTTGTATCTGGCTAGTTATGTTATATTACGTTAAGATTGTAAGAAACATCTTCCAGAGAGAATAGTTCCATTAAGGGTTCCTTTCTCTGGGTGCGCATGCGTTGAAGTGCATGTCCGAACTGTGATTGAAAGATCGCAGTATTTTTGACTTCTGGGGGTTCACAATGAAGTGAATGCAAAAACATCTCTAATTCACTGACCGAATATTCCCTAAAGAATGCTAGCTTTCGGCTTCACCCAGTCTGAGGTACACGTCCGGATGACCAGGCAGTAACAATCGCAGAGGTGCTCCCTTTATGCCCTAGCTGAACTAATGGGAACGTAGGACATAAGCACAGGAGCCAGGCAACCTAGCTTGGCCAAAACTTAAGTCATATCGATGCATATAATGGTGAAGAAAAGGTACATATGGAAAAATCGCATATGTGATGAGCTTCATGCTCGGGAAATAAATATAGCAAGCTTCTGATCAAGAAGCTCCCAAGTATAATGGACGTACATTTTTAAAGATGTGTGCGTCAGGCATGCACGGTCTAACTGCACAAAAGCTGTAAGGCTGAAGAGAAAAAACAAAAAGAGAGAGAAAGAAAAAAGAAAAAAAGAGTATTATGGAAACAGCAAGGAGAAGGAGACGAACAAAGAGTTCGGTGCATAGGCATAGAATCTTCGGAGTCTGGCCGCGTTCCAGGGGTTCGGCTCGAGGCGATTGTCTGACGCATCATGCAGGCGGTACGCTCCTCCGGTGAGAACTTCGTCAATCATGAAGGGACCCTCCCATTTGGGCTTGAGTTTGTCCTTTTTCTTCTCCGACAAGCGTAGAACGAGTTCGCCAACGTTATAAGTCTTGGCCCGTACTTCTCTGCTTTGATATTTGCGGGCCTGTTGTTGATAGAATGCGGAACGGGCTTTTGCAACGTCACGCTCCTCCTCCAAGGCGTCTAGGCTGTCCTGCCAATCGAGCTCGGCCTCTTTCTCTTCGTACATGCACACCCGAGGTGAGTCATGTATAATGTCGCAGGGTAGCACAGCCTCTGCACCGTACACCATGAAAAAAGGTGTGTATCCGGTAGTGCGATTGGGCATGGTCCGCAGCCCCTAGAGTACGGAGTCAAGTTCCTCAACCCAGTGTTTGTCTGATTATTTCAAAGACCGCACTAGTCTAGGCTTGATGCCGCTCATAATAAGACCATTGGCTCGTTCGACTTGACCGTTTGTCTGCGGATTATAGACAGAGGCGTAATCGAGCTTGATGCCCAGATTAGCGCACCCTGTTGAGGATATAGACCTGGGAGTCACCCGCCAGGAGGGCCGGGTTACACTAAGGGTCATTGCTAGAAGCCCAGAGCTAAGTTTCAAGATAATGGGCCAGAGATGGGCTGAGACCCGGCGATGGCTTAAAGCTCGTAGTACAATCTTTATTGTTATAATAGAACTTGTAGTGTAAGGCAAGTATTGTTTAGAGTCCGAGCCGGACACTCTTATGAGCCGGCCGGGACTCTAAGGGCTGCTGGGCGTCAGCCTCCCTATATAAAGGGACGACCCGGCAGCGGTTTAAGGGCGACAATGATCTCATCGAGAGCCGGGCATAGCTGTTTAGCTCCCTGGTGATCGTAACCCTAATCAATAACACCTCAACTGGACGTAGGCTTTTACCTTCACCGTAAGGGGCCAAACCAGTATAAACCCTCGTGTTTCTTGTCCCGCATAACCCCTTCAAGCTTCCTAGTTGCGATGGCTCCACGGCTAAGTCCTAGCTCAAGGACATCTGCCGTGACAATTCCACGACAGTTGGCGCCCACCGTGGGGCTGGCGCACGGTGGATTTGAGTTCTTGAAGGGCAGCTTCGAAGGGCTCAAGGGATACGCTGTGGGCCGGATGACCAAGAGTCGTCGCGGCAAGCTCTACATCGACGATGCGGACTGGGGCCCCGACGCCGGCTCAGTGGAGTACGGGTACCGGGTCCCCTTTGGCGGAATTCATGTCTTCATTGGCAAGGTTGGTGAGCCGGGCCCCGAGCCGGATCTCTGCGCCGATCTCATCGAAACGGCTCAGCGCGCACGACCCGCCCGGGCCCGGCCTGCCTTAAAGCGCGCTTTTGTGGGGTGCATCCATGGAAGGCCCTCTGATCCATCTGGGTCTGGGGATGAGGCGGCCGCCGGCTCTGACGGCGAGTCGGCCGCTGATGAGTCAAACTCGTTGTACCAACTTCAAGATGGCAGGCTCATGAGTTATTCCGATGGCAACAGTATTCCGGACCTTTTTGAGCCGCCAAGTCAGGTCGGAGTTTTTATGGCTGGTGCGCAGCCTGTTCAGAACCCCGCTACCGGATCGGAAACCCGGAGCCTTCCCCGGCTCAGGTGCTGATGGATCTCACAGATAAGATGACGGCCCTGTTAACTGCCACGGTTGACCCGGCAGATCAAGCCCAGCATGACGCGGAGGTGGCACAGTTAAAATTGGATCTGATGAAAGCTAAAGAGGATCTTGCAGCAGAAGGGATCAGGCTGGCGGCGGAGCGGGCGGCTCTCGACGCCCGGACTCAGTTGATTCAGGCGCAGTCCTTCCAACTCACGATGGATCAGAACGCGGCCAACGAGGTCATGAGAAGGAGGCATCAGAAGGCCCAGTCTCGACTCCCGCCGGTTTACGATCCGCGCAACCTCTTCAACACGCCGGGTGCGGGATCCAGTAACCCACCAGGGGTCATTGCGCCCGGGTCGGGACCCCTTATTCAGCCACGAGTAATGGGGCCTCCCCAGGTGCCCCCTGCCCCGCCTCAGTATGTGCCAATACCCCCGGGTCATTACGATAACCCGCTGGAGAACATGGTAGCTGCGGCAGCACGACTGGCGGCTCTTCCCGTTGACGGCAATTCTCCGGCAGCCGTCGAAACCCGCCGGGTCAGGGAACTCCTGCAGACAGCTCTAGCACAGCAAGAGGCGTACTCCTACAGCCGGGACAGGATCCACTCAACTCCTCGCCCAGGCCAGAGCCCGAGTTACAGCCGGCACATGGTCTCAGCAACCGGCTCAAGTAATGTCCGACGCCATGACCCACCCCCTGGCCATGGCCCGGCTCATGTTGGAGCCTTCTACGCAGCAGACCAAGCACGGCAAGAGGCAGAGCAGGTGCCGCAATTGACGGCTTATCAGACCCCCCCGGCTTATCCGACGGCGTCCGTTGATGTGGGTATTTCTACCAGGACCGGGGGTGTCCCTTGTTTGGTGCCGGCCATCCGTAATGAACGTCTACCTAAGGATTTCAAGGGCCCTAGGAAGGTGCCTAACTATACAGCCGACTTACAGCCTGCGGCCTGGATTGAGAGTTATGAGATGGCTATGGAACTGCTAGAGGTCAGCGAGGCGGCCATGGCCAAATATTTCACCATGATGTTAGATGGAACTTCCCGCACGTGGTTAAAACGGCTACCACCGAACTCCATTGGGTCTTGGGCCGAGCTGAAAGCCCGGTTCATTCAAAACTTCAAGGATACCTGTAGGCAGTCTATGTCAATTGTGGACTTGACTAACTGTAAACAGCAGGAGGGTGAATCCACGACCCATTGGGTTCGCCGGGTCAAGGAGATCATACATTCGTCAGATAAGATGGATGCTGGCTCTGCAGTCTTAATGTTGGAACAAAACTGTCGCTTTGTACCCCTAAAGATGAAACTCGGACGGCTTAAGCGTGACTGTACTGATATGGGTACACTGATGGCGGCTCTGGTTAAGTACGCTGATTCTGTTGGTACCAAGGATCCCCCTTCAGATGATGAAAGGACAGGGAAGGGAAAGAAGAACGGCAATGGCAAGGGTCCTCAGTTTAACCCGGGGAATCAAGGAGGAGGCAAGCGCAAGGCCGATGGCAGCCTGGAGTTCGTAGCCAACACCCAAGGTAACAACCAGCGACGCAAGGGGAGGCCCCCTCCCCGAGGCGGCGGGTCAGGACCTTCTCTGGAGCAGCTGTTGAATGAACCTTGTCCGAGACACGGCTCTAGAGAGAAGCCAGCGACTCATCTGTGGAAGGATTGTGCTATCATGAAGGCCTTTAAAAACTACAATGGCCCGGGCGGCGGCTCAGGCGCCGGCGGCTCCGGCGCTGGCGGCTTTCATGGCCCGGGAGGCGGCTCAAACCCCGGTCCTCAGAACGGTCAAGGGGGCTTTAATCAACAGTCTGGTCAGGGTCATCAACAGCAACAGGGGGGCTATCAGACCAACCCAAAGCAGCTTAGCGGTGGACAGTATCACGTGTTCACCACTAGTTTGTGCAAACGAGACGAGAAGCTTCACAAGAGGGCTGTTAATGCTGTTGAGCCGGCGGTTCCACGCTACTTACGGTGGTCGGAGCAGCCCATAGTGTGGAGTAGGGAGGATCACCCTCCCCGGGTGGATAACCCGGGCCACCTGGCCTTAGTGGTGGCTCCTCAAGTGGGAGGCTATAAGTTCACAAAGGTACTCATGGATGGAGGCAGCAGCATCAACATCCTCTATTATGAGACTTTCCGTCGTATGGGGCTAGTTGATAAGAACCTCAGCCAGTCAAATACTATCTTCCATGGTGTGGTACCCGGTAAATCGGCTTATCCAGTCGGCAAGATCGAACTGGAAGTGGCCTTCGGTGATGAGAACAACTACAGGGTGGAGAAGTTGACCTTTGAGGTGGTCAAGATAAGAAGTCCATACCATGCTATATTCGGACGGCCGGCTTACGCCAAGTTCATGGCACGGCCGTGTTATGTGTACCTACAACTCAAGATGCCGGGTCACAACGGGACTATTACGGTTCACGGCAGCCGGAAAGTGGCTCTGGAGTGTGAGGAAGGTGACGCGGCTTATGCAGAGTCTGTTTGTGCCACAGAAGAGTTGAAATTTTATAAAGACAATGTTGACCCAACAGATATGACCTCTCTGAAAAAGCCAACCACGGAGAATGAACCAGCAATGAAGTTTAAATCAGCTGATGAGACTAAACTTGTTGATTTTGTTCCAGGTGACTCGTCTCAGCAGTTCAGCATCAGTGCAAATCTGGACCCGAAATAGGAAGGCGCGCTCATCGAGTTCATCCGTGAGAATAGGGACATCTTTGCATGGAAACCTTCTGACATGCCAGGTGTACCTAGAGAACTCGCTGAGCACACTCTCAATGTTGATCCAAAATTTAAGCCGGTCAGACAGTTCCTTCGACGGTTTAATGAAGAGAGGCGAAAGCCATTGGTGAAGAAGTGGCCCGGCTCTTGGCGGCCGGGTTCATTGTCGAGGTTTTTCACCCAGAGTGGTTGGCTAACCCGGTGCTTGTACTTAAGAAGAACGGCACCTGGCGGATGTGTGTGGATTACACGGATTTGAACAAGGCGTGTCCGGCTGATCCTTTTGCCCTCCCCCGTATCGATCAAATCATTGATGCTACGGCGGGTTGTGCACGCTTAAGTTTCTTGGATGCTTATTCAGGGTATCATCAGATTAAGATGGCAGTTAAGGACCAGGAGAAGACGGCGTTCATCACTCCCTTTGGAGCCTTCTGCTATGTCTCTATGCCCTTTGGGCTCAAGTGTGCGCAGGCGACTTACCAGCGTTGTGTACAGAATTGTCTCCATAAACAGATCGGGCGCAATGTTCACGCTTACGTGGACGATATTGTGGTTAAGTCCATCAAGGAGGAAACCCTGATAGATGACTTAAGGGAAACCTTCGATAATCTCCGGGTCTACAAGATGATGCTTAACCCGGCCAAATGTGTTTTTGGTGTTCCTGCGGGCAAGCTATTGGGCTTCTTGGTTTCTGACAGAGGAATTGAAGCTAACCCGGAGAAGATCAAAGCTATCACTTCTCTAGCTAAGCCGGCATGTATAAATGATGTTCAGCGTTTGGCAGGTCGCATCGCTGCTTTAAGCCGGTTCATAAGCCGCTTGGGTGAGAAGGCTATGCCTTTATATCAGTTGATGAAGAAAACGGATAACTTTGTATGGAATGATGCAGCTAATACCGCCTTCGAGGATTTGAAAAAGCAACTGGCAGAGCCCCCCGTCCTTGCTGCTCCGGTTGATAAGGAGCCCTTGCTACTGTATGTGGCGGCAAACGCACGAGCCGTCAGCGTGGCTATTGTGGTGGAGCGCAAGGAGGCGGGTAAGGAGCATCCGGTTCAGCGGCCGGTTTATTATGTCAGTGAGGTGCTCATTGAGTCCAAGCAGCGGTATCCGCATTGGCAGAAGCTCGTATATGGGGTGTTTATGGCGAGCCGGAAGCTTAAGCATTATTTTCAGGGTCATCCCATCACTGTGGTCAGTTCCGCCCCTCTCGGTGATATTATCCAGAACAGAGAGGCTACAGGGAGAATTGCTAAGTGGGCTATAGAACTTGGTCCTCATGACCTCAAATATGTGCCACGCACTGCTGTTAAGTCTCAGGCCTTGATAGATTTCATCAATGATTGGACAGAGTCGCAAGTACCTGAGCAAAAGCCGGATAACACTTATTGGACTATTCACTTTGATGGGTCCAGGCAGCTGGAGGGCTCGGGAGCTGGTGTTGTCTTAGCTTCCCCCAAAGGTGACAAATTCCATTATGTGCTACGGTTGATGTTTCCTTGCACTAACAATGCGGCTGAATACGAGGCTTTGCTCCACGGTCTTCGGGTGGCTAAGGAGATGAGCTTAAGCCGGGTGAGGTGCTTTGGTGACTCAGACTTGGTGGCTCAACAAGTATCCGGCACCTGGGATTCTAAGGATCCTCTAATGGCGGCTTATCGCCGCGAGGTTGATGCCATTGCCGGGCACTTCCAGGGATACCAAGTGGAGCATATTGATCGCAGGCGGAACGAGGCGGCTGACGCGTTAAGCCGGCTAGGCTCTCAGCGAAAGCCGGTGCCGCCTAACACTTTCCTGGATGTCCTGTACAACCCTTCGGTCAAGTTGCCTACAGAGGAGGGCTTGGCTATCCCTGACCCGGAGGCGCAACTGGTGGCAGCTCTTCATGTCATACCAGACTGGACAATGCCATATCTGGCTTATATAACCCGGGGAGAGTTGCCTGAGGATGAAATTCTGGCCAGGCAAATAACCCGGCGGGCTAAGTCAATGATTGTTATCGATGGCGAGTTGTATCATCGCAGTGTTTCAGGGGCATTTCAGCGTTGTATCTCCCCTGAGGAAGGTCAAGAGATCTTGCGCGAGATCCATGAAGGGGATTGTGGCCATCATGCCGGTTCAAAATCTCTTGTGGCCAAGGCTTTCCGTCATGGTTTTTACTGGCTGACGGCTCACGCTGATGCAGAGGACTTGGTCAGTAAATGTGATGGCTGCCAAAGGTTCTCACGACGGGCTCATGTGCCGGCTCAGGAGTTGAGGATGATTCCAATCGCCTGGCCCTTTGCGGTCTGGGGGCTTGATATGGTTGGGCCTTTTAAACGGTCCAAGGATAAGAAGACCCACCTCTTGGTGGCAGTGGACAAATTCACGAAGTGGGTGGAAGCTGAGCCAGTTAGCAAGTGTGATGCAGCCACGGCGGTTCAATTTATGAAAAAGGTGATCTTCCGCTTCGGTTTTCCGCACAGCATCATAACAGACAATGGCACTAATCTGTCCAAAGGCGCTATGGAGGAGTTTTGTCAACGAGAGCATATCCGGCTTGATGTTTCTTCAGTAGCTCATCCCCAGTCTAATGGTCAAGCTGAGAGAGCTAACCAGGAGATTCTGAAGGGCATCAAACCCCGGCTTTTGGTCCCTTTGCAACGGACGCCGGGTTGTTGGGTGGAGGAATTGCCCTCCGTCTTATGGAGCATCAACACTACTCCTAACAGGTCTACCGGCTTCACGCCTTTCTTCATGGTTTATGGAGCAGAAGCGGTTCTCCCCAGCGACATCCGTCATGATTCACCTCGTGTGGCGGCTTATGTTGAGACGGATAATGAACAGGCGCGCCAAGATGCTCTGGACTTGTTGGACGAACAGCGTGATGTGGCAGCCGCCCGTTCAGCGATTTACCAACAAGACCTGCGCCGTTATCATAGCCGCCGGGTCAAGTCACGGGTCTTTCAGGAAGGCGACCTGGTGCTCCGGCTCATCCAGGATCAAACGGATGCACACAAGTTATCCCCACCTTGGGAAGGGCCTTTTGTGGTCAGTAAGAACTTGCACAACGGGTCATATTACCTCATTGATATCCGGGAGCATAAAGACTCGCGTAAATCTGAGGAGGAGACCCGTCGGCCGTGGAACATAGCTCAGCTTCGGCCTTACTACACTTGAGCTACCGGCTCTTGTGATGTACATATTTATCTCAGCCATGTATATATTATGATAAAGCAATAAAGCAGGACCTCTGTCCTTTGCTCTCTCCCAAATATGTGTGTTGTTTTTACATGCTGACTTACAGAAGATCCGGCTTATGATCATCTTCGAATCTAGCTGTAAGCAATAAAGTCACTTGGGGGCTTCCTGTTCACACATGGGTCGTATTCGAACCAAAGAGAACATAGCTGTCGATACCCATTTGATTGGCAAAGTGCCGAGCTCATTGGGAAGTTGCCTCTGGTCATATTTGAATCATAGTGTAAACCCTCTGAGAACCGACGTGGATCGTATTCGAATCAGCGTCGTTAAACAATTTTCAGAATCACTTGGGGGCTTCCTGTTCAAACATGGGTCGTATTCGAACCAAAGAGAACATAGCTGTCGATACCCTCTTGATTGGCATCGCCAAACCCACTGGGGGCTATATGATCGTATCCGAATCTTAGCTTAACCCCTTTGGACCGAGTTTCTGGTCGTATTCGAACCGGAAGCCCTTAAATTTTTACATTTTACCACAAGTTTACTCTGATCATGTCAAAGTATGTACTGCCGGGTTTCACTTGCCGGCTTAATTTCGGTTTATCTTGTTAGTTGAGCATCATGGGCTATTTAACCCGGAAGTATGCTTACAGGCTGTTGAGTGTGTTATCACGACTGTGTTCAGAATATAGTTAAGGACCAGTTTTTTTGGTTTGTATTCCGGGTTATCCATCTCAAACACCTGATTCTTAGGGCGGTAAGCCGCCTTGCGACTTGTGATTTGCCTTTCTATGCAGATACTTAAAGGCACTTTTTAAGGTTGAGAAGGACAAAGGGATAATTACTACCCGGAGGAACACAGGATAATTTCAAGAATTTCCAGCATTCGTTACGTGCACGATGGCACGGCAGAGATAAAATGTTGCACCTAGTCTATTACAAAATTCCTCAAGTTTCAAGGTTGGAGTGTTGTTCGGTGAACCGCCAGCCACTTTACGACGCCTGCTGGGTTGAAGTCCCCGGCTCGTCTTCTGCTCCGGTTGATCCCAAGACCTCGAAGGTTGACGACTTCCAGTCGATGCCGCGGAGAGCTTCGAACTGAGCTTCTTCGTCGATTAACCCGGCCGGGTTAATCTCCGGGGCGAAGGTGTGCTGGCGAGCCGGAGGAATCAGATTGATAGCTTCATAGCGGGGGGTTGGAATCCTCTGATTCTCCGCGTTGTATCCCGGCTGATACTTGGTTAAATCGGTGTCGTTCCCGATGATGGTGGCCACCGGGCGCACAGCCTTCACACACGCCGCGAAGTCCTTCTGGTCGAACGCTGAGCCGTCTTCTTTCAGGCTGGGGTAACCCAGGGCGATGTCTGCCGGGTCTAGCTCCGGCAAGAATGCTTTGGCCCGGCTCAGCGCGGCGATTGCTCCGGATCTCGCGGATGCTCGTCGTAGCTCCTGGATCCGCTGCGGCAGAACTGCGAGCCGGCGCAGGACTTCGGCCAGATGAGTCGGCACTTCATTCGATAGGGCCACCACAGCTAAGGCCCGCTGTGACCCGGTGTAGAGCTGTTCCACCAGGGTGTACACGGCCTTTAACTTGGTGACCACGCTCTGGTTCAAGTTGGCGCTTCTGGAACCTGTTTAACAACATCAGATGACCCGGTGATAAGGATAAGTTAGGAGATGTAAACATTCTAACGTGAATGAAAGCCGGTGAGGCGACTTACCGAAGATGGCAGCTACCATTTGGGACACTTGGCGCTTTAGACCGGAGAGCTCAGCAGTCTTCTCAGTGAGGGCCTTCTCCGCCTGTTCTGCCCGGGTCACCAGTGCAGCTTTCTCCTCAGCCCAGGCCTTCCGCTCAGCGTCGAATTCAGTCTTCAATTTCTCCTGAGCGGCGATGCTGGAGACAAACTTGGCATTTGCCTTCCGGGTCTCCATCTCTTGTGCCTTCAGCCGGCTCTTGAGATCCGCCAGGTCCGACTCTAATTTCTTGCCAACAGCCTGCATATATTTCCGGGTTATTAACAGTCATTCTATAAAGTCCCAAGCGCTTTCCAAGCAAAGACACTTGGCACTTGGGGGCTAATGCATATTGAACGTAACTATCTATGTACGGCCGGCTCAGTTCAGTAAGCCGGAATCTAAAGTCTACAACATATTCAAGTATAAGTCCTAGACTTGGGGGCTAGAATGACAAGGATCACTATGCAGAAATAAGAAAACAGCAGAAGGTTACCTCAGATTTCTGTTGGATCTGGTTGACCATGGCGATCTCGGCGTCTCGGCTCTTGTGAACCTGGCTGATATAGCCTGAGACAAGCTCTCCAATGCTTAAATCGGTGTAGCTGGAGAGATCCAGATTCACCCGATGGGGTTGCAGCAACTCCCCCTTCGCGGAGCATTTGGCCAGTGCGGTCGGCCTCCCCGGCTCAACATACTCCGTCCGGGTAATTACCACGTCCGGGTCGTTAGCTGGTGGGGCTGAGCCGGACGCCTCCGGGTTAGCTGATGCTTCGGTTGTTCTCTTGGTGTTCGGGGCAGGGGCTTCAGGCGCCGTGTCCATGGGAATGGTGGCTTCGGAGGCGGAGGCGGCTGGCGGCTCTTGAGCCGTCGTCTCCGGCTCAGGCAAGTCTGGCACTCCGGCTGACCTTGTCTTCTTTGCTCTTTTGGTGAGCTTTGCCTGGGCACTGAAAAGGCAGAAGTGTTAGGCATACAAAGAGTAAGTACAGACAGATAATGTAAGGAGATTGTTATTACCCGGGGGCAGTCTTGAAGGCCGGCAGACTTGACTGCATGGAGTCACCCGAAGAGGGGGAGGTCTCCTGGTAATTGGAGTCAGAAGAGTTGAGTGGCTGACGGATGACACCCGCCAACGGATGAAAAGGGTACAGGTGAGAAAAAACCTCAGTGCGGCGCTTCCTCGTTGCGTCGGGTAGCCCGGTGGAGAGGCCGGTGTCCTTGCGGGCCCGGGTGAGACGCCGGCTTTCGTGAACCTGCTGCTTCAAAAGGAATTGAGGGTCTTGATGAGCTAATGGATGAGAAAAGCTTACTTTCCGGGTTACCCTTCGGACTTTCAGCTGTGGCAAAGGCTCCGAGTCGGAGGGGAGTAACGTTACCTCTTCAATCACCGGGTTACTGGCGCCGGTGTCGTCCTGTCAGTAAGCAAGTGTTGATAAGGCGGACAGCATCAGACAACATATACTGCAAGAATTTAAAAGGTTTAAGGGTTACCTCTGACTCGGAGCTATCGCTTAATTGCAGCAGCTCCGAAGCAGTGGGTCTGTTTCCCTTTTTGCGAGGGGCGGCTCTCTTGGCGGCTTTCTTCGCCTTCCTGGCCTTCTTGGCCGCCTCATGGTCATACTTGACCCGCCAGAATTTATCATCAGCCTGAGAAATACAGTAATGAGCTCTTAGTAAAAGGACAGGTAAAACAAAATGGAAAGGTTAAAGTCAGCGGCTTACCGCTGGGGCTGGATTGGTCTTGCAGAACGGGGCTAGCCCGGTTTTTCCACAGTCCGCCAGGCTCTCGTTTAAAAGAGCCTTGGTCTCTTCTTCGGCAACGTCTTCTGGAAGGTCGTTGCGACTGTGCCTCTGCGGGTCATCCTTTCGCCCGGTGTACTCACACATTAAGCCGGGGCGGCGGCTCAATGGGATCACCCGCCAAGAGATCCAGACCCGGACCAGGTCTATTCCGTTCAGACCGTTGCCTAGCAGGGCCTTGATCTTATTGATCGTTGGAAGCAGAGGCTGGCGTTCCGCGGCAGACAGCTTGTCGGATAGCGGATGAGTCGGTTCCAGGCGCGTTGGGCGAAAGCCGGGCAGCGGGCTCTCATCAGCCGGGGACGTGTCTTGGCAGTAGAACCAAGTCATGTTCCAGTCCTTGGGGTGACTTGGCGGTTCTGCGTAAGGAAATAGGCAGTCCCTGCGCCGTTGGATGGAGATGCCGCCTAACTCTAGACTTGGACCGTTTGCGCACTCGGTTTGGCGGTTCAAATAAAACAGCTCTCTGAAGAGCAGCAGACTCGGCTCTTCTCCAAGATATACTTCACAAAAAACTTGGAAGTTGCAGATGTTGGATACGGAATTGGGTCCTATATCCTGAGGCCGAAGGTCAAAGAAGTTGAGCACGTCCCGGAAGAATTTTGAGCCGGGCGGTGCGAAGCCCCGGCTCATATGGTCTGCAAAGATCACTACCTCCCCGTCCCTCGGCTGTGGTCTTTCTTCGGACGGGTCAGGGGCACGGTAGGACATCACTTCCTTCTTGGGCAGATATCCGGACTTAACAAAGTTGGCCAGGGTCTCTTCGGTGACGCTGGATTTCATCCAGTTGCAAGTGATGGGAGCCTTGGGAGGCATGGTGACGGTTGGTGATCTATGATAAAGAGGAAAGTGTCCGGGTTAATTATAAGCCGGAGTTTATCATTCAAACTACAGTGACGGCTTATGAAGGGAACTAATGATATATATTGATACGGTGAGTTATCTAAGCCGTCGGAGTTTTCAGGATAAGTTGGTCATCTACGGCTTACTGCAGTTAAGTCGGAGGATTCTACGGAGCATGGTTCTCTTTAAACCGGAACGTTCTACGGCGCGTGTTTTCTTTAAGTCGGAAGCATAAGCCGCCAAGATTCAAGGGTTGCAGTTTTTACTAAGTGTGGTAAAACGGATTTCACATATTGCAGTAACTTTTTCGGATCAAAATGGTCGGGCGAGGTGAAAATTTTCTAGACCTAAAAAACAGAGGCAGAAGAAGTTCTTGAGGTTGAACACAGTTCTTATGCAGTAAAAAGAGGGTTTCTTATAGATGAAATGGGTCTCAAACTTCTACCGCAGTGGTTCTACGCGAGGTTAAAGATCAACTAACTACAGTGGCAACAAGAACTACCGAATCTGTGGGCAATGGTGATGAACACGAAGAACTGAAAGAACCCTACCACAGATCTATTCTAGCAAGGCAAAGGAGACTCACCGGAGTTGGAAGGAGCGGAGGTCGCCGCCGTGAGTCTGGTCCGAATCAGGGTGATGCAGCGGCCGGGTTGATGAAGACCAGGGGCGCGACGGCGGCGGCAGTGGCGGAGCTCGAGCAGAGGAGCGATGGCGCGAGGAGGAAGAGGGAGAGTGTGAGAAGGAAGTGCTGGGCCGGCCTATTTATAAGGCCGAGTCATAAGTGGGCGCGGGATTCAAGGAGGCCACGGCGTGGTTATCTCCCCCTCACGGCGCCTCGATTCTCGGAAGGACAGTAAAAGCAAAGATCCGTTGCGGATCTGGCGGAGTAAAAAACGGACTTAATGGAGGATGACGTCACGGCGGATTATCCGGAGTCCAGAGGATGACGTCACTCCGGGTTATGACCTTCACATGAATGGTAAGCCGGAGATTTTTTCTGTCTGCAGAGCTGAAGATTGACACGAGCCGGCTCAAGTCAATCTGGGGCCTAATGTTGAGGATATAGACCTGGGAGTCACCCGCCAGGAGGGCCGGGTTACACTAAGGGTCATTGCTAGAAGCCCAGAGCTAAGTTTCAAGATAATGGGCCAGAGATGGGCTGAGACCCGGCGATGGCTTAAAGCTCGTAGTACAATCTTTATTGTTATAATAGAACTTGTAGTGTAAGGCAAGTATTGTTTAGAGTCCGAGCCGGACACTCTTATGAGCCGGCCGGGACTCTAAGGGTTGCTGGGCGTCAGCCTCCCTATATAAAGGGACGACCCGGCAGCGGTTTAAGGGCGACAATGATCTCATCGAGAGCCGGGCATAGCTGTTTAGCTCCCTGGTGATCGTAACCCTAATCAATAACACCTCAACTGGACGTAGGCTTTTACCTTCACCGTAAGGGGCCGAACCAGTATAAACCCTCGTGTTTCTTGTCCCGCATAACCCCTTCAAGCTTCCTAGTTGCGATGGCTCCACGGCTAAGTCCTAGCTCAAGGACATCTGCCGTGACAATTCCACGACACACCCGGTTTTCACTTTGTTGGCTATGAAGTTGGAGCCGTTATCAGTGATGATGCTGTGTGGAACACCATAACGGTGTACGATGCCGGATATGAATTCTATCACCGGCCCGTACTCGGCCGTGTTAACTGGTTTGGCCTCTATCCACTTAGTGAATTTATCCACCCTGACCAGCAGATATTTTTTCTTATGGCTTCCTCCTTTAAGGGGTCCAACCATATCCAGTCCCCAGACCGCAAAAGGCCAAGTGATGGGGATTGTTTGTAGGGCAGTGGGGGCATATGGCTTTGGTTGGCGAAGAGTTGGCATCTGACGCAATGTTGGACTAGGTCCTGTGCATCTGCTCGGGCCGTCGGCCAATAAAACCATGTACGGAAGGCCTTGCTAAAGAGGGCTCGAGCTACGACGTGGTGCCCGCCGAGACCGACATGAATCTCAGCCAGGAGATGCCGCCCCTCCTCCTCGGAGATACATCTTTGAAGGACTCCGGTAGCGCTTTTCTTATAGAGCTCTCCGTCATGAACCTTGTAGGCCTTCGAACGCCAGATGATGCGGCGGGCCTCATTCTGATCCTCGGGAAGTTCCTTCCTATTAAGGTAGGCCAAGAAGGGTTCGGTCCATGGGGCAATGACTACCATAATGAGATGGGACGACGGTGTTATTTCGGTGGCTGAGCCTCCGATGATATCGGTGTGTTTGGAATCTGGGGTTGTGTTCGGATCCTGACTAGTGTTGCCGCTTTCCCCCTGCCACACCACGGATGGCTTAAAAATCCATTCCAGAAAGTTGTTGGGTGGGACAGGGTCGCGCTTGGCGCCGATACGAGCAAGAGCATCCACTGCTTGATTACTTTCGCGGGCCACGTGATGGAACTCGAGTCCCTCGAACCGAGCCGACATTTTTAGGACGGCATTACGATAAGCCACCATCTTCGGATCTTTGGCATCGAAGTCTGCATTTATTTGAGATATTGGAAGGTTTGAGTCCCCGCGCATTTCCAGGCGTTGTATGCCCATGGAGGCAGCCATCCGGAGACCATGCAATAAGGCCTTGTATTCGGTTGCGTTATTGGAGTCTGTGTATAGTATTTGGAGTACGTACTGAACGATGTCTCCAGTGGGGGACGTTAGAACGACGCCCATTCCTAGCCCTGCCAGCATTTTGGAGCCATCAAAATACATAACCCAATTGGAATATGAGCCGTACTCTTTAGGGAGTTCGGCCTCTGTCCATCGGTGACGAAGTCAGCCAGTACTTGGGACTTAATACCTCGACATGGTTTGTATGTAATATCAAATGGAAGAATCTCAATGGCCCATTTGGCAATCCGGACCGTGGCATAGCGGTTGTTTATTATGTTGTTGAGTGTTACTTCGGAAGCCACCGTGATCGAACACTCCTGGAAGTAGTCTCGTAGCTTTCGGGATGCCATGAAGACTGCGTATGCTATCTTTTGATAATGGGGGTACCGGGATTTGCATGGTGTAAGGACAGTGGATACGTAGTATACTGTCTTCTGAAGCGGGAATTTGTGTCCGTCATGTTCCCGTTCGACGACGAGCACGGCGCTCAGCACCTGATCTGTTGCCGATATGTATAGTAACATGGGTTCACCGGGGTTTGGCGCGGCCAGGATTGGGTTGCTCGCTAGAAGGGTTTTTATTTCTTCCAGTCCGGTTGTTGCCGCGTCCGTCCACTCGAAGTGATCGGTTCGCCGTAGAAGGCGATAGAGTGGCAGTGCCTGTTCTCCCAATCTGGAGATAAAGCGGCTTAGGGCTACCACGCAACCCACGAGTTTTTGTACTTGTTTAAGGTCTGTTGGCGTAGCCAATTGTGACAGAGCTCGGATCTTGGCTGGATTTGCTTCAATTCCTCTATTCGAAACGATGAAGCCCAGCAGCTTTCCTGCGGGGACGCCAAAAACACACTTTTCCAGATTGAGCTTAATGTCATATGCGCGGAGGTTGTCAAATGTGAGACGTAGGTCGTCTATTAGTGTTGCGACGTGCCTTGTCTTGATTACGATGTCGTCCACATAAGCTTCGACTGTCCTTCCGATTTGTTTCTCCACGCATGTTTGGATCATGCATTGGTAGGTGGCGCCGGCGTTCTTGAGCCCGAAGGGCATGGTGTTGAAGCAGAATGACCCATATGTGGTGATGAATGCTGTTGCAGCTTGATCGGACTCTTTCATTTTTATTTGATGGTATCCGGAATATGTGTCGATGAAACACAGTGAGTCGTGTCCTACGGTAGCATCAATGATTTGATCAATGCGGGGGAGGGGGAAGGGATCCTTAGGGCAAGCCTTATTGAGGTCTTTAAAATCGACGCACAGGCGCCAGGATTTATCCTTCTTTGGAACCATCACCAGGTTTGCCAGCCAGTCCGGATGCTTCATTTCTCTAATGAATCCAGCCTCAATTAGCTTTGCTAGCTCCTCCGCCATAGCTTGGCGTTTGCGTTCGGAAAAGCGCCGCAGTGTTTGTTTGACTGGTTTGTATCCCTTTTAATATGTTGAGGCTGTGTTCGGCCAGCTTGCGCGGGATTCCTGGCATGTCACAAGGGTGCCAGGCGAATATATCCCAGTTTTCGCGAAGAAAATCCCGTAGTGCGGCGTCGACCGTTGGGTCTAGTTGTGCCCCAATAGATGCTGTCTTCTTGGGGTCCGTTGGTGTCAAGACCCCGATCCTAAGTCACACCGATCTAGCATGTAACACATCATATCACTTTGCGGCCACACGCACGGTATCCCCAAGGGTGCCACCATACCAGGCCCGGGACCATTTGCACCTTTTGGCTCACGTATATCATAGTGTCGCAAGCATCCATATGACAGAGAACCCGGGCCGACATGGCTAGTCGTGAACCCAAAGTGGCACCAACTTACAGGGACATGCATACATGACCCAGCAGCGAATGTGTCGGTCATCAGCGAGAGAATCCAGGCTATGGCAGCTGGGCTAACAGGACTCCGGAGAATCTGGGCTGTAGCAGGCTAACAGGACTCCGGTAGACACCGCGTGACATTTCCCCGAAGGGACAGACACAGGAACGAAGAAGGACACATGCCGGCTAGCCTAAGTGTTCCGGAGCAGTAGCAAGCTACCATGGCTCAGTGGAAGCACTAGGAGACATTTCCCGGTAAGAGAGGCTACCAAGGATAAACAACTAGGTTGTACGATCCCACACATACAAGCATTTCAAATCATACACACAATATGCTCGATATGTGCAAATACAACATGGCATCACAACAAAACTCTACAACTCAAAGTATTTATTCATTAGGCTCCGAAGAGCCAGATATTACAAACATGGGTCTGAGGACCTAGCATTCAAGTCATACAAGCAACAAGCACAAGCGGAAGCTTAACTTGTCTGAGTACAGACAACTACAAATGAAAAGGCTGAGAAGCCTGACTATCTACAAGACCCTGCCGAGGGCACAAGATCGTTCCTGAGGTAACAAGCTAAACGTCAAAGTCCACGCGGAACTACTAGCGAGACGGAGGTCTCTCTGCAAAAACATAAATTAAGCAAACGTGTACAAATGTACCCAGCAAGACTTACATCAGAACTATCTACATATGCATCAGTATCAACAAAGGGGGTGGTGGAGTTTGACTGCAGCAAGCCAGCTTTGACTCGGTGGCTATCCTGTACTACGACTGCAAGTAACTCTTTTGAGGTGGCGCACACGAGTCCACATATTTACCATATCAATACACCACTATGGATCCGCTCCCATCTCCCTACGAGAAGGCCATCCATAGCACTCACGCTTATCTTGCGCATTTTAGAGTATCCACTTCCACTTGTCTATGAACTGTATAGGCAACCCAGAGGTCCTTTACCGCGGACACGACTATTCGAATAGATGATGTTAACCCTGTAGGGCTGTACTTCTTCACACACGCTCTCACCACTTACCACCATGTACACGTCGTGTATCTCGGCAACCTTCAAGCGGAAGCCTGACGAGGGAGTCGGCCACGACCTGACTAACCACACAAGACTCTAATCTAGGTTTATTGCCTATTCGGCTTCCATCCGCAAGGAGATCCGGCCGGGGTGTCACTCACGGCCCCAAATGATGTGTGCAGGGTTCCCAAGCCCACCTCGACGGATGGATCTACGCTGGCTACACCGCGCCACGGTGCCTAGTCTGTCCCGAGCCCACCTGTACCGGGTGCCAATTGGTAGACTACTAACACAACCTACAAACACGAGAAACTAGTTGCAACTCCTGGACAAAGATCAAGGCGGTTAATAAGCCGAGAGGGGCACTTAAGCATTCCAATGTGTGGTAGTAACTGTTCATGGATCACAAACACAGAACTCAGTTCATGAGGACGGTTTCAATGAGACAACCCACCATGTACTCCTACATGGCCTCTCACTGCTACCTTTACCAAATCGTGTTCACACACTTACCTCTCAATAGTAAGACATGTTCACTACATTCCAATTCACCCCCGATGAATCAGACCTGACTCGACTCTAAGAAGTAGCAGGCATGACAACAAACATGAATGAGTAGGCACATCAGGGCTCAAAAAACTCTGACTCATGCTAGTGGGTTTCATCTATTGACTGTGGCAATGACAGGTCATGCAGAGGAAAGGGGTTCAACTACCGCACATGTAACAGTTGAATCGATGTTGTCCTAATGCAGTAAAAGAGAGCAGAAGCGAGAGAGCGGGATTGTATCGGAATGAACAAGGGGGTTTTGCTTGCCTGGCACTTCTGAAGATGATATAGCTCTTCATCGTTGTCATCGATCACATCGCTGGAACATACGTCTACCGAGGGGAACAACCACCAGCAAACAAGAGGGAACACAATCAATGCGATGCAACAATATGATGCATGATCATGACATGGCAATATGCTGTTGATTGAGCTAATGCAACTATCAACCAGATTAAATGAAGTTGGTTTGAACCAAAGGTTCAAATTCAAACTCCATATAAGACATTTCAAATGCCATTTATTCAAATTGTCATATATAGTGGCTGTAAGTTGTTCAAACATGCATGAGGATGGCATAAACAGATTCTTTGGAATTTTCTGATAATTTTTCATATATAACTTAAATTTGGAGTTACGGTTGAATTTCTATGATTTTTAGAATTTTAGGCAAATTTCTAAAAATAAATAAACCATTTAGATTTATTTAAATTCCATAAATAGTTTACTGCGTCAGCATGACGTGGGTGTGACATCATCAAGTCAACAGGGCGGTCCAGGTCAAACCTGACCAGTGGGACCCATTGGTCAGTGTCAAATTGCTGGCTTGAGTCACTGACGGGTGGGGTCGGTCAAGGGCCACGTCAGCAAGGTCAATGCTGACGCGCGGGGCCACTGTGATTAATTTAAACTAAACAGGAGTTAAGTTGTGGTTAGTTTAGGGCGTGGGGCCCATATGTAAGTGGGTCAGGGGGTTAATTAGCGGGGCAGTTAGCGGCTGATGATGTTACCACGTCAGCACACCGGAGTTGAATGCCGGCGAGCACACAAACGTGGTGGAGACGCTCGGGAACGCGCTACGGGCGGTGGTTTGGCTCGCTGAGGGCACCAGGGCATAGCCCTTGCTCGCCCACATCGAGCAGTAGTGGAGTTGGTTGCGGAGGTCACCAGAATCGGCACCGACGAAGAGGTTTGCGTTGGCAGCAGGTCGGGCTTGCGCGGGCGCTGCGCTACAGTGTGTTAGCGAGCAGGGTTAGATGCTTGGAGGCGCCACTTTCCTCCAGGAGCACGTGGGGCTCGGTGGTTCGAGCAGCGAAGCTGGGCAGCTAGGTTCCCGGCGGCCATGGTGGACGGCGGCGCAGAAGCTCACGGGGATGGTGCTATAGCTCGAAATTGAGCGACATAATAGAGGGGAAAGAGGGGCGAGCTCACTAGGGGTCGAACGGAGACGAAGGAGAGGTCGGGGGTGCGCTGTATCCCGCAAATCAACGCCGGCGGCCGATGGTGCCGAAGGTTGAAGACGAGCGCGGTGACAACGAAGAAGGGCCTCCTAGCGTCCCGTAGCTCGATGGAGAGGACGAGGAAGACGCGGCGGTGCTTCTGGGATCAGCAGTAGGGCGAGGGGAGTGCGGTAGCTGTGGCGGCAGCGAACGACGGCGACGAGCGAGCTCGGTGGTGCTGCGGGGAAGAGCAGAGGAGGAGGAAAGGGGTCCAGGGAGAGTGAGGTTCCAGGGCATCTCCGTGGCATCGCTAGAAGGCCCCGGGGGGTGAAGCAGGCAGGGAGGAGGCGTGGCGCCCATGCGCACAAGTGGCGAGCGCGTGCCCCTCGTCCTCCTAGCGCTAGGAGGACGACGACTCGCGTCGGCTGTGGGCTGGGCCGACAGCTGGCCGCCTGCTGGGCTGCCAGGGAGGTAAGTCCAGGTTAGTTCCCTTTTTTATTTATTTCTGGTTTTTCTATTTTTGCTATTTTGTTTTGATTTAGTTCAAAGACCAAACCATTTTTGTAGCTTCTGAAAATTATTATGTGACCTGATACAAAGTATTCAGAGCCACTCACAAGTTTTTCAGAATTATTGGAGTTATAAAAGTATTTATAGGAATTTATATCTCCAATTCAAATAAGTATTGATTTAATTCAAAGACCAAAAATGTCCTGGAAAAAATGTGGATCATCTCTGGTTAAGGTTTTCACCTTTTTCCAAAAATCATGAACATTTTTGAAGGGCATTTTGGGTTCATTGAAAATATTTTAGGTTGAGCCTATTTGAATTACTTTGGATGCTAGGGTTTGAACATCCCCATTTCATATTTCCATGAAAGTTAAAAATGATGCAAGCAAGATGCAAACACTAGGCAGTACTAGAAGCTAGGGATGTCACAACTCGCCCCCACTAAACAAAAATCTCGTCCCGAGATTCTAGCGGAGGGTAAAAGGAAGAGGGGACTTGAACTACCGCAATCTTCATGATCCAACTGCCCTTCTTGAAGATGTTGATCTACTGCCTCATTGGATTTTGACGTCTTTACCTTCGAGAACTTTACCCAACATGATGACGACAGAAGAAACTCTAGAGGAATCGATCTTCACGAAGATCGAGCAACTCTGGATCAACTCATGGATTGAGACAGAAGAAAATCTCTCGAGCTGAGACACAATACACACATCAGGGGTGATGGTAAGGATCTGATGACGAAGGTTTAATTTGGTAGGCAAGAATTCCACGCTTAAGTAGGATGGTGCATTGTTTTCAAGGTAGTGAGGAGATAATTGCCATGATTCCATAACGGAACACCTCGGGGAATGTGACTCGTAGAATTATTCCCTTAAATGGCAAAAAGAATTACTTTTGATATAGAGATCTTTGAAACTCTCTATACCAGGCTAGGGCAATTCACCAACTATTGTTTGGCGGAGTTCGAAGGAATGGCATACCCGGACTAGAATGGATGATGTGAACTACCTTGTTGAAGGCAACGCAATGGATGATTTCTGCGTATCACCGGAGATGGATGGGACGCATCCTAGGACCACTTTTGAAGATGATCCTGAACAACAATTCCTAAGAGTGGCAACCCATGGGAGATCGGCACAATGGCGGTGCAAGCTGGGGATAAAATGCAAATCTTGGGAATGTTACAACCATCATATCTGCCTGAGATTCAGATCTGGTTGGTGACAGAATGCTTCAGACCCAGCGTGCCTGAAAAGTAAGGTTTGCAACTCGAATTGACGAGATGACATTGCGAGATTCCCGGGAGATGAACTACGATAGCAAGCTCCAAAACATGAGCTGGTTCTGCTACACACATATGAACACGCTGTCCCAGACAAGCATGACCACATAGTAGTCTTACAACAAAACACTACCGAGTTCTGGTTGGGAACCATCATTGCGGAGAGCGAAGCCCTTGCATAAGTCATATGATTAGCTCTTATGAAGGAACTTCTTCTCCTTGAACAAGTCAATCAGTGGCTTGGTGTGCTAGGGATTACATATGGAATGGAGATGATCAGTCTATCAGACTATAGAATGCTTCGCACGTGCATGAATGACTTGGGATGATTCCAAAACAAGCAAAATACAAGCTTTCTCAAATTCACGGCGGCACCTTGCTTCAAATGCACATGAACTAGAGGAAGTCACTTCTTTCATCCAAACATATGCTTCATGAACGGGACATGAAGATAATGCTTATCAAGTTTCCAACACTAACTTAGATGTTCAACATGAATCATGGACAAGATGAGAATGTTGTCAATAGGCTCAACAACAATCCATCCAGGCTTCCATATAGGTGGAATTCCACAATTAAGTGAACACGATGATAGCATTGGTCAGACCAAAAGATGTAATGGTGTATGCTCGAGGGATCAACCACGAGTAAGACAAACATTACGAACATCGTTGGTCCTGATTTGATTTGACGATAGCCCATGTGCAAATCAAAGATTGGATAAGACAATAGCGTCGACAATTGATCACGAGGATCAATCGATGAAGATATCATCTTTCTTCAACAAACACACAAACACAAGGATATCCCTCTGGAGAAGAACTGAGCGGGACAAGCTTTCATCTTCCAACTCTCCAAGTTGGTGTCTAGCTCAACCAACTAGCTCAGGGATATCCAACATAGATTCCTGGAGAAGGGGTGGTTTATAAGAAAACCAACTTGATTGCGAGCTCAACATAACGGTTAGGGGCAACCTGGTGATACTTCCGAGAGGATATTCAGAAAGTCGCGAACCACCGATATGTTATTAAGCTCAGGAATAATCCTGCTTTTCAGGGCAAGACGATATGATCAAATAAGCGAGGGATTGGCACAATCCTAACTCATTGATCGAAGTGTGCACCAGAAATATGGACTAGGTAGCACGATCAATCTTAGGATGATGATTCAATAACCAGCATGCTAAGAATGAGAGTGTTGTCCATTAACTACCAATCAATGGAGTTGCTAGGGGTATTGATTTCACACATCATAGTTCACTTGTCAGCATTCCAGTTACAATAACACGGGAACCGAGGAATGAACAATAATGGCGAGATGTATCACTGCGTCAAGAATTCTTAAGAGTTGGTGCAGTTCTCATGATATTCCTGACATAAAGTGGGTAATACTTCAGGGTAGAACATAATCAAAAGATGGGTTGGCATTTTGATTTGCGGATTACAGCTGCATTGACCCAATCCTAGAAATGGATAAGGTACTGGAGTTTGTTTCTTCTAGTCATTCCAGAATAGAATGGCTTGACAGACCACAAGAATGATAGGCATCGATAACACGAATGCACAACTACTCCTGACTGTCAACTGATAGACGGGGGTCAGAATACAACTAAAGGGGACAACTCAAGGAACATATAACTTTCTGAGTTGTGGATGCATAGATTAGTATGTCGAACCAAGTTCAACAGGTTTCATCCGAATAACCCATGCAGAAAGGTAGAACTGGCATATTCACAATGTAGAATGGAGAACTCATCAAGAGCACTCTTGTTGTGATTTTTTGGTTCAAAAGAACTTCCGCCAAGGATGGTTCATGGTATTAGGAAGAATGATACACCACGGACCTTGAAGACTATCACAAGGTTACTAAAATCCTAAAGGAACTAGCAAACACTATCAACATGAAGTAAGTAGGGTGAATCTCGGGTTCAAGAACCCAGGAATAGAATACCTACTACTAAATGGCATCACGGGATGCTTTCGAGAATGACGGCCAGAATCATCACATTGGGAATACAAGACATGACTAGATTACTAGATGGTTCTCTAAGATGCCTGTGGTCATAGTAATAGCTTCAACATATACGCCGAGGCAACGGAGTACCTCAACTCGACGATTAGTGTGGTTAATCTGGCCCAAAGGAACATCGAGAATGCAAGGAAGGGATTTGGAAATGCATCAGACTATTTAGACACCTGGGATGATTCGTACAGCATAACGGCTGTAAATGCTCAAAAAGATTTGAGACATCCTGCAAAATGGTGGCATAACCACTCAACTTCACAATATCAAGGTTCCGAGATCAACTGTCAACACACGGAAATAGTAGGAACTGAACTGAGAATTGAATCCACCATTCCTATAAGTCTATGGATTAGTAACACGTGAACCTGATAGAAAGATGAGAAGCCTAGTTCTTAGCCCCGTAGGAAAGATAGAATGACTTAGATCAGAAGGACATAAGGTATAAGGAGTAAAAAGAGCCTTACGTTCCCTTCCACAATCAATTCCCTTATATAACTAAAGCATTTCTAGACACGACTTCGACCAGTTTGGCTTGGTAATCCTACAGGCAGTCAGGCTCTGATACCAAAGCTGTCAGGACCCCGATCCTAAGTCACACCGATCTAGCATGTAACACATCATATCACTTTGCAGCCTCACGCACGGTATCCCCACGGGTGCCACCTTACCTGGCCCGGGACCGTTTGCGCCTTTTGGCTCACCTATATGATAGTGTTGCTAGCATCCATATGACAGAGAACCCGGGCCGACATGGCTAGTCGTGAACCAAAGTGGCACCAACTTACAGGGACAGACATACATGACCCAGCAACGAACGTGTCGGTCATCAGCGAGTGAATCCGGGCTGTAGCAGCTGGGCTAACAAGACTCAGGAGAATCTGGGCTATAGCAGGCTAACAGGACTCCGGTAGACACCGCGTGACATTTCCCCGAAGGGACAAACACAAGAACGAAGAAGGACACATGCCGCAAGCCTAAGTGTTCCAGAGCAGTAGCAAGCTACCATGGCTCAGTGGAAGCAATAGGAGACATTTCCCGGTAAGAGAGGCTACCAAGGATAAACAACTAGGTTATTGGATCCCACACATACCAAGCATTTCAAATCATACACACAATATGCTCGATATGTGCAAATACAACATGGCATCACAGCAGAACTCTACAACTCAAAGTATTTATTCATTAGGCCCCAAAGAGCCAGATATTACAAACATGGGCCTGAGGACCCAGCATTCAAGTCATACAAGCAACAAGCACAAGCGGAAGCTTAAGTTGCCTGAGTACAGACAACTACAAATGAAAAGACTGAGATGCCTGACTATCTACAAGACCCTGCTGAGGGCACAAGATCGTAGCTGAGGTAACAAGCTAAACGTCGAAGTCCACGTGGAACTACTAGCGAGGCTGAGGTCTCTCTGCAAAAACATAAATTAAGCAAACGTGAGTACAAATGTACCAAACAAGACTTACATCAGAACTATACATATGCATCGATATCAACAAAGGGAGTGGTGGAGTTTGACTGCAGCAAGCCAGCTTTGACTCAGTGGCTATCCTGTACTACGACTACAAGTAACTCTTTTGAGGTGGTGCACACGATTCCACATATTCACCATATCAATACACCACTATGAATCCGCTCCCGTCTCCCTATGAAAAGGCCATCCATAGAAATCACGCTTATCTTGCGCATTTTAGAGTATCCACTTCCACTTGTCAATGAAATGTATAGGCAACCCAGAGGTCCTGTACCGCGGACACGGCTATTCGAATAGATGATGTTAACCCTGCAGGGGTGTACTTCTTCACACACGCTCTCGCCACTTACCACCATGTACACGTCGTGTATCTTGGCAACCTTCAAGCGGAAGCCTGGCGAGGGAGTCGGCCACGACCTGACTAACCACACAAGTCTCTAGTCCAGGTTTATCGCCTATTCGGGTTCCATCCGCAAGGAGATACGGCCGGGGTGTCACTCACGGCCCCAAACGATGTGTGCAGGGTTCCCAAGCCCACCTCGACGGATGGATCTACGCTTGGTACACCATGCCACGGTGCCTAGTCTGTCCCCTGTACCGGGTGCCACTTGGTAGACTACTAACACAACCTACAAAGACCAGAAACTAGTTGCAACTCCTGGACAGAGATCGAGGCGGTTAATAAGCCGAGAGGGGCACTTAAGCATTTCAATGCGTGGTAGTGATTGTTCATGGATCACAAACATAGAACTTAGTTCCTGAAGACAGTTTCAATGAGACAACCCACCATGTACTCCTACATGGCCTCTCACCGCTACCTTTACCAAATCGTGTTCACACACTTAGCTCTCAACAGTAAGACATGTTCACCACATTCCAATTCATTCCCGATGAATTAGACCTGACTCGGCTCTAAGCAGTAGCAGGCATGACAACAAGCATGAATGAGTAGGCACATCAGGGCTCAAACAACTCCTAGTCTTGCTAGTGGGTTTCGTCTATTTACTATGGCAATGACAGGTCATGCAGAGGAAAGGGGTTCAACAACCGCAGCATGTAATAGTTGAATCGATGTTGTCCTAATGCAGTAAAAGAGAGCAGAAGCGAGAGAGTGGGATTGTATCGGAATGAACAAGGGGTTTTTGCTTGCCTGGCACTTCTGAAGATGATATAGATCTTCATCGGTGTCATCGATCACATCGCCGGAACATAGGTCTACCGAGGGGAACAACCACCGGCAAACAAGAGGGAACACAATCAATGCGATGCAACAATATGATGCATGATCATGACATGGCAATGTGCTGTTGGTTGAGCTAATGCAACTAGCAACCAGATTAAATGAAGTTGGTTTGAACCAAAGGTTCAAATTCAAACTCCATATAAGACATTCCAAATGCCATTTATTCAAAGTGTCATATACAGTGGCTGTAAGTTGTTCAAATATGCACGAGGATGCCATAAACATATTCTTTGGATTTTTCTAATAATTTGTCATATATAACTTATTTCATTTGGAGTTACGGTTGAATTTTTATGATTTTTAGAAGTTTAGGAAAATTTCTAAAAATAAATAAATCATTCAGATTTATTTAAATTCTAGAAATAGTTTACTGCGTCAGCATGGCGTGGGTGTGATTTCATCAAGTCAATAGGGTGGTCTAGGTCAAACCTGACCAGTGGGACTCATTGGTCAGTGTCACATTGCTGGCTTGAGTCACTGACGGGTGGGGTCGGTCAAGGGCCACGTCAGCAAGGTCAATGCTGACGCATGGGGCCACTGTGATTAATTTAAACTAAACAGGAGTTAAGGTGTGGTTAGTTAAGGGCATGGGGCCCATATGTAAGTAGGTCAGGGGGTTAATTAGCGGGGCAGTTAGCGGCTGATGATGTTACCACATCAGCACGCTGGAGATGAACGCCGGCGAGCACGCAAACGCGGCGGCAACGCTTGGGAACGCGCTACGGACGGTGGTTTGGCTCGCTGAGGGCACCAGGGCATAGGCCTTGCTCGCCCACATCAAGCAGCACTGGAGTTGTTCACGGAGGTCACCGGAATCGGCGCCGACGACAAGGTTTGCGATGGCAGCAGGTCGGGCTTGCGCGGGTGCTGCGCTGCAGTGCGTTAGCGAGCAGGGTTATATGCTTGGAGGACGCCACTTTCCTCTAGGAGCACGCGGGGCTCAGTGGTTCGACCAGCGGAGCTCGGCAGCTAGGTTCCCGGCGGCCGTGGCGGACGGCAGCACAGAAGCTCACGGGGATGGTGCTACAGCTTGAAATCGAGCAACATAATAGAGGGGAAAGAGGGGCAAGCTCACTAGGGGTCGAACGGAGACGAAGGAGAGGTCGGGGGCGCGCTGTATCCCGTGAATCTATGCCGGCGGCCGATGGTGCCGAAGGTTGAAGACGAGCGCGGTGACGATGAAGCAGGGCCTCCCGATGTCCCATAGCTAGGTGGACAGGATGAGGAAGACGTGGCGGTGCTTCTGGGATCAGCAGCAGGGCGAGGGGAGTGCGGTAGTCGTGGCGGCAGCGAACGACGGCGACGGGCGCGCTCGGTGCTGCTGCGGGGAAGACCAGAGGAGGGAGAAAGGGGTCCAGGGAGAGTGGGGAGCGGGAGAGGAGGCTCTAGGGCATCTCCGTGGCGTCGCTAGAAGGCCCGGGGGGTGAAGCTGGCAGGGACGAGGCGTGGCGCCCATGCGCGCAAGCGGCGAGCGCGTGCCCCTCGTCCTCCTGGCGCCAGGAGGACGACGACTAGCGTCGGCTATGGGCTGGGCCGACAGCTGGCCGCCTGCTGGGCTGCCAGGGAGGTAAGTCCAGGTTAGTTCCCTTTTTTATTCATTTCTGTTTTTTTCTATTTTTGCTATTTTTTGATTTAGTTCAAAGACCAAACCATTTTTGTAGCTTCTAAAAATTATTATGTGACCTGATACAAAGTATTCAGAGCCATTCACAAGTTTTCAGAATTATTGGAGTTATAGAAGTATTTATAGGAATTTTTATCTCCAATTCAAATAAGTATTGATTTAATTCAAAGACCAAAAATGTCCTGGAAAAAATGTGGATAATCTCTGGTTAAGGTTTTCACTTTTTTCTATAAATCATGAACATTTCTGAAGGGCATTTTGGGTTCATTGAAAATATTTTAGGTTGAGCCTATTTGAATTACTTTGGATGCTAGGGTTTGAACATCCCCATTTCATATTTCCATGAAAGTTAAACATGATGCAAGCAAGATGCACACACTAGGCAGTACTAGAAGCTAGGGATGTGACAGTTGGATGGACCTGGAATTTGACTATTTCTTCCGCTGGCTTGAAGGAGGTGGATTTGGGGCGTTTGTCTAAGATCACATCGTTCCTGTCCAATGGAGCGCAATGCGGTTAATTCTTCGGCTGCGAGGGCTTCCGATAATGCCTCAAGGGCCAGGGATGCGGTTTTATTTTCTGCGCTGAGTGCTATGTCCAGATCACTTGCAAGAGTGATTATGTCGTTGGGCCCGGGCATCTTAAGCTTCATGTACCCGTAATGGGCTACAGCTTGGAAGCGTGTAAATGCCTCTCGCCCCAAGGGGCGTGATATCCGATGTTGAAAGGGGCCACTTGGAAGGTTATTTCTTCGGACCGATAATTCTCCGGCATGCCGAATACCACGTCGAGTGTTATTTTTCCCGCACACCGCACCTCCCTACTGGGAATGATTCCTCGGAAGGTCGTGCTACTTTGCTCCATGCGGCTCCTGTCTATTTCCATTCTGTGGAGTGTGTCTTCATAGATGACGTTTAGTCCGCTGCCGCCGTCCATGAGAACCTTGGTGAGCCGACAACCGTCCATGATTGGACTGAGGACCAAGGCGGCTGGTGCTCGGACTGTCCTGTATTTTGGTTCATCACCGGCATTAAAAGTTATACCCATGTCGTTCCAAGGGTTTATTGCTGCTATTTGACAGACTTCGGCGAGTCCGCGGAGTGCCCTTTTGCGCCTATTGTTTGAGGCGAATGTCTCGAAGACCGTCAGTACTTTGGGGTCGTCGTCTTCTGGGAGGTGTTGTTCTGGGGTATTCTTGGTGAGGATATCCTCGCCGCTCTTGGCAACTTGACGGAGTATCCAACATGCTCTAAGGCTATGTGTTGGTATGTTATCCGGTGTTGCGTGTATTTTGCATGGCCCATCGAGCCATCCTTCCAGAACGGTTCCGCGCCCCGTACTGGACTTATATTTCTTTACTATTGGACCGGGTATGTTACAAGGGTGCGCCCTTTTCGCCTGAATGAAGGGTTGAGTGGGGACTGATGGTTCCCAACGGGCTGCCTGAGTTTTCCAGGTGCTTTCCATTGCGCTGTACTTCTGTACAATAGTTGCCAAGTCAGCGAAGTGTAGTATGCAACTACGGTTAAAGGCGTTGAGGATTCCTTCGTCCATGCAATTCTTGTGGAACGCTGAGATCGCTTCCTCGTCGCGGCAATCTTTAATCTTGTCTTTGATAAGAAGGAATCTGGCCCTGAAGTGGTGGACCATTTCCTGACACTGCTGTTGGATGCTCATGAGAGCGCTTATATTTGGGTGGGTGTGGATTTAAATCTGAACCATGACCCAATTTTGGATCCGGAGTCTGAAGGTCTTCCGAACTTAACAGAGCGGGCTCCGGGATATCCACTGACTTCTTAGGCCCGTCGTCTGATTCTATGTTCGGAGGACAGGATGCATCTCCTCGCAGGTGGGTCTCCGGCTCTTCGAAACCGGAGATCCGGACATAGTCTGTCCTTAGTATGGAGGAAGAGTTGTCGTCTCGCTCCTCGACTACCGCTATCTGGTGGGTCATCGGTGGATATTTGGTTTCTCTCTGATCGGGTTTAAGCCCAATTCGATCGTAGTCTGTAGCGACCCCCAGGGCAGCGATGCGATCTAGGAGGTCGTTTAAAGACGAAAGCTCTGCTGGATCCATCTGCTTGGAGTGTTTGGAGTCGATACGAAGGGGATTTTTGATGACCCGGGAGGTCATCGTCGGCTCAACGACCGAACGGGCGGTCATGGTAAAGCCGCTTAGCCGGAGGGTTTGGCCTGGGGCCAGTGATCCTCCGGCGGTGATATTGTGCTTGAGAACAAGGCGAGCCATCGATCCTCTCGTCGACGTCATAGTGGAACTCTCAATGAAAGCACCAATGTCGGTGTCAAAACTGACGGATCTCGGGTAGGGGGTCCCGAACTGTGCGTCTAAGGTCGATGGTAACAGGAGACAGGGGACACGATGTTTACCCAGTTTCGGGCCCTATCTATGGAGGTAATACCCTACTTCCTACTTGATTTATCTTGATGAATATGAGTGTTACAAGAGTGGATCTACCACGAGATCGTAGTGGCTAAACCCTAGAAGTCTAGCCCGTATGACTAGGGTAATGAATATCTCTCCCCTCCGGACTAAGTCCTCTGGTTTATATAGACACCGAGAGGATCTAGGGTTACACAAGGTCGGTTACAAAGAAGGGAATCTACATGTTTGATCGCCAAGCTTGCCTTCCACGCCAAGGAGAGTCCCATCCGGACACGGGTGAAGTCTTCGGTCTTCGTATCTTCACAGCCCATCAGTCTGACCCACGGCTAACAGGCCGGACGCCTGAGGATCCCTTAGTCCAGGACTCCCTCAACTATGTCAGTAGGTTAGTCCCAAAATATGATATAAAGTTGCTATAAAATGATTGTAAAACATCCAAGAATGATAATATAACATCATGAACAAGCAAAAATTATATATACATTGGAGACATATCAAGACGGTGCCAGCAGATGTAGAACTATAGTAGGATTGGATGGGCGCTGGATAGTGGTCAGAGGAACTCTTCAGAAGACCATGTTTCGATCGTCCTGTTCTCAAACAATCTGAAGTGCGAGGACAAAAAGGGAGGGATCAATTCTTGCGGGTAAAGTGTACAAACCTCTGCAGAGGGTTAGAACCTAATCGATTAGCCATGTCCCCGGTTATAGACAATTTGAGCCTCTGGACTAGGATCTAGCTCGGAACTCTCAACACTGGATTGATAATTAAATGTGGGCAACCTATGATGTTTTGGGCTATACGACATCGGTTGGCGGAACCATGTCATATATAGGTATCTGCTTTGTAGTAGAAATTCCTGGACTATTCTTCGTAGTAGGGAAAATAAAACCATATTTTATGCAAAAGCAAAGACATAGAACCACAAAGCCTTATTGCATATAGAATGGTTTTATCATCTGTTTTTCTTATTGTGATCTTGCCGGTACATTCCATGTAGTGACCTACATGCTTGCAATGTCTCATGTTGCAGATATTTCTTCGACGAGTAAGAGTTACGATACAGGGTTACGGTCTACACTCAACTTGCCGATGGCGTTGATGGGACTCCACACCCGTTTGATTGTTTCCGCTGAGAATTATGAGGTATATATATATATCAGTTTTACGTTATTTATACATATGATTGCACTTTGATATATACATTGTTTACCTCTATGTGCCAACACACTGATCTAGGGATGGCACAGATACACAGAAGCTTGACCGTTTAAGGTCGGGTCGCTACAGTCACGAACCAGACGCTATCTACTCACCTGCACGTGTTTATCAAGAAGAACATCAAGGAGTGGGAGGAGTGTTTGCCCATTGCCGAGTACGCCTACGATCGCACAAGACTTTCGAATATCGGCAGGTCCCCCATCGAGGTCGTCTATGGTTTGAATTCATTGTCCCCATTGGACATCCTACCGCTACCTCTACAAGAGCGCATCAACATGGACGCGAGTGCACGAGCAAGCTATCTCAAGAAGGTGCATGAAAATACAAGACAAGCAATCGAGCGCCAAATACAACGACTAGCGACCAAGATCAACATCAACAAGCACCACATTATATTCAACATCGGAGATCTTGTGTGGTTAGACCTTCACAAGGAACATGTTGTAGGGTGGAGGCCCTATGTGGGGATCGTTCACGAATTGGAGGGGAATCCGCGAAGGACACGAAGAACAAGAGGGGAAATCACAAGAGGAAAACACTCAAGAACAAGTCCAATCACACATCCACTAGACTCACAATCACACAAGATCCACAAAGGTACAAGAACAACAATGGGAAATATACAAGGTAAATTTCATCCCAAATCCAAAGGAGATGAGGTCTTGATGATCTAGATAGATCCTTCCCTAGAAGGGGTCTTGAATCCCTAGGGATCTTCTCCAATGGAGGCCTTGAACTCCAATGGAGCCTTCTCTCTCAAGAGGAATCCCACAAGGGGAGATACATGAGCTAACCTCTAATTTCTAGATCTATACTTAGCTTCCCCTAAAATGGAGGAGAAGGAGGGAGATATATAGGTCTGAGGCAAGGAAGGTGTAAGTGAGGGCGAAAGGGGAAAGTTACATGGTCCTTGCCCAAATTTGGCCTGCAGATGCATTACCGGACAATCCAGTACGGGGGACCGGACATTCTGGTGGAAACAGAAACTTTTGGGCGTCCAGAAATTGTACTGTCGGACTGTCCGCTTGGGGGACCGGACTGACCGGTAGTGCAATTTCTGCACATACCAAAACTTCTCTCTGGATGGGCAGGACAATCCGGTTGGGCGACCAGACATTCCGGTAGTGCAAATTTTGCACCGTCTTCTTCTGTCGTCGCTTCCAAGCTTCCCTCGCAGACAGTGTAGGCGTACACTTGCGCTTGCAGTCCTCCTCGTCATCCGTGGTGCTCCGATGATACCTATGCATGCACAAGAGAAGAGTGTCAAGTAGTATACCATCATCGATGGGGTCAACTGAATACGTGTAAAGGAGATGATTCACGTTTGTGTATGTGAAGTAGATGTCACACGTGTCACTTGCCAAACGGACTCTTGACATGTTGATGTTTGTAGGATGCTCCGCATCATCCCCTCCCCCTTGGGAAAGATCTGACCTCGGATCGAAAACCAAATCACCATGGGAGTGAGATGGCGTCGTCGTGTAGAAGTGGACGTTCACCAAGTAGTCATCATCTATTAGGTCATAGTGGTCACTCTCAATGTTTCATCATGGTGTGGTTCCTTCAAAAGGAGTAAGGACAACAAACACATGGAAAAACAAACAAATGTGGTTAGCGTTAGTGCAAAACCAAGCATTCAAGTGGTGATTCACCAAACAAGTGGCGTCATCATGCATAGCATAATGTGTGAGAAAGGATTGTGACATGGCATGTAAGCATATGAATTGAGCAGAATTAAGGTCATCATGGAAACAAGCATGTAAATGTGAGGTAGTGATGCAAATATGTGTGACAAGAGAATAAGCATCTACCTCATGGTCATAGCAATCATGCATAAAGCGCTCGACAAATGGTCGCTGGTAGGTATAAGAATCATTCACAACACCAAAATAAATGAAGTGTCTAAACACATGGGTCAAGTGCAAGACAATCCAAGTATATTGGGCATAGGGTGTACTGAAGATAGTGTGGCACTCAACACAATAGAATTGGCAATTGTTCATCATCTGTGAGGTAATCAAGTCAAGCATGTAGCGATCAATGGGGAATGGCATATGTGAAGTGATGACATTATTGCAAACAAGCATATTGTAGGAGCAAGTAATCCAAGAATTAGATGCAACAAACATATTGAAGTGATGACATTATATGTCATGAGGCATGGCAATGTGGCAATGATAAGTTGAAGCAACATCTCTAGCATGTGTGCAATATGTCAAGGTGCAAGCAACACATAAAGTAGGATCCACGATATTCATGATCATAGTTTGGGGGTTCTAAAAACAGAAGGATATCACCTTGAAAGCATGTCATTTTGTGTCCTTCACAATTCCCAAGCACAAGCAAGTGCGATGTAGAAGCGAGTCGGTCACAAGTGGTTTGCTCTCAAGAGCTCAAATGATCAACTCACGGGAAGTGGAAGTTGACACCAAGTCAAAGTATCCTACACATGCACAAAAGAAAGCAAACAACGTATGTGCATGCTAGATAAACACATCATCCATCATGATGGTTCTCTTCTTTTGCACATAACCATTAGAAGCACTAGTGCGCGAATAATATGATGCAACAATGGCGATATTCATGGCACCAGGTATATGGTGCAAAAAGTAAGACAAGCATGCTTCACAAGAAATATGTATAAATCTCCAAATATATGGGAGAATGCTATGGGGGCAATCTCATAAGCAAGACCAAGAGCATTCTTGCACCCAGTACCTTGAAAATCATCTAACTCGATATAGGCAACACATGGAAATATATGAAAAGAAGCAATAGTAATCATGTCGGGCAAACTGGTGGAGCGAAGATGTAACACACTGGGGAAATCATGGCAATCATGTCATGTGAGCAAATAGTAGATATAGGCAATGCACATGACACATCGCAAGCACGAACACAAAGCAATATGAATGTATCATCATAGGCATGGGGCACAAATGGAACATGACAATAACAAGGAATATCTCCACCAAGCTTGCAAATACACATACAAGTACTAGAATCATGAATCATGTGAGATGCAAAGCATGGGTCACCAAAGTGTGTCATCCGAATGGAAATGAGCATATCATCCAAAGTGAACATGGAAATATGGGCAAAGGATATATAATGGACAATAACCCATAACCATGTGAGGCCCATGTAGAAGAAATGCACGAAGTCGTTGCGCAATGGAAATGGTGTGAAAACCAATCCACGGGATCCGAAGTCTCCGTTGCTCTCGAGAGCTCGTTTTTTCAACTCATGGGATTGTGAGGTTGACAAATATTATTGATTACCTGCACAAAACAAAGGCAAAGGAAAAATTGTGTGTGCATGGTATATGTACACATCATCCATTATGATGCATACGTGCATGTGTTGGTTAGCACAAGATATTCAATGCTCAAATAAATGAGATGCATGATAAAGAAACATGTCCTCCATTATGATAGGTTTGTTGTTGTGTAAAGCATAATAGAGACTCATATTGTGTAATGCATCATGAGAATTATGTAGGGCATTGTCATGGATGGTATGCATATGGTGCATACAAGGGATGGAATCACGTGAAATACATTCATGTACATGGCATGGTATATGGGTTGAATTGCACAAATTTTGCAAAGGTAGCGTAGCAATATCATCGCAAGAGAAGCAAAGTCCAATAACCATCATCTTGTCATATATGCATAAGTGCAAATGGGATTTATTTTAATGGGATGTGCATAGTCACTACGGTGAGATTGCAAATATGACATATTGTTGATCTCATGCATAGCATATGACAAGTCAAGTGGATTATCAAACATGATGTGACCTAAAGAATTGTCACAAGAAATCCTATGTAACATGGCATCACAAATAATAGATTCCACATGGCAATCATCAAACTCATCATAAATGGGTAAATCATCGCATGGGGAAGTCGCACTAGCATGAAGCATGGTAATAGGTTGATCAACATCATGCAAGCATCAATGTCAAGAATGTCCACTAGTGGAACTAGAGCATCACCTTCACCTATGTTACCTTTATCATTCCACTCAAGTGGTGTAGGTGAGGTGGGAAAGACCAAATGGTGGTCAATATCATCATCTTGATGGAACCATGTGGGGGGTGCATCATATTCCACCATGGCCATCATCGTGTCCAAAGGAAGGACTAAGTCGTCGAGGATCAGCGCGTCATCATATATGGGATCTAGCACCAAATGAGAAGACACAATAGAGGTAGAGCCTAAGTCGTTAGAGTTCAAAATATCCTCACAAGACCTATCAACTATCACACTCTCTCTATGTGTTGGTTCACTCACTTCCTCAAAGTAGGTGCACTCAAACTCACATATGGTGGAGGCACTCATCTCACTCAAGTGGTGGGGGTTGTGGCTCTCCTCACATGGAAATTGGGGCAACTCATCATATATGGGGCTAGTGGTGTAGTCACTCTCACTCCAAATATGGCGGCACAAGTCACTCAACTCATCACCATATGCTGTCGTGGTCGAAGGGAAAATCCCATGCTCAACCTTCTCGTAGCCGTCACCGTGGATGAAGGCCGAAGATGGCACATCATCACTCTTGCCGTGGATGCAGGCCGAAGATGGCACGTCATCACTCCCACCTCCAAAGATGGAAGCATCATCCTTGCTCATCACTATGTCGCTCGCATCCAAATCCTGGTCCTTGAGTTGCACCATAGTCGTACTCGTCGCCACACCATCTTAAAAAAGAGTCGTAGTAGACTTGACATCATCAATACCACAAAGAGGAATGGCAGTGAAGTCAAACTTGGGGACGTCATCTTGGAGCTTGTCGGGCTTGGACATCTCGGTGTTACTAGCCTGATGCTCGCCGTCTTGGACCGTGGTCGTCGCGAAGTGTGCTTGGGGTTGAGTAGACTTGGCCTTCATGAGTTCTCGCTCTGCCTTGAGAGCACCAACGTACATGTCGTTGAGGGACTCGTAGTTGTTGGTGAAGATAGGCTTGGCGATGTTGTTGTTCAATCCCATCATGAAGTAGAACTTCATCCAAATGGGGTCGTCCACACCGGCTCATCGCAAGGCTTTCTTCATGTTCTTGAAGTACTCGTCAAGGGACTTGGATCCTTGTATGGTGTTATCCAATTGGCGTTGAAGATGTTCCATGTTGGTGGAAGGCACAAATTCTCGCCGCATCGTTTTCTTCGTCTTGGACCAACTCATGTTGAAGCTCGTCGAAGGTGTGTGAAGCCACCAAATCAACGCGTAGTCGTGTAGGGTACTTGTGGCGCACTTCACTTAATCTTCGGAAGGGACTTGATGTAGCTTGAGGTAGTCGTCCATCTTGTGCTCCCACTAGAGATACTCCTCGGGGTCCTGAGTCCCATAGAAAGGAAGCTCATGGTCAGTGTTGAGGTCATAGTAGCTCGTGGAAGTCGCAGACTTGAGCTTGGGGAGCTTCTCTTGAGTATAGTATTGAGGTGCTTGTTGGCGAAGATGTTGCATGTCCAAAGGCGAAGATGCCTTGAAGTTGCTTGGCGAATATGCCAAGTTAGATGGTGAAGTCGTTGAGTGCTTGTTGGAGTTGAGCTCTTGACCTTCACGTACTTGTCGTTGATGGTCTCGATGTTGATATGACCTTGCCGCAGATGGTAGCTCAGAATCATGTGCACTTGAGCATCTTGTCGAAGATGAGGAAGACCTCTTGTAGGACTCGATGAGGGCTTTGATCTCCTCCATTTGAGCTTGCATCTTGGCGTCGGTGGAGTTTTTTGTGGCATCAAACTCGTCGTTGTTGTTGTAGACCGAAGGAGGTGTGCTTTGCCTATCCATCACAAGACTCGAGCAAAGGTGAGTAGGAAATGATATAAACAATACCAAGCTACCTTTTCTGAAAGTTGAGGATGTATCCCGTTTCACTCAATGTGAAATGAAAGAATAGTGGAATTGGTACCGGATTTGCTCACTCAGACCTACAAAGTAAAGCTTATCAAGTGGCTTGGTTAGGACAAGTGGCACAAAATTTTGATGCAAAATGTTAGCAAGAGTCAATAATATTGAAAGAGATTCACAAATTCGCAAGTGAAACAAGTAGACCAATAGCAATGAATGGCACACGGAAACACACACACGGATAGATAAATTGGGTCGTGCAACCAAGGAGTGAGCACAAAATGTGGAATCCATGGAAAACGCTCGTGTTGCACAACTCAAGAGAGACGCTAGAACGATTGCTCAATAGGCGGATAGGACAGTTGTGCACAACCTATAATATGCAAAATTGATAAACTTTCTATCCCAAGTATGCTATTATGTATGGTTCCCGATGTTTCGCACACGATGATCCAAGATGATCAATATGGTAGTATGATATGCAATGTGGCGATGCTATGGCTATTGCTTACAACCTTTTTGTTTTCTCTTTGCTTAAAAGCTTATTCTTCTTGTTCTTTCATATGGCCACTATGCGAAATGCACAAACCAAGTTAGCAATTGTGTATATGCGGGAACAATCTTGTGACACAAGAGATGATATGATGATACCAAGATGATATGGTATGTGTGTAATGGGAGGTGCGGATCACTAATGTGCACAAATAACATTGTGGGCAATACTCAAATGGCTAGTCTCAATAGGCAAGTGACACAAAATGGCTAGGTGTTAACAAAGCAATGGCAAGAATGAATGTACAATGATGGGATACCACCATACCAAGATGATATAGAGGTTACCATTCTTGCTTATAGTTAGGTTGTCAAATAGGTGAAGGTGGTCGATGTAGAATCCTTGGCAAAGTTGAGCGGTGGTGTTGTCGATGTTGAACCGTTCCTAGTTAGCAGAAACACCCTAGGTAACGGAAAACCTGCAAACTCAAAATCTCAAATGGAAAATGTCAAATGGTGATAGTGGAATGCGTTGGTGGTTCCGAAGTTGAAAATGCGGAAGTGGTGGTGGTGGTTGATGAAGAAGCAACTGTCCCTAAGTAGCCGAAACACCTTAGGAGACTCAAGTCACCACTCAACCAACCACAAATGCTATATGAATCAAAATGGGTTAGGTTGCGGAAAGCTATGGTGGTGTTGCGGATGATATGGTGGAGGACCTAGGCAAAAAGATGGCAAAATGTTAAATTTTTTATGGAGTCGAATGATGTTGGAACATATCTAGATGGAAGGGGAATGTCAATAGCTACTCAACGAGCTAAAGAACGTCAAAATCGGACTCCGCATATGGAAGATATGGCCGAAACAAGAAATCAGTCGAAGCAGTTTTTGAACTAGCGGACAGTCCGGTCCTGGGTAGCGGACAGTCCGGTCTTCATTCGAAAACCTTCTGATTCGATCGGACAGTCCGGTATTGGGGAGCGGACAGTCTGGTCAAAGAGCGATTTTGGTCTTGATGCGAGCGGACAGTCCGGTGCGGCTTGGGAAGGCACGAACTTGAATTTTTTGGGCGGAAATGGATGATTTTGAGCTCGAAATTGATGTGGAAAAAGAAAAATTGGGGCTAGGGAATGCCAAGGGAAGTAGATCCACTTGCCAAACACTAGATCCATAGATCAAAATCAACAAAAACTCACAAGAACATCAAATCACAAGAATTTTTTTCGGGAAATTTTCGAACTTGGGGAGAAAAATTCAAACTAAGGCAAGAAAATGGGGGATTGGGGGCTCCAAATTCGTGAGAACCTTGCTCTAATCCAAGATCTTGTAGGGTGGAGACCCTATGTGGAGATTTTTCACGAATTTGACGGGAATCCGCGAATAACACGAAGAACAAAAGGGAAAATCACAAGAGGACAACACTCAAGAACAAGTCCAATCACACATCAACTAGACTCACAATCACAAAAGAACCACAAAGGTACGAGAATGATACGTCTCCAATGTATCTATAATTTTTGATTGCTCCATGCTATATAATCTTCTGTTTTGGACATTATTTGGCTTTATTATACACTTTTATATTATTTTTGGGACTAACCTATTAACCGGAGGCCCAGCCCAGAATTGTTGTTTTTGCCTATTTCAGAGTTTCACAGAAAAAGTATATCAAATGGAGTCCAAATGGAATGAAACCTTCAGGAACGTGATTTTTGGAACGAACATGATCCAGAGGATTTGGACCCTACATCAAGAAAGCTACCTGGAAGCCACGAAGTAGGGGGCGCTTCTACCCCCTGGGCGCGCCCTCCACCCTCGTGGGCCCCACGTTGCTCCACCGACGTACTCCTTCCTCCTATATATACCTACATACCCCCAAACTACCAGATACGGAGCCAAAAACCTAATTCCACCGCCGCAACCTTCTGTACCCGTGAGATCCCATCTTGGGGCCTGTTTCGGAGCTCCTCCGGAGGGGGCATCGATCACGGAGGGCTTCTACATCGACACCATAGCCTCTCTGATGATGTGTGAGTAGTTTACCTCAGACCTTCGGGTCCATAGTTATTAGCTAGATGGCTTCTTCTCTCTTTTTGGATCCCAATACAATGTTCTCCCCCTCTCTTGTGGAGATCTATTTGATGTAATCTTCTTTTGCGGTGTGTTTGTTGAGACCGATGAATTGTGGGTTTATGATCAAGTTTATCTATGAACAATATTTGAATCTTCTGAATTCTTTTATGTATGATTGGTTATCTTTGCAAGTCTCTTCGAATTATCAATTTGGTTTGGCCTACTAGATTGATCTTTCTTGCAATGGGAGAAGTGCTTAGCTTTGGGTTCAATATTGCGGTGTCCTTTCCCAATGACAGTAGGGGCAGCAAGGCACGTATTTTATTGTTGCCATCGAGGATAACAAGATGGGTTTATATCATATTGCATGAGTTTATCCCTCTATATCATGTCATCTTGCTTAAAGCGTTACTCTGTTCTTATGAACTTAATACTCTAGATGCATGCTGGATAGCGGTCGATGTGTGGAGTAATAGTAGTAGATGCAGGCAGGAGTCGGTCTACTTGTCTCGGACGTGATGCCTATATACATGATCATACCTAGATATTTTCATAACTATGCTCAATTCTGTCAATTGCCCATCAGTAATTTGTTCACCCACCGTAAAATACTTATGCTCTTGAGAGAAGCCACTAGTGAAACCTATGGCCCCGGGGTCTATTTTCCATCATATTAATCTCCCGAGAACAAGCTATTTCTGGCACCGTCTTTATTTTACTTTCTTTAATTTGCATCTTTATCATGAAAATACCAAAAATATTATCTTATCATATCTATCAGATCTCACTCTCGTAAGTGACCGTGTAGGGATTGACAACCCCTTATCGCGTTGGTTGCGAGGATTTATTTGTTTGTGTAGGTGCGAGGGACTCGTGCGTGGCCTCCTATTGGATTGATACCTTGGTTCTCAAAAACTGAGGGAAATACTTATGCTACTTTGCTGCATCACCCTTTCCTCTTCAAGGGAAAACCAACGCAGTGCTCAAGAGGTAGCAAGAAGGATTTCTAGAGCCGTTGCCGGGGAGTCTATGCAAAAGTCAACATACCAAGTACCCATCACAAACCCTTATTCCCGCATTACATTATTTGCCGTTTGCCTCTCGTTTTCCTCTCCCCCACTTCACCCTTGCCGTTTTATTTGCCCTCTCTTTTCCGTTCGCCTCTTTTTCGCTTGCTTCTTGTTTGCTCATGTGTTGGATTGCTTGTTTGTCACGATGGCTCAAGATAATACCAAATTATGTGACTTTACCAATACCAACAATTATGATTTCCTTAGCACTCCGATTGCTCCTCTTACCGATACTGAATCTTGTGAAATCAATGCTGCTTTGTTGAATCTTGTTATGAAAGATCAATTCGCCGGCCTTCCTAGTGAAGATGCCACTAATCATCTAAATAGCTTCGTTGATTTGTGAGATATGCAAACGAAGAAAGATGTTGACAATGATGTTGACAATGTGCTAAAGCTTGGTTTTCATCTGTGCCTAAATATTGTATTGATTCTTGGAATAAGTGCAAAGATGCTTTTATCTCTAATTATTTTCCTCCCGCTAAGATTATCTCTGTTAGAAACCATATTATGAATTTTAAGAAACTTGATCATGAACATGTTGCACAAGCTTGGGAGACCAGGAACAAGAGATGCAAGAGTTTATACTGGTTCGGGGCACCGCTGTGGTGTAATACCCTACTCCAGTTTGGTGTGGTGGATTGCGTCGTAGGCCGATGTCGGATTTCGGGTTCCAGCAAAACCCTTAAGGTTCGAACACTGGGGTGCGCACGAAGATCTCTCCCTCCCCTAGCTCACCCACTCACCACAATCTCAAGGCTCAGCACGTCGAACTCGAAGAACAAGGGACACATGGCTTATACTGGTTCGGGCCACCAATGTGGTGTAATACCCTACTCCAGTGTGGTGTGGTGGATTGCCTCGTAGGCTAGGATGAACAAGTACAAGGGAAGAATAGCCTCCTGAGCAGAGGTGTTCTTGAGCTCGGTGAGCTTGTGTGGTCGAGGATGATCTGGATCATCCGTCTCTTTCTAAGGTGGTGGCTAGTCCTATTTATAGAGGCCTGGGTCCTCTCCCCAATTGTTAGGTGAGAAGGGATCCTACAACGGCCAATTTGATGGGGGACAGCTAGTACAAGCTAACCTGACAAAAGGTGGTCTTCGCCTGCCAAAGGCTCTGGTGGTGACGCCATCGTGGGCTCCGCGATGACCTCCATCCTGCCGTCCTGCCGGTCTTGGTCTTGTTGCACCGATGTGGAAACCTTTTCCTGATGCCTCAGGACTCCTCGCCTGCACCCGCCTCTTTAGCACCAAAGAGGAAACGAGTACACTGCGCGCACTGGCGCCCGCCTGGCCTTGGTCATCATGGCTTGCATCACAGGAACCTCGCGAGGTGCCCCTTGCCTTGATCTCTCTGCCCCTCGCAAGCCAGCCTGGTGAGGCTGCCCCTGAGAAGGTCTTGTGTCGTCCTCCTCACGAGTCATGGCCCCTCGCGCGGGTCTTGAGTGTTTGCAGATGAAGATGGGCAGTACAGGGCCACTGGTGGAGCTATGTCGTGGGCTGCAGGCAGGCAAGTCTGGGGACCCCCATTCCCGGTACGCCAAAAGTAGCCCCCAGGCCCAAGGCACGCTCGGACTTGGCTTCGAGGCGAAGCCAAGGGGCAAGTGCAGAGCGCCGCGGGCCCCAACAGCCTGCGGCCTTGGTTGACGCGTGGCGACTGACGGGACGTGGGCATCTCCGCTTCCCCACACTGCCTCGGCAACTGCCTGACTTGACGAGTCCCTGATGCATGTAGAGAAAACCATCATTACCTGTGATCGTGGGGGTCGCCGGTTGGCCTTCTCCTGCTATAAATGAGGAGGGGGGCGGAGCCCCCGTCTCCCATCTCTTCCTGTTCCGCTCGCTCCTTCTTCCATTACTAGCAGCGACACCCATGGCGCCCGTGAAGAGGTTCTCGGCCGCAGAGAAGGGGAAGGCCCGCCAGGAGGGGCCCGACTCGCCGCTGCCCAAGAGGGGGCGCGGTCGCCCACGTAAGCATGTCGCGACGCCTGCCGTGGCCCCTTGCGGCCGCAGTAGTGCCTCCTCGCACGGTGGGAGACACCCAGGTCATGGCAGCCCCTTCGATGAAGTGAGGCGCAGCATGGTTGCGCGGCCTCCCCGGCCTCGCTTCCACTCGGCGGAGGTGCTGCCAGAGTTCTTCATGTGGTCGGAAAACCAGGCCGGCACCTGGCTTCAGCTCCCGCGCTTCTTCGCCAGCGGACTACCGGCCACGGGTCCAGGCGGTCTCTGGCTACAGGCGGACGGCTGCTGTAGCAAGGCATCATGGGTCGCGGTGGAGATCTCCGTCGCGGGCAACGCAGCCCTGGCCCACGGCTGGTAGACGTTTGCTCGCGCGCACGGCCTTGGCAGGCGGTGTACCCTACACTTCAAGTACGACGGCAACGCGACCCTCTACGTGAGGGTATTCGGGGAACATGGTCGCCACGTCGGATGCTGCCCTGAGGACAATGATGGCGGCGAGGTGCTCGGCCTTGGCGAGGGCCATGACGAGGGTGAAGGTGGACTTGCCCTCGGCGTCGGCCGCGGCTCGTCCAGCTATGGGGCTCTTCCTCCGGCGACAGCTCCAGCAGCGGCGGTTATGACCAGCCGCCATGCCGCCGTGCCCACTTCGAGGGCGGTAGCGGGTAGTCTCGTTGCCGCGCCCCAGTGAGGCACGAGGAGGGGTCTGGCTGAGTCCGGGAGGGCGACAAGGGCCTACCCTCACGGACGGCTGCGGGGGCGCGCGCCGCTTTTGTTTTGTTCTTTCCTTTCTTCCTGCATTTTAAAAAGAAACAAGTATGGGGCCCTGCAAGGGCGTGCAACGAACCGTGATTTCCAAGCCGCTATGTTATGTTTATTGTTCCTGTGTCGTGTTGCAGCATCAGTGTTTTATGTAGGCGTGTAGAGATAACTTAGCTCGACATGTCTGAAGTAGTTTCTGCCTCGTGAGGCGCGCATCTCCCAACACCTGATGATACCTCCTTGCTGTAGGCTTGGGAGGCGTTGAGGAACTACAAAAATTTGTTAAGAAACTCTTATTCTTCCAAGCCCAGGGCCCTAGGTGTGGCCGGCCATGACCCAGCGCTCCGCATCACGGTACCCGAGGGGCACGGACTTAAGACAGGGAGGTGCACCAGCTTGCGAGCTCGAGCGAGGGTGCCTCGCGAAGACCAGGGAAAATGCTCACGAGTGCACGAGTGCACCTGTCCAGCCCCCTCGCAAGGCATGCGAGGGAAAGTACGGGTCAAAACAAAGAACCGAGGGAAGAAACACAGGAAAAAGGCGATCGAACCAAGCCGACAAGAAACACTAGAATGCGAATTTCCATTAAAGAGGGGCAAGCCCACTACAGAAAGCAAATGAAAAGCCGCGTCCGGCACCTAGCTAGTCTTCTCACCAGCGCGAAGCTAAGTGCTGCCACTAGGACGTGGGAGGGAGCCACCGAGGCCCGAGGGCGGCACTGCGGAGATTCCGGGGCGTGTACAGCCCCACTCATTATTACGTGAGAGTGTCACGAGCGGAGACCTTCATAGGCACTGGGCCTTGCTTCACAGGCGCTGGGCCTTGCTTCAGAGGCGCTGGGCCTTGCTTCATGGGTAGAACTTCCGGAGGTGCTGGATGTTCCAGGCATTCTGGATGGGGACCCCGTCCTCCGTCTCCAGGCGCACGGTGCCAGGCCTGGAGACGTGGGAAACCCTAAACGGGCCCACCCACATGGGCGAGAGCTTATGCAGCCCTTCCCTAGAGAGCACCCGCCTTAGGACGAGGTCGCCCACCTCGAGCGTCCTAGAGCGGACACTGTGGCAGTGATACCGTCGCAGCGCCTGGTGGTATCTTGCCTCTCGGAGCGTGGCTTCACGACGGTGTTCCTCCCACAGCACGAGGTCCATCCCCCACATGGCGTCCTTCTCCGTCTCATCAAATGCCAGGACCCGCGGGGAGTGACGCTTGACCTCGTGACGGAGAACCGCTTCTGCTCCATAGACAAGGAAGAACGGGGTCTCACCTGTTGGCTTGGTGGCGGTGGTGCGGATGGACCATAGCACAGACTGGAGCTCGTCGTGCCAGCCCCTGCTGCAGGCCTCGAGCTTCTTCTTGAAGGACCTGGTCTTGAGGCCTCTCAAGACTTCCACGTTGGCGCGTTCGGCCTGGCAATTGCTCATGGGGTGCGCCACCGAAGCATAGCATATCTGCGTTCCAAAGTTAGCACAATATGTCTTGAAGAGATTACTAGTGAACTGCGAGCCGTTGTCGGTGATGATGTGGTTTGGGACCCCGAACCGGCTCACGAGACCCTTGATGAACTTGACCGCCAATCCTACCGGGATGGTGTGGACAGCTTCAAACTCCACCCATTTGGTGAACTTGTCGATGGCGGCGTAGAGGTAGCGGTAGCCCCCAGGCGCTTGGGGGAATGGGCCTAGGATATCCAGCCCCCAGATCGCGAATGGCCATGAGAGCGGGATGGTCTGGAGGCCCTGAGCTGACTGATGGATCTGCTTGGTGTGGAATTGGTAGGCCTCACATGACTTCACCAGCTCGGTCGCGTCGTTGAGTGTCATAGGCCAGTAGAACCCGCTGCGGAACGCCTTGCCGATGAGGGTTCATGATGATGAGTGGTGCCCGCAGTCTCCGCCGTGTATGTCAGCTAGCAACTTGTTCCCCTGTTCCCTAGAGATGCATCACAAGGAAACATCATTTGGCCGCTTCCTGTATAGCTCATCGTCTTGGATGCAGTATGCCGTAGCCTGTCGAGCCACGCGCTCCACGTCCTCCTCTTTCTCCGGCATCATCCCTTGCATCAGGTATTCCTTGAACTCCTTGGTCCAGCACCACTCCTGAGGCTCGAGCTCCAGGAGTAGGCGCGCTTCCGAGGTCAGGCCGCAGGCCGGGGCTCCCGTGGTAGGTGGTTGGGGGAGTTCCTCCCAAGGCGGCGCTGGCCCTGAAAGCGGAGGTGCTGCCGAAGGCTTGAAGAGCCGCTCCTCGAAGACGCCAGGCTCTTGGGGTTGGCGCTTGGATGCCCTTTTGGCGAGGTCGTCGGCCTCCTTGTTGGTGCCACGGGGCACGTGCTGCAACTCTAGGCCGAAGAAATGCTTTTCCATTTTGCGTACCTCCGTAAGGTATGCCTCCATGTGCTCATCCCTCGGCTCGTATACCTTGTTGGAGAAGTTGACGAGGAGCTGCGAGTCGCCCCTGATAGTGAGGCACTTCACCCCGAGGGCCACCGCGGCCTTAAGGCCAGCGATGAGGCCTTCGTACTCCGCGATGTTTTTGGCGACCTTCTCGCCCTGCTAGAAGCAGAGCTGCGCGGCGTAGCAAAGCTTGTCCTGAGTGGGCGAGATGAGCACTGCTACAGCCCCCGCACCCTAGCGTGTGAACGCGCCATCGAAATACATAACCCAAACATTTGGCGTTTCACTTCCTGGTGAGAGGGATTGGTCCTTGCCTACTTCAATCCCCGGGGTGTCAGTCCATTCTACCATGAAGTCGGCGAGCGCGGCTCCCTTGATGACCCTGGTTGTGCTGAACTCCAGCTGGAATGCTTGCAGCTCGATGTTCCATTCGGCGACTCTTCCAGCAGCGTTGGGGCTCCTGAGTACCCTCTCCAGCGGGTAGGCCGAGACAACCTTGATTGGGTGACCTTGGAAGTAGCGACGCAGTTTACGCGAGGCCACCAAGAGCGCGAGCACGAGCTTTTGAGGCATGGGTACCGTGCCCTTGCATCCCACAGTACCGTGGTGACAAAGTACACTGGGTGCTCGACGAGGGCGGGAGCGTCGACGGAGCATGCGTCTGTCGGAGGTTTGGGCGCCTCCTGAGGTGATGGGACCCCAACAGCCTGGTCGCTCATTGGGGCCTCTGCAGGCCCGAGAACGCCGTCTTGCTGGGCCTGATTTCGCTGGCGTTTTTGCAGTCCTTGCGGTATCCTCTAGGTGCCGCGCCGCCCTGGCCGGAGGTGCGGCACGGTGCGGCGGACACTTGGCCTGGCGGCCTTCCCGTACCGCCACTAGCGCCGCGCTGACGGAGTAAGGGGTGGCGGCAAGGTAAAGCACCAGGGGCTCGACGGAGCGCGGTGCCACCATCACCGGAGGGCTGGTCAGGTATCTCTTGAGGTCTTGAAATGCTTGGTCGGCTTCCGGGGTCCACTCGAACGAGCCCTTCTTCTTAAATTGCTTGAAGAATGGCAGGGCGCGCTCTCCCAGCTTGGAGATGAAGTGCCCCAGCAAGGTCACGCAACCCGCAAGCTTCTGCATCTTCTTGAGAGTTTGTGGTGGGCTCATGTCTTCTATCGCCTTAACCTTCTCCGGGTTAGCCTCGATCCCCCTGTGGGACATGAGGAAGCCTAGCAGCTTGCCGAAGTGTACACCGAACATGCACTTCTCTGGGTTGAGCCGCAAGTCCACCTGGCGCAGGCTCGCGAAGGTCTCCTCCAGGTCTTGAATCAAAGTTCTCGCCTCCCGAGATTTTACCACGATGTCATCGACGTAGGCTTCAGAGTTTCTCCCAAGCTGCTGACCCAGGGTGATGTGCATCAGCAGTTGGAAGGTCGCGCCTGCGTTGTGCAGCCCGAACAACATGCAAGTGTAACAGTACACCCCACATGGGGTCAGGAAGGCCGTCTTCTCCACATCCTCCACTGCCATCTTGATATGGTGATAGCCTGAGAACGCGTCCAGGTAGCACAGCAGGTCGCATTCGGCGGTGGAGTCGACAATCTGGTCGATGCGCGGAGGCGGGAACGGGTCTTGGCGACAGGCCTTATCGAGGTTGGTGAAGTCGACACACATGCGCTCCTTCCCGCCTTTCTTTGGTACGGCGACAGGGTTCGCCAGCCACTCAAGGTACCGAACCTCGCGAATGACACCTGCTGCCTCTAGCTTGCGGGTTTCCTCGACAATGAAGGACTGCTTCTCCATGGACTGTCGCCGCGCCTTATGCTTCACAGGGCGCACATTGGGGCACACCCTCAAGTGATGCTCGATCACCCCCCTCGGGACCCCTGCTAGCTCATTGGGTTCCCAGGCGAATACATCCTAGTTCGCGTGTAGGAACCTCACCAATGCCTCCTCTTGATCCGGGTCGAGGTTGGTGCCTATGGTGAAGGTGGCTCCTGAGGACCCATCTTCATCGACAGGCACCTGCTTAGTTTGGACCCGATCTTGTGTGAACAATTGCTTCTTCTTTGCTGGCGTAGCCTCCTTAGCTCCAGGGGTGGCATCGTCGGCCGGTCGCGCCGCCGCGGCAATTTTGAGGGCAAGCTTGAGCGCCGCCAGAGACTCCTTGGTGTCTCCAACTACGGTGAGGACGTCCTTGCTCCCGGGCATCTTCATGAGGTTGTAGGCCGGATGGGTCACCGCTATAAAGTGTGCCAGAGCCGGGTACCCGAGGATGGCATTGTATGGGAGGCCAATGCGGGCGATGTCGAAGTCGATCAGCTCAGTGCGGTAGTTGTCGCGAGTGCCGAAGGTCACAGGAAGGCGGATCTGTCCCAGGGGGCTGGCGGAGCCGCCGACGACCCCGGAGAAGGGCTTGCTGGGGCGGAGCCGTTCGAGTGGTATGTGAAGAAGGCTAAAAGCCTCCACGGAGAGCACGTTGAGGCCGGCGCCACCGTCGATGAGGGTCTTGGTGACAACTACGTTGCAGATGGTGGGCATGCAAAGCATTGGGAGCATGCCTGAGCCGACGGTGGTGATGGGGTGATACCCCGGGTCGAAGGTGAGGTCGGCCTTAGGCGCCGCCCAACCCGGGGGAGCTCCTTGCTGCACCAAGCGGCACCGATCTGGCGAAAGAATTGCGTGGTGTGACCGTCTGAGTGCGGTGCTTGCGAGCCGCCGAGGAGGGCTGCGACGGCGAGGGGCGCCGGTGCCGCGAAGCACGCGACGAAGAGGCCGCGCAGCTCCTCCCAAGATGCCACTGAGGATCCTGGGAGGGTGAGCATCCAGGCGCGTGGTGCGCCGGCGAGGGACATGGGAAGCCAGTTGACCATGACCTTATCGTTGCCCCCAGCCTTCAGGACGGCCTCTTCATATGCCAGCAGGAAGGCCGACGGGTCCGCCGCACCGTCATAACGCGGCGGCATCTCCGGCTTGAACTTGGGCGGCCATTGCACCCGTCGAAAGGCGAGGGCAAAGGCTCTGAGCCCCCTGGCACCATCGTGGGCGCCTGTCATCCCAGCCAGAGGAGCAACGCCGTCCATGGGGACAAGGCGCGGAGGTGGTGGAGCGTGGATCGATGAAAGGAAAGCTTCAGCGCACCCCTACCTGGCGCACCAAATGTCGGATTTCGGGTTCCGGCAAAACCCTTAAGGTTTGAACACTGGGGTGCGCATGAAGATCTCTCCCTCCCCTAGCTCACCCACTCAGCACGATCTCAAGGCTCAGTACGTCGAACTCGAAGAACAAGGGACATAGGGCTTATACTGGTTTGGGCCACCGATGTGGTGTAATACTCTACTCCAGTGTGGTGTGGTGGATTGCCTTGTAGGCTAGGATGATCAAGTACAAGGGCAGAACAGCCTCCTGAGGAGAGGTGTTCTTGAGCTCGGTGAGCATGTGTGGTCGAGGATCATCTGGATCATCCATCCCTTTCTAAGGTCGTGGCTAGTCCTATTTATAGAGGCCCGGGTCCTCTCCCCAAATGTTAGGCGGGAAGGGAACCCACAACGGCCAATTTGAAGGGGGACAACTAGTACAAGCTATCCTGACAAAAGGTGGTCTTCGCCTGCCAAAGGCTCTGGCGGTGACGCCGTCGTGGGCTCCACGATGACCTCCGTCCTGCCATCCTGCTGGTCTTGATCTTGTTGCACCAATATGGAAACCTTTGCCTGATGCCTCGGGACTCCTCGCCTGCGCCTGCCTCTTTAGCACCAAAGAGGAAATGAGTACACTGTGCGTGCTGGCGCCCGCCTGGCCTTGGTCGTCATGGCTTGCGTCACAGGAACCTCGCGAGGTGCCCCTTGCCTTGATCTCTCCGCCCCTCACGAGCCAGCCTGGTGAGGCTGCCCCTGAGAAGGTCTTGTGTCGTCCACCTCGCGAGGCTTGGTCCCTCGCGAGGGTCTTGAGTGCTTGCAGATGAAGATGGGCCGTATAAGGCCGCTGGTGGAGCCACGCTGTGGGCCTCAGGCAGGCAAGTCTATGGACCCCCGTTCCCGGGACGCCGACAGCCGAGGATGGACACGTACAGGGATGAACAGTTTCTTGAGGAGAGGTGTTCTTGAGGTCCGTGAGCTTGTGTGTTTTGGAGGATTGTTTGAATGATCCCTCCCCTTGCTAGGGTGGTGGCTAGTCGTATTTATAGAGGCCCTGGTCCTCTTCCCAAATGTTTAGGCGGGAAGGGATCCCACAACGGCCAAGTTTGAAGCGAGACAATTAGTACAAGCTATCCTGACAAAAGGTGGTCTTCGCCTGCCAAAGGCTCTGGTGGTGGCGCCACCATGGGCTCCGCGGTGACCTCCATCCTACCGGTCTTGGTCTTGTTGCACTGATATCGAACCTTTGCATGATGCCTCGGGACTCCTCGCCTGCGCTTGCCCCTTTAGCACCAAAGCAGAAATGGGTACGTTGCACCAGCTGACGCTCGCCTGGCATTGGTCGTCACGGCTCACGTCACGAGCACCTCACGAGGTGCCCCTTGCATTGATATCTTCGCTCCTCCGGGGCCAGCCTAGCGAGGCCGCCCCTTAGGAGGTCTTGGTGTCATCCGCGTCGCGAGGCTTGGCCCCTCGCGAGGGTCTTGAGTGGTTGCCGCTGAAGATGGGCCGTACCAGGCCGTTGGTGGAGCCACACCCTGGGCCGCAGGCAGGCAAGTCTGGGTACCCCCGTTCCCAGAACGCCGACATCACCGTCCCACGTTGTTGGTCGCTAGGCTTGGCGCCAGGTCACGACGACCGTAGGGCGATGTCCCAGCGCGGCCCCAGGAGGGACCGCCCAAGCTCGCTAAACCCGGAGGTAGCGTACCCGGGGTATGATGAGCGGCGTTGCCGGCCGGTGATACGTCTCCAACGTATCTATAATTTTTTATCGTTCTATGCTATTATATTATCTGTTTTGGATGTTTAATGGGATTTAATATGCTCCTTCATATTATTTTTGGGAGTAACCTATTAACCGGAGGCCTAGTGCCAGTTGCTGTTTTTTGCCTATTTCAGTGTTCCGCACAAAAGGAATATCAAACGGAATCCAAACGGAACGAAACCTTCGCGAGGATCTTTCTTGGAACAAACGCAATCCATGAGACTTGGAGTGGAAGTCAAAGATGCATGGAGGCGGCCACGAGGCAGGAGGGCGCGCCCGGGGGGGTAGGCGCGCCCCCACCCTCGTGGGCCCCTTGTAGCTCCACCGACGTACTTCTTTCGCCTATATATACTCTTATACCCTGAAAACATCTAGGAGAGCCACGAAACCACTTTCCCACTGCCGCAACCTTCTATACCCGTGTGATCCCATCTTGAGGCCTTTCCCGGCGATCTGCTAGAGGGGGATTCGATCATGGAGGGCTTCTGCATCAACACCATAGCCTCTCCGATGATGTGTGAGTAGTTTACCACACACCTTCGGGTCCATAGTTATTAGCTAGATGGCTTCTTCTCTCTCTTTGGTTCTTAATACAAAGTTCTCCTCGATGTTCTTGGAGATCTATTCGATGTAATACTTTTTGCGGTGTGTTTGCCGAGATCCGATGAATTGTGGGTTTATGATCAAGATTATCTATGAATATTATTTGGTTCTTCTCTGAATTATTATATGCATTATTTGATATCTTTGCAAGTCTCTTCGAATTATCGGTTTAGTTTGGCCTACTAGATTGATCTTTCTTGCAATGGTAGAAGTGCTTAGTTTTGGGTTCAATCTTGCGGTGTCCTTTCCCAGTGACAGCAGGGGAAGCAAGGCACGTATTGTATTGTTGCCATCGAGGATAAAAGGATGGGGATTATATCATATTGCTTGAGTTTATCCCTCTACATCATGTCATCTTGCTTAATGCATTACTCTGTTCTTATGAACTTAATACTCTAGATGCATGCTGGATAGCTGTCGATGTGTGGAGTAATAGTAGTAGATGCAGAATCGTTTCGGTCTACTTGACACGGACGTGATGCCTATGTTCATGATCATGCCTAAATATTCTCATAAGTATGCGCTTTTGTATCAATTTCTCGGCAGTAATTTGTTCACCCACCGTAATATATGCTATCTTGAGATAAGCCGCTAGTGAAACCTATGGCCCCCAGGTCTATTTTACATCATATTAGTTTCCCGTCAACTTGCCTATTTCTATCCCCGTTTATTTTGCAATCTTTACTTTCCAATCTATACAACAAAAATACCAAACATATTTATCTTATTATCTTTATCAGATCTCACTTTTGCATGTGGCCGTGAAGGGATTGAAAACCCCTTTATCACGTTGGTTGCAAGGTTCTTGATTGTTTGTGCAGGTACTAGGCGATTTGCGTGTAGAATCCTACCGGATTGATACCTTGGTTCTAAAAAACTGAGGGAAATACTTACGCTACTTTGCTACATCACCCTTTCCTCTTCAAGGTAAAACCAACGCATGCTCAAGAGGTAGCAAGAAGGATTTCTGGCGCCGTTGCCTAGGAGATCTATGCTCAAGTCAAGACATACCAAGTACCCATCATAAACTCTTCTCTCTCGTGTTACATTATTTGCCATTCGCCTCTCGTTTTCCTCTCCCCCACTTCTAAAACGATTTTTAAAACCTTTGCCTTTTCTTCACCTTGTTCCCGTATGTCTTTTTGTTTGTGTTTCCTTGTGCCTTCTATTTGCTTGCATCTTTCTTGCTAAAAATCTATTGATATGGATACACTCAAAGTGTTCTACTTGGATCATCTTTGATCTATATGTGCTCGTGCTGAAACCCTAGCTAGTTTAGTTGGGGGAAAATCTTTAGATGAGCATGCTCATTTTGTGCGTCATCGTTTGTCTGAAAAAGGGAAGCCCTTATGGTATCAAATAAATAGTTTTCTATGATATGCTTGGAATCTTTGTGAAATTTATGATTTTACTTGTTGCTCTAAGAACCCTAAAAAACACCTTCCCTACCTATGTGAGTTTAATGATAATGAAATCTTATCTTCTTATGCAAAGGGTGTTTATAGTAACTATGATATCGAACAAATTGAAGAATTTGTCGTTTTTAAGGGTGCTCATGAAGTTGCTTCTTTGATTGAAAAGTATGATATTACTCTCTACAAATCAAAAAATTCCGACATACTTAAATATTGCTATGAAAATTATGCTCATAATGCCTATGTTAAGTAATTTATTGAGAGAATAACCATTGCTTTGGTAGAAAATAATGATATGCACGAATCTATAGATAATTATGATTCCGATGATTTGATTGAAATATCCCTTGATGAACATGATGCTTGCTATTCTTATGGCCATGATGCCAATTTTTATGGAGATGAATTTGCTATAGTTCCTTATGTTAAAGATGAGATTATTGCTATTGCGCCCATACTTGATTGTTCCTTGAATCAAAAGCATGATTGCAATGATGTTATTATAAATTCTATTAATGTCAATTGTGTTAATGATATGCAAAACCCTAAGCTTGGGGATGCTAGTTTTGCTATGTCTACTACTTGTTGCAATGATCATGATTGGGGTGATTCTTCTTATGATCTTGAAAATTTATTTAAGCCCCATGATGAATATGAGATTGATAATAGTGTTTGCAATAATATTGAAAGTGGGTTTGGAAGAGTGTCAACTTTAGATCCCACATATTTGGAGAATGTTCAATCGTATGGTATTTTTGATATAAGTGGATTTGGAGAGGTCATGAGTTTAGTTAATGATAATCCCACTATTTTGGAAGAGTGTCAACATCGCATGCATGTGGATCGTGTTGAGAATATGTTATGTGATAGATATTTTGTTGACTTTGCCTATGATCCTACAGGTAATTATTACGAGAGAGGAAAATATGGTTATAGAAATTTTTATCTTACTAAATTACCTCTCGTCATGTTGAGATTGCTATCGTCTCTTTTTCTTCCTTGCATATGTTAGACTTAGATGTGTTTATCACGTGTTCTATGATGCTCCCTTTGTGCTTTAATTCTTGTCTTTGATGTGAGCATCATTAAAATTATCAATGCCTAGCTAGGGGCGTTAAACGATAGCGCTTGTTGGGAGGCAACCCAATTTTATCTTTGTTCTTTGCTTTTTGTTACTATTTAGTAATAAATAATTCATCTAGCCTCTGCTTAGATGTGCTTTTATGTTTTAATTAGTGTTTGTGCCAAGTAGAACCTTTGGGAAGACTTGGGTGAAGTCTTTGCGATCTTGCTGTAAAAACAGAAACTTTTGCGCTCACGATATTAGCTGCCATTTTTTACTGGAGAGTGCTTTTTGGTTGATTCTTTCTGAAGATGATTAATAGAAATATTCCTCACGTCCAACAATTTATTACAGAATTTTTGGAATTACATAAGTATTCGAATGATACAGCTTACTACAGACTGTTCTGTTTTTGACAGATTCTGTTTTTCGTGTGTTGTTTGCTTATTTTGATGAATCTATGGCTAGTATCGAGGGGTATGAACCATAGAGAAGTTGGAACACAGTAGGTTTAACACCAATATAAATAAAGAATGAGTTCATTACAGTACCTTAAAGTGGTGGTTTGTTTTCTTATACTAACGGAGCTCATGAGATTTTCTCTTTAAATTTTGTGTTATGAAGTTTTCAGGTTTTTAGGTAAAGATTTGATGGATTTGGAATAAGGAGTGGCAAGAGCCTAAGCTTGGGGATTCCCAAAGCACCCCAAGGTAAAATTCAAGTACAACCAAAAGCCTAAGCTTGGGGATGCCCTGGAAGGCATCCCCTCTTTCGTCTTCGTCTATCGGTAACTTTACTTGAGGCTCTATTTTATTCACCACATGATATGTGTTTTGCTTGGAGCGTCTTGTATGATTTAAGTATTTTATTTTTAGTTTACGACAATCATACTTGCTTTACACTCCTTTTGGGAGAGACACACATGAATCGGAATTTATTAGAATACTCTATGTGCTTCACTTATATCCTTTGAGCTAGATAATTTTGCTCTAGTGCTGCACTTATATCTTTTTAAAGCACGGTGATGGTTTTATTTTATAGAAATTATTGATATCTCATGCTTCACTCATATTATTTTGAGATTCTTTAGAACAGCATGGTAATTTGCTTTGGCTATAAAATTAGTCCTAATATGATAAGCATCCAAGATGGGTATAATAAAAACTATCATATAAAGTGCATTGAATACTATGAGAAGTTTGATTCCTTATGATTGTTTTGAGATATGAAGATGGTGATATTAGAGTCATGCTAGTTGAGTAGTTGTGAATTTGAGAGATACTTGTGTTAAAGTTTGTGATTCCCGCAGCATGCACCTATGGTGAACCGCTATGTGATGAAGTCGGAGCACGATTTATTTATTGATTGTCTTCCTTATGAGTGGCGGTCGGGGACGAGCGATGGTATTTTCCTACCAATCTATCCCCCTAGGAGCATGTGCGTAGTACTTCATTCTGATAACTAATAGATTTTTGCAATAAGTATGTGAGTTCTTTATGACTAATGTTGAGTCCATGGATTATACGCACTCTCACCCTTTCACCATTGCTAGCCTCTCTAATACCGCGCACATTTTGCCGGTATCATACACCCACCATATACCTTCCTCAAAACAGCCACCATACCTACCTATCATGGCATTTCCATAACCATTCCGAGATATATTGCCATGCAACTTTCCACCATTCCGTTTATTATAACACGCTCCAATATTGTCATATTGCTTTGCATGATCACGTAGTTGACATCGTATTTGTGGCAAGGCCACCATTCATCATTCATACATGTCACTCTTGATTCATTTCATATCCCGGTACACCACCGGAGGCATTCACATGGAGTCATATTTGTTCTAAGTAAAGAGTTGTAATTCTTGAGTTGTAAGTAAATAAAAGTGTGAGGATCTTCATTATTAGAGCATTGTCCCACGTGAGGAAAGGATGATGGAGACTATGATTCCCCCATAAGTCGGGATGAGACTCCGGACGAAAAAAAATAAAAAGGCCAAAGAAGCCCAAATAAAAGAAAAAGGCCAAAGAAGCCCACCATAAAGAAATGATGAGAGAAAAAGAGAGACGGGACAATGTTACTATCCTTTTGCCACACTTGTGCTTCAAAGTAGCACTGTGATCTTCATGATAGAGAGTCCGATATTTTGTAACTTTCATATACTAGTGGGAATTTTTCATTATAGGACTTGGCTTGTATATTCCAATGATGGGCTTCCTCAAAATGCCCTAGGTCTTCGTGAGCAAGCGAGTTGGATTCACACCCACTTAGTTTCTCTTGTTGAGCTTCCATACACTTATAGCTCTAGTGCATCCGTTGCATGGCAATCCCTACTCGCTCACATTGATATCTATTGATGGGTATCTCCATAGCCCGTTGATACTCCTAGTTGATGTGAGACTATCTTCTCCCTTTTGTCTTCTCCACAACCAACATTCTATTCCACCTATAATGCTATGTCCATGGCTCACGCTCATGTATTGCGTGAAAGTTGAAAAAGTTTGAGAACATCAAAGTATGAAACAATTGCTTGGCTCGTCATCGGGTTTGTGCATGATTAAATACTTTGTGTGATGAAGATAGAGCATAGCCAGACTATATGATTTTGTAGGGATAACTTTCTTTGGCCATGTTATTTTGAGAAGACATGATTGCTTTATTAGGATGCTTGAAGTATTATTATTTTTATGTCAATATTAAACTATTGTCTTGAATCTTTTGGATCCGAACATTCATGCCACAATAAAGAAAATTACAATGAAAGTTATGTTAGGTAGCATTCCACATCAAAAATTCTGTTTTTATCATTTACCTACTCGAGGACGAGCAAGAATTAACCTTGGGGATGCTGATACGTCTCCAATGTATCTATAATTTTTTATCATTCCATGCTACTATATTATCTGTTTTGGATGTTTACCGGGCTTCAATATGCTCTTTTATATTATTTTTGGGACTAACCTATTAACCGGAGGCCCAGTGCCAGCTGCTGTTTTTTGCCTATTTTAGTGTTTCACAGAAAAGGAATATCAAACGGAATCCAAGCGAACGAAACCTTCGCGAGGATCTTTCATGGAACAAATGCAATCCAAGAGACTTGGAGTGGAAGTCAGAGACGCTACGAGGCGGGCACGAGGCAGGAGGGCGCGCCCCCACCCTCGTGGGCCCCTCATAGCTCCACCGACCTATTTCTTTTGCCTATATATACTATTATACCCTGAAAACATCCAGGAGAGCCACGAAACCACTTTTCCACTGCCGCAACCTTCTGTACCCATGAGATCCCATCTTGGGGCCTTTTCCGGCGATCTGCCGGAGGGGGATTCGATCACGGAGGTCTTCTACATCAACACCATTGCCTCTCCAATGATGTGTGAGTAGTTTACCACAGACCTTCGGGTCCATAGTTATTAGCTAGATGGCTTCTTCTCTCTCTTTGGTTCTGAATACAAAGTTCTCCTCGATGTTCTTGGAGATCTATTCGATGTAATACTTTTTGCGGTGTGTTTGTCGAGATCCGATGAATTGTGGGTTTATGATCAAGATTATCTATGAATATTATTTGGTTCTTCTGTGAATTCTTATATGCATGATTTGATATCTTTGCAAGTCTCTTCGAATTATCGGTTTAGTTTGGCGTACTAGATTGATCTTTATTGCAATGGGAGAAGTGCTTAGCTTTGCGTTCAATCTTGCGGTGTCCTTTTCCAGTGATAGCAGGGGCAGCAAGGCACGTATTGTATTGTTGCCATCGAGGATAAAAAGATGGGGTTTATATCATATTGCTTGAGTTTATCCCTCTACATCATGTCATCTTGCTTAATGCATTACTCTATTCTTATGAACTTAATACTCTAGATGCATGCTGGATAGCGGTCGATGTGTGGAGTAATAGTAGTAGATGCAGAATCATTTCAGTCTACTTGACACAGACGTGATGCCTATGTTCATGATCATGCCTAAATATTCTCATAACTATGCGCTTTTCTATCAATTGGTCGGCAGTAATTTGTTCACCCACCGTAATATATGCTATCTTGAGAGAAGCCGCTAGTGAAACTTATGGCCCCCGGGTCTATTTTACGTCATACTAGTTTCCCGTCAACTTGCCAATTTCTGTCGTCGTTTATTTTGCAATCTTTACTTTCCAATCTATACAACAAAAATGCCAAAAATATTTATCTTATTATCTTTATCAGATCTCACTTTTGCAAGTGGCTGTGAAGGGATTGACCACCCCTTTATCGCGTTGGTTGCAAGGTTCTTCATTGATTGTGCAAGTACTAGGCGATTTGCGTGTAGTCTCCTACTGGATTGATACCTTGGTTCTAAAAACCTGTGGGAAATACTTACGCTACTTTGCTGCATCACCCTTTCCTCTTCAAGGGAAAACCAACGCATGCTCAAGAGGTAGCAAGAAGGATTTCTGGCGCCGTTGCCGGGGAGATCTACACTCATGTCAAGACATACCAAGTACCCATCATATACTCTTCTCCCTCACATTACATTATTTGCCATTCGCCTCTCGTTTTCCTCTCCCCCACTTCTAAAACGATTTTCGAAAACCATAGCCTTTTTTTTGCCTTCTTCCCGTATGTCTTTTTTGTTTGTGTTTCCTTGTGCCTTCTATTTGCTTGCATCTTTGCTTGCTAAAAATCTATTGATATGGATACACTCAAAGTGTTCTACTTTGATCATCTTCGATCTATATGTGCTGATGCTGAAACCCCAACTAGTTTAGTTGGGGGAAAATCTTTAGATGAGCATGCTGATTTTGTGTGTCATCGTTTGTATGGAAAAGGGAAGCTCTTATGGTATCAAATAAATAGTGTTCTATGATATGCTTGGAATCTTTGTGAAATTTATAATTTTACTTGTTGCTCTAAGAACCCAAAAAACACCTTCCCTACCTATGTGCGTTTAATGATAATGAAATCTTATATTGTTATGCAAAGGGTGTTTATAGTTCCTATGATATCGAACAAATTGAAGAATTTGTCGTTTTTAAGGGTGCTCATTAAGTTGCTTCTTTGATTGAAAAGTATGATATTACTCTCTACAAATTTGAAAATTCCGACAAACTTAAATATTGCTTTGAAAATTATGCTCATAATGCCTATGTTAAGGAATTTATTGAGAGAATGACCGTTGCTTTGGAAGAAAATAATGATATGCACGAATCTATCGATAATTATGATTCTAATGATTTGATTGAAATATCCATTGATGAACATGATGCTTGCTATTATTATGTCCATGATGCCAACATTTATGGAGCTGAATTTGCTATAGTTCCGTATGTTAAACATGAGATTATTGCTATTGCACCCATACTTGATAGTTCCTTGAATCAAAAGCATGATTGCAATGACGAAAGTTGTTCTTTGCTTTCAAAGCTTCAGGTAGTGACGCCGAGGTGGGCTCGGTGATGACCTCCATCCTGCCAACCTGGAGGTCCTGGTCTTGTTGCATGGAAATGGTAACCTTTGGATGATTCCTCGGGACTCCACGCCTGCGCTCGCCTCTTGAGCACCAAAGAGGAACCTGCTGTACTGCGCCCGCTGGCGCCTGCCTGGCCTTTGTCATCATGGCTTGCATCATTCGAACCTCACGAGGTGAGGGCTTGCATAGAAATCTCCGCTCCTCGGGAGCCAACCTGAGGAGGCCGCTCCTTCTGGAGGTCTTGGCGTTATCCACCTCGCGAGGGTCTTGTGTTGTTTATGCTGAAGGTGGGCAATACCAGGCCATCGATAAAGCCACGCCGTGGGCCGCAGGCAGGCAAGTTTGGGTACCCACGTTCCCAGAACGCCGACAGCCACTTCCTATTCCACATCAACCATGGGAAGATATTAGCATGGATTTTGTGCTTGGATTACCTAGGACTCAAAATGGCAAGGATTATGTATTTGTTGTTGTGGATCGATTCTCTAAAATGTCACATTTCATCCCATGCAATAAGATAGATGATACATCACATGTTGCAAATCTTTTTTGTAAGGAAATCTTGTGGTTACATGGAGTGCCAAAGACAATTGTGTCAGACCGAGACGTAAAGTTCCTAAGCTACTTTTGGAAGACGCTATGCGCCAAGCTTGGAATCAAGCTACTATTCTCGACGACCTATCATCCTCAAACCGATGGCCAAATGGAAGTCACCAACCAAACGTAGGTACTCTCCTACGCGTGTTGATCAAGAAGAACATCAAGGAGTGGGAGGAATGCTTACCCATCGCCAAGTACGCCTACAACCAAGCAAGACACTCTACTACCGGCAAGTCCCCCTTCGAGGTTGTCTACGACTTCAACCCTTTTTTGCCCTTGGACATCCTTCCTCTACTGCTCCAAGAGCGAGCGAACATGGACACTAGCGCACGAGCCAATTACCTCAAGAAGATGCATGAAGAAACAAGTTCCACAATCGAGTGTCAAGTAAACAACGTGACCACCAAGCTCAACATCAACAAGACACCAATGGTGTTCCAACCGGGCGATCTCATATGACTACATCTCCGCAAGAACCGCTTCCCCAAGGAGTGCAAGTCCAAGCTACTTCTGAGAGCCGATGGACCCTTCAAGGTGCTCACCTGTTAAAATGGCAACACCTACGAAATGGACATCCCGCGTGACAAGTACAACGTAAGCGAGATCTTAAACATCAAAGACTTGTCCCAATACCATGGTGATGAAGATCACAGTCCGCGAACAGATCTCTCCCAAGGGAGGAAATGATGCAGAGCATCCCTCGATCATCCCTATGGACATTCCGTCACCACCACAAGCACGAAGAGGACCTATGAAAAGAGCACGTGCACATGCCATCGAAACCGAGGTTAACTATTTCCTCTTCGAGTTTCGTTCGGATTCACAAGAGAATTGGGTTCTACCTCAAATACATACATTGTTGTCACATCCCTAGTTCTGGTTTGCTCTGGGCTAGCTAGTCATGTGTGCATCATGTTTAAATTTCAATGAATTTGAAATGGGGACATGTGAAAGCCTCAGAAATCATTTCTGAAAATGATCAAGATAAAAATTGCTTCAAATAGGTCCAAGAAAATGTTCATGATTCTCTCTGAAAATATTGGACAGAGGTAAAATTCAAACCAATATTTTTAGGAGCTCATAAATATTTATTTTGGGCATTTGAAGCTAATGCAATAACTATTTGCATTGGATTTGTATTTGCTATATATTGAATATGTGTCCAATAATTCCGAGAAATTGTGAGGGGCTTTGGAATAATCCTTTTAGTCCATGCAAAATTATCGGAAGAAAGCAAAATGGTTTAGTGCTTAAAACTAAATCAAAACAAATAACAGAAAAGGAAAACAGAAAACAGAAATGAAAATGAGTCTTACCTGGGCCACTACTTACCTGGTGGCCCAGCTGTTCTGGCCCAGCAGGCCGGCCAAGCTGACTGGCCCGTGCCAGTCATCCCCTTCCTCGCGCCAGGAGGACAAGGGCACGCGCCCGGCGCGTGCGGCCACGCGCCCCGGCCACCTCCTGCTTGCCGCATCTCCCTGGACGCCCCCGGAGACGCCACGCACCCCCCCGGACCCCTCGTTCACTCTCCCCCTCGCCTGCCTCTCTCGTTCCTCCCCATGGCCGAGCCGGTCATGAGCGCGCCACCGCCGTTTCCGAAGCCACCACTGACCTCGCACACCCTTTTCCCTCTCTGGAAGCTCCGCCATGACCTGCTCTTCATCTCCGCCGAGAAAAACGATGCCGGAGCGCCCCACAGCACCGCCATCGCTGTTGTCTTCGTCCTCTGCACCGACAGCCGGCGTCGACGATTCGTAGCAACCCGACCGGCCCTGACCTCGCCGACGATGCCATCGGACGCGCTGTGAGCACCTGCATCGCCTCCCCTACTTCCCTAGTCTCGCCCGCCCTCTACGCCGTAGCCCCGTCATGGCCGAGAGCTTCTTGCCGCCGCGCTCGTCACTGTTGTCGCTACCAAGCCCCGACGACCAAACCGAGCTCGCAGACTTCTTCCACGTGCTGTGTAGATGCCACTGCGCTGCTCAGCTCCCTTGCCCGTGAGCTCTAGCCCTCCCAGCCGCAACCATCGTGCTCCAGCCGCCGTTTTTTCCTTCGCCGCCGTCGATTCCGGTGGCCTCGCAACCTACTGCTGCCTCCGCTAGATGCGCACGGGCAAGGGCAACCCCCTGATGCCCTCAGTTGCCGCTACCGTGGCCTCTAGGGTGGACGCCGCCACGTCTGTGTGCTCGCCGGCGTTGAACTCCGGTGAGATGACGTGGCCCGTCATTAGCAGCTAACGACCCCACTAATTAACCCCTCCAGTGACACCGACAGCTCGGCCCCATGCCTAATTAACTCCGGGTTTATTTTCTGTTTAGATTAGTTTATAACCCAGCGGGATACACGCGTCAGAGTTGACTATGCTGACGTGTCGGTTGACCTGACCCCACCTGTCTGTGACACTAAGCAGCCCTGATTCACTGACCAGTAGGCCCCACTAGTCAGGTTTGACCTGGACCGCCTCTATTGACCACTGACATCACAGTGACATAGTGCTGATGCAGTAATACATTTTCTGGATTTAGTTTAATTTTAAATAGCCAGGAAAATCTAGAAAATAGTTAAAACTTCTAAAAAATCAGAAAATAATCTGTAACTCCAAATGAAATAAATTATATATGAAAAATGATCAGAAAATACAATATATCCATCTGTACCATTTTCATGCATGCTAGAACAACTTATGACTACTGTTTAGGGCAAATCAAATAATTGGCATATGAATATTAACATACGGAGTTTGAATTTGAACCTAGGGTTCAAACCAACTTCATTTAAGTTGTTGCTAGTTGCATTAGCTCAAATCATAGCATATTGCCATGTCATTATCATGCATCATAATTGTTGCATTGCATTGATTGTGTTCTTCCTTGTTTGCCTGTATTTGTCCCCTCTCAGTAGACGTGGTTCCGACGATGAGATCGCTGACACCGATGAAGAACTATACTATCTTCAGAAGTGCCAGGCAAGCAAAATCCCCTTGTTCATCCGATACAATCCCATTCACTCGCTCCTGCTCTCTTTTACTGCAGTAGGACAATAACGATTCAACTGTTACATGCTGCGGTAGTTGAACCCCTTTCCTCTGCATGACCTGTCATTGCCACAGTAAATAGATGAAACCCACTAGCATGAGTAGGAGTTGTTTGAGCCCTGATGTGCCTACTCATTCATGCTTGTTTGTCATGCCTGCTATTGCTTAGAGTTGTGTCAGGTCTGATTCATCGGGGATGAATTGGAAGGTTGTGAACATGTCCTACTGTTGAGAGCTAAGTGTGTGAACACGATTTGGTAAAGGTAGCGGAGCGAGGCCATGTAGGATTACATGGTGGGTTGTTTCATTGAAACCGTCCTCAGGAACTGAGTTATGTGTTTGTGATCCATGAACAGCTACTACCACACATTGGGTTCCGGTAACTCGGCCCCTCTCGGTTTATTAATCAACCTGATCTCTGTCCAGGAGTTGCAACTAGTTTCTGGTGTTTGTAGGTAGTGCTAGTAGTCTACCAAGTGGCACCCCGTACAGGTGGGCTTGGGACAGACTAGGTGCAGTGGCACGGTGTACCAAGCGTCGCCCGTTTGGTGGGCTTGGGAACCCTGCTCACATCGTTTGGGGCCGTGAGCGACACCCCGGCCGGATCTCCTTGCGGATGGAACCCGAATAGGCGCTAAACCTGGACTATAGACTTGTGTGGATAGTCAGGTCGTGGCCGACACCCTCGCCAGGCTTCCGCTTGATGGTTGCCGAGATACATGACATGTACATGGCGGTAAGTGGCGAGAGCTTGTGTGAAGAAGTACACCCCTGCAGGGTTATAAATGATCTATTCGAATAGCCGCGTCCGTGATAAAGGACCTCTGGGTTGCCTGTACAGTTCATGGACAAGTGAAAGTGGATACTCTAAAATGCGCAAGATAAGCATGAGTGCTATGGATGGCGTTCTCGTAGGGAGACGGGAGCAGATCCATAGTGGTGTATTGATTTGGCGAATATGTGGACTCGTGTGCGCCCCACCAAAAGAGTTACTTGCAGTCGTAGTTCAGGATAGCCACCGAGTCAAAGCTGGCTTGCTATAGTCAAACTCCACCACCCCTTTATTGATACTGATGCATATGTAGCTAGTTCTGATGTAAGTCTTGCTGGGTACATTTGTACTCACGTTTGCTTAATTTATGTTTTTGCGGAGAGACTCCAGTCTCACTAGTAGTTCTGCATGGACTTCGACATTTAGCTTGTTACCTCAGCTACAATCTTGTACCCTTGGGAGGGTCTTGCAGATAGTGAGGCTTCTCAGCCTTTTGCATTTGTAGTTGTCTGTACTTAGACATGTTTATGCCTCCGCTTGTTGCTTGTATGCTCTGTATGTTGGGTTATGAGACCCATGTTTGTAATACTTGGCTCCTCGGAGCCTAGTGAATAAATACTTTGAGTTGTAGAGTTTTGTTGTGATGCCATGTTGTATTTGCACATATCGAGCATATTGTGTGTATGATCTGAAATGCTTGGTATGTGTGGGATCTGACAACCTAGCTGTTTATCCTTGGTAGCCTCTCTTACCGGGAAATGTCTCCTAGTGCTTCCACTGAGCCATGGTAGCTTGCTGCAGCTCCGGAACATTTAGCCTGGCCGGCATGTGTCCTTCTTCGTTCATGTGTCTGTCCCTTCAGGGAAATGTCACGCGGTGTCCAGCGGAATCCTTTTAGCCTGCTACAGCCCGGATTCTCGTGAGTCCTGTTAACCTAGCTGCTACAGCCCTGATTCACTCGTTGATGATCGACACATTCGTTGCTGGGTCATGTATGCCTGTCCCTGTAAGTTAGTGCCACTTTGGGTTTAAGAATAGTCATGTCGGCCCGTGTTCTTTGTCATATGGATGCTAGTGACACTATCATATACGTGAGCCAAAAGGCGCAAACGGTCCTGGGCCAGGTAAGGTGGCACCTGTGGGAATACCGTGCATGAGGCCGCAAAGTGATCTGATGTGTTACATGCTAGATCGGTGTGACTTAGGATCGGGGTCCTGACAATTGTGCATTGTAAGGTATCAAGTCCATGACCATGAGGAAGCTACAATGGAGACACAAGCACCCAAGGAGCTGGTAGGAAGAAGGGAACGAGAAGAACGAAGATGGGGAGGTCACACTCCACATGGCCGGCCACCTCTACCACCCAGTGCCCGGCCAGGAAGGCCCCGACGTGCCCGGCCCCTCTGCATGGGCGCTGGCTTGGCCGCCGTGGGTGCCCAGCCAAATGGCCCTGGGTGCCGTGTGAGGGAGTCTTGGACTAAGGGGTCCTCGGGCGTCCGGCCTGTTACCCATGGGCCGGACAGCTGGGCTGTGAAGACATGAAGGCCGAAGACAGTACCCGTGTCCGGATTGGACTCTACTTGGCATGGGAGGCAAGCTTGGCGACTGACTATGAAGATTTCTTCTTATGTAACCGACTCTATGTAAACCCTAGATACCACCGGTGCCTATATAAACCGGAGGGGTTAGTCCGGAGAAGATAGATTCATGACCATAGTCATATAGGCTAGGCTTCTAGGGTTTAGCCATTATGATCTGGTGGTAGATCAACTCTTGTAATACTCATATTCATCAAGATCAATCAAGTAGGAAGTAGGGTATTACCTCCATAGAGAGGGCCCGAACCTGGGTAAAACATTGTGTCCCCCGTCTCCTGCTACCATCGATCCTAGACGCACAGTTCGGGACCCCCTACCCGAGATCCGCCGGTTTTGACACCGACATTGGTGCTTTCATTGAGAGTTCCACTGTGCCATCGACAAAAGGTTCGATGGCCCCTTCAATCATCGATAGTGACGCTGTTCAAGAGGAAACCTTCCTCCCCGGACAGATTTTTGTATTCGGCGGCGTCGTACTGCGAGCCAACTCGCTTGGCCATCTGGAGCAGGTCGATAGCTACGCCCCTGGCCATCAGGTCAGATTTGGAAGCTTGTACTACGTCGCGGACATCCGTGGAGACTTGATCTTCAACGGATTTGAGACCGCAGGGATCGCTCCCCTTCGCCCCGATGAACATGACCTAAATCTGTCATCGGATCACGTCCAGGAGATGGTTCCTGTTGCTACAACAGCCTTAGAACCGAAGCAGATCGTGCCATCCGAGGGCACAGAGTCCGCGGCGTTGGAGCCGCACACGGACCCGACACCCCCCAATATTTGCGTCCATGGAACTCCGGACTCGTCTCCGGCTATAAGTTCCGAACCGGGTGCGCCTGCGGACACCTAGCTGGATCGGCTATCGATTACCGAATTTAGCGTCGCAGACATCTTGTAGCACTCACCTTTGAGCGATGTGCTGAACTCTTTAAAGAATTTGTCCTTGGAGAAGGACTCACAGCTGAACTATATCCGGTTCGATCTAGGGGTTGACAACAGAGAATTTTGCTTCCCACCCGCCACCCACTTCATAGCCACTGTCGACGACTTAACCGACGTGCTTGATTATGGCTCCGAAGACATCGACGGTATGGACGACGATGCCGACAAGGAGCAAGGCCAAGACCCGCCATTCACTGGACGTTGGATGGCCACCTCTTCGTACGATGTGTACATGGTTGACACACCTAAAAAAGCTAGTGACGATGACAAAGAAGAACCAGTTGCGAATAATCCTCTGAGACACAGTCCAAGCGCCGGCGCCCTAAACGCCGTTCCAAGCCTCGTCGCTCAAAAAACAGCAACACTGGCACTAGAGAAAATAGTACTCCGGGCGACGCCGAAAATAATGAAGACCCTGTTGGAGCCACACCCGAACAGGAAGAACAAGACAACGGGAAGGATAACCCTGATAAACAGGCCACGCCCAATGACCTGGATGATGATAGTTATCGTCCAGTCTCCGAGGACGAGGAAAGCCTCGGCAGCGAGGATCTGATTGTACCTGAGGCATCCCTAGAGCAGGAGCGCTTCAAGCGGCAGTTAATAGCTACTGCCAGAAGTCTGAAGAAAAAGCAGCAACAGCTCCAGGTCAATCAAGACCTACTCATCGACAGATGGACCGATCTCCTGGCAGCCGAAGAATACGGCCTCAAGCGCCCAGCCAAGAGTTATCCAAAACGCAGACTGCTACCTCAGTTCGATGAGGAGGCACCAGATCCTATACCACCCTCGCGCAATGCGGACCAACCACCATGTGGTCGGGATAGTGCGGCGGACCGACCACCCCGCGGTCGGGATAAAACGGCAACTCAACCCGAACAACAGCCCGCCCCACCGCCTCACAAAAACAGGGACAGAACAGCTCGGGACCATACATACGACCTTCGACATGACCTGGACAGTAGAGCAGGACACACCAGATCAATCTATAGATCGTGAGGACGCTTCCCTACTCGGGGTGACAGCTACCTATTCGGACGGGACAAACTTAATCACACCCGGGCCGATAACCGCAGACGGACTTCATCGGAGGTGCGCCGTGACGCGGCCCGCTATAGAGGCGCCGCACACCCTCTCTGCTTCACAGATGAGGTGCTGGATCACGAATTCCCCGAGGGGTTCAAGCCCGTCAATATTGAATCATACGACGGAACAACCGATCCCGCAGTGTGGATCGAAGATTTTATTCTCCACATCCACATGGCCCGAGGAGATGACCTCCACACTATCAAATACCTCCCATTAAAGCTCAAAGGACCAGCTCGACACTGGCTAAACAACCTGCCTGAAAATTCCATAGCTTTTCTTGACAACTTCCAAGGCACTTATGTCCGGCCACCTAATGCTGATGACTTAAGTCACATAGCTCAACAACCTGGAGAGTCCGCCAGAAAATTCTGGACCAGGTTCCTAACCAAAAAGAACCAGATCGTCGACTGTCCGGATGCCGAAGCCCTAGTGGCCTTGAAACATAGCATCCGTGACGAACGGCTCGCCCTCCACCTCGGCCAAGAAAAGCCGAGGTCCATGGCAGCCCTCACGGCACTTATGACCTGCTTTTGCGCAGGAGAGGATAGTTGGCTGGCTCGCAGTACAAACACAGCCAATGAAGCAGGCCCATCCGAGGCCAAAAACAGCACCAGCAAGCTGCGACGCAACAGACACAAGCGCCGAAGCAATGGCAATAACACCGATGACACTACAGTTTACGCCGGATTCAGTGGCTCCAAGTCCGGCCAGCGAAAGAAGCCCTACAAAGGAACGGCGGAGGACCATCCAGTTTGGACAGCATACTCGATCGTCCGTGCCAGATACATGGCACCCCAAACAAACCGGCAAACCATACCAATAGAGATTGCCGAGTCTTTAAGCAAGCCAGCAAGATAAATAACGGAAACAAGGGGAATCGCAGAGCAAGGACGATGACGAGGAGCTCCGGCGGCCGAACACTGGGGGGCAGAAGAAATTTCCCCGTCAAGTCAAAATGGTGAACATGATATACGCTACACACATCCCCAAAAGGGAGCGCAAGTGAGCACTCAGGGACGTCTACGCGGTAGAGCCAGTCGCCCCAAAATTCAATCCATGGTCGTCATTCCCGATCACCTTCGATCATCGAGATCATCCAACTAGTACCTTGCATGGTGGTTCAGCCGCATTGGTCCTCGACCCGATCATCAACGGATTTCACCTAACGCGAGTCCTAATGGACGGCAGTAGCAGCCTCAACCTGCTCTATAAGGACATAGTACGGAAAATGGGCATTAATCCCTCACGAATCAAACCCACAAATACTACCTTTAAAGGAGTCGTACCAGGCGTAGAGGCCCATTGTACGGGCTCAATCACGCTGGAGGTGGTCTTCGGTTCCCCGGACAACTTTCGAAGCGAAGAGTTAATCTTCGATATCGTCCCCTTCCGCAGCGACTACCACGCACTGCTCGGGCAAACTGCGTGTGCTAGATTCAACGCGGTGCCACATTATGCTTACCTCAAGATCAAGATGCCCAGTCCACGCGGCATCATTACAGTAAATGGAAACACTGAACGTTCCCTCCACACAGAGGAGCACACCGCAGCCCTAGCAGTGGAAGTACCGAGCGGCCTTCTCAAGCGGCACCATAATCCGGCCGCCGAGCCCCTGGACATCGTCAAAAGATCCGGACAACACTGCAACAGGGCTGCTTGGTTCGTCAAGAGCTGAATTAGTAATTCGGCCTCCATCCCATCCCCGATAAGGAAATAGCATTCGCATAGCACGTACATAACTACGCACTCAAAACCCCATGGGTACTGACTGAGGCATAACTCGCTCGTGACCCACAGTGCGGCTTGACCGACCCTGGGATTTGCGCGCCTTTTCTTTTTCTTTTCATTTCAAGTTTTTCCATTTTCGAGGTCTATGCGGACGGTCCGCTCGTAGAACACACCAAGGAGGCAAGGAGCTCTGGCATACAAGGGAATCCCCAGGTGGTCTCTACTAAACGATTGCCATACCTGCTTTACTTGCCCGCACGCAGCTCGCCCTTGGTGGCGGCATATTAAATAGCCTTACTTGCTTATCGCTTTACTTGCCCAAAGTACGCCTCGACGTACAAATTACATCACAATGGTGAATAAATGGTGGCGTCAGCTTATTACTTAATTTTCCTGTTTTCTCACCTTTGTACTTATTATTCATCGCACATGTACACCATGGTATGTATTACTACGCCAGGGGCTTCATTACACCCCGCGTCACGACAATGAAAGTCCGAACACTTTTACAGTGCAGTTCGGCACCCCGAACTTATAGCATTATATGCATCGGCTCCAAATCATGTCTCTGGTCAATAGTTAGGTTGCCCGGCTCGTGTGCTTACTACCTTATGTTTCGCTATATCGGCTAGGGTAGTAAAGGGAGAACTACTGTGATTGTGTCCCGGTTCTTCCGGACGAGCACCTCAGTAGAGAAAGCCAAAAACTGACTGTCATGATGTGGCGAGAGCTGGTCAGGTATTCGAGAGGTCCAAAATCGTTAGTGATTTTTTCCGCTTCTTGCGAAGAATCGGTTCTCCCGATTAGACGAGTACAACGCCCCTAGTTCGGCAATCCGAATACCAGGGGCTTCGCCGACTTTCTTAATTGTCAAGCTCCTATGGCTAAGTAAGGGCGGTAAAGGCCGCATAGTCTGATTGCCTTGTTCGTTGCGCTAAACACCTCCTTTAAGGACCAAAATGTGGAGTAAAGAGTGTTTAGATTTATCCCGAACACCCCCGTACTATCTACGTGGGGGGAGAAGCCGACGACTGGTCAACCCTCAGATTTCATAAACGGCCGCATAGGAGGTAAAATGTAAATCAAAAGCATTATATTACATAACATCATCGTTCCATATTACAGGACAGGATAATACAAATGTTATGATGGGAATATAACATCCTTCGAACATTGCTCCGCCACAAGGCGGGATCCCTCCAGGTCACCATGAAAATAGAGCTCGGGTCGACGATGCTCCTTGCCCTCCGGCGGCCCGTCGGTCATCAGCTTCTTGGCATCTAGCTTTGCCCAATGCGTCTTGACGCGGGCAAACGCCATCCGCGCACCCTCAATGCAGACCGACTACTTCACGACTTCAAGCTGTGGACAGGAACTCACAAGCCGATTTACAAAACCAAAATAGCTACCAGGCACGGGCTCAGCAGGCCACAGCCAGACTATTAGGTCCTTCATGGCTGACTCGGCCAACTTGTGCAGTTCAACCAGCTGTTTCAACTAGTCGCTAAAGGACACCGGATGTTCGGGTCCAAGATATTGGGACCAGAACAGCTTCTCCGTAGACATCCCTTCTTCGGCCCGGTAGAACTCGGCGGCATCCGATACACTACGCGGCAGATCTGCAAATGCCCCTGCAAAACACAAGTTCGGGTAAGTTCAAGGACCTTTTCCTTTGCATACTTGCCTTGCATAGCGACAACCTTACCCGCTGTAATCTTCTTGGCCGCCTGGACATCCTGTAGGGCGCTTTGGGCTTCAGCTCGGGCATCTTGCGCACTCTTGCAGGCCTTAGCAAGTTCGGATTCTTGTGCTATAGAGCCACGCTCCAAGGACTCGTACTTTTTGACGGCGTCCTAGAGCTCTTGCTGAATCTTGTTGACCCAGGCCTCGTGCTTCTCGCGTGCGGCACGTTCCTTTTTGAGGGCCGCCACCTCAGTCGTGGCCCCTAGTAAAGCTCACGACACTTTAGTCAGCGTGAACCATTCATCCTTCAATATACACGCAGGTTACTTCATACCTTGGCTATCCTCCAGCTGCTTCTTCACGAGGCCAAGCTCTTCCTCGGCCAGCTACAGTTTTTGTTTCAATCCGGAGACCTCCGCGGTTTGAGCAGTAGCAGCCTGCAACGAGGCCTGCGTATTCACATAGACACCTTATGATTAGACTCCTGCGAAAATTATTTTTTGATCCTCTGTTCGGCTTTTCCTTCCCGGACACCGAACAGAGCACCAGGGGCTACTATCTACGCTGTGATATTCTCCTTACAATTACATTACTCACCTCAAAGCCTGTAAGAAGGCTGGCGCAAGATTCGGTCAGTCCGTTTTTGGCGGACTGTACCCATTCAATCACCGTACCTATATGGGCACCGTGCTCATCCACAATGGAGGCGCCTTGTAGTGCTTCCAGTAGACGGTCCGGCGCCTCCGGTTGGACGGAAGTGACCGGTTGCACACCCCTCCTTTTGGGAAGAGCCGTTTGCCGGATTCTGGAGACATATAGGTCTCCGGAATAGAATCCGGCTGAGGATCGAGTAGATCTCGGCCCGCACTGTCTGTCTCCGCAGGGGCTTTTTCCCTGATATATCCGGCAGCCCGGGAACCGTCCTGGGGCACCACCCTGACGATCTCCGGAGCCCTCCCCCAGTCCGAGGAGGCCCTTTGGGGCGCTTCCTCGTCATCACCCTTGGTCGAAGGGGAGTAAGCGGCCGGCGGTGACATATTGGCCCGCTCCTTGGGGTCCAGCGAACCTTCTGATGAAGATCGCGGAGAGCTGTCCCGAGCCGGACTATAATAACACGATTCAAACATATCAATATGGTAAGACGGATAGGACGGGCGTTCGGGCGTGAATAAAGATTTTCAATACTTACGATGCGGCCCGAGGCTTGGCCCGGGAAGGCAGCTCCGGACTACTATCGACATCCCACGCGGAGTTATCCGCGGGGAAGCCTTTCCCCCTCTTGGGTGCCTTCGCCTCCAGATGCGTGGAGGTCGTTCTCTTCTTCCTCCCCACCTTGGGTGGGGAGTCGTCTTCCTCTTCCTCCTTGTCATCGTCCTCGGCGGACGAGGAGCGAGTTTCGCCTTCGGACATCATGTCCGGAGCGCCTTTTCGGTGAAGGCCCCTCCAGGCCCCTTTGGCCGCCTTCTTGGCCGTCTTCTCCGGCACCTCATAAGGTGCTGGAAACAGCATTTTCACCAGCAATGGAAATTTGGGGTCTTCGGGCAGCGGAGCCGGACAGTTAATCCCCTCTGCTACCTCGATCCAGGCCTAAAGACATGGATAGGAAGGCTTAGGCTTTTTTCCTCAAAATATGCTAGTAAAGGGTATGCCTTCAAAACATGAAACAACTTAACGAATTAGCTTGACGTTTTAAGCTGAGCCCGTGATCCTCGGTCGTGGGCGGTGGTGTCTCGCCAGCCTTGAAGAGAACTTTCCAGATGTCTTCGTGCATCGTGCAAAAGAGCTCTCTGGTGCTTGGCCGGATCGTACTCCCACAGATAGCAAGTCCGGCGTTGGCACGGAAGAACTCGGCGAATGAGCATGACCTGGATCACGTTGACGAGCTTGATTTTTCTGTCTATCATGTTCTGGACGCACGTCTGGAGCCCAGTCAGCTCGTCCGAAGGACCCCAGGTTAGGCCCTTCTCTTGCCAGGAGGTAAGCCGCATCGGGGTTCCAGATCGAAATTTGGGGGCCGCCGCCCAGTCAGCGTCATGCGGCTCGGTGAAGTAGAACCACCTCGATTGCCACCCCTTCACCGTCTACGCAAAGGAGCCTTTGGGCCAGGTAACATTGGGCATCTTGCCCACCATGGTGCCTCCTCACTCTGCTTGCTGGCCCCTCACCACCTTCGGCTTCACATTGAAGGTTTTCAACCATAGGCCGGAATGAGGTGGGATGGAGAGACAGGCCTCGCACACAACAATGAATCCCGTGATGTTCAGAATGAAGTTAGGGGCTAGGTCATGGAAGTCTAGCCCATCATAAAACATCAGTCCGCAGACGAACGGGTGGAGAGGGAATCCCAGCCCGCGGACAAAGTGTGTGAGAAACACAACCCTCTCATGGGGCTCGGGAGTGGGGACGATTTTCCCTTTCGCTGGGATTCGATGAGCAATCTCCTTGGCCAAATATTCGGCCTCCCGGAGCTCCGTGATGTCCTTCTTCTTAACGGAAGAGGCCATCCACTTGCCTCTAGCTCCAGATTGCTTTCTCGAACGAGGAAAAGCTAAAGCTTCGGCGCTAGAGCTCAAAGGCGGAAGGACTGAAGGGGAGAAAGGGTGTGGGTGAAGGAAGCGAATCCTTATCCCCTTATAAAGGCCATGAATATCAAGCGCCTCCCCACTCGCCCTAAAAACTCGCCTATTCCCAAGGACCGTATAAACGGCACGGTTGGGTTACGCATGCCCACATTGATGAGAATCCCGCGATAAGGGGACACGATCTCTGCTTTGAGAAGATGTGCCAATGGCAACCGCGTCTCGGGACATGGGGCGTCGAACACAAAAACGGTTTGGAATTATGGCCGATCGGACGTACTGTCATGCTACAAAAATTTGTCAACGGATTGGGTTCGTGTAAAACTGTATTTTCTCGGTGGTTGCGTATGGTGTGTGTGACAGGTCCGGATACTATCACTGCGTCCGAAGACTATCTTGGAGTTAGGAGAAAAGAGAACTTGCCTTGCAATGCCGAAGACAATCTGATCGCCGGACTCCTCGTCATTGAAGCCAGGTTTAGGGGCTACTTAGGGAGTCCTGGACTAAGGGGTCCTCGGGCGTCTGGCCTGTTATCCATGGGCCGGACTGATGGGATGTGAAGACATGAAGGCCGAAGACAGTAACCGTGTCCGGATTGGACTCTACTTGGCGTGGGAGGCAAGCTTGGCGACCGACTGTGGAGATTCCTTCTTATGTAACCGACTCTATGTAAACCCTAGATCCCCCCGGTGCCTATATAAACGGGAGGCGATAGTCCGGAGAAGATAGATTCATGACCATAGTCATACATGCTAGGCTTCTAGGGTTTAGACATTATGATCTCGTGGTAGATCAACTCTTGTAATACTCATATTCATCAAGATCAATCAAGCAGGAAGTAGTGTATTACCTCCATATAGAGGGCCCGAACCTGGGTAAAACATTGTGTCCCCCATCTCCTGTTACCATCGATCCTAGACGCATAGTTCGGGACCCCCTACCCGAGATCTGCCAGTTTTGACACCGACACCCGGCCCCCACTGCTGGGCGCTGCCCCCTCGCCCCCGGTTGCCCGACCACCTACAGCCGGCCCGCGTGACCGGTCCAGGTTCCCGGGCCATCACCCCCGGGTGCCTAGCCTCCCCGGACGCTGGCCCCTGTCCAGTCCGGGTGGCCGGCCCTTGGCCCCCAGCTGCCCAGCCATCTCTTGGCGCATCCCCTCTTGGTGGCCAGACCCCTTTACCCGTGGCCCCTCTGGCTGTGCCAGCGTGCACTATGGGCAAAAGACCATTGGACCCCCCATTTTCCCCCAATTCGCCCATAACCTATCAGTACTCTTCACCTAGCTTGTTTTTAGGGTTAGCAAAGTATTGGATAGACATCGAGAGACCTTTTCTCATCTTCCGCTCCTCTTGGAGATCAAGACCCCTCTAGGGAAGAATCCTAGTGGATTACCAAGGCCTCTCTTGGAGAAGATCAACACCAAGACCTCACCTCCTTTGGAGTGGGAAGAACTTTACCCTAGTGTTATTTTCCTTGAATTATTCTTGTATGCTGGTGGATCTCATGTTTGATACTCTAGTGGATGTGTAATTGGGTGTGTTCGAGTGATTCTCACCTTATTTTCTTGTGAGTTCATCCATTTTCCCCCTCCAAGTGTGAAATGATCTTCCTTATGGTTTCACCCTACAACATATGCTCATTACCAAATTGTGCCTCTGCATCAGAATTAGAAACATCATTAGGATTGTCACGAGGTTTTTCAGTAATAAGTTCACCAAAAGGAACAAAAGTTCTATCGTTATTCCTTTTTCTTTTTCCCCTTCTTAGATGAACTAGGTACATCATTATTAATTCTCTGAGAATCCTACTCAATTCTTTTAGGATGACCTTCAGGATATAGGGGATCCTGAGTCATTTTACCTCCTCTAGTTACTACTCTAACAACACTATTATTCATTTTATTATTCATCTCATTAAGCACATTATTTTGTTACTTAGAGACTTGTTCTAATTGGGTACAAACCATAGATGCATGTTTACATAAGCCTTTAACATCATTAGCAATTCTAAACATCAAATCAGTCAATCGTTCAATCATGATGGAATCACGTTTCAGTTATTTGCTTACATATCTTTTAAAGTAAATTTGCTTCCAACAAATTTATCAAATTCATCCAAGCACTGACTAGGAGATTTATTATAGGGAATGCCACCTTCACCAAATCTATAAAGTGTATTTACATCTACTACCTGTGTCAGAATAACAAGTCTGTGTATTTTTTCCATGGGTGGTAAATTCTTAATGTCTTCAGATTTAATACATTTTTCTTTCATAGATTTCTTTTCTTCTTGCATATCTTCTAGAATGAGGAATAGAATACCTCTCTTCTTCTGAGTCGGCTTTGGTGGTGGCTTAGGAAGTTTCCACTCATCGACATTTCTCAATATATTTCGGGTAATTCTTTAGCATATTTGACAGATTCCTGGACTACGGGGTACCAACCTAGTTCACCCATAGTCCATGGGCTGATCTTATGGCTCGCCAATCCCAGAAGGAAGGTCTCCGGAGGCCTCGAACCCATGCATGGTCAAAACGGACATTGCCGAAGACTTGGCAGGTACTTCAAGGACTACTAAACCTATCGACATGTTTATTACTAGATGGAAACCGACCATATGTAACCCTAGCTACCCCCGGTGCCTATATAACCCGGAGGGTTTGGTCCGTGGAGACACAATCACAATTACCAGCCTTAGGGTTTAGAATACAACACACGACCTCGAGGTAGATCAACCTATACTCGATACTCCATCATCAATATAATCAAGCAGGACATAGGGTTTTACCTCTTCGAGATGGTCTGAACCTGGGTAAACATCGTGCTCTTTCTCTCTTGTTCACCATCGTTCCTAGGTCCACAGCTCAGGACCCATACCCGAGATCTGCCTATTTTAGTATTGACATTGGTGACCCATACAGGTCCCAATGTGTGGTAAAAAAGGATCAATGGCTCACCTACAGATCAACTGTGACATTGGTTGTGGTGACATCTCCATCCCCAGACAGTTTTTTTTACTTTTGGCGGCATCGTTCTGCATGCCAACTCAACTGGCCATCTCGACCGTGTCGAGAGCTTCATCCCAAACCAAGTCATTACTTTTGGGAGCTAGGAATACACTACTGATTCCTGCGGAGATCTTGCCCTCTCTAGCTGCTGTCAGGACCGGTTTTCGGGATATTAATTTTCCCAGAAAATGGCCCTTGTGCTCACCAGCCCCAGGATTACTGTTAGCTGATGAGACACCAACTTGATATAGAAATTCCAAGCAAAGTACAAAATATGTAGTATAAGACCATTGTGGCCTATGGGTACAACAATTGGTTTCTAGTGGTTGATGGCGGAAGCGGTTTGTGGTTCATCTGCGTCTATGGGACTCCATTTCCCACAAGAACAACTGACCAGGATAACTCCTATCTTCGCGAGGCTGCTATCACCATTGCGTAGGTTTTGGGGCTGTCGTCGCAACGCTCCTCTCCACGCAAGAAATCTGGCCAAGACAATAGCCAGGGACAAGCCAGTGAGTACGTTTGAATGTACTTGCAAACATTATGAACACGGGTATAATATAACAAGGGATAATCATGCTCCGAAATATTCTATGATCATAACGTCAGTCACGAAATAAACAAAATTCATGATGCACGCATGCAGGTTGTTCATATAAAATATGAATATGCTATACGGGAGTAGAAATAGAATGCACCGATCGAGTGTCTGAAGCGACGCCGGGCGTCTGAGCGACACCACATAAAGGTGTTATAAATAAAAGAAATAACAAGCATGCCACAGTAGGGCGTCTATGCGACACCACATAAAGGGCTTATAAATGATTTAAATAACAAGCATGCCACAGTCGGGCGTCTGAGCGACACCACATAAAGGGCTTATAAATAATTTAAATAACAAGCAAGCCACAGCCGTGCGTCTGAGCGACACCACAAAAAAGGGCTTATAAATAATTTAAATAACAAGCATGCCACAGTCGGGCGTCTGGGCGACACCACATAAAGGGCTTGTAAATAGAATAATCGCAGTGAGTATCCAGGAGGTAGAACCGTCCCAGGGATACTCAATAATTCAAATAATGTAAATGGTTAGTCCATAATAATAATAATCATAATCCTCATATGTCACAGGTCATAATCAATGTTCTGGTTTAGCAGTTTTTCGTCCGAAGACCGACACTAAACCCATCTCAGACTGTAGTCCTTACACATGGACACGGCTTTTCGAATAGATTTAACCTCTGCAGAGGATGTACTCTTTACCCACGAGTAACGGATTTCTTTAGTCCATCGGGACTAATTCCGTCTACGGTCTTTTAATTGAAAACACACCTGACCGCACACACCAGCCTAACTTACCGGTGTCTGGAATCACCCACGACACCTGTCAAGCAAAACTCTAAGTGGGGAGGCTACAACCTCGATTAGCATGGGATCACGCGCGCAAACTAGGGAAGCCACTCCCCTCGGCTACAACCGGAAACACCCATGCCCCCGGACCAGGTGGCATGCCTACCGGATGCCTCCGGTATCTTCCACCATGGCCTCTCTGTACGGTGTGTGCTTGGAGGGGTTGACAACTTATTGAACCGTACCCTACCTGCGGTAGGGACAAGTGGTAGTACGAAACAAGTATGGGGGTTACTGGAACAAGACTCGATCTACGTCCGACTCAGGAGTTCCAAGTATTCCCTGTATGATTAGCATAACAAATATATTTCCATTAACAGATAAAGTCAACACTCATCATACCTCACCATGCCATACCGGACATACTCGTCTCGACGAGGAACTAGGGACAAGCTCGTGTCTACCCAAGACAGAGACTTTCCCGGCTTCCTTCCGGTATGCATGAAAAGCTTACGAGGATGATTACTATCACCAGCATATCCATTTCTAACAGCAAGGAATCTCATTATGTACTCACGCGTATGATCGTATCATCACATAAAATAACGAATGCTCCATGACAAGGTGGTGTTGTAACCATATCAAACAACACACAAAAATATTATGCCCGGGTTCAGAATGCTTGCCTTCAAGTTGTGGAGAGGCACGGTGCATTCCAGAACTTTTGAAAGTTTTCTCCTCTCTCCAAAAATCCTATTTTTGAAAATATTCAAATTAACACATAGTTTCAAAACAGAACAAAAAAGTTGTTTGTAAAATTTTCAAATAAATACTAAAATAAACTAGACAAAATTTGAGAAACAACAGAAAAAGAATCAAGTCATTTGGACTTATATTTAAAAAGTTATAGCCAGTCAAAGTTCTGTTTTTAAATAAAACAGAAAAGAAAACGGTTCGAATAGAAATACGTTTTCGAGACAGAGGAGATGTACTTCTAGGTTTACGCTTTCACTTAAAACAGCGCGGGATGGCTCGGGGTCACTGACAGTGGGTCCACGGGGCCCACTGGTCAGGTTTGACCAGTCGCCTCTCCCTCCTCTTCCTCTGCCCGAGCGGAGGCGGGACTCCGGCGATCGACGCCGGCGATGGCGGCTCCTTGCGGGCTCCGGAGGGTAGGGATGGATCCGCGGTTCCAGGGCGGTCCTCCCGGTGGTCGAGAGGGTGGCGGGGTCGGAGGGAGTCGCCGTGGGCGAGCTTCGCGGCGGACGGCGGCTTCGGGAGAATTGGGACTTCGCGCTATGGTGGTTCCCGAGCGAGTTTGAGGTGTTGGGTGGCTCCGCGAGACCGAGGGGAAGGGGATGGTGGCACCGGTTGGACGGGTGCGGCTCTGGTTGCGACGAGCAGGGCCGGAGCGTGGCGGCGGCCGAACCTGCCGGAGATGGGGAAGAAGGCCTCCCGCCGTCGCTAGCTGGCCGTGGGGGCTTTGGTGGAGTGGCTTGAGGTCGCCTGGGTGCCTGGTCGAGCTCGGGGTCCCTTTTATAGGCGGTTGGGGTCGGTTCCGTGGTGGCCGTGGATAAGAACGCCGGCGACCGTCGTTCTGTTGCTGGCAGGGCGACGTGGTGGTGGCTAGCGGGTTGGGCAGGGCGAGCGGATGAGGATGGACTGTTCTAAGGGCCAGCTGGCGCGCTGGAGTGGCTCGGGCGGCGCCGTCCACGGCAGGGGCTGTCGGAGCGGCGGTGGCGGCTTGCGTCGGTGGCGTTGTGGAGCTCCAGGAGCGGCTCTGCGGCGAGGGAGGAGTCGGGCGTGTTGGCGGTGAGTAGCCAAGGGTCAGCACTAGCGCGGGGAGGGCGGCAGTGAGACGCGGCGGCTCGGTGCGCGCGCGTGCAAAACGTGCGCTCTGGGCACGCCCAGAGCACGCGCGCTACATGCTCGATGAAATGCCAGGGCGTGCTAGAGGATTAGGATGAGGCTGGGGATTAGCAGGCCGGGGTTAGTGGTGGCTAGGAGACTAGTGGACATGCTGGTTTGTCCATAGGGGCAAGATCACAGTGCAAACATAAAACTATGCCAAAGCTGTCCATGAACACAAGGTGCTCGACAGAATGCCATGGGCATCTAGGCAACTCTTGGGGTGGCCAAAATCTCCAGATCCTAGCCTCTTTAGGTGTAGGTGATGGTGGCAAGGTTAATTGGTCAAGACCAGAAACTTGTTAGTGCAAGTTTTTTGAGAAGGCCAATTTTGGGCAGAAACTAAAGGCTATTATTGCATGGACTAAAAATACTCCAAAGGGTCCACTCTCCTGGACTTAAGGGTTGGGTAGAGTGTTCTATAAGTAGGAAAAAGAATCATGGGCACTAGAGCAAAATAAATTAGGGTTGCAGTAGTAAAAGCCAAACTAGACAAAAGAGCAAAAGAGAATGATTTGCTCAAATTTTTCAAAGAACACTCATGGGTTTTTGCATGAAGTTGAATTATATGCATCTACTGACATCTCCAAACACTTGGAAGAATTTTTAAAGAAATATTTAAATAGGTTGTAGTGCAAAACTACCTATTGGACCAGATTTGAAAATTAAGGGTAGAGCTCAAAATCTCCAATGAATAAAAGATATTTTTGCATCAGGGTGATTTAAAAACACCACATGACATCCCCAAATTTTGGTGAAAATTTTAAATGCATTTATCAAATGGTTGCAGTGCAAAAGAGGCTCCAAAGTTATGAAAAATCATTTTAAAAGAATAAAACTCAGGAAAAACAACTATGCAAATAAATCCACTGATAAAGAATTGTTTTATTGAGAGAGTATACAAGTCCAATAATATTTTTGGAAAGTTTCCACATGAGGTAAAAACCTACAATATTAAAGAAAAGAGAGGTTCTGAAATCAAAAGATAAATCCAAAAAATAAAAATTTAATTTCCTGGCAAAATTTTAATTAATAAATCAAGGTCAAAATTTTGGGGTGTCACAACACTACCCCCCTTAAGAAAAATCTCGTCCTCGAGATTTGCTAAAAGCTGTTTTGAACAAACATTGCTCTTACAAAAAAATTCATCCTACTTATGCAATAAAATGTATCTAAAGTGAGAGGACAATAAGTGGTGTAAAACTACAGTGTGGAACACTGGCGCTGCGTGAAAAATCCATCGTTGAGATACTTCTATGTTGGATACAGTAATTTTAGGATAAATTCTAAATTACTAAAATACGCTGGTCGTACCCGAGAGCACAGTGCTCTCTCTGGCTGACAGGCGGGCCCAGGGCCCACTGTCAGTCTCTTCTTCTACCTCTGGCTTTCTCTTCTTCCTCTCTCTCGCGTGCTTTCCCGCGCTTTCTCCATCGGCGATGTCTAGCGCGTAGGGCATCTAGGCCGTACTGCGGTAGTGCGCGGCGTGCTAGCTGCCGGTGCAGCGTGCACTCACCTCGCGGGCCAGTGCACTATCGGCACTGCTCGCGGATTCGCCTCCGAACACCGGCGATCGAGCGACGAGTGGTGCTGGTGGACCTCGCCCACCGTACACCGATCTCGAGCTATAAAATGACCGCGGTGCTCCTTTCTTCTTCCTCACACCTGCCTTGCTTCTCCTTCTCCTTCCTTCTCCTCCATTTCTGTTTGCAGGAGCTCGAGGCGTGGCTCTAATGGCGGAGGTGATGCCGGAATGGTACTTGATCCTGGTGTGCGTAGGATTCGCGGCATTGCTGGGGTTCTCCGTGCTCCTGTGCGCGATGATCCTTGATGATCGTCGTGATGCTGCCGCTCGAGTGTTAGCTCTTCGCGGTGGCGGCGATCACGAGGATTAGGTGCGGCATCGAGTGCTAACTGTTGTCTGTGTGCTGGAGCAACTAGCGCCCGAATGATTACTCACAAATCTCTCCTACTGAGACTGTGGTGTCCTCGGGTGTGATCAGTTAGGTGCAAAAAGTGCACAAGGATTTGTAATTAGCGCACGAGGTCGAGTGGTTGTGGTTGTGAGTCTGCGGTATGGTGCTGCGTGAATAAAAATCTATGTCGTGAAGAGGTATACGCTGCAGCAACTCAGGGAAAGAAATCTCACTTAAAAATTTATCGCGAGTCAAAATTAACAGCAGTAAAACTGCTCACATAATTGAAACAAAATATTTGATCCGTCGCACAAATTTAGGATACCACGCACAAGTTGCAACACATAAATAAATGCTGGGATAATAAACATAGCGGTGACGCCTACAATGAAAACGGTAAATGGACAGGGTCCTGAGAAAACGTCTCTGGTACTGGGGCACACTCCTCTTCTATCGGGGGATGCGGGTTGACTAGCCGATGAATGCGTCTCTCCTGGTTGGGCCTCAGTGGTCTGCCAATAGCGATCTCAGGATTTAAATCAGCGAGGCTCTGGAGATAACCCATTACCCACTGAGTCAAACGCTCTTGAGCGATAACATACTGGGCAAGGTTGGCCAGTACTGGGTCTCTCTCAATTCGTCCACCGGGAAAAGATGCTACTTCTCCGGGTGCTGCACAACTCGGAAAGTAATAATATCCTCGTTCGCTGGCATAGGGTACCGCGAATCGAAGACGAGCTATGGCCATTTGCGGAGTCGTCATGGATTTCCCCATGAAGGAGACTTCCGTTGAGTCTTGGTTTGGGTTTGCGGGAGGGATGTGCACCACTGCCCAATATTTCGAGGTGGAAGGGGTGATCCTCGATTTGAGCAACTCGTACTGGGGTGGATGGATAGCACTCATGGTACTGCAGGTAAAGTCCCACAATATTTTAACAAAACTACCCGGGGTTGCGTCTGGAGTTCTCAGATAAATACTGGGGGTCGGCATGGCAAAGAAATGGCTGTGAGTGTTGTGCACAAGGTGAGGGGTACTAGGCAAGGTCACGAGGTGGCCTTTTATATAGCATTGGGGCTGGGTTATTTACCGTGGTGAAGGGTAACTAGTTTGTCGGTTCTGTTCTATGGGGTCGGGGTCAATGTTACAGATACACACATCCCACGAAGTGACGCATTACTGTGGGTGTCGTCGGGGGGGTTTTGGCAGCTGCGCCCGGAATTTAAAAATGCAACTGTACGCTAACGTACTCATGCATGGCTACAATTCAAAAATAGGGGCGCACAAGCAGACAACATTTAATTACGGTGATACAGGATCACACAATTACAAGGCGTAGAAATACTAAGGCTCGGTACTACTCGAGTGATTTAGTCTACTTCGTTAATATCTAAGCGGGCTTGCCTTGCGGACGTCGAGGCTTCTCCATGGGCTTCACCATCGGGGTTAGCTGGATGAGACTGAGGGGCTGCAGGGTCGGGGTAGCGATGATGACCATCGCGGGGGTTGTTGGCCACAATCCTGTTGGAGCGTGTTCCCAAAAGGCGACGAAGCACTTCTGGGGACACCAAAGCATTTTGGTCGATGGCTGGGGCAGACCTCAAGGACTCGATTGGTTGTCCGAACAGCACGACTGGGTTGTCGGCGTCGGGCTCGTCTTCTCCTCTTGCCGGGGCTCAGCGAATCAGTTCTCCACGAGCTGCGATCAGATCAAGGGTGATTTGATCGAACAGTTCCTCTAGTGCACTTACATAGCGCACCAGATGCAATAGTGCAGGATCCGTCTCGTGATCTCCGTTGGCGACCTGGGGCGGCCTACCATACCCGTCACGACTGGGGTAGTAGTAGAACGAGCGACAGTTAACTCTGGGCGACAAGTGCCGGAGTTGAACTATAGCTTCTCGAGCAGCTAGCTGGATAGCTTGTGGCTCAAAGGAAGTTGTCCTTCCAGTGAACCTGTAGGGGCGTTCTGGTGATAGACCCCTACCATAGATGTGCACAGTGGCCCAGAATTGACGGCTCTCACCGCTCATGGGTCCTTGGTACACAACATATTCTGGGGGCTCTTCTAATGCATAGGCACGGCGGGTGAGGTTTGCGAGCACGGTCACAAAACCTCCAAGGTTGGTGGTTGTGGTCTCATTGTGCACAATAGGGCCAGGCATTATGCCTCGAGTTGGGGGAAGAGGCTGTGCTGTGCTGGGTTGAGGCTAGCGTGCCCTTTTTTATAGAAAATGGGGACGGAGTTTTCCTTCGCACGCTTGCGAATGAGACATTTTAGGTGTCGGTCACTGGCGCGTGATTGACAGGCTAGGCTGATAGGTTGGGCACCGACTGCCAAAAGCGTCGGGGTCACTTTCTGGCTATCTTACACGAGAAGCTTGGCCGGGGATGGGTTATGGTCTGGTGGATAGGTTAACCTAGGTTTATTGACCTGGCTAAGATAGGATTAGCCAATGGTCAGCCTGGCTCTGATACCAAGTTTGTCAGCACCGGTTTTCGGGATATTAATTTTCCCAGAAAATGGCCCTTGTGCTCGCCAGCCCCAGGATTACTGTTAGCTGATGAGGCACCAACTTGATATAGAAATTCCAAGCAAAGTACAAAATATGTAGTACAAGACCATTGTGGCCTATGGGTACAACAATTGGTTTCTAGTGGTTGATGGCGGAAGCGGTTTGTGGTTCATCTACGTCTATGGGACTCCATTTCCCACAAGAACAACTGACCAGGATAACTCCTATCTTCACGAGGCTGCTATCACCATTGCGTAGGTTCCGGCGCTGTCGTCGCAACGCTCCTCTCCACGCAAGAAATCTGGCCAAGACAATAGCCAGGGACAAGCCAGTGAGTACGTTTGAATGTACTCGCAAACATTATGAACACGGGTATAATATAACAAGGGATAATCATGCTCCGAAATATTCTATGATCATAACGTCAGTCACGAAATAAACAAAATTCATGATGCACGCATGCAGGTTGTTCATATAAAATATGAATATGCAATACGGGAGTAGAAATAGAATGCACCGATCGAGTGTCTGAAGCGACGCCTCGAAAGGAAAATAACATAAATCATGCCTCAGTCGGGCGTCTGAGCGACACCACATAAAGGGCTTATAAATAAAAGAAATAACAAGCATGCCACAGTCGGGCGTCTATGCGACACCACATAAAGTGCTTATAAATGATTTAAATAACAAGCATGCCACAGTCGGGCGTCTGAGCGACACCACATAAAGGGCTTATAAATAATTTAAATAACAAGCATGCCACAGTCGGGCGTCTGAGCGACACCACAAAAAGGGCTTATAAATAATTTAAATAACAAGCATGCCACAGTCGGGCGTCTGGGCGACACGACATAAAGGGCTTATAAATAGAATAATCGCAGTGAGTATCCAGGAGGTAGAACCGTCCCAGGGATACTCAATAATTCAAATAATGTAAATGGTTAGTCAATAATAATGATAATAATCATAATCCTCATATGTCACAGGTCATAATCAATGTTCTGGTTTAGCAGTTTTTCCTCTGAAGACCGACACTAAGACCAACACTAAACCCATCTCAGACTGTAGTCCTTACCCATGGACACGGCTTTTCGAATAGATTTAACCTCTGCAGAGGATGTACTCTTTACCCACGAGTAACGGATTTCTTTAGTCCATCGGGACTAATTCCATCTACGGTCTTTTAATGTTGGAAATATGCCCTAGAGGCAATAATAAATTGGTTATTATTATATTTCCTTGTTCATGATAATCGTTTATTATCCATGCTAGAATTGTATTGATAGGAAACTCAGATACATTTGTGGATACATAGACAATACCATGTCCCTAGTAAGCCTCTAGTTGACTAGCTCGTTGATCAATAGATGGTTACGGTTTACTGACCATGGACATTGAATGTCGTTGATAACGGGATCACATCATTAGGAGAATGATGTGATGGACAAGACCCAATCCTAAGCCTAGCACAAGATCGTGTAGTTCGTTTGCTCAGAGCTTTTCTAATGTCAAGTATCATTTCCTTAGACCATGAGATTGTGCAACTCCCGGATATCGTAGGAATGCTTTGGGTGCACCAAACGTCACAACGTAACTGGGTGACTATAAAGGTGCACTACAGGTATCTCCGAAAGTATCTGTTGGGTTGGCACGAATCGAGACTGGGATTTGTCACTCCGTGTAAACGGAGAGGTATCTCTGGGCCCACTTGGTAGGACATCATCATAATGTGCACAGTGTGACCAAGGAGTTGATCACGGGATGATGTGAGTTACGGAACGAGTAAAGAGACTTGCCGGTAACGAGATTGAACAAGGTATAGGGATACCGACGATCGAATCTCGGGCAAGTAACATACCGATGGACAAAGGGAATTGCATACGGGATTGGTTGAATCCCCGACATCGTGGTTCATCCGATGAGATCATCGTGGAACATGTGGGAACCAACATGGGTATCCAGATCCCGCTGTTGGTTATTGACCGGAGAACGTCTCGGTCATGTCTGCATGGTTCCCGAGCCCGTAGGGTCTACACACTTAAGGTTCGATGACGCTAGGGTTATAGGGAAAGTATGTACGTGGTTACCGAATGTTGTTCGGAGTCCCGGATGAGATCCCGGACGTCACGAGGAGTTCCGGAATGGTCCGGAGGTAAAGATTTATATATGGGAAGTCCTGTTTTGGTCACCGGAAAAGTTTCGGGTGATATCGGTAATGTACCGGGACCACCGGGAGGGTCCCGGGGGTCCACCAAGTGGGGCCACCAGCCCCAGAAGGCTGCGTGGGCCAAGTGTGGGAGGGGACCAGCCCCAGGTGGGCTGGTCCGCCCCCCCACCAAGGCCCAAGGCGCATGGGAGAGTGGGAGGGGGCAAACCCTAGGTCCAGATGGGCCTTAAGGCCCACCCTAGCGGCGCCCCCCCTCTCCTCCCCTTGGCCGCCCCCCTTGGATGGGATCTAGGGCTGGCCGCCTCCTCTTGGGGGTGGAAACCCTAAGGGGGGCGCAGCCCCCTCCCCCCCTATATATAGTTGAGGTTTGGGCTGCCCAAGACACACGAGAACGTCTCTCTTTCGGTGCAGCCCTACACCTCTCCCTCCTCCTCCTCTCCCGCGGTGCTTGGGGAAGCCCTGCGGGATTGCCACGCTCCTCCACCACCACCACGCCGTCGTGCTGCTGCTGGATGGAGTCTTCCCCAACCTCTCCCTCTCTCCTTGCTGGATCAAGGCGTGGGAGACGTCACCGGGCTGCACGTGTGTTGAACGCGGAGGCACCGTTCTTCGGTGCTTAGATCGGAATCAACCGCGATCTGAATCGCTACGAGTACGACTCCCTCATCCGCGTTCTTGCAACGCTTCCGCATCGCGATCTACAATGGTATGTAGATACACTCCCCTTCCCCTCGTTGCTAGATTACTCCATAGATTGATCTTGGTGATGCGTAGAAAATTTTGAATTTCTGCTACGTTCCCCAACAATGGCATCATGAGCTAGGTCTATGCGTAGTTTCTATGCACGAGTAGAACACAAAGTAGTTGTGGGCGTCGATGTTGTCAATTTACTTGCCGTTACTAGTCTTATCTTGATTCGGCGGCATCGTGGGATGAAGCGGCCCGGACCGACCTTACACGTACTCTTACGTGAGACAGGTTCCATCGACTGACATGCACTAGTTGCATAAGGTGGCTAGCGGGTGTCTGTCTCTCCCACTTTAGTCGGATCGGATTCGATGAAAAGGGTCCTTATGAAGGGTAAATAGAAATTGGCATATCACGTTGTGGCTTTTGCGTAGGTAAGAAACGTTCTTGCTAGAATCCCATAGCAGCCACGTAAAACATGCAACAACAATTAGAGGACGTCTAACTTGTTTTTGCAGGGTATGCTATGTGATGTGATATGGCCAAAAGGATGTGATGAATGATATATGTGATGTATGAGATTGATCATGTTCTTGTAATAGGAATCACGACTTGCATGTCGATGAGTATGACAACCGGCAGGAGCCATAGGAGTTGTCTTAATTTATTGTATGACCTGCGTGTCAATGAAAACGCCATGTAATTACTTTACTTTATTGCTAACCGTTAGCCATAGTAGTAGAAGTAATAGTTGGCGAGACAACTTCATGAAGACACGATGATGGAGATCATGATGATGGAGATCATGGTGTCATGCCGGTGACGAAGGTGATCATGCCGCGCCTCGAAGATGGAGATCAAAAGGCGCAAGATGATATTGGCCATATCACGTCACTTTATGATTTGCATGTGATGTTTGTCATGTTTACATCTTATTTGCTTAGAACGACGGTAGCATAAATAAGATGATCCCTCACTAAAATTTCAAGAGACGTGTTCCCCCTAACTGTGCACCGTTGCGAAGGTTCGTTGTTTCGAAGCACCACGTGATGATCGGGTGTGATAGATTCTAACGTTCGAATACAACGGGTGTTGACGAGCCTAGCATGTACAGACATGGCCTCGGAACACATGCGAAACACTTAGGTTGACTTGACGAGCCTAGCATGTACAGACATGGCCTCGGAACACAAGAGACCGAAAGGTCGAACATGAGTCGTATAGTAGATACGATCAACATGGAGATGTTCACCGATGATGACTAGTCCGTCTCACGTGATGATCGGACACGGCCTAGTTTGACTCGGATCATGTATCACTTAGATGACTAGAGGGATGTCTATCTGAGTGGGAGTTCAATAATCAGATGAACTTCATTATCATGAACATAGTCAAAAGGTCTTTGCAAATTATGTCATAGCTTACGCTTTAGTTCTACTGTTTAAGATATGTTCCTAGAGAAAATTTAGTTGAAAGTTGGTAGTAGCAATTATGCGGACTGGGTCCGTAAACTGAGGATTGTCCTCATTGCTGCACAGAAGGCTTATGTCCTTAATGCACCGCTCGGTGTGCTGAACCTCAGCGTCGTCTGTAGATGTTGCGAAACATCTGACATACACGTTTTGATGACTACGTGATAGTTCAGTGCGTAATGCTAACGGTTTAGAATTGTGGCACCAAAGACGTTTTTGAAACGTCGCAGAACATATGAGATGTTCCGAAGACTGAAATTGGGATTTCAGACTAGTGCCCACGTCAAGAGGTATGAGACCTCTGACAAGTTTCTTAAGCCTGCAAGACTAAGGGAGAAAAGCTCAATCGTTGAGCATGTGCTCAGATTGTCTGAGTACCACAATCGCTTGAATCGAGTGGGAGTTAATCTTCCAGATGAGATAGTGATGGTTCTCCATAGTCACTGCCACCAAGCTATTAGAGCTTCGTGATGAACTATAACATATCAGGGATAGAATGATGATCCTTGAGCAACTCGCGATGTTTGACACCGCGAAAGTAGAAATCAAGAAGGAGCATCAATTGTTGATGGTTAGTAAAACCACTAGTTTCTAGAAGGGCAAGGGCAAAAGGGATACTTCATGAAACAGCAAATCATTTGCTGCTCTAGTGAAGAATCCCAAGGTTGAACCCAAACCCGAGACTAAGTGCTTCTGTAATGAGGGGAACGGTCACTGAAGCGGAACTACCCTAGATACTTGGTAGATGAGAAGGCAGGCAAGGTCGACAGAAGTATATTGGATATACATTATATGAATGTGTACTTTACTAGTACTCCTAGCAGCACCAGGGTATTAGATACCGGTTCGGTTGCTAAGTGTTAGTAACTCGAAATAAAAGCTGCGGAATAAATGGAGACTGGCTAAAGGTGAGATGACGATGTGTGTTGGAAGTGTTTCCAAGGTTGATGTGATCAAGCATCGCATGCTCCCTCTACTATCGAGATTTGGTGTTTGCGTTGAGCATGATTGGATTATGTTTATCGCAATACGGTTATTCATTTAAGGAGAATAATGGTTACTCTGTTTATTTGAATAATACCTTCAATGGTCTTGCACCTAAAATGAATCTCGATCGTAGTGATACACATGTTCATGCCAAAAGATATAAAATAGTAATGATAGTTCCACATACTTGTGGCACTGTCATTTGAGTCATATTGGTATAGAACGCATGAAGAAGCTCCATGTAGATGGATCTTTGGACTCACTCGTTTTTGAAAAGATTGAGACATGCGAACCATGTCTATTGGTATATATGCATGAAGAAACTCCATGCAGATGGATCGTTTGGACTCACTTGATTTTGAATCACTTGAGACATGCAAATCATACCACATGGGCAAGATGACTGAAAGTCCTCGTTTTCAGTAAGATGGAACAAGAGAGCAACTTATTGGAAGTAATACATTTTGATGTATGCAGTCCAATGAGTGCTGAGGCATGCAGTGGATATCGTTATGTTCTTACTTCACAGATGATTTGAGTAGATGCTGAGTGTATTTACTTGATGAAACACAAGTCTGAATTATTGAAAGGTTCAAGTAATTTCAGAGTGAAGTTGAAGATCGTCGTGACAAGAGGATAAAATGTCTGTGATATGATCATAGAGATGAGTATCTGAGTTACGAGTTTGGCACACAATTAAGACATTGTGGAAAGTGTTTCACAATTAATACCGCCTGGAACACCATAGTGTGATGGTGTGTCCGAACATCATAACTGCACCCTATTGGATATGGTGCATACCATGATGTCTCTTATCGAATTACCACTATCGTTTATGGGTTAGGCATTAGAGACAACCGCATTCACTTTAAAAGGGGCACCACGCAATTCCGTTGAGACGACACCGTTTAGAGAAACCTAAGTTGTCGTTTCTTAAAAGTTTGGGGCTGCGATGCTTATGTGAAAAAGTTTCAGGCTGATAAGCTCGAACCCAAAGCGGATAAATGCATCTTCATAGAATACCCAAAACAGTTGGGTATACCTCCTATTTCAGATCTGGAAGCAAAAGTAATTGCTTCTAGAAACGGGTCCTTTCTCGAGGAAAAGTTTCTCTCGAAAGAATTGAGTGGGAGGATGGTGGAGACTTGATAAGGTTATTGAACCGTCACTTCAACTAGTGTGTAGCAGGGCACAGGAAGTTGTTCCTGTGGCACCTACACCAATTGAAGTGGAAGCTTATGATAGTGATCATGAAACTTCGGATCAAGTCACTACCAAACCTCGTAGGACGACGAGGATGCGTGCTACTTCAGAGTGGTACGTGATCCTGTCTTGGAAGTCATGTTGTTAGACAACAATGAACCTACGAGCTATGGAGAAGCGATGGTGGGCCCATATTCCGACAAATGGTTAGAAGCCATGAAATCCGAGATAAATGGATCTTTGAGAAGAAGACGGACGTGGACGGTAATGTTACCGTCTATGAAGCTCGACTTGTGGCAAAGAGTATTTCCACAAGTTCAAGGAGTTGACTACGATGAGATTTTCTCATCCGTAGCGATGCTTAAGTCCGTCGGAATCATGTTAGCATTAGCTGCATTTATGAAATCTGGCAGATGGATGTCAAAACAAGTTTCCTTACCAGTTTTCGTAAGGAAAGGTTGTATGTGATACAATCAGAAAGGTTTTGTCGATCCTAAGGATGCTAAAAGGTATGCTAGCTCCAGCGATCCTTCCATGGACTAGAGCAAGCATCTCGGAGTCAGAATATACGCTTTGATGGAGTGATCAAAGTTTTTGGGTTTATACAAAGTTTGTTAGAAACTTGTATTTACAATAAAGTGAGTGGGAGCGCTACAACATTTCTGATAAGTATATGTGAATGACATATTGTTGATCCGAAATGATGTAAAATTTCTGGAAAGCATAAAGGGTTGTTTGAAAGGAGTTTTTCAAAGGAAGACCTGGATAAAGCTGCTTACATATTGGGCATCAAGATCTATAGAGATAGATCAAGACGCCTGATGATACTTTCAAAGAACGCACACCTTGACATGATTTTGAAAGAGTTCAAAATAGATCAGCAAAGAAGGAGTTCTTGGCTGTGTTACAAGGTGTGAGTATTGAGTAAGACTCAAGACCTGACCACAGCAGAAGAGAGAGAAAGGACGAAGGTCGTCCCCTATGCTTTAGACGTAGGCTCTACAGTATGCTATGCTGTGTACCGCACATGAAGTGTGCCTTGCCATGAGTTGGTCAAGGGGTACAATAGTGATCCGGGAATGGATCACATGACAGCGGTCGAACTTATCCTTAGTATCTAGTGGACTAAGGAATTTTCTCGATTATGGAGGTGAAAAGGAGTTCGTCGTAAAGGGTTACGTCGATGCGAACTTTGACACTAATCCGGATGACTCTGAGTAGTAAACCGGATTCGTATAGTAGAGCAATTATTTGAAATGGCTCCAAATAGCGCGTGGTAGCATCCACAAGATGACATAGATATTCGTAAAGCACACACGGATCTGAAAGGTTCAGACCCGTTGACTAAATAACCTCTCTCACAAGCATAACATGATCAAACCAGAACTCATTGAGTGTTAATCACATAGTGATGTGAACTAGATTGTTGACTCTAGTAAACTCTTTGGATGTTGGTCACATGGTGATGTGACCTGTGATGTTAATCACATGGTGATGTGAACTAGATTATTGACTCTAGTGCAAGTGGGAGACTGTTGGAAATATGCCCTAGAGGCAATAATAAATTGGTTATTATTATATTTCCTTGTTCATGATAATCGTTTATTATCCATGCTAGAATTGTATTGATAGGAAACTCAGATACATGTGTGGATACATAGACAACACCATGTCCCTAGTAAGCCTCTAGTTGACTAGCTCGTTGATCAATAGATGGTTACGGTTTCCTGACCATGGACATTGGATGTCGTTGATAACGGGATCACATCATTAGGAGAATGATGTGATGGACAAGACCCAATCCTAAGCCTAGCACAAGATCGTGTAGTTCGTTTGCTCAGAGCTTTTCTAATGTCAAGTATCATTTCCTTAGACCATGAGATTGTGCAACTCCCGGATACCGTAGGAATGCTTTGGGTGTACCAAACGTCACAACGTAACTGGGTGGCTATAAAGGTGCACTACAGGTATCTCCGAAAGTGTCTGTTGGGTTGGCACGAATCGAGACTGGGATTTGTCACTCCGTGTAAACGGAGAGGTATCTCTGGGCCCACTCGGTAGGACATCATCATAATGTGCACAATGTGACCAAGGAGTTGATCACGGGATGATGTGAGTTACGGAACGAGTAAAGAGACTTGCCGGTAACGAGATTGAACAAGGTATAGGGATACCGACGATCGAATCTCGGGCAAGTAACATACCGATAGACAAAGGGAATTGCATACGGGATTGATTGAATCCCCGACATCGTGGTTCATCCGATGAGATCATCGTGGAACATGTGGGAGCCAACATGGGTATCCACATCCCGCTGTTGGTTATTGACCGGAGAACGTCTCGGTCATGTCTGCATGGTTCCCGAGCCCGTAGGGTCTACACACTTAAGGTTCGATGACGCTAGGGTTATAGGGAAAGTATGTACGTGGTTACCGAATGTTGTTCGGAGTCCCGGATGAGATCCCGGACGTCACGAGGAGTTCCGGAATGGTCCGGAGGTAAAGATTTATATATGGGAAGTCCTGTTTTGGTCACCGGAAAAGTTTCGGGTGATATCGGTAATGTACCGGGACCACCGGGAGGGTCCCGGGGGTCCACCAAGTGGGGCCACCAGCCCCAGAAGGCTGCGTGGGCCAAGTGTGGGAGGGGACCAGCCCTAGGTGGGCTGGTGCGCCCCCCCCCACCAAGGCCCAAGGCGCATGGAGAGTGGGAGGGGGCAAACCCTAGGTCCAGATGGGCCATAAGGCCCACCCTAGTGGCGCCCCCCCTCTCCTCCCCTTGGCCGCCCCCTTGGATGGGATCTAGGGCTGGCCGCCTCCTCTTGGGGTGGGAAACCCTAGAGGGGGGCGCAGCCCCCTCCCCCCTATATATAGTTGAGGTTTGGGCTGCCCAAGACACACGAGAACGTCTCTCTTTCGGTGCAGCCCTACCCCTCTCCCTCCTCCTCCTCTCCCGCGGTGCTTGGGGAAGCCCTGCGGGATTGCCACGCTCCTCCACCACCACCACGCCGTCGTGCTGCTGCTGGATGGAGTCTTCCCCAACCTCTCCCTCTCTCCTTGCTGGATCAAGGCGTGGGAGACGTCACCGGGCTGCACGTGTGTTGAACGCGGAGGCACCGTTCTTCGGTGCTTAGATCGGAATCAACCGCGATCTGAATCGCTACGAGTACGACTCCCTCATCCGCGTTCTTGCAACGCTTCCGCATCGCGATCTACAATGGTATGTAGATACACTCCCCTTCCCCTCGTTGCTAGATTACTCCATAGATTGATCTTGGTGATGCGTAGAAAATTTTGAATTTCTGCTACGTTCCCCAACATTTAATTGAAAACACACCTGACCACACACACCAGCCTAACTTACCGGTGTCTGGAATCACCCACGACACCTATCAAGCAAAACTCTAAGTGGGTAGGCTACAACCTCGATTAGCATGGGATCACGCGCGCAAACTAGGGAAGTCACTCCCCTCGGCTACAACCGGAAACACCCATGGCCCCGAACCAGGTGGCATGCCTACCGGATGTCTCCGGTATCTTCCACCATGACCTCTCTGTATGGTGTGTGCTTGGAGGGGTCGACAACTTACTGAACCGTACCCTACCTGCGGCAGGGACAAGTGGTAGTACGAAACAAGTATGGGGGTTACTGGAACAAGACTCGATCTACGTCCGACTTAGGAGGTCCAAGTATTCCCTGTATGATTAGCATAACAAATATATTTCCATTAACAGATAAATTCAACACTCATCATACCTCAACATGCCATACCGGACATACTCGTCTCAACGAGGAACTAGGGACAAGCTCGTGTCTACCCAAGACAGAGACTTTCCCGGCTTCCTTCCGGTATGCATGAAAAGCTTACGAGGATGATTACTATCACCAGCATATCCATTTCTAACAGCAAGGAATCTCATTATGTACTCACGCGTATGATCGTATCGTCACATAAAATACCGAATGCTCCATGACAAGGTGGTGTTGTAACCGTATCAAACAACACACAAAAATATTATGCCCGGGTTCAGAATGCTTGCCTTCAAGTTGTGGAGAGGCAGGGTGCATTCCAGAACTTTTGAAAGTTTTCTCCTCTCTCCAAAAATCCTATTTTTGAAAATATTCAAATTAACACATAGTTTCAAAACAGAACAAAAAAGTTGTTTGGAAAATTTGCAAATAAATACTAAAATAAACTAGACAGAATTTGGGAAACAACAGAAAAAGAATCAAGTCATTTGGACTTATATTTAAAAAGTTATAGCCAGTCAAAGTTTAGTCAAAGTTCTGTTTTTAAATAAAACAGAAAAGAAAATGGTTCGAATAGAAATACGTTTTCGAGACTGAGGAGACGTACTTCTGGGTTTATGCTTTCACTTTAAACAGCGCGGGCCGGCTCGGGGTCACTGACAGTGGGTCCACGGGGCCCACTGGTCAGGTTTGACCAGTCGCCTCTCCCTCCTCTTCCTCTGCCCGAGCGGAGGCGGGACTCCGGCGATCGACGCCGGTGGTTGGTGGCTCCTCGCGGGCTCCGGAGGGCAGGGATGGATCCGCGGTTCCAGAGCGGTCCTCCCGGTTGTCGAGAGGGTGGCGGGGACGGAGGGAGTCGCCGGCGGCGAGCTTCGCGGAGGACGGCGGCTTCGGGAGAATTGGGACTTCGCGCTATGGTGGTTCCCGAGCGAGTTTGAGGTGTTGGGTGGCTCCGCGAGACCGAGGGGAAGGGGATGGTGGCACTGGTTGGACGGGTGCGGCTCTGGTTGCGACGAGCGGGGCCGGAGCGTGGCGGCGGTCGAACCTGCCGGAGATGGGGAAGAAGGCCTCCAGCCGTCGCTAGCTGGCCGTGGGGGCTTTGGTGGAGTGGCTTGAGGTCGCCTGGGTGCCTGGTCGAGCTCGGGGTCCCTTTTATAGGCGGTTGGGGTCGGTTCCGCGGCGGCCGTGGATAAGAATGTCGGCGACCGTCGTTCTGTTGCTGGCAAGGCGACGTGGTGGAGGCTAGCGGGTTGGGCAGGGCGAGCGGATGAGGATAGATTGTTCTAAGGGGCAGCTTGCACGCTGGAGTGGCTCGGGCGGCGCCGTCCACGGCAAGGGCTGTTGGAGCGTCGGTGGCGGCTTGCGTCGGTGGCGTCGTGGAGCTCCAGGAGCGGCTCTGCGGCGAGGGAGGAGTCGGGCGTGTTGGCGGTGAGTGGCCAAGGGTCAGCACTAGTGCGGGGAGGGCGGCAGTGAGACGCGGCGGCTCGGTGCGCGGGCGTGCAAAACGTGCGCTCTGGGCGCGCCCAGAGCACGCGCGCTACATGCTCGATGAAATCCAGGGCGTGCTAGAGGATTAGGATGAGGCTGGGGATTAGCAGGCCGGGGTTAGTGGTGGCTAGGAGACTAGTGGACATGCTGGTTTGTCCAGAGGGGCAAGATCACAGTGCAAACATAAAACTATGCCAAAGCTGTCCATGAACACAAGGTGCTCGACAGAATGCCATGGGCATCTAGGAAACTCTTGGGGTGGCCAAAATCTCCAGATCCTAGCCTCTTTAGGTGTAGGTGATGGTGGCAAGGTTAATTGGTCAAGACCAGAAACTTGTTAGTGCAAGTTTTTTGAGAAAGCCAATTTTGGGCAGAAACTAAAGGCTATTATTGCATGGACTAAAAATACTCCAAAGGGTCCACTCTCGTGGACTTAAGGGTTGGGTAGAGTGTTCTATAAGCAGGAAAAAGGATCATGGGCACTAGAGCAAAATAAATTAGGGTTGCAGTAGAAAAAGCCAAACTGGACCAGAGAGCAAAAGAGAATGATTTTCTCAAAATTTTCAAAGAACACTCATGGGTTTTTGCATGAAGTTGAATTATATGCATCTACTGACATCTCCAAACACTTGGAAGAATTTTTAAAGAAATATTTAAATAGGTTGTAGTGCAAAACTACCTACTGGACCAGATTTGAAAATTAAGGGTAGAGCTCAAAATCTCCAATGAATAAAAGATATTTTTGCATCAGGGTGATTTAAAAACACCACATGACATCCCCAAATTTTGGTGAAAATTTTAAATGCATTTATCAAATGGTTGCAGTGCAAAAGAGGCTCCAAAGTTATGAAAAATCATTTTAAAAGAATAAAACTCAGGAAAAACAACTATGCAAATAAATCCACTGATAAAGAATTGTTTTATTGAGAGAGTATACAAGTCCAATAATATTTTTGGAAAGTTTCCACTTGAGGTAAAAACCCACAATATTAAAGAAAAGAGAGGTTCTGAAATCAAAAGATAAATCCAGAAAATAAAAATTTAATTTCCTAGCAAAATTTTAATTAATAAATCAAGGTCAAAATTTTGGGGTGTCACAGCTGCATGCCAGATCGGCTTGAGAACTCTTCGGGCACCACGACCTTGACCCTGGAGCCAACCTCTAATCCAGGCTACATACTAGATCTCGCGCCAGAACCTACCTCGGATATGGAACCGGTCATTGTCGCTTCGGACCTGGCTTCGCGCACGGGTCTGACCACTGTCCCAACTGATCTTGACCTCGAGACAAGAGCAACCTCGGATCCGGCATTAAACTTGGGTCCGATCTCTTTGCCGGCAGACCAAGAGTCAAAGATGGCCAACCAAGGCTCAGAAATTGCGTCAAGCAACCCACGAAGCATATTTCATATCAATCCGGCTTGCAGTCAGGCCATGGACTCCGAGGATCTCCCACAGTCAAACGAGATGCTAGATCGAATCTAGAATCTGGCAATCTTATCCTTGGTCTATGATCAAATCGGATGTAAAGCCGATGATAGGGAAATTTACATCCCTCCCACCACCCACCTAGCCGCTACGGTCAAACATTTAACCGATGTACTGAACAATGCCTCTAACTATGCGACCGACATGGATGAAGATGTCGATGGCACATCGTGAACGGCTTCGCCAATGGCCATATCCCATACTGGCACCTGGGCCAAGACCTCCACTTACGATGTCCACAAGATCGACACTCCTAAAGAAGACAAGGAGAAGAAAAAGATTCCTTGAAGTGCAGGCATCCTCGGAGGCGACCTAAGGGTGCCGACAGGGGCAACGAGAGCCATACCAACAATATGGATGCCACCGATAAGGTACCTCTCCAAACGAAACCGAGGACCAAGGCAATGGCACTGACACCATGCCCAGCCAGCTTAACGTTGAGTCTGCTCTTGAGCTACTGTTTTGGCACTGCCATGATAAAGCAGTCATGTTATTATTTTGCAGCTTAATCTAGTGGCACTATTAATTTGAGGCAATGTTTTGGCATCGCTAGTGCCACTGATTATATATATATATATATATATATATATATATATATATATCGAAAGAGGGGGTTCCTGCGATTTCATTAAAGAAACCCAACCATAGAGAACCATTATCCGACAACATCTCTGTGTAAACGGGCAGTTATGCAACTACTACTAGGACGCACCGAGTACTAGTAGGAGACAAGTTCGCCATATAAGCTAGGCAGGTAGGGGGACGCAGCACCAACTCGACCAAGTTTGGATTACAACCCAAATGCTACCACAGAAACATAAGGAGGGAGATAGGGACCAAAAGAGCCAGCTTCAGCATCCCAGTCTAAGCACCCTTGGCCTCCATCCTTGTGACACACGGTACACCTCGCTTGCCACCTGCTCGACCGTAGTGCCACTAATAAAATGAAATAATAACACAGTTAAAATAGAGTGAGTGTCCTCTCCATCATTTCATTTGCAATGCAGACAAAGAAAGTGCTTCTCTTTGTTAGTATATGTTTCATCAACTAGTCCCATTGTTAATGTTTAAGTGTTTCTGCAAACAGGGGTGCTTAATTTTAATTGATCTGCACAAAAATAGAGATTGGAATGTCTCAAGGTGTGACGACCTGAGACCGACATTCCAGATGCCGCCCAGTTATTTTGTTGTCGTCGTGTGATTTATTTGTGTGTTTCATTCATCATCACATCATTCGCATTGCATCGGCACTCCGTTGCCCTCATTTTTTCCAAAACTTGCATCCGTTCGTAGTTGCCGCTTCTTCCTCACCTCTGCTAACCTTTCTCACACCAACCGTTCTTTTGTTGTCCGACCGTTTGACCCTCTCTGCAACACATACTCTTTCGTTTCGGGCCATATACATCATGGGCATTGCACAGTGCGTTGCTTGTGGCCTGTGTGCTTTTTTTCTGTTCTCTGTGATTTAACATTATTCCAGTGCATTGCAGAATTACAAATTGTCATTATCTTGCATTGCTCATAGATAAATATCTATGCATCCAAATGAACCAGTCATATATGCATATTGCTCGGATTTTCATGTACTTTCTCAATATGCAACTTTCATCCATGTTTAAAAATGTTTAACTTGCTGTTTGCATTGATAGACATAAATGGCATGTTAAAATGGTTTATTTCATATCTAAATAACCGTTGCTCCGAATTAAATAAAATTTATATGTAAATGGGGTAGAAAAAAGTATAGATTAACATGGTGCACTTTATTGCCCTGTTTAACAATATTAAAATGGTGTTTTAGTCAGAACAGTACCAAATCCAAAATATGCACATGGGGATTTTTCGGAATTGTCATTTGTTGTTCCAGGCTCATTTAAACTTGCCTAGATAGGTTACATTATTATGCTTCACCTCTTGCCATGTTTAACAACATTTAATATTGATGGGTACATAAATGACAGTGAACTACATAATTCGAATGTGGGGTTTACTTCAATATGCAACCCGTTGCATATTGAGCTCCACTAAATTTGTAGTATTGTTTGTTGCACTTTTCCATGCCATGCTTTATTAAAATGTACATGCATCATACTTGGTTGTGCATCCTGCCATGATTATGCTTGTTTGTTTACTATGTTGTTTGCCTCTTTCCGGTTGTGCTTCTTCTCGTTAGTTCCTGTTTCGTTGTGATCGTGAGGATTCGTTCAACTACGCTTGTTCGTCTATGCCCGTTTGTCTTCTTCATGGACTCGATCTTATTCCTAGCGTGATCTCAGGCAAGACGACCATCACCTTGGATCTCACTACTATCTTTGCTATACTAGTTGTCTCGATGCTATCGCTATGTCGCGCTACCTACCACTTGTTTATCAAGCCTCCCAAATTTCCATGATAGCCTGTAACCTTTTTTCCACCATCCCAGCAAACCGTTGTGTGGCTATGTTACCGCTTTGCTCGTCCATTCTTATAGAGTTGCTAGTTGCAGGTGCAGTTGCAGGTTGTTCCATGTTGGGACATGGATACCATGGCTATCATGGGATATCACAATATCTCTTATTTAATTAATGCATCTATATACTTGGTAAAGGGTGGAAGGCTCGGCCTTTTGCCTCTTGTTTTGTTCCACTCTTGCCGCCCTAGTTTCCGTCATACCGGTGTTATGTTCCTTGATTTTGGATTCCTAACACGGTTGGGGTTTATGGGCCCCCTTGACAGTTCGCTTTGAATAAAACTTGTCCAGCTACCCCAAAATTGGTTTTACCATTTGCCTAATAAAAACTAAAAACTTGCATAGGGACCTGCCGGCCCCCGAGGTCTCTTAATCATCCCCCCGGCCCAGTGCTCCTCATGAGTGTGGGTCCACCTACCTAGCAGTCGGCGGTGCCACCTCGGGGCAACTCGATGGTATTTTGGTTACCGTCCACTTAGCATAGACAATGTTTTCCTAAGAACGAGATACGCGCGTCTCCAATCGGGGTATCGATGCACCGAGTGGTCTTGCTTGAGTTGTTTTACCATTGTCGAAATGTCTTGTGAACTGGGATTCCGAGCTTGATCGGGTTGTTCTGGGAGGAGGATTTTCCTCCGTTGATTGTGAGAGCTTGTCGTGGGCTAAGTTGGGACACCCTTACAGGGTTTAATCTTTCAAAAGTCATGCCCGCGGTTATGTGGCAGATGAGAGTTTTTAATATCCAGTTGTAGGGAACTTGACACTAGATCCGAAATAAAATACACCAACCGCGTGTGTAACCATGATTGTCTCTTTTTGACGAGGTTCTTGAAGAGAACACGGTTGGGTTATGCTTGAACATAAGTAGTTCAGGATCACTTCTTGATCATTACTAGTTTGCGACCGTTTGCGTAGTTTCTCATCTTATTCTTGTACTCGTAAGTTAGCCACCGTACAATGCTTAGTGCTGGTACAACCTCACCACTTAACCATTCCGTACGCAGTAAGCTTTGCTAGTCTTGATACCCATGGTAATGGGATTGCTGAGTCCTCGTGGCTCACAGATTACTACAACAACAGTTGCAGGTATAGGTAATGTGATGATCGAGATGTGATAGCGATGTTTACTTGTTTTGGAGTTCTTCTTCTGCTTCTTCTTCGATTGAGGGATAGGTTCCGGGTCGATAGCCTGGTCTAGCAGGGTGGATGTCGTTCTTGTTTCTCGTTTGTCTTCATCCATTGTCGGATGCTGATCTTCTGTATGATGTTTGCTATGTATTGATGTACTCTTGTGGCATTGGTATGCCCCTTGTATGTATCCCCAGCTATTATGTAATGGTACGATGTAATGATATCCACGTTGCAAAAGCGTCTTCAATATGCGGCTCTATCCTTGCTGGGTCCCTTGAGTTCCTCTCGGATAGGATCGCATATTGGGCATGACAAGTTGGTATCCGAGCCTCGACCGACCATAGGAGCCCTCTTGATTGATTGTAGTTTGGCCATTGTCGAGTCTATAAGAAAACCTTTTTCGGAGTCAAGTTATATCGGAGAGTAGGAATACTTTTTACTCTGCAGCCCCTTCGTCGCTCTAGCAAGGAATCTTGACGTAGGTGTTTTGATTCTTATACTCTTCCCATTCAAATTTTCTTTAGGATCACACAGGTGTTTTCGTTCATTGTCTATCCTTTGTCAACGGGTGCACTACTCTGCAAGTTGATTCAATCCTCGTCAAGATCAACCCTCAGTTCTTTCTCCACGACATTGTTTCCCCGTCCGAAGTTGTTTTTCCTTTTCCCACCCATGCACCCTTTTTCTTCTCGGAGCCGGAGTCATAATCGAGTATCCATCCTACTCGTGCGAAGCCTGAACATACTTTCCTCAATTGTTCCAACTGGTGAATTATCGTCAAGTTCGACATTCTTCATCTGTTTTCTTCTCTGGCGAATCCAATTCAAGTTTTCGGTGTTGATTATATTCTTTTCCTTGGCTCAAATGCTTCCCCTTGCTCATTCGCCTCTCGCTATTCTATTATTCCAGAGTGACGAAGACATCTCAGGAGATTCGTCTGTGTTCCAATTAATTTGAGTTTGTCGCCTCATTCTACTCTTCCAATCATTCCGGTGCATCATTTCTCATTCAAAAATCCTTTTTCAACGGTGTTTTCTTTTTAGTGGTCCCTCGCCCACTTCTCTTTTCCCAGGATCTTACCTGACTCTTCTAATTTTCCAGAGTTAATATCAAAATCTTTTCGAAGTTTGACATAAGAATGAATTTCATGAGTCAGATGCCTTTCCAAGATCGATTTCAAATTATTTTCATTGTTGGCTCAACCTCTTCGCTTTTCATTCTCCCGGAGTATGTCAACAATCTTGGTGGTGTTCCTCGTCGTCGTTCTCAACCTCTGAAGACCGAAGAAGAGTTTTCCTCTAAATCTTGTCTGTTCTCTCGAAGATTCATGGTTCTAGCTTCATGTTATCCTCTTGAATTATTTCGTTTGTCAGAAATTCTTTTGTTACCCATCCGGAGTATGTCAGGAGTTGTTTTCCGTTTCGTTTCACTGGAGGCCATCATTCCAAAAGAATTCTTCGTCCTCACATTCCAGCTATCGTTATCGAATTATCCCGGTGTATCTGTCAAGTATTATTTAATCAGTTCACGATCTCTTCATTCTCTTGTCTCTAAATTCCCTCATGTATCTTCGTGCTTTTTCTAATTCTTCCCAGCGAGGAATTCTCTTTCTTCATTCATTTTCAAATTCTTATGGTGGTTCGTTCAAGATTCCTTTTCCTTTGTTATCATATCAATTCGTTCGTTCTTTCCAATCCTACCGGTGGTTCAGGAAGACCTTCCCAAGTCTTGCGCTATATCTCCCCTTAATCTTTCCAACGCGAATAATTAGTATGCAATACATTGCTTTTCACCAAGTTCATCTGGTGGAGGATAGACATGTCATAATTCTTATTCTTATTTAATGGAGGTGATTTAATTCCTTCTATCCAGAGCTTGTTCATCACATCAATCTCGGTTCCAAGTTGTTTATCTTTTCCTTTCCGGAGTTCCAAGTTTTCTCAGTTATCTCGTCGCCAAGCTCCATCTAAATCATTGCAAGGCTCCAATCTTATTCTTCAACCTTCTTTTCTATTACCCTTTTCTATCCGGAGTTCTTCATGGAGGCTCTACATGGTGGTTCCTCAAAGATTTCAATTCATTCTCGAAGTGTTCGTCAAGATTCTTGTTGGAGGAGCTCAAGCATTCTTCATCTTGCATTCCGAAGTGCAATTGTTCTCCCTTATATTTTGAGCTGGTAGTATATCATTCTTGATTCACAAGAATGGGATATTTAAACCACCATTTTCTCTTCGTTTATGAGTTGTTTCAACCCATAATAATTTCTTCGTTGGAGTATCTTGGTAAAGATTTCACCTAAAGCCTTCCCTATGGAATGTTGCTAATTGTGATGCCAATCGATAATCCATGTTTCCTCCTATTCTCTCGGTAAAAGGAGATTTCATATCCTTGTTGATCTAAATCCAATTAACTGTTTTCGTTAGTGGCCGGTTGTCACCTCATAATTTTAAGATGTTCTCCATAAGCCCGCAACAAGCTTGTGATTTTCGTTGTTGATTTCCCAACAACTCCGTTCAATCCTTCTTTTTAAGGAGGCTCTTTCAAATTCACTTTGTGGTAGATGTTGTTGTTCTCTTCTCTATTCTCTTAATTCCACTCTTTCATTTTTCCCGAAGGCATTGTGATGTTGCTCTCTCCATCCCGTCATCTCGTTTTGCCAAGATCATGCTCTTTTATTTTCCTTGCTTATCCATTTAACCGGGGTATTGTGTTCTCATTCAAGTTCCTTTCATCTTATCAAGTCTTGCCTCTCTTTTCAACCAGAGTGTTGCCCGGATTCTTCCTTTCTCATCTAGTTTTAACCGGAGTGGTTTCAAAGTCTATCTTGTCCCCTAAGCTATTGGTTCTCATCATATTCCATATTCCTCTTGTCCAATAGTTCCAATCTCATTCATGTCCATTGTATTCTTTTTTTCAATTTGTTCAACCTATCAAGGTTCATGGTTTCATTCGTTTTTCGAAGAAGCAACTTTATTTTATCTCCGACACTTCTGCTTCTCTCCGGTGCCATCCTTAGATCTCGGGACGAGATATCTTGTAAGTGGGGAAGTGTTGTGATGACCCGAGAACAACGCTCCAGATGCCACCCAGTTATTTTTGTTGTCGTCGTGTCTTTTATTTGTATGTTGCATTCATCATCGCATCATTTGCATTGCATCGGCACTCCGTTGTCATCATTTTTTTCAAAACTTGCATCCGTTCATAGTTGTCGCTTCTTCCTCGCCTCTGTTGACCTTTCTCAGACCAACCGTTCTTTTGTTGTCCGACCGTTTGACCCTCTCTGCAACACACACTCTTTCATTTCGGGCCATATCCATCATGGGCCTTGCACAGTGTGCTGCTTGTAGCCCGTGTGCGTTTTTTTCTGTTCTCTGCGATTTAACATTATTCCAGTGCATTGCATAATTACAAATTGTCATTATCTTGCATTGCTCATAGATAAATATCAATGCATCCAAATCAAACATGTCATATATGCATCTTGCTCAGATTTTCATGTACTTTCTCAATATGCAACTTTCATCCATGTTTAAATTTTTTAACTTGCTCTTTGCATTAATTGACATAAATGACATGTTCAAATATTTTATTTCATATCTCAATAACTGTAGCTCCGAATTAAATAAACTTTATATGTAAATGGGGTAGAAAATGTATAGATTAACATTGTGCACTATATTTCCCTGTTTAACAACATTAAAATGGTGGTTTAGTCAAAACAGTACCAAATCCAAAATATGCACATGGGGATTTTCCGGAATTGTCGTTTGTTGTTCCGGCCTCATTTAAACTTGCCTAGATAGGTTACATTATTATGATTCACCTATTTCCATGTTTAACAACATTTAATATTGGTGGATACATAAATGAGAGTGAACTAAATAATTCGAATGTGGCATTTCCTTCAATATGCAACCCGTTGCATATTGAGCTCCACTTAATTTGTAGTATTGCTTGTTCCACATTTCCATGCCATGCCTTATTAAAATGGACATCCATCATACTTTGTTGTTCATTTAAAATGGACATGCATCATACTTTGCTGTGCATCATGCCATGATTATGCTTGTTAGTTTACTATGTTGTTTGCCTGTTTCCAGTTGTGCTTCTTTTCGTTAGTTCCTGTTTCGTTGCGATCGTGAGGATTCGTTCGACTATGCTTGTTCGTCTACGCCCGTTCATATTCTTCATGGACTCGATCTTCTTCCTAGCGGGATCTCAGGCGAGATGACCGTCACCTTGGATCTCACTACTATCTTTTCTATGCTAGTTGTCTTGATGCTATCGCTATGCCGCGCTACCTACCAGTTGTTTATAAAGCCTCCCAAATTGCCATGACAGCCTCTAACCTTTTTCCACCATCCCAGCAAACCGTGTGTGGCTATGTTTTTTTGACTGGGAACTATAGGGAAACACCCCACACCCTTTGCAACTGTATTCCACAAATATACAGTATTTACAAGTGGTTACCAAGAGTAACCAACAAAAGAAAAAGAGGTGGAGGGGGAAGGACTACTCACCTAATTACAAAAGAAATAAGAAAATGTATACATCAAGGGGGCAGGTAAGTCACCTATATAACTAGATCATCCCTGAGCCTAGGCTTGATTCTATGGGCAAGCAGAGACATATCATGAATAAAAGCACCCCTCCAACGGTTGAAACTGGGCCTTTCCTTCCTGAACACATTTCCATTTCTGATCAACCATATATTCCAGCAAGCAGTAAAGACCACCTCAGGAAAGAAAGGCTTGGCAAATCCCTCCTAGCTTGCACAACAATTTCAGACATAGTAGAGCCCAGACACCAATCAATCTGCAAATAGTTCCATACACACTGACTGAAATTACATGTGAAGAAAAGATGATATGTATCCTCCCGAGCCTGAGTTGGACAGAGCACACGTTGAATTCCATCATCAATATGCCAGTGCCTTCTCTCCACCATATCCTTAGTGTTCAGTCTGTCCATAATAAGCATCCAAGCAAAAACTTTGATCTTCATCGTGAAGCAACTTTTCCACACCCATAAAAGTAATGGGTTAAAGGAGAGGTGAGAGTGCATGGAACTGTAAAAAAGCTTTGGATTATATGGCTTGATAGAACCATGCCAAAACCAGACATCCTTAGAGTTGGGATTCCTCTCATGGGAAACAATGAGGGACTGCAAAGAGTTGAATTCCTGAAAAGCTTGCTCAGACAGAGGGAGATTAAACCAGGCAATGAGATCAGAACAAAGAAGGCCATCTTTAATAGAAACCATGGGGTCCTTGACATAAGAAAAAGACTTGGGAATCTGTTCTGCAAAGGCAGCACTGAATCACCAATTTTCCATTTATCAAACCAGAACAAAGCAGTATCTCCTTGGTTAACCTGGACCCAGGAAAACTCTCTGAATTGATCAAGCAGCTTGAGTATGTCCTTCCACCAAAAGGAGCCACAAGGTGCATTTCCTTGGGGCACTAATTCATGGTAGTAGGAGTTCCAAATAAGATTAACCCAAGGAATATCAGCTCTATTGAGAAACTTGTGCAAGTGTTTCATCAGAAGGGCATCATTTTGTATACCCAGGTTTAAGATGCGCAACCCTCCTTTGTTCTTTGGCCTACAAATAAGCTCCCAAGCAGCAAGGGAGGGAGCAGGTTCTTGCATGTTTTTCCTCCAAAGACATTGCCTCTGAATTCTTTGTAATTGCTTCAGAATGCCTGGGTTGATTAGCAAACTATAGAAGAAGAACATAGGCAATGAGGATAGAGCAGATTTCAAATATTGCAATCTCCCACCTTGAGCAAGAAAGGATGAGCTGGCAGACATTCTTCTTTCCATACAATCAACCAGGGGCATAAGATCAGACATCTTGGGTTTGGTTGTTCCAACAGGGAGGCCCAAATAGGTGAAGGGCAGGGTGCCCAACTGATAGACAAACACGGCAGCCAGCCCAGCAGTTTCCTCCTGGCTAACATTAATGGGGATCATACAGGATTTGTGATAATTCACATCCAACCCAGTGGATTGGGAAAAGACCAGGAGCATTTTCTTTAAAGCCAACAACTGAGCCTCATCAGGAGGAACAATGAGCAGTGTATCATCTGGAATAGGCAACTGAATCTCACCCCTATGCAGCATGGCATTTACCACAGACTGAAGAAGATATTCAGCAAGGACAAAAAGAAGGGGGGACACATGATCCCCTTGCCTGACTCCTTTTTTGCACTTAAACTGCTTGCCAAGCACCCCATTTAAGACGACAAAAGAAGTACCAGTTAATAGTAGCTGCATTACCCAGTCAATCCATTTGACATTAAAACCATTGTGCTTCATAATCTCAACAATGGTCTCATGCTCAATTGAGTCAAAAGCTTTTTGGAAATCATGCTTCAAAATTCAGATTGGCCTCTTGGACTGGTGACACTGATGAAGATATTCCAGAGTCCAACCTATGCAGTCCTGAAGTGTCCTGGTTTTGATGAAGCCATACTGATTCTTGTGTATGCAGAGCATGATTAAGTCCTGAAATCTGTTAGCAGCCATTTGGTCAAGAACTTAACACCCATACCTGTGAGGGAGATAGGCCTAAAATCCCCAATAGACTCAGGAGATAATTTTTTAGGGACCAAAGTGGTGTAGGATCCATTGATGTTTTCAAGCTGGGCCCTACCATCATAAAAATCCTTAGCCAGAGCATTGAACTCCTTACAGATAATGTGCCAACACTTCTTGAAAAACAGACCAGTGAAGCCATCTGGTCCAGGAGCTTTATCCACTGGCATATGCTTAACCACATTATCCATCTCCTCAACAATGAAAGGTTTTGTTAGGGCATCCAGAGCTGGCATAGGCTGCAGCAAAGATTTCAGATCAAAACCCATATTTATACCCCTAGAGGTGCCCATTCTTCCTTTAAAAGCAGCTAAAATAACACCCTCCATTTGAGAATGATCAGAAGTGACAGTGCCATCAGGTAACTTCAGGCTGGCAATAGAATTTCTTCTGAATCTTTGAGTTGCCATTGCATGAAAGAACGTAGTGTTCTCCCCGCCAACTTTAATGTGCCTTATGGTGCATCGCTTCTTCCAATATAAGAACTGCAGATGTAACAGATGTTCCACATGCACCTTAACAATCTTCCCGAAGTTAAACTCCTACCTGAACAAGGGCCTTAATTCCTCCAGTTTGTCAAGGAAGATAATTATGTTGTTACATTTTGCAACAAGCAGCTTCAACTTAGAAATACCCAGCTTCCACTTACTCAAGTCCTGCCTTAGAGTTTTTAACTTGTCAGCAATGACAGCAGTGCTGTGATATTTTTTGGAGGGTTTAGCCCAGGATTTTTCCGCACATTCAATAAACCCATCCATCTTCACCCAAAAGTTTTCAAACCTGAAGATTTTACACTTTGGCATATTGGTCTTAATAACAACCATACATGGGACATGATCTGAAGCTATCCTAGCTAAAGGCAAAACTTCAGTCATAGGGTAGCTAGAAATCCAATTTGAAGAAGTTAAGAACCAGTCCAATTGCTCTAACAGAGGGGAATCTTGCATATTAGACCAAGTGAAAGATCTCCCTTTGAGGGGAAGCTCCAAAAAGACCCAAATGCCCAATTATTTCGTTAAAAATTAAAATGTCATTAATGTCTCCCCCAGGCAGGTTTCTATTATCCAAAGATCTTATAAAATTGAAGTCACCAATGCTCATCCAGTTCTCATCCACAGGAATATCAATGTTGTAAAGCCAGTTCACAAAATTGTCTCTAGCTTCACCTTGGCAAGGGCCATAAACAGACACAAGGTTCCATTGCTCATTATTCTGCCTAGAAGTAAAATTAATGGTGGCTGCAAAAGTTTGGATATCCACCAGCAGACCATAGAGAACTGCTGAATTCCAAACAACTAAAATCCCACCAGATGCACCCATGGAAGGAGCAACAGCAAAAGTGTCCAACTGCTTGGGGCAAAAAGATTTAATCTCTCTAACATCAAAGCTCATGCACTTGGTCTCCTGAAAACAAGCCACCACACATTGGCTTTCAATAATTTTGTGCCTAACAGCACGTTTTCTATCAGGAGAATTCAGCCCCCTAATATTCCAATATAAAATAGACCAGTTCTTAAAGTTTTTGCTACTCATTGATAAACTAAGATAATAAAGAGTAGAAGCACACTACATAATAGTGTCTTAATAAGCCCACACATAACAGGCAGTCGAGCATGGTCACAAAATGTAGCGACCAGACCTCAAACAGTCTGATCTCTGTGCTTCAGTGTCATCCCTGGATCGGTAATGCTGACACGCACAGTACTTGAGGGTTTATAACAAAGTGGCAATCACACACTTATTACATCGATTGTCTCAAAAGAGAACTTATTACAATAAATATGGCTTAAGGCCATCTAATACGATAACAGCGGAAGGCTTGGAAGATAAAGTGAGTCCATCAACTCCAACGGCATCACCAAGTGAAAGGCCACGACCTAAGGCTCCTTACTCGTCGTCTGAAAAGTCTGCAACATGGTACGTTGCAGCCCGAAAATGGGCCAGCACATGGAATATGCTGGCAATGTAACACAGGAGAGTAATGAATAGAATAAAGCTATCACTATATGCATATATGGATGGTGGAGGCTGTATGGTTATTATGTTTTGCAGAAAGCCAACTTTTTCCCTACAACAAAGGAACAAATTTTATTTAACTATCATGGTAGTTGTTAAACATTGAGAAGGTTCACCCAACTCAATCCCAATTAAGTATCATCATTAAACCCAATCAAATTATATTAAGAGTGATGAGATCCACATGATAATCCAAGAACCAGATACTCAAGATGTCCATAACCGGGGACACGGCTAACCATGATTAGTTTATACACTCTGCAGAGGTTTGTGCACTTTTACCCACAAGATTCGATCTCCTCCGTTCGATTTCTCGCACTACATGATGTTTGAGAAACGGATGACCGAGACACAGTCTTTCCGAAGAGGTCCCCTTAACCGATAGATAGGCCTGTACACCTACAATCCCCTACATCTCCTAGCCCACCATGGAAAGGTTTCCCACAACTTACTCAACTATGCCAGAGCCCATAATGGCATGTGGCTGCACACAGAAGTTTCTAGCATGAATAATCTTATGATCCCTTTGAGCGTGGGTGGCAGTCCATAGGAGAATCACACGGTACCACGGGATTTCCAAATAAAAATAGACAACACTGGGTTCCCCAGGTGCCTCAATCCACCCAGATGTGTATTAAAGTTGCCACCTTAAGTTAACCATTAATTAACAATACTCACATATGTCATGAATACACTCAAACCCAAACCACGTCTACAAGCATAGCATAGTAGCATAACATAGAAGTAACTCCCAAGGTTTGAATGCAGGACAAGAGGTTCCTACCTCATCAACTACTTCCCAATACCCACATGTTATACAATCCTAACCATGCAATGTTTGAGGATTGAAACTAATGCATAAAAACTGGGTAATGAAGAGTATGATCAAAGTGTTACTTGCCTTGCTGATGATCCGTGAAACCTAGAGACTCATAGTAGCACGCTTCGCACTGCGGGTACCCTATCGCAAACAAACAAGCATACAATAAGCAATCAAGCAAGATGCACGGGTAGAACTCAAATAAGAAGATCTAACCAGAAAGTTCAACTTAAGAACTCCGGTGTGCAAAAAGAATCAAATCAAACGAAGTGTAACATCCCAAAATTCTAAATTTTGGAATGTTATAATAAATAGATAGATTTGATTGTTTGTTGGATTGTTGTGTGATTGATTGACTGAAAGTGAGTGAAATTCGAAATCTTTTGAAAGTTAAATGAGAGGGAATAAAAGGACTTTCCCAAACTTTCATTTTGCATTCGTGATCTCCGTGAATTCAAATTCTTTTCACCACAAAACCCTGGAGAGAAGATGACATGACTTCTTCCATTTATTTAAATGACAAGGGGTGTTGAAAATAATTGAATTTCATCTGAGAATATTTCCAATTCTGAAACTTTATGCAACTCAATGATTTTCACGAGCGAAGATAAAATGACTTCTTCAAAACATATGAAATAGGAGTTGGGAGTTTCAAAGGATCAAATTCAAGTCCTTTTGGAAATTATTTTCATTTGGAGTTATTTGGGTTTTATTCAAATTATTTTTCTCCAAAAATAAAATATAAAGAAATTAGGGTAACATGATTCCCTACAACAGAAAATTGGAGAGAAATAAATTTGAAATCATTTTGGTATTTTTAAAATGATTTTTATTGGATTTTATTAAGGCAGTAGCACTGTTTGATTTATTTAAATTTTTGTGCTCTTTATTTGACTTTACAAAAAATTTCATGCTGTAGAAAATCTTTTTCTGAAAATTTTGATATATAATATGCCTATATAAAATTTTAATTTATTTTCTTTATCCTATTTTCCTTCTGTTTCAATTTAAAAAAAAACTGTACATGCGGCCCATAGTTATTTACCGCCCACACGCGTAGCATAGTGGCAGTGGGCGCCTCATTTGTTTTTCCCTCTCCTAAATGGGCCAGGCCCAGCCATCCTTTTTATTTTTTTTACTTAGGCCGATTTTTGTTAAAAAAAAACTGCAGTGTACGCGTGCGCGCGCAGCCGGCCCTTCGTCTACGTTTAGTCCCACATTGCCTAGGCTTTAACCCCTAAACCTCTTTTCCACCTATAAATATAGACCCATAGAGCCTTCAAAATTATCTATTGCGGGTTAAATCAATATTTTGGTTTGACTAGCTAAAAATATATTTCTCCTCTCCGGCGGGACTCTTGGAAGTTGTCTTCACACTCCGAAGTCATCTTTTCTATACCTTATAAAGGTATATATTTATTCGTTCTCTGTATTTATACGTTAGATCTAGAATTCTTTTATCCGTAGCTATTTTTTTTCTTCTGCAAAACAGTTTGGCCCTGATTTTTCAAATAGCCATACCTTTTTACTCGTTCATCCAAATTAGATGAAACCAGCGTCTATAGTTTCGTCTTGTTTTCACCTATCCAGTGAACCTGTCACATCAATTTTTTTTTAATTTTCAAATTTCGAAATTTGTTTCATAGTCAAATTTTTTTGATCATATCTTTTTATCCGTACCTCCGTTTTCGATGAAACCAACACCCACTTCTTCGTTATGATCTCCTCTAACCAGTAAAACAACTTAAACATGTTTTCGAAAGTTTTAAAATTTGAATTCAAACAGATTTGTGTTCAAACTTCTTTTGTTCATAACTTAAGTTCCGTAACTCCGTTTGAGTTGATTCTTTTTGCAAATCGAAGCTCTTGACCTAAACTTTCTGATAAGGCCAAATTCATATAATTTTGGTACTGTTAGAAATTGTTTTATGTTGCAAGAGTTAATTGCTTGGTTTTGATGTTTCCCGAATCGTCTTCTTCGTTCTTTCTGATCTTTTGAGTGATTGCTTATGTGTGGTTACTATTGCTTGCTTACGATAGATTGACCGAAGTGTGACGAGTAGAACTATCAAGAGTTTTGAGTGCGAATCATCTTCATCAACATTGCAGGCAAGTTCACACTTTGATCATATCCCTTTCATACCCAGTTTTTATGCATTAGATTCAACCCTCAAACATTGCATGGTTAGGACCTAATTAAATTGTGGGTATTGGGAAGTAGTTGAGGTAGTACCTATTACCTGTATTATTATCAAACCCTTGGGAGTTACTTCTATGTTTGCTTATATTGCTATGCTATGCTCGTAGACGTGGATTGGGTTTGAGTAAATTTTCCATGACAGATGTGAGATTGTTAATTTAATGGTTTACTTAAGGTGGCAACTTAAACACACATCTGGGTGGATTGAGGTACCTGGGTATTACAGGATTGCCTGTTTTTCTTTTGGACCGCCACCCATGTTCAAAGGGATCATGAGATTATTCATGCTAGAAACTTCCGTGTGCAGCCACAAGCTATTATGGGCTCTAGCATAGTTGATTAAGTCGTGTGAACTCTTACAGTGGTAGACTAGCAGATGTAGGGGATGTAGGTGTACCGGTCTACCCATCGTAAGGTGCTAACGCTTCTGAAAGACTGTGTCTCGGTCATCCGTTTCTCAAACACCTTGTAGTGCGAGAAATCCAACGGAGGAGATCGAGTCTTGTGGGGAAAAGTGCACAAACCTCTGCAGAGTGTATAAACTAATCATGATTAGCCGTGTCCCCGGTTATGGACATCTTGAGTATCTAGTTCTTGGATTATCCCGTTGATCTCATCATGTTACTTAATTAATATTGTTGGGTTAATCACGTTCTTAATTGGGATTGAGATGCTGTCAACCATCTCAATGTTTCACAACCACCTTGATAGTTAAATAAAATTTATTCCTTTGCAGTAGGGAAAAATTGGCTTTTCGCAAAAAAACATTATAACCATAGAGCTTTTCCACCAGCCATATATGCATGTAGTGATAGCCTTTGTTCATCATTTCTCTATGGTGTGAATTTGCCAGCATATTCCATGTGCTGACCCGTTTTCGGGCTGCAACGTTTCATGTTGTAGGATTCTTACGACGAGTAAGTGATATGTTAGGGTTACGATTTCTACACTCAACTTTGCCGTTGGTGTTGATGGGAATCCACAACCTTGTTACTTCCGCTATTTGGATTGAGGTAATAGTATTTACGTTATTTTATACATGTGATTTACCTCTGTTATAAATCCTCGAGTACTGTGTGTGTCAGCATACCGATCCAGGGATGACACTTAAGCACAGAGACTTGATCCATTTGGGTCGGCTCACTACAAGATGGTATCAGAGCACATGTTGACTATAGGACGTGACCCTAGAAACTGGCAAGCCCATAGGAAGAATTTTCTCTAAAACTTTCTTTTTCAAAAGGATCTTTTACCTCTCTTCTTTTCTGAGCTTATTCAAATATTCTCTTTTAGTGAGACCATACCCCTTTCCCCTTTTGACCACACGAAGATTCGACTGATGAGACCACTTCAAGAAGTACAAGATATCGGACAACCAAGACCATTTGGAATAAAAAGAGGATTTTACCGTGCATTATGATAATGGAAACTACAACGGTTGAAGATTCCGAAGACTGGGAGAATTTGAAGGCTCTGAAGAATTGCCAGATATGTATGACCTAGGAAGGTTACCCTTATGGAGCTTGGCAGACTATGGAAGCTGTCAATACTCGAGAGCAAGGTGTATCGGAGAAAGACCAGAACATGGAGCATTAGAACTCAAAGTTTTTGTTAAGAAAACCCAAAGCCAGGAGATATCAGTTATGGAATGAAAGCTCATGGCAGTAACATGGGCATAAAAACGGCTATCCATGACGTTATCGTCCGCATATGCTATTGTCACCGTGCCGAGTTAAGCATGCATATGCATGGAAGGATTGGATGGTAGAAGGATGATGGAGCGCCTATCAGCAAGATGAAGTTTTAACTTTAGACCGGTGTATCACCAGGATCTGGAGTATTACATCAAGAAGTTAAAGATGGACCTGTAGGAAATAGTATTTGATAAGGAAGTGTTTCGTGAAGAAGTCAGGACGCAGAAACTGAAAGTAGCCAAGCTAGAGGAGCAAAACCTTGAGACATCAAAGATTCGTCAGGAACGGAAGGACAGTAGGACCATGGTTCATGTCAAGGATGTTGAGACCCAGAAGTTGGAGCGCAACTCCAGAAATATTAAAGGATGTCATGAGAGACTTCGCGTCAACCGAGATGATCTGGCAAAAGAACTTGAGAAGGACAAGCATGATTGGAAGAAGCCATCGGAGACATTAACAAGACTTGAAGAGTTTGGCGACATTGAAGACTTATTGACCTTTAGAAGACCAAACCCCTGTTATACCTATGTTAGATGCGACGTTTGTGAGCTGTCATTTGTTTGTTGTTTTTCCGACAGCCACAATAAAAATCTGTCTTTTCAAAACTATTGTTTGTATTGTGTGCATCCCCCTCTATCTCTCTTATCTCACCCCAAACCCATGGACCCAATAGAGGATGAAGGGAGATGAGCTTGTATTTTCTGGACCAATGAGTCAATTGGAGACGGACCGATGGATTCAGAACATGGAGGATCACATGAAGAATAACCCTATAGTCGGAAAGGATATGACCCGGCATGCTCTTCAGTGTTTTGAAAGAGGTGTTGCTACTTGGTGGAGGATGTACCAAACCATCAATGGATGGCAAGGAGTAACCACTTGGAAATAATTTAAGTGGACTCTACAAAGATCTCGTCTTGTGTCCCAGAAAACTAAGCCTTATGGAAAGGATATGAAGAAACCTTGTGCATACAAGCCTTGTGGAGGAATAGGACACAACCATAAGGAACACAAGGATGAATGCCCAAATTGTGAAGGAAGTCACCCAGTTGAAGAATGCCCAACTAGGCAGATCACTTGTTTCTTGTGTGAAGGGACTACCCACTACCCTGCTCAGTGTCACATCTACCCCATGGTACAAAGGACCATCCAGCAGAAGAAAGAAGCAATGAAAAGAGCCCTCATGGGAATTTTAGAGGAATCTGTGATGAAGGAAGAGGTGGAGGACACACCCAAAGAAGAACCAATTAAACCCTGCACCAAGTCATGCTATTCATGTGGAGAAGAAGGACACATCTCCCAAAATTGTCTGAATGGGGATTTAGTAGAATTCCCGACAGAGGAAGTAGAGTATGACCCACAGGAAATAGAAGCCCTGATTGGAACGGAAAAGTCCAGGAAGAGAAGTAGATTGGATCCCAGGAACAACCCAATTTCTACAAAGAGAGACCTGAGTCATATCACATGTTTCAGGTGCAAAAATTCAGGACACTACCAAAATGATTGCCCAAAAGGGAAGATGAGGACCCCAGGAGGCTATATAATCACAAGGAAACCCCGAGATATGTTAGAAGTAATATGTTTCCGTTGTGATGAAGCAGGGCACTTTGCCAGAGAATGCCCCAAGGAGACGGAGACTTGTGACAAATAGTTGATTGCAACGAGAAATATAGTAGTAGTAGTGTGGACATTTCTTTTATTAGTGAGGTGTCGGATTGAGGCATGTAATGGAATGCAGGAGATTGTAATAATTTGAGAATCAATAAAGTTAGCATCATTTGGAATTGATTTGGATTTTACGAGTTGTTACTCTATGAAGAAAGATTTTGACCATTTTCGAGGATATGAGAAATATGGTCTATGGAAGATTGTGCATTTTAAGGGTGGTAGTACCCTGTGAGGAAACTTGACCCTTGGAAAAAGGTAATGATATTCCACGAAGTGGATTTCGAACAAAATAAGTATGAGTTTTATCTCGATATGTTGGATACCCCAAGAATATGAGGGTATGGAGTATTATTGGATGTAAAGGAGGTAGTCTATGAAATTGGAGACGGAGCATGTCTTCGTGTGTCCCTCTGCGAGGAGTTAAACTATTTGGAGTTAAGGGAAAGTTAGCCCCGAGATTTGTAGGACCATACCGAGTTTTGGAGCGTATGGGAGAAGTGGCCAACAAGTTGGAGTCACCTGAAGGACTGTCAGGAGTTCATGATGTGTTTCATGTTTCCCAGTTGAAGAAGTGCCATGCAGAGATGGCCAATATTCCCCTGTAAGGACGCTTGACCCTGGAAAGGATAATGATGTTCCACGAAGTGGAGTATGGACTTCATAGTATAAGTTTTTTATCTCGGTATGTGGGATATCCCCGAGGATGAAGAGATGAATTACTATTGGATATAAAGGAGGTATGATGTTGGAAATATGGATCAATGGAAATTCCATGATGAGTCTGAGTAATCATGTCCTAGTTTGGTGCCAATAGAAGGAAGGAAGACAGTACAATTGGATGGATTTAAGAATACTAGGAAGTTGGATGTTGGATTAAGGATCAGTTTCCCCGATGATGAGTTCAAGGTTTACCAGTGATGAGATGGGCCATAACCCACAGGCCCCAGGACCTGCCAAGAAGCAAGCACATCTTGCTGAAGGAAAGACCCTGGAAGAAGTTACGATTTTATCGACAGACGATCTTATAGGAGTTACGCAAAACCTGAGAGTTGTGAAGGAACGATAGATGTTTGTTTGGCTTGCAGAATCCATGGATTTATCCGAACTTGGTTCGTCGACAAGAGAAATTCTGCAATGCTTGCGAGGATGACCGAGTGTTAGAATGTGAGATTCGCTAAACCATATACAAGGTAATGATTTGGGTGCGGGATGGATTGATCACCATACCGACTTACTCTTATTGTTCACTTTGCTATATGGTATGGTAAATCTGAGTGACCTACCTATAGTAGAGAGACGACGGTATTAAACCTTGCTTGAACCTTAGAATGGTATAAGAATGTTTCCCTTGTACACGGCAGTTGATGCCAATCGTAGGTTATACGGTGAGGATCAACCCAGACCCATTTTCTGCAGGAAACCGTAAATTGTTGACCACCATGAGATGTCGATAGTTGTTTAGTATTGGCGCCTGACCCGTCAGCTAAGAAGACCCAGTCATGGAATAACCTTACCAAGATGGAATGGACACAGGAATTGAGGAAAAGGTTAAGCCACCACCGGAAGAGCCCAGAGAAGGAATTATACTGAAGATCTGAGAAGACCGACACTGTCAAGAATAATGGATGGAGTATATGAGTTTTGATGGAACCGTAACCATGCTTCTAAGGGTGGTAGCACCCCAGACCCCGGTGATGATCGATGGATTTTGAGAAGACCCCAAATCCTAACCTATTTCTTTCTAGCCTCTCTGAATCTCGAGGACGAGATTCATTTTAAGGGTGGTAGGTTTGTAGCATCCCAAAATTCTAAATTTTGGAATGTTATAATAAATAGATAGATTTGATTGTTGTTGATTGTTGTGTGATTGATTGACATAAAGTGAGTGAAATTCGAAATCTTTTGAAAGTTAAATGAGAGGGAATAAAAGGACTTTCCCAAACTTTCATTTTGCTTTATGATCTCCATGAATTCAAATTCTTTTCACCACAAAACCCTGGAGAGAAGATGACATGACTTCTTCCATTTATTTAAATGACAAGGGGTGTTGAAAATAATTGAATTTCATCTGAGAATATTTCCAATTGTGAAACTTTATGCAACTCAATGATTTTCACGAGCGAAGATAAAATGACTTCTTCAAAACATATGAAATATGAGTTGGGAGTTTCAAAGGATCAAATTCAAGTCCTTTTGGAAATTATTTTAATTTGGAGTTATTTGGGTTTTATTCAAATTATTTTTCTCCAAAAATAAAATATAAAGAAATTAGGGTAACATGATTCCCTACAACAGAAAATTGGAGAGAAATAAATTTGAAATCATTTTGGTATTTTTAAAATGATTTTTATTGGATTTTATTAAGGCAGTAGCACTGTTTGATTTATTTGAATTTTTGTGGTCTTTATTTGACTTTACAAAAATGTTCATGTTTTAGAAAATCTTTTTCTGAAAATTTTGATATATAATATGCCTATATAAAATTTTAATTTCTTTTCTTTATCCTGTTTTCCTTCTGTTTCAATTTTTAAAAAAACTGTACATGCGGCCCATAGTGATTTACCGCCCACACGCGTAGCATAGTGGCAGCGGGCGCCTCATTTGTTTTTCCCTCTCCTAAATGGGCCAGGCCCAGCCATCCTTTTTATTTTTTTTACTTAGGCCGATTTTTGTTAAAAAAAAACTGCAGTGTACGCGTGCGCGCGCAGCCGGCCCGTGGTGCTTTTAGCCCATGCGTTCCCCGTTTATTTTAATTGTTTGTCTACGTTTAGTCCCACATTGCCTAGGCTTTAACCCCTAAACCTCTTTTCCACCTATAAATATAGACCCATAGAGCCTCCAAAAATTATCCATTGCGGGTTAAATCAATATTTTGGTTTGACTAGCTAAAAATATATTTCTCCTCTCCGGCGGGGCTCTTGGAAGTTGTCTTCACACTGCGAAGTCGTCTTTTCTATACCATATAAAGGTATATATTTATTCGTTCTCTGTATTTATACGTTAAATCTAGAATTCTTTTATCCGTAACTATTTTTTTTCTTCTGCAAAACAGTTTGGCCCTGATTTTTCAAATAGCCATACCTTTTTACTCGTTCATCCAAATTAGATGAAACCAGCGTCTATAGTTTCGTCTTGTTTTCACCTATCCAGTGAACCTGTCACATCAATTTTTTTTTAATTTTCAAATTTCGAAATTTGTTTCATAGTCAAATTTTTTTTGATCATATCTTTTTATCCGTACCTCCGTTTTCGATGAAACCAACGCCCACTTCTTCGTTATGATCTCCTCTAACCAGTAAAACAACTTAAACATGTTTTCAAAAGTTTTAAAATTTGAATTCAAACAGATTTGTGTTCAAACTTCTTTTGTTCATAACTTAAGTTCCGTAACTCCGTTTGAGTTGATTCTTTTTGCAAATCGAAGCTCTTGACCTAAACTTTCTGATAAGGCCAAATTCATATAATTTTGGTACTGTTAGAAATTGTTTTATGTTGCAAGAGTTATTTGCTTGGTTTTGATGTTTCCCGAATCGTCTTCTTCGTTCTTTCTGATCTTTTGAGTGATTGCTTATGTGTGGTTACTATTGCTTGCTTACGATAGATTGACCGGAGTGTGACGAGTAGAACTATCAAGAGTTTTGAGTGCGAATCATCTTCATCAACATTGCAGGCAAGTTCACACTTTGATCATATCCCTTTCATACCCAGTTTTTATGCATTAGATTCAACCCTCAAACATTGCATGGTTAGGACCTAATTAAATTGTGGGTATTGGGAAGTAGTTGAGGTAGTACCTATTACCTGTTTATTATCAAACCCTTGGGAGTTACTTCTACGTTTGCTTATATTGCTATGCTATGCTCGTAGACGTGGATTGGGTTTGAGTGAATTTTCCATGACAGATGTGAGATTGTTAATTTAATGGTTTACTTAAGGTGGCAACTTAAACACACATCTGGGTGGATTGAGGTACCTGGGTATTCCAGGATTGCCTGTTTTTCTTTTGGACCGCCACCCAGGTTCAAAGGGATCATGAGATTATTCATGCTAGAAACTTCCGTGTGCAGCCACAAGCTATTATGGGCTCTAGCATAGTTGATTAAGTCGTGTGAACTCTTACAGTGGTAGACTAGCAGATGTAGGGGATGTAGGTGTACCGGTCTACCCATCGTAAGGTGCTAACGCTTCTGAAAGACTGTGTCTCGGTCATCCGTTTCTCAAACACCTTGTAGTGCGAGAAATCCAACGGAGGAGATCGAGTCTTGTGGGGAAAAGTGCACAAACCTCTGCAGAGTGTATAAACTAATCATGATTAGCCGTGTCCCCGGTTATGGACATCTTGAGTATCTAGTTCTTGGATTATCCCGTTGATCTCATCATGTTACTTTAATTAATATTGTTGGGTTAATGATGATACTTAATTGGGATTGAGATGCTGTCAACCATCTCAATGTTTCACAACCACCATGATAGTTAAATAAAATTTATTCCTTTGCAGTAGGGAAAAATTGGCTTTTCGCAAAAAACATTATAACCATAGAGCTTTTCCACCAGCCATATATGCATGTAGTGATAGCCTTTGTTCATCATTTCTCTATGGTGTGAATTTGCCAGCATATTCCATGTGCTGACCCGTTTTCGGGCTGCAACGTTTCATGTTGCAGGATTCTTACGACGAGTAAGTGATACGTTAGGGTTACGATTTCTACACTCAACTTTGCCGTTGGTGTTGATGGGAATCCACAACCTTGTTATTTCCGCTATTTGGATTGAGGTAATAGTATTTATGTTATTTTATACATGTGATTTACCTCTGTTATAAATCCGCGAGTACTGTGTGTGTCAGCATACCGATCCAGGGATGACACTTAAGCACAGAGACTTGATCCATTCGGGTCGGGTCGCTACACGAAGCAACAAAACTCAAACTGCGAAAGAAACAAGCCTCATTTACTAATCTGGACTAAAGTCAAATTTTACAGTAGCAAAAACTTGTTTAAGTTGATTAAATAGAAATAGGGCCTCGAGGCGAAACTCTAGGCACTTGAATCGCCTGATTCCGATAAACGAGCGAAAAGATAAACTAAAACAAAAATCGGATAAGAAATCACGATCGAAAATAATCGCGGAAAATCCGATAAAAAGAAAAACTGACGAACAGGCTAACGAACAAACGTTCGCTGTCTGCGGCTAAACGGTGAAAACCGTTTGTTAAAACGAACAAACGAACGGGCGTTCGCTAAATAAATAAACAAAAAAAACGATCTAAAATAAAAAAACGGGATCTAGGGTTTCGAAAAAAAACCGATCGGTTTTCTCGCGAAAACCGAGGCGGCGGCGGCTACCTCCGGCGAGACGGCGGAGGCAGCGGGCGGCTCCTCCGGCGGGGCTGCGGGGCGGCGGGGGCGATCCGGCGGCGGCGTCGGGCGGCGGCGCGGCCGGCGAGGCTCCGGCGGCGGCGGCGGGACTCGGGCGACGGCTAGGGTTTCGGCGGGGGCTGGCGGCTCGGGCCTCCGCGGCTTTAAAGGGCCGGCCGGGCTAGTGTCCAAGTCGGACACGGCCCGGTTAGGTCTGTTTGTTTTTTTTAAATAATATTCTGCACAGAAAAACAAAGAAAAGAAATACTAAATGACTCCAAAAATCCTGAAATAAATTTTCCCCGTCCTCTAAAAATCTACCGGACAAGGTGAACATTTATTTGGGACTCTAATGCAATTTTGAAAAATGCATATTTTTCCTAATTCAAATAAAATAGCGATAAAACTCCAAATAAAATTCTTATTTGATTTTAATATTAAATCTCTCATATTTCTTTATTTTGAGGAAGTCATTTTATCCTCTCTTTTTTATTTTCATAAAAGAAATATTCGAAGAGAAAATAATTAAAATCAAACGATCCTCTTTTGAAAATTCGAGAGAACTCAACTATGAAAATAACGAAATCCCCAACTCTCTCCGTGGGTCCTTGAGTTGCTAGAATTTCTAGGATCAAACCAAAATGCAATAAAATATAATATGCAATGATGATCTAATGCATAACATTTCAAATTGAAAATTTGGGATGTTACAAACCTGCCCCCCTTAAGATGAATCTCGCCCTCGAGATTCGGGTTGGCTAGAAAATAGGTGAGGGTGATCCTTCTGTAGGTCTTCCTCTCGTTCCCAGGTGGCTTCATCCTCGGTACGGTGGCTCCACTGAACCTTGCAAAACTTCATAACTTTGCTGCGTGTGACTCGGCTGGCAAACTCGAGAATCTTGACTGGCTTCTCCTCGTAGGTCAAATCGCTATCCAACTGTATCACTTCCAGCGGCACTGTATCTCTCAGAGGGATATCAGCCATCTCTGCGTGGCACTTCTTCAACTGGGAAACGTGGAACACATCGTGAACTCCTGACAATCCTTCGAGCAATTCCAATTTGTAAGCAAGTTCTCCCATACGTTCCAAAACTTTGTATGGTCCCACAAAACGTGGTACTAACTTTCCCTTAACTCCAAACCGCTTCACTCCTCGAAGTGGGGATACACGAAGATACACTCTGTCTCCGACTTTGTAAACTGTCTCCTTGCGTTTAGAATCCGCATTACTCTTCTGCCTGGACTGGGCTCCCTTGAGTCTATCGCGAATCAGCTTAACCTTCTCTTCAGACTCTTTAATCAAATCTGTCCAAACAACTAACGGTCTCCAACTTCAGCCCACAATAATGGTGTCCTGCACCTCCTTCCATACAATGCTTCGAAAGGGGCCATCTTCAAACTGGCTTGATAGCTGTTGTTGTAAGAGAACTCTGTGTAAGGCAAATTATCGTCCCAACTAGATCCATAGTCTAGTGCACAAGCTCTCAACATGTCCTCCAGAATCTGATTGACTCTCTCAGTCTGTCCATCCGTGTGCGGGTGAAAAGCTGTACTGAACTCTAGCCTGGTTCCCAAAGTTTCCTGCAACTGACTCCAAAACTTTTAGGTAAACTGGGTTCCTCTATCTGATACAATGGTCCTCGGAACTCCATGCAAACATACGATCCTGGTCATGTATATCTTTGCCAACTTAGCACTGGTGTAAGTGGTCTTTACTGGGATGAAATGAGCCACTTTCGTCAAACGATCGACTACAACCAATATCGAGTCATAGCCTGAACGAGTCCTGGGCAATCCCGTGATAAAATCCATGCCTAGCTTATCCCACTTCCATTCGGGTTTTGGCAATGGCTGTAGCAATCCTGCTGGCTTCTGATGCTCTGCCTTCACTCTCTGACATACATCACAAACTGCTACATACTCCGCAATATCCTTCTTCATTCCGGTCCACCAGTAACTATCCTTCAAATCCAAGTACATCTTGGTATTACCTGGGTGAATCGAATATGGCGAATCATGGGCCTCTTGCAGAATCAACTTCCTGATCTACTGATCATTTGGCACATATACGCGGTCCTCAAACCATAAAGTATCGTGCTCGTCCTCACGAAATCCTTTGGCATTTCCCTTGCTCATCCTTTCGTTTGTCTCGGCAATCTCCTTGTCCGTCTTCTGATCTTCTCTGATCTTATCCATCAAAGTAGATTGAATCTCCAAAGCTGCTACATAGCTTCTCGGAACTATTTCCAAACATAGCTCGCGAAGATCCTCTGCTAACTCCTTAAGTAACTCTCCGGTCATGAGTGTATTGACATGACTCTTGCGGCTCAACGCATCGGTGTCAGGACCCCGATTCTAAGTCACACCGATCTAGCATGTAACACATCATATCACTTTGCGGCCTCACGCACGGTATTCCCACGGGTGCCACCTTACCTGGCCCGGGACCGTTTGCGCCTTTTGGCTCACGTATATGATAGTGTCGCTAGTATCCATATGACAGAGAACCCGGGCCGACATGACTAGTCGTGAACCCAAAGTGGCGCTAACTTACGGGAACAGGCATACATGAACCAGCATCGAACGTGTCAGTCATCAACGTGTGAATCCGGGCTGTAGCAACTGGGTTAACAGGACTCCGGGAACCCGGGCTGTAGCAGGCTAGCAGGACTCCGGAAGTCACCGCGTGACATTTCCCCGAAGGGACAGACACAGGAACGAAGTGGATCACATGCCGGCCAGTCTAAGTGTTCTGGAGCAGTAGTAACCGGGCTAGCAGCACTCCGGTAAACCGTGCTATAGCAGACTACCATGGCTCAGTGGAAGCAGTAGACTACATTTCCCCATAAGAGAGGCTACCAAGGATAAACAACTAGGTTGTCGGATCCCACACATATCAAGCATTTCAATCATACACACAATATGCCCGATATGTGTAAATACAACATGGCATCACAACAAAACTCTACAACTCGAAGTATTTATTCATTAGGCTCCGAAGAGCCAGATACTACAAACATGGGTCTCATGACCCAACATACAGAGCATACAAGCATCAAGCGGAAGCATAAACATGTCTGAGTACAGACAACTACAAATGAAAAAGGCTAAGAAGCCTGACTATCTACAAGACCCTCCCAAGGGTACAAGATCGTAGCTGAGGTAACAAGCTAAACGTCGAAGTCCACGCGGAACTACTAGTGAGACTAAAGTCTCTCTGCAAAAACATAAATTAAGCAAACGTGAGTACAAATGTACCCAGCAAGACTTACATCAGAACTAGCTACATATGCATCAGTATCAACAAAGGGGGTGGTGGAGTTTAACTGCAGCAAGCCAGCTTTGACTCGGTGGCTATCCTGAACTACGACTGCAACTAACTCTTTTGGGGTGGCGCACATGAGTCCACATATTCACCATATCAATACACCACTATGGATCCGCTCCCGTCTCCCTACGAGAACGCCATCCATAGCATTCACGCTTATCTTGCGCATTTTAGACAATCCACTTTCACTTGTCTATGAACTGTACAGGCAACCTAGAAGTCCTTTACCGCGGACACGGCTATTCGAATAGATGATGTTAACCCTGCAGTGGTGTACTTCTTCACACACGCTCTCGCCACTTACCACCATGTACACATCGTGTATCTCGGCAACCTTCAAGCGGAAGCCTGGCGAGGGAGTCGGCCACGACCTGACTAACCACACAAGTCTCTAGTCCAGGTTTATCGCCTATTCGGGTTCCATCCGCAAGGAGATCCGGCCGGGCTGTCGCTCACGGCCCCAAACGATGTGTGCAGGGTTCCCAAGCCCACCTCGATGGATGGATCTACGCTTGGTACACCGTGCCACGGTGCCTAGTCTGTCCCAAGCCCACCTGTACCGGGTACCACTTGGTAGACTACTAACACAACCTACAAACACCAGAAACTAGTTGCAACTCCTGGACAGAGATTAGGTTGATTAATACGTTGAGAGGGGCACTTAAGCATTCCAATGCGTGGTAGTAGTTGCTCATGGATCACAAACACAGAACTCAGTTCCTGAGGACGGCTTCAATGAGACAAGCCACCATGTACTCCTACCTTGCCTCTCACCGATACCTTTACCAAATCGTGTTCACACACTTAGCTCACAACAGTAGAACATGTTCACACACCTCTAATTCATCCCCGATGAATCAGACCTGACTCAACTCTAAGCAGTAGCAGGCATGACAAACAAGCATGAATGAGTAGGCACATCAGGGCTCAAACAACTCCTACTCATGCTAGTGGGTTTCATCTATTTACTATGGCAATGACAGGTCCTCCAGAGGAAAGGGGTTCAACTACCGCAGCATGTAACAGTTGAATCATTGTAGTCTTAATGCAGTAAAAGAGAGAAGGAGCGAGAGAGTGGGATTATATCAGAATGAACAAGGGGGTTTTGCTTGCCTGGCACTTCTGAACATAGTATAGTTCTTCATCGGTGTCATCGAACTCATCGTCGGAACGTCGTCTACTGAGAGGGGACAATTACCGGCAAACAAGGCAGAACACAATCAATGCAATGCACAATTATGTTGCATAATAATGATATGTCAATATGCTGTTGATTGAGCTAATGCAACAAGCAACAAGTTAAATGAAGTTGGTTTGAACCCTAGTTTCAAATTCAAACTCCATATGTGAAGGTTTAAATGCCCTATATATGATTTGTCCTAAACAGCAGCCATAAGTTGTTCTAACATGCATGAGAACAGTACAGATGGATAGATTGGATTTTTCTGATCATTTTTCATATATAATTTATTTCATTCTGAGTTACCGTTGATTTTCTATGAATTTTAGAAGTTTTAGCTATTTTCTGAAATTTCCTGAATTATTTTAAATCCAGAAAAATGGTTAACTGCGCCAGCATGACGTCGGTGTTACATCATCAAGTCAACAGGGGCGGTCCAGGTCAAACCTGGCCAGTGGGGCCCACTGGTCGGTGACCCAGTGCTGCCTAGGTCACAGACAGGTGGGGTCGGGTCAACGCCCACATCAGCATAGTCAAAGCTGACACGTGGGCCCACTGTAATTAGATTAATCTTAATCTTGCTTAGTTAGCTAGTTAGTTAGGCAGTGGGGCCCGGCTGTCTATGTCACAGGGTGTTACTAACTGCGTCATTAACCCTATCTAATCATGCCACGTCAGCGTCGCCGGATTAAGGGCCGGCGACCTTACAGTGCGGCGGCGGCTCGCCGGCCGGCCGTTTCCGGCGACGGATGGCCGCGTGGATGGGTTCTCTGGAACGCCCGCAGTGCGGCGCGTCCAGGGGTGGTCGTGGGGATGCCGGGGATGGGCTGCGGCAGTGAGGGCGGCGAGCTTTGCGGCGGCGGTGCGTTCTCGGGTCCGGCGGAAACAGCGGCTAGAGTGGGCAAACGGCATGGGGAGAAGAGGGGAACGGGTCAGCGGCTCACCGCGATTCGGTGGAGAAGCATGGCATGGTCGGGGAGGAGCTGGAGCAAGCAAATCGAAGGAGGCGGTCATCGGTGCCGAAGCTTGAAGATGACGAAGATGCCGGCGACGAAGGGCTCCCGCAGTCGTGGCCGTTTGCTTGTCGACGTGTGGTGATGTGGCGGAGCCTATGGACAGGCTAGATAGGTGAGGGAGGCTCGGTGGGCGCGGCGGCAGTGGACGGCGGCGACGGGGTTGCTCGGGTGTGGCGCGGGAGAGAGCAGAGGAGGGAAGGGGTCCAGGGGAGAGAGGGGAGAGGACCAGAGCGGGCTCGGGGGCGTCTGCAGGCACTCGTTCGACGACGGAGGAGAAAGCAGGAGGTGGAAGCAGGAGGTGGTGTCCGATGCGCGTGCTGGCGACACGCCTCTGCTAGTAGGCAGAGGTAGATGACAGGGTGAGGGGGTTTGCGGTGGTGGGTGGGCCAGAACGGGAGCTGGGCCGGCTCTACTGCACGTGAGCGCCAGGTAAGTTTCTCTCTTTTCCTATTTTTTTCTTTCTGTTTTCTATTTATGTAAGTTGTTTTGAGAACTAACTCATTTTATTTTCTTCTGGTAATTTTTGTAGGGACTAGTTGGGATATTCCAGAGCCCCTCACCAATTAACAGAATTATTGGAGCTAATAAATATTTTACATGAATTATTAGCCCCAATTCAAATACCATATGAATTAATTTAGAAATCCAAAATGTCAGGGAAAATGTGCATCTCCTCTGGTTACTGTTTCCAGCATTTCCCAAAAATGATGTACATTTTTTAAGGCCATTTCGGATTACTGAAAATACTTTAGTTGAACCTGGTGGATTCCTTTTGATGCTAGGGTTTGAACATCCCCCATTTCGAGTTCATTTGAAATTTAAACATGATGCACACATGAAGGGCTAGCCTAGTGCATACCAGAACTAGGGATGTGACAATCGGTTACTATGTTAGCCTTTCCGGGATGATAATGCAATCTCATATCATAATCCTTAATGAGTTCCAACCATCTCCTCTGCCTGAGATTCAACTCCTTCCGCGTGAAGATATACTTCAAACTCTTGTGATCCATGTATACCTCACAATGGTTTCCGATGAGAAAGTGTCTCCAAGTCTTCAATGCATGCACTACGGCTGCTAACTCCAAATCATGCGTAGCATAATTCAACTCATGGGGTTTAAGCTGTCGTGAGGCATATGAAACAACTCTTCCTTCCTGCATAAGTACGGCTCCAAGTCCTCGATGAGAAGCATTGCAATACACTTCATAATCCTTGCGTTGGTCTGGCAAAATCAACACTGGTGATGTAACCAAGCTTTTCTTCAACTCCTGAAAACTGGCCTCACATTCCTCAGTCCATTTGAACTTGGTGTCCTTCTTCAACAACTTTGTCATAGGCTTTGCAATCTTCGAGAAATTCTCAATGAACCTCTGGTAGTATCCTGCGAGTCCAAGAAAACTCCGGATCTCTCCAACCGACGTGGGTGCTTCCCAATTTGTCACCGTGACAACTTTGGTGGGATCTACCGCTATTCCTTCTCCGGATATAACATGTCCAAGGAATCCAACTTCCTTCAGCCAAAACTCACACTTACTGAACTTGGCGTATAGCTGATATTCTCTGAGCTTCCCAAGTACTAAATGCAAATGCTCTTTATGCTCCTCTTCATTCTTCGAGTAGACCAGAATATCATCAATGAACACCACGACGAACTTATCCAAAAACTCCATAAACACCTTGTTCATCATGTTCATAAAGTAGGCAGGTGCGTTAGTCAGGGCAAATGACATAACGGTATACTCATATAGCCCATACCTCGTGGTAAAAGATGTCTTAGGTATATCCTGCTCTCGAATCTTCAGCTGGTGGTACCTTGATCGCAGTTCGATCTTGAAAAACACCTTAGCTCCTTGCAACTGGCCAAACAAATCATTGATCATCGGTAGTGGGTTCTTGTTCTTGATCGTTACTTCATTCAATCCTCGATAATCAACAACCATTCTTAACGATCCATCCTTATTCTCCACTAGAAGCACTGGGATCCCCAAGGTGACGAACTTGGGAATATAACCTTTATCCAGTAACTCCTTAATCTGCTTCTTAATTTCCTCCAAATCCTTTGCGGGCATTCTGTACGGTCTCTTAGATATTGGCCCTGTGCCTGGCAAAAGCTCAATCAAAAACTCAATGTCTCTATCTGGTGGCATGCCTGGCAACTCTTCTGGAAATACATCCGGGAAATCCTTCACCACTGGTACTTCCTCCTGTACAACTCCTGATAAGGAATTTACTTGAGTCCTATTCGGCACATGCCAGGATACATACTTGATCCTTCTTCCTTCTGGGGTGCTGAGCAGAATCATCTTACTGGCGCAATCGATGTTTCCTCCATACATCGACATCCAATCCATACCCAGAATCACGTCCAAACCTTGCGATTCCAAAATTATTAGATCTGAGGGGAAAACATGCCTACTTATGGTCAATGGCATCTGAAAACATCCTTGGCTTGCCATATACTCTGCTCCTGGCGAGCTTACTAACATAGGTGTACTAAGAACGTTGGTGGGCAGTTTATACTTATCCATAAATCCCCTTGATAAGTATGAATGCGATGCACCAGTATCAAAATGAACGACTGCAGTAAATGACTTAACCAAAAGCTTACCTATTACTGCATCTCTTTGGGCTTCAACCTCCTCCATGTTAACGTGGTTCACTTGTGCCCTGTTGAAAGGGTTGGGCTTCTTCCTAGAGTTTCCATTGCTATTTCCATTCTTAGCTTCAGGACATTCATTGGCGTAATGTCCGGTCTTCTGGCACTTGTAGCAAGTAACGTGGCTTAGATCTTTCTTGGCGGGCGTTTCCGGGTTGGAACGGTTCTGTCCGTTGCTTCCTCCATTACCATTCCCGTTCTTGGGGCCACTATGGTTGTGCGAACTTCCTCCAGTGTGATTGTGACCTCCATCGTTATGCTGAAGGGGTCCTCCTGAGTTCGGGGTGAAACGGGGTCTCTCCTAAGCTCCAGAATTATACTTCCCTTGTCCATACTTCCTCTTGCGGTTTTCAATCTGCTACTGCTTCCCTTCAAGCATGAGAGCTCTATCTACCAACTCCTGGTAGTTATTGAAATTTGCCACCATCAACTGCATGCTCAGCTCATCATTCAGTCCTTCCAGAAGCTTCTCCTGCTTAGCTGCATCCGTAGCGACGTCATCTGGGGCATAACGTGCTAGCTTACTAAAGTCATCCACATACTAGCCAACGGTGCGCCCTCCTTGGCGTAAGTTGCGAAACTCATGCTTCTTCACGGCAAGAGCTCCTGTTGATACATGGGCAGTGCGAAAAGCCTGCTGGAACTGGTCCCATGTAACAGTGTCGATGGGGTAAGTGGCTGTGAAATTCTCCCACCATGAAGCTGCGGGTCCATCAAGCTGATGTGCGGCAAAACGCACTCTCTCCGCATCTGTGCATCCTGCAGTGGTCAACTCCCTTTCAGTCTTGCGGAGCCAATCATCTGCAACTATCAGCTCGGTTCTACTTGAGAACACCGGCGGGTTCAGCCTTAGAAAACGGGCTAAGTGATCAACAGGTGGAGGTGGTGGTGGGTTGTTGTTGTTGTTGTTCCCCTGATTCTGATTCTGGACTAGTATCTGCATCAATGCATTCTGCTGCTGGATCAACTGAGTGAGCTCCGGTGGGAAAGCAAATCCATTGTCGTGTCTCGAAGGCATCTGCTGGGTTTAGAAAAGATGAGAAAACAGAGTAGAATGAGGTCTAGGGGAAAACACTACCCATATGCAGATGAGACAAACACAATCATATCACTCAATCAATCAAACAAGGGCATACAATCGGTCTAGAACTATCGTTACAGAAGTGCTCGGACTATACTATATACATGGTGGAATACTACTACTGATATGGTGGTCGACTAGAAAAATTGATCGGTCAAAGACTCCATGATATCCGCTCCAGCTTCATCAACATAGTCATCGCTATCATCGGGGTCCGAGTCGGTGTCGTCAATGATGATGTAGTTCTCCGGACAAGTGGAATCGTCGTCTTCTCCTCCTGGCGCGGGTTCTCCCATAAATACTCCGATCTTCTTTATCAGGTCGTCATTCTTCTCCACTAGTACGACAATTTCCTCCTCATAATCTTCGCGTGTGGCCTTGAGTTCTTCCTCCAGCTCCGTGATCCTTGTCATCGCCTTCTTCAAATCTGTCATGCCTGCGAACATCTGGTTCTCCTGGCGTCGAATGTGCTGGTTTAACTCCTGGATGAAAGTTGCAATCGATCTATCCTTCCTGGTGCTGATCATCTCACATTGCTCATCTCGGCGCCCACAAATCTGGTAGAGAGTATCCTTGAGATCCTTGTGGTAAACTTCTCCAATGCGTCCCATGGTGATGTGGGCTGCCATACTCTTTCCTAGACTCCAGGTTGGTGCATCAAAGGAAAACTCTATGGTCTCAGTGACTGGCGTGAAGGTCCTTCCTGGAACTTGAACTTGAATCATCGAGTGCTCCTCTTCTGGTAAAGTGGCGTTGTAAGTCCCGGTGAAGCTTGGTATTCCGATGTTTAGGTACCTAGTGACTTCCTTCAAGTGGCGTCCAAAAGGGGTGTATTCATCCGGTTGCGTGAACTTGATCCTTGCGTCCGCCATCCTAAAGAGTAGAAAATGGAGAGGAGTCAGAAATGAGAAGAGAGTAGTAATCTAGGGCTTTAGCTTGGTGGTCGTGTCCTACAGTCAGCGTGTGCTCTGATACCATCTTGTAGCGACCAGACCTCAAACAGTCTCGTCTTTGTGCTTCAGTGTCATCCCTGGATCGGTAATGCTAACACGCACAATACTTGAGGGTTTATAACAGAGTGGCAATCACACACTTATTACATCGATTGTCTCAAAAGAGAACTTATTACAATAAATATGGCTTAAGGCCATCTAATACGATAACAGCGGAAGGCTTGGAAGGTAAAGTGAGTCCATCAACTCCAACGGCATCACTGACTGAAAGACCACGACCTAAGGCTCCTTACTCGTCGTCTGAAAAGTCTGCAGCATGATACATTGCAGCCCGAAAACGGGTCAGCACATGTTATATGCTGGCAATGTAACACAAGAGAGTAATGAACAGAATAAAGCTATCACTATATGCATATATGGCTAGTGGAGGCTGTATGGTTATTACGTTTTGCGGAAAGCCAACTTTTTCCCTACAACAAAGGAATAAATTTTATTTAACTATCATGGTAGTTGTTAAACATTGAGAAGGTTCACCCAACTCAATCCCAATTAAGTATCATCATTAAACCCAATCAAATTATATTAAGAGTAATGAGATCCACATGATAATCCAAGAACCAGATACTCAAGATGTCCATAACCAGGGACACGGCTAACCATGATTAGTTTGTACACTCTGCAGAGGTTTGTGCACTTTTCCCCACAAGACTCGATCTCCTCCGTTTGATTTCTCGCACTACATGATGTTTGAGAAACGGATGACCGAGACACAGTCTTTTCGAAGAGGTCCCCTTAACCGATAGATAGGCATGTACACCTACAATCCCCTACATCTGCTAGCCCACCATGGAAAGGTTTCCCACAACTTACTTAACTATGCCAGAGCCCATAATGGCATGTGGCTGCACACGGAAGTTTCTAGCATGAATAATCTTATGATCCCTTTGAGCCTGGGTGGCAGTCCATAGGAGAATCACACGGTACCCCGGGATTTCCAAAAAAACAGACAACACTGGGTTCCCCAGGTGCCTCAATCCACCCAGATGTGTATTAAAGTTGCCACCTTAAGTTAACCATTAATTAACAATACTCACATCTGTCATGAATACACTCAAACCCAAACCACGACTACGAGCATAGCATAGTAGCATAACGTAGAATTAACTCCCAAGGTTTGAATGCAGGACAATAGGTTCCTACCTCATCAACTACTTCCCAATACCCACATGTTATACAGTCCTAACCATGCAATGTTTGAGGATTGAAACTAATGCATAAAAACTGGGCAATGAAGAGTGTGATCAAAGTGTTACTTGCCTTGCTGATGATCCGTGAAACCTAGAGACTCGTAGTAGCACGCTTCGCACTGCGGGTACTCTATCGCAAACAAACAAGCATACAATAAGCAATCAAGTAAGATGCATGGGTAGAACTCAAATAAGAAGATCTAACCAGAAAGTTCAACTTAAGAACTCCGGTATGCAAAAAGAATCAAATCAAACGAAGCAACAAAACTCAAACTACGAAAGAAACAAGCTCCATTTACTAATCTGGACTAAATTCAAATTTTACAGTAGCAAAAACTTGTTTAAGTTGATTAAACAGAAAGAGGGCTTCGAGACGAAACTCTAGGCGCTTGAATCGCCTGATTCCGATAAACGAGCGAAAAGATAAACTAAAACAAAAATCGGATCAGAAATCGTGATCGAAAATAATCGTGGAAAATCCGATAAAAAGAAAAACTGACGAACAGGCTAACGAACGAACGTTCGCTTTCTGCGGCTAAACAGTGAAAACCGTTCGTTAAAACAAACGAATGAACGGGCATTCGCTAAATAAATAAACCGAAAAAAACCGTTCTAAAATAAAAAAAGGGATCTAGGGTTTCGAAAAAACCCGATCAGTTTTCTCGCGAAAACCGAGGCGGTGGCGGCGAGGTCCGGCGAGACGGCGATAGCGGCGGGCGGCTCATCCGGCGGGGTCGGGCTGCGGCGGCGGGGCTGCAGGGCGGCGCGGGCGGTGCGGCGGCGGTGTCGCGGGGCATTGCGGGCGGTGCGGCGGCGGCGTCGTGGGGCGTTGCGGGTGGCGAGGCTCCGGCGGCGGCGGGACTCGGGCGCCGACTAGGGTTTCGGGTGCGGGGGCTTGCGTCTCGGGCCTCCGCGGCTTTAAAGGGCCGGCCAGGCTAGTGTCCAGGTCGGACACGGCCCGGTTAGGTCGGTTCGTTTTTTTAAATAATATTCTGCGTAGAAAAACAAAGAAAAGAAATACTAAACGGACTCCAAAAATCCTGAAATAAATTTTCCCCGTCCTCTAAAAATCTACCGGACAGGGTGAACATTTATTTGGGACTCTAATGCAATTTTGAAAAATGCATATTTTTCCTAATTCAAATAAAATAGCGATAAAACTCCGAATAAAATTCTTATTTGATTTTCATATTAAATCTCCCATATTTCTTTATTTTTAGGAAGTCATTTTATCCTCTCTCTTTTATTTTCATAAAAGAAATATTGGAAGAGAAAATAATTAAAATCAAACGATCCTCTTTTCAAAATTCGAGAGAACTCAAATATGAAAATAACGAAATCCCCAACTCTCTCCGTGGGTCCTTGAGTTGCGTAGAATTTCTAGGATCAAACCAAAATGCAATAAAGTATGATATGCAATGATGATCTAATGCATAACATTCCAAATTGAAAATTTGGGATGTTACACAAAATTATTACAGGTCCCCACAAGTTCAAAGCATAACAGTTCACTGACATAAAAACCAAAATAAACAACCAAATTATGAGCTTGCCAAACCCAACTTAACATGGAGAGATCAATCATCAAACATCTGATCCTGAGCATCATCAGGATTGGCCATAAAGCCTTTCCACAGTGAGCTTCTCAGCTAGATTCCCAGGTGCAGACCCACTTCTTGGAGATCTCTGATAGGCGTGGGGGTGGAACAGCTCCAACTCCATGAGCTTGACCAACCGGCTTATTTTCTTCTTGTGGTGGTGCTGTAGTTCTTGGAAGACAGGCTTAAACCCATCATGCTTCATTGAACCCCGAGTGCAGCGACGAATAGAGGTCTCTACAACAGGAGTTGGGGCCATGGTTTTGCGGCGCCTGGTCTTCTTCTTGTCACACTGCACTTCAAAAGTAAAGGAAGCATCAGTCCCAGGTTGAGAGGGCACAATGTCAGTGTTTCCCGATGTCTCCACAGGCAAATTAGAAGAAGTGAACTCAAAGAACAAAGAATGAGCAACAGGTCTTGGCCTAACCGGCGAGAGAAAGAACCACAGTTTCCTTCCATTGCAATGCAGACAGAACTTCCACATCATCAAAAGCAATGTTCCAGGAGCGCTTTGACAAAACAATAGGCTGGACTTGAGGCAGAGGCATCTACAGAGGAACTTCAGTTGTAGGGCAGAGCTTGAACAGGGCTTCAAAAGAACGACGCCAGGCCATCTCCGAAGTGAGCACAGGGCCATAAACCACTTTGATAGCACCCACCACAATGCGTTCATATTGAATCAGAGGTGGGTGATAAGGAACAATTGCCCAATCATTGGGGTTGAACATCAACGGCGGCTGCTGAGGCCCAATTACTGCTTCCTGATTAGCGGGAATCTGAACTTGTGAATCTGACTGAAGAGAAAACATTGACGACAACAGATTCCTGATCCTGGGCCACTGGCACCTCATTTTGCTGAACCTCATCTTCCTCTCCCCAAATAGCATTGCCCCAGTTGTCATTGTCAGCATGATCATCCATGGGAGGTGGGACTGGGGATAGGTCATTCCAACCAATAGTCGGATACGGCGGCAAAACAAAGTTGTGAAAATCTGGCAATGGAGCACCTGGCAGAGGGTGGGGGTTGCCATCTAGGGGCATAGGGTCTTCATCACCAGGAATCTGATCAGAAAAATTTGCTCCAAGAATATAGCAAGGAGCAGTCCAAGAAACCTTCCCCCCCCATAGGTAGCATAGTCCATAAAAACAACATCGCGAGGGACCAAGATGTCCTCAGGGAAGGAAGCAAAGACAATTGATCTGACCAAATATGGATCGTCTTCTACCCAATGCTGGAACTTGCCAAAAGTGTTAACAGGAGCCCGGATGTTATCCGTAGTATGCAAATCCAAAGGGATACTAAGGAACATAATACAACCAACTCTAAACCCCTAGGTGCCCCTAAAACCAACCCCTTCATCATGCTTGAGGAAACGAACAAAAGTATCATTACCCAACGGTTGCGGTGGAAGTTGAAGGAGCGAGAAGCGAGAAGCGAACCGCAGCATCCCTCACACGGAACAGACCAACACCACAGACCCAGGGCTACACCGAACGAACCTGAACACCGTGAGCTTCCAAGAAATCCACAACAGCTTATCTGGCCGGGCCAACCTGATCCAACGGCGGCAGCAACATCACCTTAGCGACCATATAATCTTAATGGCGACGGATGATTGGCACCGGCGGGGTGACGAAGGTCCTAGGTAGGCAGTTGGCACCACCATCAATAAGGTGGTGGCCGGCCCGCACATACCGAAGTGGATCAATGGCAAAGATGGCCATGCTATCCGGGCCAGCAGGAGGCGGAGAAGGTGGCAGCGGAGGCGTCGCCGGAGGGCTACCAAAGGGTTTTTTTGGTGCAAAGATGATGGGACTTGGTGAGGGAAACTCGTCAGAGTAGCAGGACAAGTCAATAATGTGGAAGGGGGCAGGGGTGGCGGCCGTCCCGATACCAGTATTGGGAAGCGGAGAAGCCGGGGGATATTCCCGTTTCCAAAATAATCCCTTTTCAATAGCAAACTTGTTACAATCCCTTCTTTTATGGCCCTGGCGTGAGCATGCCAAACAAACAAGATTCGACGAACAATTCCTTTCAAAGTGGCCAGATAAATTACATTTCGGACAAGTGAGGATTTCATCTACCGTATTATCAATTAGAGCAACAAAAGTGCAACTAGCATCTTGCGAAGACGGGATTTCCAGAGGGAGAGAATGTGGGCCACCCTCATCCACAGGCCCAACATGGCACGGGGCGGAGGTTGTTCTACCCACTTCCATTGGCCCAACATGGCAACTAGGCCCAATAGAGATATTTGAACCAGGGGAATCATATGCATGCAACAAAGGGGCCGAAGATTGTCTACCCTGGCGAGAATTAAGGCGATCGCGAACCACCGGAGAACGCAACGTGCCAAAGATGATCGGCGGTGAAGCCACGGTCCACTGCAGATCAGCCGGGGCAGGGGATGAATAATCACACGCTTAATCCCCAGAATAATATAACCAGCATCTTCAGTAGTAGCAATACACTCCTGCGTAGCAGGATACCTATAAGCTTTGCACACATCATAATTTTGAAATGTAGCAAACAATAATTTCTTACAAACATCAAGAGAAGACTTGAAAGAAGACTTCGCCGGCGGATGATGCATGGCCAATAATCCCAGGGAGGCACAACATTTGGACGGACTAACCAAACTCCACTCAGCATCACATTCCTTCTTCCAAATCTTGAACTCCCGACCCCAATTTGGACCTCCATTGCCCCAAAGATGGAAGTAGAATTTGAATTGCAGGCAAGAGAACGATCTGAGATCGACAATATGAACACCAACCTCTTTTCACGAAACATTAAAAGAGAACACCTTGTCACTTATAGTAGAGACCAGGAACTCAATGACCGAACCACCAAGAGCTGATTCAAGAGCAATTGCCACCGAATCCTCAGTGAGACGGAAATCATGCCTACTGAATGATACCACCAGGGTGAAAGATCCCATATTCTCCATAGGATGTACCATAAGACCAGAAGCATTATAGATCTCATCCGCAAAAACTCTACCCTTGGAGAAATCCAAGCCAAGGTTAGATCCAGAGGGGGGACCCATGGAAAAGGGTGTGGACAAGTAGATCAGAGGACGCTGGAGAGAATGAACGGAGCCAATCACCAAATTAGTGGAAGGTGGTGGAGATCGCTTGTGCACTAGGGTTTAGGGGTGGGTGGGTGGGCGCGCCATTTTCTCCGAGTAAGTTTTTGTGTGGCTATGTTACCGCTTTGCTCAGCCATTCTTATAGCATTGCTAGTTGCAGGTGTAGTTGCAGGTTGTTCCATGTTGGGACATGGATATCATGGGATATCACAATATCTCTTATTTAATTAATGCATCTATATAGTTGGTAAAGGGTGGAAGGCTCGACCTTTTGCCTGGTGTTTTGTTCCACTCTTGCCGCCCTAGTTTCCGTCATGCCGGTGTTATGTTCCTTGATTTTGTGTTCCTAAGATGGTTGGGGTTTATGGGCCCTCCTTAACAGTTTGCTTTGAATAAAACTCTTCCAGCAAGGCCCAACATTGTTTTTAACAGTTGCCTAATAACAACTAGAAACTTGCATAGGGACCTGCCGGCCCCCGAGGTCTCTAAATCAACCCCCCGGGCCAGTGCTCCTCATGAGTTTTGGTCCACCTAAGTAGCAGCCGGCGGTGCCACCTCGGGGCAATTGTTGGTATTTTGGATACCGTCCACTTAGCATAGACGGTGTTGTCCTGAGAACGAGATACGCGCGGCTCCTATCGGGGTATCGATGCACAGGGTGGTCTTGCTTGACTTGTTTTACCATTGTCGAAACGTCTTATGAACCGGGATTCCGAGCTTGATCGGGTTGTTCGGGGAGGACAATTTTCCTCCGTTGATCATGAGAGATTGTCGTGGGCTAAGTTGGGACACCCCTGCAGGGTTTAATCTATCGAAAGCCGTGCCCGCGTTTATGTGGCAGATGGGAGTTTTTAATATCTGGTTGTAGAGAACTTGACAGTAGATCCGAAATAAAATACACCAATCGTGTGTGTAACCGTGATTGTCTCTTTTCGACGAGGTTCAGTAAGAGAACACGGTTGGGTTATGCTTGAACATAAGAAGTTCAGGATCACTTTTTGATCATTACTAGTTAGCGACCGTTTGCATAGTTTCTCATGTTATTCTTGTACTCGTAAGTTAGCCACCATACAATGCTTAGTGCTGGTACAACCACACCACTTACCCATTCCGTACCCAGTAAGCTTTGCTAGTCTTGATACCCATGGTAATTGGATTGCTGAGTCCTTGTTGCTCACAGATTACTACAACAACAATTGCAGGTATAGGCAATGCAATGATCGCGACATGAGAGCGATGTTTACTTGTTTTGGAGTTCTTCTTCTACTTCTTCTTCGATTGAGGGATAGGTTCCGGGCCGGCAGCCTGGGCTAGCAGGGTCGATGTCATTCTTGTTTTTCGTTTGTCTTCATCCGTAGTCGGATGCCAATCTCCTATATGATGTTTGCTATGTATTTATGTACTCTTGTGGCATTGGTATGCCCCTTGTATGTATCCCTAGCTATTATGTAATGGTACGATGTAATGATATCCACCTTGCATAAGCGTCTTCAATATGCGGCTCTATCCTTGGTGGGACCCTCGAGTTCCTCTCGGATAGGATTGCATATTGGCATGACACAAGGCCCCTCCTTGTACTACCGATGTATACTGATGTTCATCACTGGCAGAAGGTGTATCGGGGAGAATTGGGTCGAATGCCAGTATGAGGTCTACCGCATGAGACGTCGCAGGGCCCATCTCGCCCTCGCAGCATGGCATACTATGATACTATCGCAATATTTTCTTCTATTTATTAGTGTATGTTTCATCAACTAGTGCCACTATAATGTAATCACACTTTTTCATTATCTGTGCAAACAGGGTTATTCAGCTGCATTTTGGTGGAACTGCACAAATGTACATATGGAACCGACATATATGCAGAGTGCGAAGTGTCAAGTAAAAATTACTGACACCAACCATGCTCCATCTACGCATTGCTATCCACCAGCACCAGTGGAATCGGTGGCGCTCTTTGTGGACGGATCTTTCTTGGTAGCAAATCCTCTAATCAAATACTAGTAGCTTATTTTGGCACTTTACTAGGGAGTAATCTTTTCTGAAAGAAGCACCAGTATATTTTTCTTTATTTGTACACAGTGTCACAACATTGTTTTTTGTCCAGAGCTATTTTAGGGTGATTGGGGTAGTACTCGGAGACTGATTATAATCATGATTTTCATTAGCTGTCACACTGATTGTAAGCATGAGCAGATGGAAGATTAGGTTAGTGCAAAACTTACCTTAAACACTACCACCGCCGTTGAAACGAGGCGAGTAGCAAGGGAACCGTGGAGAATGGCGGGGAAGCGACGTCACGCCATCTGGCCTCCTGTTGTGGTGGGAGAACGAATACTCCTGTGGCTTCGGCTGGCACTGCACCCTCACAAACGGCACACCCTACTCGATCGATTCGTTATCCTCTAGATGCTCGACCTTCGACCTGTATGCCCACCACCTCCGCCTGACTTTTGCCTCGGGCGAATCTGTCTAATCCATCGCCCAGAGGAGATACTCGATGAACTCGAAGGACTGCGGTGTGACTGTCGCCGAGGAGTACATCGCCGCCCTCATCACCGCCGTCTCGCTCTTTCACATACATTGCCACATGGCCCTCACTGTCCTCGAAATCTCCCACTCGTTGTCAAACCAAGTAAGGATCTCCTTCAACCTGGCTAACTTCGCGTGGTTGCCGCCAGCGATCAGCTCGATTCGTTGCTGCATCCTCTCCATAAATGTCCTTCTGAGAGGTCTAGTGCTAGCTTTGGAAGATGGGAGGAGAGACGGTGGCCTTGCAATGGTGAAGTGCGAGTGGCGAGACGGTAGTTTTGCAATGGAGAAGATCGAGAGGAGAGGGGGTTGTTTTGCAATGGAGAAGAGGGAGAGGCGAGACGGTGGTTTTGGAATGGAGATGATGGAGAGGATAGGAGGTGGTTTTGAAGTGGAGAAGAGGGAGAGGAGCGTGCAGCAGCGATTTAGGATTGGACGAGAGGGCCGGCACGCTGTGACTGGATCAAAATCAAAATAAATTTACCCTTCAATTAAGAAAGCGACCCCACATTAAGTAGTCTCCCCTGTATTCTGGGTCATATTTGACCATGATATTCACAAATAAAATATGTGTTATACGTTCCAAAAATAATATAATTTGAAAGTACATTCAGATACGAACAAAATGATACAATTTTTGATGACGTGCATTCAAATTTTTCTTGTCAAATACAGTAAGTGGTCAAACTTTGACCCAAAATACGCAAAACAAAAAAAAATACTTCCAAGACCAGCACCGCTCCTCTCCTGTTCCAATCCAAATCCAGCGCCGCTCCTCTCCTCTTCCATTTCAAAACCACCGCCCCTCCTCTCCTTTTCCAATGCAAAACTAGCGCCGCTTCTCTCCCGTTCTAATCCAAAACCAGCGCCACTCCTCTCCTCTTCCATTAAAAAACCACCGCCGGCGAGCGAAGGTGCTGTGGAGAAGTAGATTGATGGAGGAGTAGAACCGATACATGAGGGTCGCAGCCGGTGACACTATGAAGCGAGCTAGGATGTTGGAGATACAGTCTTGGTTTGACAACAAGGACCAATTAGTGGCGACAGCAACATCCATGGCCAAATATCTGCAGCAGAGCGAAAAGGCGACGATACTCCCAAAGGGAGCCGCGTGAGAGTACATAGAGTTGCTGCTCTGGGCCATGGAGCAAACAGATTTGCTGAATCCAATCGTAAGGCAGTGGTGGTGGGAGGATCAATCCAAGATGGATCATCCACCAGAGATTGAAGGATAGAGCATCTACATGGTGTCGTTTGTGAGGGTACTGTGCCAGAGCGAGCCGGTGGAGTCTTCGTCGACTGAACCCAACTGCAAGAGGAGAAAAGCAGTTGGCCCGACGACGCTTCCCCACCATCCTCTCCCTCACCGTTCACCTTGTCTCACGGGGGTGGCTGTCTGCCACCGAGGAATAGGAGGGGACCGCCCCCCAACCCAATAGTCGAGCAGGTTGTGAATTGTCAGGAGGAGCTTAGGGTTGTCAGTATTTGCAGGTTGTGAATTGTGTTTTGTGTTGTGTATTTTGAGAGTACTTTCAGATATGAATGTCTTTTGAATTTTAGATTTGCAGTATTGAGCATATGAAGTACTTTATGAATTCTAGAGATTTTTTAGCACTTAAAAATGTAGTTTCATATAGAAGTGCAGACAATGTGATTCTCAAAGAAACTGCAAGTTTCAGTTTCAAACAAGAAACTACAAGTTTGATAGGCAGAGCATTTATATTAGCACGCCCTTTTCAAATAGGATAATATCATGTTGGAAGTTTTATTCATGGTCGAAAATGGAACTACCAGCTAGTTAACATCATGCTGATCAACATTCATGCATAGCACATCTTCATATGATGCACAGTAAAAAAGATATGCTATTTTCAAAATGCCCACACAATGTCGAGTGTGCGAAAAGCAGAGAAAATGAGGGACGAAGTTTTGGCAAAGTGTTGGAGGTGGTGTGCATAGATGACAATGGGGACCCACATGTCAATACTTGCATAGGCAAAAAATATGGAGATATTTTCACTTCATCAGGTGGAATCGAACCCAGGCGGAACATCGGTCGGGTAGTGTCACTTGGCCACTGGGCTAGTTCAGTAGTTTCGCTAGAAATTGGGCGTAGCACCTACCATTACTAAAGCATGCCTTCCCCAGCTCCGGTTCATTCTCGTCCGGGGCCTGGACATCATCCTCCGCCTTTGTGCTTTCGCCGCGGTGCCGCTGTCTGCCGTTGTGAACTTGCTGGACAAATGAGAGGAATCTGGAGAGGACTGTACATGGAGAGGCGAACAGTCAGGACCCACCAGGTCCATGGTCGTAAACAAGCAAGTGCCTTCACTGAAAAAATACTTCCTCCTAATGATATATTGACGTTGGAGCCCACGGGTTTGTAAACATAGCTACATTTTTTTAGGTGCTTCAAAGTAGTTACTAAAGGAGATAAATTTACAACGAAGCAGGGCAGCTGGTAGGTATCATTTATTATCAGAGGGCCAGCAAGTATCAACTGGGTTGTGGGCTGCCCCGTCTAGGCTTTCTTTTTTAACATGCGCAGCCGACGACATGCCGGTTTGTATTTTGTGGAGGGTCGTCATGTATCGACCGGCCTATGGACCTCCCGTCCTAGGTTTTATTTTTCCTGAAACATCCGCAAACCCCCTCTTATGTATTTTTTGAAGAAAAGCAGAGGTCTATTCTATTTTTCTATATAAGAATAGGAATGCTACGTCCAACTTATGTTTCCCTTCTAACTATATTATATATATTTATATGTTATTACATATTATTGTTATTATCATCATATATTTAACAGATACTTATGTATATAAGAAAAAAATATCCCATGTCTTATTAACTTATAAAAATGTTTTTTTAACAATAAAATCCTGGATTTTTTACATTAAGGCAGCGAAAATCCTGGTGATTGTGTACAAAAGCTTGGTAAGATTTAAGGACCAACGTAATAATAAAACACTTATTATTTAAATATATTTATAACAAAATGCCCAGCTCCTGTTTATTTCTTGATAACATTGATGTGCCCAACCCAACATTATAATTAGAACCAGCATAGCAAAATCGTGTATTTCGAGAAAGTGCAAATGGGCTGTAATTTTTTAGGAAAAAATAAATGGGCCGCATGGATGCCACATTATTTGTTCATCCAGCCCAGCAAATTCGTGTATTTCGAGAAAGTGAAAATGGGCTGTAGTTTTAAAAAAATGGGCCGCATGGACGGTATATTATTTGTTCACCCAGCCCAGCAAATGGACTAGAATTCTCAAAAAAAAATTGAATGGACTGTAAATTCTGAAAAATGGGTTGAATATGTGCCACATTTTTGGAGGCTGATATATGGGCCAATAGGTCGAAGCCAACGCAAGTTTTTGTGAACTTAGCCAACAAATGGTTCTACATTGATAGTCGTTGGATTTACATCCAACGACCGGCATCCATCTTCAATCTCTCATCTTCTTCCTCCAGCGCCGCTGGGACCACCTGTTCCCGCCTCCTGCTGCTAGCAGCTCTGCTTAGCACGCTTTGTTGTGAAGCTCTACCCCACCGTCGGCCTGGCCATCCCTCCACCCCTCCACACCTCCTGTTATTCTCCACCGACTACCGACCCACACCGCACCAGAACCAGTTAACCCTCGTACACCTCTCCGTCTGCTACTCCACTCCCGCGTCTTCCCTCTCCGGCTTGTTGACGTACGCGGCCTCATCGTCGTCCACCACCTTGGATGCGCTCGGCGTGGCGTGGTCAACAAACGAGATTCATCGGAAGAGGGTTGTACGTGGAGAGGCTGATAGTGGGGATGCACCAGGTCCATGGACACACGCATGCAACCGCCTCCTTATTACGGGAAAATAAAATTATTCCTCCCCCTGAAAGCTGGGGCTCCCCACATATATCTGCGGCTGTTCTGGGATTGGGGGTCCCCAGAATTGCCTGCCTGCGGCCCACGGCGTGGCTCGCTCGTGGCCCAGTATGGCCCGTCTTCACCAGCTAACACTCAGGACCCTCGCAAGGGGCCAAGCCTCGCGAGGTGGACGACACAAGACCTCCTCGGGGGCGGCCTCACCAGGCTGGCTCGCGAGGGGCGGTGAGATCAAGGCAAGACGAACCTCGCGAGGTTCCAATGACGTAAGCCATGACGACCGAGACCAGGCGGGCGCCAGGAAGGCGCCAGCGCGCATAGTGTCCTTGTTTCCTCTTTGGTTTTTAGGAAGCAAGTGCAGGCGAGGAGTACCGAGGCATCAGGCAAAGGTTTACATTTTGGTGCAATGAGACCAAGACCAGCAGGACGGCAGGATGGAGGTCACCGTGGTGCCGAAGACGGTGTCACCACCAGAGCCTTTGGCAGGCGAAGACCACCTTTAGTCAGGATAGCTTGTACTAGCTGTCCCCCTTCAAATCGGTCGTTGTTGGCTCCCTTCCCACTCAATATTTGGGAAGAGGACCAGGGCCTCTATAAATAGGACTAGCCACCACAGTAGGAAAAAACAGATTCAGATCATCCTCACACTCACCAAGCACAAGAACACCTCACCTCAGGAGGCTGTTCTTCCCCTTGTACTATTCATCCTTAGCCCGAGAGGTAATCCACCACACCACACTCGAGTAGGGTATTACACCACAATGGTGGCCCGAACCAGTATAAATCTCTTGTCTCTTGTGGTGCGAGTTCTTCGAGCTAGGCTTTGAGATTGCAGCAAGGTTGAGGGCGTGATTAGGTAGGGGGAAATCTTCGCGCGCACCCAGTGTTCGAACCTCAAGGGGTTTGCCGGAACCCGAAATCCGACATTTGGCGCGCTAGGTAGGGGTGCGCCGGAGCTTTCCTTCTGCCAGTTGATCCGCCGACACTCCGCGGCTCCGATGTCCGGCGAACCGAGGACCAGTGCCGACCGCTGGGCAGCTTGGCCAGCCTGGGCGGCGACTTCTGCCCAAGAAGACCTCAACCCCGCGCCCCAGGCATCGCGCGCACCGCCAAACGCCACGCAGCGCGGGCGGTCACACACCGTCCAACCTTACTCCACGACAAGCGCGAGCAGCAGCAAGGGCCTCAGGCCACGCCGCGGCCACGACGCCGCACACCCGAGAGGAACAAGCAAACATGAGGGCCGCGCTCCTGGTGGCTCGGGAGCTGCTGCAATGTCGGCTGATGGAGAGCGGCCGGGATGCGTTGCTGGAGCGCGTTGCCGAGCTCCTGGATGCCGCGGCCTCGGGAGCACCACCCTTCTGCTCCCTGCTTGCACCTCAGGCCGCGGTCGGATCGCATGGCAGGCCTCGCCGCGCCCGCGTGCCCCCAGGCGCACCCTTGGGCTTCCTCGACGCCGGCGTGACCAACGGCACCGGACGCCCAATCGCACCCGCGCCACCCCCAATAAGCGTGGGTACGAGCATTGCCACCTACGGCCCGGCGGGATACCGCCCTACCATCCTCAGGGCAGTGCGCTGGGCCGGGCAACGTGGAGCGTGGGGCATTATGGCAAGGTCTTCAAGGCGACGGCCTCAGAGGCCTACGTGCCCCGCATGGTGGACCAGGAGTATGCGCTGGAAGACGACCCCAGCTCGTTCCTCGAGCCGGGCTGGGAGGAGGAGGTGCTAGAAGTTGAGACCTTCCAGGAGCCTCTCGGGAGCCTCAGCAACCACGCCGGCGACAACAGCTACAGGGTACCACTAGTCTCTTAGGAGCAAGCATACGCTAACCATGGGTTGCAGGAGGATCAGGTCACAATAGCGGATGGCGGCCCCAGCTCAACAGCCTCCCTCCCGCCACGGGGAGCGCACTGGGGGCTGTAGGAGAGGGGCCGGGAGCAAGGCCCTTCCCTGCGCCACGTGGAGCAGGGCGTCCCCCGGAGGTAAGCCCTCTGCCGGGGAGGCGCTGGAGAGCCTTCCCCTGGCAGAGGACCCGTGGTCGCTGAGGGCGTCGCTGGCGTCCCCTTTGCCCCTTGGTGACGTCCTGGTTTCCGGACGCCCCCAATGGTGGTCGAGGGCGGCGCAAGGCGGGGCCCTCATCTGGCGATATGAAGTAAGGCTCAACCCTGTGAAGGTCTCCGCTCGTGACACTCTCACGTAATAATGAGTGGGGCTTTACACGCCCCGGAGTCTCAGGAGTGCCGCCCTCGGGCCTCGGGGGCTCCCTCCCACGTCCTAGTGGCAACACTTAGCTCCGCGCTGGTGAGAAGACAAGAAGACTAGGCTAGGTGCCGGATGCGGCCATTTGCTTTTTACTCTCTTTTCTGTAGCCCTGCTTTCTAGCTTTGGATTTAAGTTGAAGTTGAATTTTCGTTGATGTGCGCGGGGGGTGCCTTTTCTCGTTCGTACGATTTCTTGCAATTTGGGTCCTGCCTTAATTCAGAGTTTGTGCCTGCTGCCTCCTCCTCGCAAGCCCCTCGCGAGCGGGGGCTGGGCGTAGCACGCTGACATTGCACGCATGCCCTACCATGACTTGCGCTTGCTTCTCGCGAGGCCCCCTCGGACGGATCGGCAGGCTCCTCACAGGCCCCTCAAAAGCTCGCGGCCTCACGGGCCTGTTCGGGGCCTTTTCGGGCTAAGGTAAATTACAACAGCGAACTCGCCGCAGGGGTCGCGGGTTCATGAAGACATATATTCAGCCCAGCCTAAGAAATAGAGACATCAATCTGTTTACATGAGGGGCTTCCCCTCCCAAAATGCTCTTACAACCTCCAGGGCCGTGCCCGAGTTTTAGCATGCAGGATAAACAACAGGGAAGTACGGGTTCAATCGAACAAGTCGCTCACAGCGTCCCCTGGGTCGCCTTCAGACGCGTCACTAGCGTCGCTGTCGCCGTCGTTGGCGTCCCCGTCACCGTCACCGGTGCCGCCGTCGCCGTCGTCGACCACGTCGCCTTCGCCCGCTGTGACTACCACCGCATCGTCATCAGAAGCGAAGGCCCTGATCAGCGTGTCCACATTGTCTTCCATCCATCGCGCCAGGTCACCTCGGATGGCCTCGGGTACGGGAGCAATGGCGACATCAAAGTCAAAGTTGGGGTAGGTGTTTTCGAGATGGCTGAAGACGCGGGAGAATGCGTGCCCGAGCAGGCCACGGCTCCTCTCTTCAACAAGCTAACGAGCTCTCTCGGAACGATTCTCTAGGCGCGTCACCACGTTGGTGAAGAAGTAGAGGTGGCTGGCGTAGTCATTCGCGTGGGGATGAGGGGCATTTTCATCGCGGCTGTGGCCGAGCGCCGCGTTGGCCCTGTTCCTAAAGCCCTCGAGCATGGGGCGTCCAAGCGCTCCAACATCCGTCGTTGAAGCACTTCCTCCCTGTTCTGCTGCGCGATGGACTCGGCGTTGGCGACCCGCTGCTGAAGAGGAGGCAGCTCGGCGCGGGCAGAGGCCAGCTCAGCCTACACCGAGGCCAGGGCGGCTGCGGTGGCCTCCTCGCGCCGTTCCGCCTCAGTTAGCCGGGACTTGAGGGCAGCAGTCCTGCCCGCGGTCTCGGCCGCTACGAGGTTCAGCTTCAGGTCGTACCTGCCCACAAGATCCGCGCGAGCCTCGGCCATGCGGTGGTCGGCATCCTCCTAGGCCCGGGCCTCGCGCGCGCCGATGGCATCCTCCGCTAGAGCGACTTGGCGCTCCCTTGTCTCCAGCCGCTCAAGCTCAAGGCTGCGCTCCATGGCTTCCAGCGCCAACGCTTCTTTGTGCTTCAGGATCTCATCCTCCTCGGCAGGCATCCCCCCTCATCGACGCAAGGGCGGCTTGGCGCGCCTCCACCTGCTGCTCCAAGGAGGCGCTCCAGGCCTGGAGCTCCCACACGTGTATCTCCGCGATCTCGCAGTGGTGGTCGGCTTCCCGGGCTTCTTCCAAGGCTCGGGAGCAGGCCTTGCGTGAGGTCGCAAGAGACGCCCCACCCTTCGCATTGTCAAGCATGCACTGGTGGCGCCCGAGGTTGATGGCCACCTTCAGTTTATGCCGCTCCTCCATCAGCCGAAGGCCCTCGGCCTCAAGGCGCGTGTCTACGTCTACGTCCACGAGTTCCCCACCGAGCCGGTTCATCGCGCCCATCGCCTCCTGGAAAATCTTGTGGCGGACGACGCTTCGTTCGTATGCAGCCTTAAGTGCGCGGCCGATTTCATCCTCCGCCACGGGGGTTGCCGACGGGGTCCGAAGCCGCTCACCCCCTCTCAGTAGGGGGCTAGGGGCTGGCGCCCCCTCGGTCGTTGGCCAGGCCCCGCGAGGGGCCCGGGTAGGCGTAGACCCGCTGGTTGAAGGGGGGCCCAAGATCGAAGCCATCCAGCCGCCATCCACGACCAGAGGAGGAGCCCTTGGTACGCCGGCCGCACTCCAAGCAAGGCCGCGGAGGAGAGATAGCAAGGGCATGGGCTCGAGGCGCGTTGCAGGCAGACTTGCTTCGCTAGCCGACCCTGCGCCGGAGGCGGCGCACCGGCTTGGGGCACTCAAGGCTAGTGAGGAAGTTGAGGCAGGAGGAGTTTGCTCCTCAGGAGACTCCACGACCTTGGTGGAAGGGATCCTGAAGAGCCACCGTCGGGAAGGGAAGCAGCACCCGAGGAATTACAAAAATAAGGTACTTACTCATCTATGGTGATGTACTTCCTATGTTTCATCGGCCGTACAGTGCCACTGCTGTAGCTTGGAGACCCCTTCCTCTTACGAAGCGCCGTGAAGTCCACGCGGAACCGGCCCAAGCGTTGCACGTGGTGACCAGCGTGGAGCACGACTGGCGAAGCACCCAAGGAGACGACCTCAGGAGCGCCGGGTGGGAGAGAGCTGTCGGGCTCTGCTCGTGACGACCAGCGGAGGCCTCAGGAGCTTCGGCCTCAGGAGCACTGGGCTGCGTCACCCCCTCAGCCGCCGCCCGAGGATGAGAGTCACAGATTCCCAAGGATGACGCCTCGGGAGCCTTAGGCGGATCGACACCTCGGCACCCGCGCCCCCGGCCTCTAGCGGTGCTTGTCTCCCTGCGTACACTCTTGGGGCAAGCTCGGCGCCGACGACAAGGAGAGGAACCACGGTGACGGGATTCTCACGAGGCCCCACTAGGCCGACTGGGCGCAGCCCCCATTCGTCGAAGGGGGGCATCTGCCCCGTGAACTCCACCCTGTTCGAGCAGTTGTACAAGCAAGAACCCCCCTGCGACAAATCACCCGGCGAGGGGTCACCGGCCAAGATTTCGAGCACCGTCCTTCGTGCCTCGGCCGGAAGCCCCGACTCCTGAAACCTCATGCGATCCTGGTAGCCTGACAGGGCCCACATCGGTTCGGAATGCCGCTAGAGTGGGGCGATGCAGCGCCGGAGGAACTCCTTCATCACCTTGGGCGTGGTCACACCATGATCCTTCAGCCTCCTCAGCCGGAACCAGACAAAAGTGAGATGGGAGCTCACGAGCTCCTCGTGGCCCCAGCCGGAGCTAGGGACGGTGGGGGACGACGGAGGCGAGAGCAGGGGGCTGAGTACTCCGACATCAACATACACCCACCGCATCTGAAACTCGCTTGTAGACGGCGGGAGATCAAAGTCAATCTCCGAGCCGGCTGTCGCCGCCACGGCCTGGAAGCTCAGGCACCCCGAGCACTGCTGGGGGTTGGTCAGGTGCGGCGCGAAGAAATGGTGCAAGAGGGCCACAGAAGGAGCAATGCCCACCATAGCCTCGCAGACGAAGGCGAAGATGGTGAGAAGGGCGACACATTGGGGATCAAGGTGCAGCGTATGGATCTGGTAATGGGAGAGCACGGCATCGAAGAAGGTGGAGAAGGGAGGAACCAGGCCAGCCCATAGGGCGTCGACGAAGAACTGGACCTTGGTGGACGTCCTATCAATGGTGGTTCGGGACGCAGGCGAGGCCACCATCCCTCCGTATTCATTGAAGCTGGTAGCGAGCGCAGGGCGGACCTTATCCATGGCCTCCTGGTTGAGCACCCGCGATCGGCCGACGGCGGGCTCGACGACCTAAGGTGGGCTGGCTGAGGACATGGGCTTCTTCCCTTTCTCCGTCCGGTTCGGTGCCATGGCGATTGAGAGGACTTAGCTCGAGTCGAATTGGAAGAGGAAGGAGAGGTACGAGGAAGCGGAGAAGTTGGGGAATGCGTTGCCAGCAGTGGGGGAATAACTGTGTAGGATGCCATGCCTGCCTAGCCTGGCAGATTTCAAGGCTGCGTGGGGAAGCGGGGCCGCCCATGTCCAATCAGTCGCCACGCGTCGACCAAGGCCGCAGAATGTTGGGGCCCGCGGCGCTCCGCACATGCACTTTGGCTTCGCCTCGAAGCCAAGTCCGAGCGTGCCTTGGGCCCGAGGGCTACTGTCGGCGTTTTGGGAACGGGGGTCCCCTGACTTGCCTGCCTGCGGCCCACGGCATGGCTCGCTCGTGGCCGAGTACGACCCGTCTTCACCAGCTAACACTTAGGACCCTCGCGAGGGTCCAAGCCTAGGGAGACTGACAACACAAGACCTCCTCGGGGGCGTCCTCACCAGGCTGGCTCGCGGGGTGTAGAGAGATCAAGGCAAGACGAACCTCGCGAGGTTCCAATGACGTAAGCCATGACGACCGAGACCAGGCGGGCGCCAGCGCGCACAGTGTCCTCGTTTCCTCTTTGGTGCTAAGGAGGCAAGCGCAGGCGAGGAGTACCGAGGCATCAGGCAAAGGTTTCCATATCCATGCAACGAGACCAAGACCAGCAGGACGGCAGGACAGAGGTCCCCGTGGAGCCCAAGACGGTGTCGCCACCAAAGCCTTTGGCAGGCGAAGACCACCTTTAGTCAGGATAGCTTGTACTAGCTGCCCCCCTTCAAATCGGCCGTTGTTGGCTCCCTCCCCACTCAATATTTGGGAAGAGGACCATGGCCTCTATAAATAGGACTAGCCACCACAGTAGGAAAAACGGATTCAGATCATCCTCACACTCACCAAGCACAAGAACACCTCACCTTAGGAGGTTGTTCTTCCCCTTGTTCTGTTCATCCTCAGCCCGAGAGGCAATCCACCACACCACACTAGAGTAGGGTAGTACACCACAACGGTTGCCCGAACCAGTATAAATCTCTTGTCTCTTGTGTTGCGAGTTCGTCAAGCTAGGCTTTGAGATTGTGGCAAGGTTGAGGGCGTGATTAAGCAGGGGGAAATCTTCACGCGCACCCCAGTGTTTGAACCTCAAGGGTTTTGCTGGAACCCGAAATCCGACAATATCTTTGCACGGAAGGAAGTGCCTCCTTATTCCTGCCACTTACAGTTGGGACCCACCAGCTACATCTTCGCACGCAAGGAAGTGCCTCCTTATCCTCCCTGACAGCTAGGACCCACCCGGTCGAACCGTACGTAGGGTTGTCTGTCTGGTAGCGAACGTGTACGTACATACTGGTCGATCGGTCTCTCTGCAGCGATGAACCATGACCGAGTAAGGAGCGGCAAGTCTCGTAGTAGAGGCGCGGCGTAGCATGTCACGCAGTCCCTTCTATATCGTGTACATGTACGTACAGCCAAGCTGCAATAAAGTAAACGTCTATGTACGAACATATGGGTGGGGTCTTGAACGCGTACAATGACGGCGTCCTGTTCATCGGTAGCCAACCGGCTGGGTCGGAACGGAGAAACTACGTCGTGTTCATTGGGAGGTAACGAAATGCGTCCTGTACATCAGCAGCCAACCGGCTAGGTTGAACGGAGAAACTGTGTCGTGTTCATTGGGAGCCAATAGAACACGTCATGTTCTTCGGGAGCCAAGCGGCTTGGATGGAACAGTCGAAACAAGGCTTGGCGTTCCACAGAACGGAGGTAACGATCTTCTGTTCGAACGCCTACGGTCGAAATGGGATCCTGTTCATCGGGAGGGGTGTGGCATACCGCAAAATAGAGGAAATGGACTTATCTTCGACCTCCCATGATCGAAACGGGTCACATTGACCGGGAGGGGTGTGGCGTACCGCAAAACGGAGTAAACAGACTTCTATTCGACCTCCTACAGTCGAAACGGGCTCATGTTCATCGGGAGATGTGTGGCGTACCATAAAACTGGACTCCACGGGCTACTGTTCATCCACCGTCTACTGCCTTGCTCCAGCCTCCACGGGCTAATGTTCATCCACCATCGATCTCCTCCAGCCTCCACCTGCGACTGTTCGTCCATGGCGTCTCCCTCCTGCCTCCAGCAGCTACTGTTCATCCACGGGCTCCTGTTCATCCAGCCTCCACCGGCCACTATTCAACCAGCCCTCCACGGGGTCATGTTCATGCACCCCCAACCGTCTCGATCGGGGTCCTGTTCATCCAGGGGCAACGGCCTCTATTACCACGGGGTCCTGTTCATCCAACCCCCACTGGGAACTATTTTTCCAACCCCCAACAACGCTCACGGTTCATGAAGAGGCAGCAGGTTCGATCAGCTTTAGTGAGCAGCAGTAGCGAAGGAATCACTCGATCGGGTTCAGTTAACAGCCAGGGATCGATCGATCGCTCGGGTTCAGTAATGCGTAGACAGTGCAATCGCTCGGGTTCAGTAAGCGAACACCTCGCTCGGGTTCAGTTAGAGCCCAACTCCTCGCACCCACGCGCGTAAGTGTACGAGAGAAACGCGCAATCCCATTGTGCATCCCTCGGCCCCGACCACCCACCGTAACTAGGAACTCCCCAAAATTTTCCTCGCCCTCGCTTCTACCACGATTTTTCCTTCATGGAAGGCCCAAAGAATGTCATGCAGGTGCTTCTCCGGCCCGCCCAGGACGAGAAGCTCATTTTCTCTCATGATTTTTTTCATAGAAGTACGAGCCCACCATGTCTATGATGATACCGGGTTTTGTCATAATTGCCGTCATAGAAGTGTCATAAGCATGACATAAAAAAAAATTCATCCCTCCCGTGTCTTTTTTTGTAGTGTTGATAGCTGACTGAGCGGTCACCTTCCTCACTAGTTACACTTCCAGCCACTTTGTAAACTTGTCGATGGCGATGTACAAGAATTCAAAGCCCCCGGTAGCACGGGATAAGGGGCCCAGGATGTCGAGCCCCCACAACAAAATTGGCCAGGATAAAGGGATCATCTGTAGTACTTGAGCTGGTTGATGGACGTTATTAGTGTGGAACTGGCAGGCTTCACACTTGATGTCTAGTTCAATTGCATCTTGGAGGGCTGTGGGCCAATAGAAACCTTGTCGGAAACCTTTTCCAACCAAGGCCCTTGATCCAATGTGAGAACCGCATGTGCCCTTGTGTATCTCTGCTAACAGTTCCAGCCCATCTTCCCGGCAGATGCACTTCACTATCACCCCATTTTTCCTTGTTCTGTAAAGAGTGTCATCTACAAACTGATACATATTGGACCGTCGGGCTACTCTTTCAGCTTCTTCTTGTTCTTCGGGAAGTTCTCCAGTTGAAGGTAGTGGACTATGTACCGCGCCCAGGATGGAGCCCATGGCTCAACAACAAGGACCAAAGGCACCTCCTCGTTCGTGGGAGCGCTTCCCTCGACTGCAAGAACCTTCGGCTCTATGGAAGGGTGCTGCTCACCAACCGAAGTGGAGTCGTTCCTGGCAACCTTTCTACCGGCAGCTTCAGGGAGCCCTGCCGGGAGATACTTATCGGAGTCCAACTGTTTCCTCTTCCTGGCCATCATTTAAGGGGACACTGATGGTTGGGTTAGGTGGAGGACAAAAGTCCCTGGTTCCACACGGAGATTTTGTGCCGCACACTTTGACAGGTGATCAGCGATGTGGTTCTCCGCACGTGACACGTGTTCTACTTGCAGCCCATCAAAGTGTTCTTTCAGCCTCCTGAACTCATCCACATATGCCTCCATCAACGGACTCTAATAATCCTTATTATTGCCTCACCATGAGCTACGAATTTCCGTGGATGATCAACTTCTTGATTCCCAACTAAACCGCAATTCTGAGCCCGGCAAGGAGCCCTTCATATTCAGTAGTATTGTTGGTGGCTTTCTCCCGAGGAAAGTGCATTTGAACCACGAACTTGAGATGCTCTCCGATGGGCGCAAGAAGAAGCACGTCAGCTCCAGTGCCCTGCAATGAGAAAGCACCATCAGAATACATAATCCACTCCTGCAGTGCTTCCTTGCCGGGGATAATTGCCTCTTGTACTTCTTCATTTGGAGTAGGTGTCCATTCCATAATGAACTCTGCCAACGCTCTGCTCTGAATGGTTGAGGTACTTTCGTACTTCAGGCCAAAGCTGGACAACTCCAGGGCCAAGTCAACTATCCCGCCAGTGGCTTCGTGGTTCCTCAGTATGCGCTGGAGTGGAAAACGGGTAACAACCGTGATCTCATGGGCTTAGAAGTAGTGGCGCAATTTCCTCGAAGTCATGACAAGGCCGAAGATGAGCTTTTGCACCCCAGAGTACCTTGACCTAGCCCCCTGTAACAGAGAGCTGACAAAGTACACTGGCCGTTGCACCACTTTCTTCCTTGCTGCGGTGTTGGAACTGCCGCGACTAGCTCAGCTTCACCTCCGGAGGGGATAGTTGCTGCAGCTACCTCTTCATCCACTTCTCGCTGTGCCACCAGTCCTGCACTAACCACTTGATTCATTGCCGCCAAATATAGGAACAACGGCTCTTGGTTTCGAGAAACTAGGGTGGGAGCAGAGGAAAGGTACGTTTTTAGGTCTTGCAGCGCTGCTTGTGCCTCCGGGATCCACTTCATAGGTCCTGCTTTCTCCAAGATTTTGAAGAAAGGCAAGGCCCGCTCGGCAGACTTGGAAATGAACCTACTTAGCGCGACAACGCACCCAGTCAAACGCCACACATCTTTAACGGTCTTGGGTGCTTTGATCTTCTCGATTTCTCTCATCCTGTTTGGGTTGGCCTCTATCCCCCACTGGGATACAAAGAAACCAAGGAGCTTGCTGGAGGGCACACCAAACACACACTTCTCAGGTTTTAGCTTCAAATTGATCTTGTGCAAGTTTGCAAAGGTCTCTTCTAAATCTTGAATGAGCGTTGATCTATCCTTGGTCTTGAACACTATATCATCGATGTAAGCTTCTACATTCCTGTGCAGCTGAGGCTCAAAATTTGTACAGCTCTTGCAAAAGTGGATCCAGTGCTCTTTAACCCAAAAGGCATTCGCACAAAGCAGTATGTGCCACATGGGGTTATGAATGCGGTTTTCTCTTCGTCTTCCTTCGACATAAATATCTGATGGTACCCAGAGTATGCATCAAAAAAGGAAAGCAGATCACACCCGGAGATGGAATCCACGATCCGGTCATTGCACGACAAGGGGAAAGGGTCCTTCAGGCTGGCCTTGTTCAGGTTTGTGAAGTCAATGCAAAGCCTCCATTTCCCATTTCCCTTGCACACTACCACCAGATTTCCCAACCATGTTAAATGCAGCACCCCTCTGACCAACCCAGCTGCTTCAAGCTTCTTAATCTCCTCGGCAATGAACTTTTGCCGTTCCAAAGCTTGCTTTGTGACTTTTGCTTGACGGCTGAGCATGAGGACAGATAGCAAGGTGGTGCTCGATTAACTCCCTGGGAACGCCGGGGATGTCAGATGGTTCACAAGCAAACACATCGACATTCGCCCGCAAGAAGGCAACGAGCACGCTTTCCTATTTGTCATCAAGGGTGGCGCTAATGGTGAACGTACCGTCAAGGCCATCCTGCCTTGCTGGGACTTTCTTCACAGCAGGCGAAGCAACCTTGGATCTTGTGCTAGTGGAACTCTTTGGCAGGTCATCAACAGGGACAACACACTCTAGAGAGGCGCGCTTCCCGGACTCCTTGCCGGCATCCTTATTAGCTTTCTTTCCCTTCTTTGTTTCTTTGGCGGGAGTTGCGGCTTCTGTAGCCTTAGCAGCTACCGCATCTCGGTACATCTTGTCCACGCATATAATTGCATCTTTCTTGTCCGATAGGATGGAAATGACGCCCATCGGCCCTAGCATCTTCAATGTATTGTAGGCATAGTGGGAGGCTGCCATGAATTTTGCCAGAGCTGGATGGCCAAGAATCCCATTATATGGCAAAGTGAGTTCGACAAAGTCAAAGAGAATCCTTTGTTTCTGGTAGTTCAGTTCTCCATCAAATGTTACCAGCAACATAATCTTTCCCTTAGGCCGGCTCCCGCCGGGGTTGATTCCTTGGAACGTGCCGGTAACCTTGAGCTCCTCATCAGGGATCTGCAGCTTGCTGACTACTTTGGGAGAAATTAAATTCAGCCCAGCCGCACCGTCTACTAGCATCTTTGTGACCTTGAGGTCGTATATTGTTGGTGGGACCAACAACCACAAACACCCAACCGCAGTGGTACGGTCCGGGTGATTCTCTTCGTCAAAGATGATAGGCGTGCGGGGCCACTTGAGCGACTTTAGAGAATCTATGCACATGGAATCGACCTCTCGTTCCCACTGCTTGAGTTGGCGGTGAGAGGGTGCAGGGACGCACCTCCATCAATGCACATGGCTTTAGTTGCTTTCTGGAACTCTTGCTCGCTGGTTTCTTCCTCATCCCCTTCATCACTGGCCTCGTCCCCTTCTTTCTTCTCTCGGCCTCTAGCTGGCTTTTCCTTTTTCTGCAGCGCCTTGCCCTGGCGGCCTCCTCTGCCACCACGACCCTTCTCGGCAGCACCTTCCTAGTCTATTTCCTTATCACGCTTCTCATACTCGGCCTTCTGTTTCTTAACAAGCTGCTCAACTTGGTGGCATTCTTGGAGGTTATGCCCTTTAGTGCGGTGGATCTTGCAGTACGGCCCGTCGGACTGTCCAGCTTTCTCTACTACCACAGCCTCCCACCAATCAGTGCACACGGCAGCTTCCTTGCCGGGGAATTTGGTTTTGGCCTTCTTACTGATACGTCTCCAATGTATCTATAATTTTTTATTGTTCCATGCTATATTATATTCTGTTTTGGATGTTAATGGGCTTTATTATACACTTTTATATTATTTTTGGGACTAACATATTAACCGAAGGCCTAGCCCAAATTGTTGTTTTTTTGCCTATTTCAGAGTTTCGCAGAAAAGGAATATCAAACGGAGTCCAAACGGAATGAAACCTTCGGGAACGTGATTTTCGGAACAAACGTGATCCAGAGGACTTGGACCCTACGTCAAGAAAGCAACCAGGAGAGCCCAAGGCAGGGGGCGCGCCCTCGACCCTCGTGGGGCCCACGTTGCTCCACTAACGTACTTCTTTCTCCTATATATACCTACGTACCCCCAAACTATCAGATACGGAGCCAAAAACCTAATTCCATCGCCGCAACCTTCTGTACCCATGAGATCCCATCTTGGGGCCTTTTCCGGCGCTCCGCCGGAGGGGGCATTGATCACGGAGGGCTTCTACATCAACACCATAGCCTCTCCGATGATGTGTGAGTAGTTTACCTGAGACCTTCCGGTCCATAGTTATTAGCTAGATGGCTTCTTCTCTCTCTTTGGATCTCAATACAAAGTTCTCCACGATTCCCGTGGAGATCTATTCGATGTAATCTTGTTTTTGCGGTGTGTTTGTTGAGACCGATGAATTGTTGGTTTATGATCAAGTTTATCTATGAACAATATTTGAATCTCCTCTGAATTCTTTCATGTATGATTGGTTATGTTTGCAAGTCTCTTCGAATTATCAGTTTGGTTTGGCCTACTAGATTGATCTTTCTTGCAATGGGAGAAGTGCTTAGCTTTGGGTTCAATCTTGCGGTGTCCTTTCCCAGTGACAGCAGGGGCAGAAAGGCACGTATTGTATTGTTGCCATCGAGGATAACAAGATGGGGTTTATATCATATTGGATGAGTTTATCCCTCTACATCATGTCATCTTGCTTAAAGCGTTACTCTGTTCTTATGAACTTAATACTCTAGATGCATGCTGGATAGCGGTCGATGTGTGGAGTAATAGTAGTAGATGCAGGCAGGAGTCGGTCTACTTGTCACGGATGTGATGCCTATATACATGATCATACCTAGATATTCTCAGAACTATGCTCAATTCTATCAATTGCTCAACAGTAATTTGTTCACCCACCGTAATACTTATGCTCTTGAGAGAAGCCACTAGTGAAACCTATGGCCCCCGGGTCTATTTTCCATCATATTAATCTTCCAACACTTAGCTATTTTTATTGTTTTATATTTTACTTTGCATCTTTATTATAAAAATACCAAAAATATTATCTTATCATATCTATCAGATCTCACTTTCGTAAGTGACCGTGAAGGGATTGACAACCCCTTTATTGCGTTGGTTGCGAGGTTTTTATTTGTTTGTGTAGGTGCGAGGGACTTGAGCGTGGCCTCCTACTGGATTGATACCTTGGTTCACAAAAACTGAGGGAAATACTTACGCTACTTTGTTGCATCACCCTTTCCTCTTCAAAGGAAAACCAACGCAGTGCTCAAGAGGTAGCAAGAAGGATTTCTGGCGCCGTTGCCGGGGAGTCTACGCAAAAGTCAACGTACCAAGTACCCATCACAAACTCTTATCTCCCGCATTACATTATTTGCCATTTGCCTCTTGTTTTCCTCTCCCCCACTTCACCTTTGCCGTTTTATTCGCCCTTCTTCCGTTCGATCTTTTCTTTGCTTGTGTTACCATGTACCTTCTTTTTGCTTGCATCTTTGATTGCTAAAAGTTTATGGATCCTCATCCACTTGCTAATCTCTTTAAGAGATCCAATTATGATGAACCTATTGCTAGTGAATTGAGTGCACTAGATTATCTTTATGAGGTTTTGCTTGAAATTCGTGGATTTGAAAATTTTGATGATGTACTTTATGAAGCGATTCACGATAGATCTTTGAATGAAAAGATGATTGCAATGATTTTACTATAAATTCTATTGATCTCAGTTGTGCTAAAAATATGCAAAACCCTAAGCTTGGGGATGCTAGTTTTGCTATGTCCTCTACTTGTTGCAATGATCATGATTGGGGTGATAGTTCTTCTTATGATCTTGAAAATTTATTTAAGCCCCATGATGAATATGGGATTGATAATAGTGTTTGAAATGTTATTGAAAGTGGGTTTGGAAGAGTGTCAACTTTAGATCCCACATATTTGGAGAATGTTCAATCTTATGAAATTTTTGATAAAAGTGGGTTTGGAGAGGTCATGACTTTAGTTAATGTTAATCCCACTATTTCGAAAGAGTGTCAACTTTGCATGCATGTGGATCACGAAGAGAATATGTTATATGATAGCTATATTGTTGTATTTTCTTATGATCCTACATGTAATTATTATGAAAGAGGAAAATTTGGTTGTAGAAATTTTTATCTTACTAAATTACCTCTCGTCATGTTGAGATTGCTATCGTCACTTTCTTCTTCCTTGCATATGCGAGTTTTTGTTGCCTTGCAAATTTGTTTACTTATAATATGCCTATGCATAGGAAGTATGTTAGACTTAGATGTGTTTGTCACATGTTTTATGATGCTCTCTTTGTGCTTCAATTCTTGTCTTTCATGTGAGCATCATTAAAATTATCAATGTCTAGCTAAAAGGCTTGAAAGAAAAGCGCTTGTTGGGAGATAACCCAATATTTTTCCTTGTTGTTATGTAATAAATAATCCATCTAGCTTCTGGTTAGATGTGTTTTTATGTTTTAATTAGTGCTTCTGCCAAGTGAAACCTATAGGATCTTCTTGGTTAATAGTTATTTGATCTTGCTGAAAATTCCAGAAACTTTCTGTTCACGAAAACAATTGTTAAAAATCACCAGAACGTGATAAAATACTGATTCCAATTGCAGTAGATCAATAAAAAAAATTCTATGTCGTCCTATTTTGGTAGATATTTCTGAGTTCCAGAAGTTTGTGTTAGTTACAGATTACTACAGACTGTTTTGTTTTTGACAGATTCTGTTTTCGTGTGTTGTTTGCTTATTTTGATGAATCTATGGATAATAAAATAGTTTATAAACCATAGAGAAGTTGGAATACAGTAGGTTTAACACCCATATAAATAAAGAATGTGTTCATTACATTACCTTGAAGTGGTGTTTTGGTTTCTTTCGCTAACAGAGCTCACGAGATTTTCTGCTAAGTTTTGTGTTGTGAAGTTTTCAAGTTTTGGGTGAAAGATTTGATGTATTATGGAACAAGGAGTGGCAAGAGCCTAAGCTTGGGGATGCCCATGGCACCCCAGGATAATCTAAGGACACCAAAAATCCAAAGCTTGGGGATCCCCCGGAAGGCATCCCCTGTTTCGTCTACTTCCATCGGTAACTTTACTTGGAGCTATATATTTATTCACCACATGATATGTGTTTTGCTTGGAGCGTCTTGTATGATTTGAGTCTTTATTTGTTAGTTTGCCACAATCATCCTTGCTGTACACACCTTTTGAGAGAGACACACATGATTCGGAATTTGTTAGAATACTCTATGTGCTTCACTTATATCTTTTGAGCTATATAGTTTTTGCTCTAGTGCTTCACTTATATTTTTAGAGCACGGTGGTGGATTTGTTTTATAGAAACTATTGTTCTCTCATGCTTCACTTATATTATTTTGAGGGTCCTACAAAACAGCATGGTAATTTGCTTAAATTGAGAAATTAGTCCTAAAGTAATAGGCATCCAAGATTAGTAAAAAAATTCTTATGAGTGTGTTGAATCCTATGAGAAGTTTTATGCTTGATAATTGTTTTGAGATATAAAGATGGTGATATTAGAGTCATGCTAGTTGAGTAGTTGTGGATTTGAGGAATACTTGTGTTAAAGTTTGTGATTCCCGTAGCATGCACGTATGGTGAACCGTTATGTGATGAAGTCGGAGCATGATTTATTTATTTATTGTCTTCCTTATGAGTGCCGGTCGGGGACGAGTGATGGTCTTTTCCTACCAATCTATCCCCCTACGAGCATGCGCGTAATACTTTGCTTTGATAACTTGTAGATTTTTGCAATAAATATATGAGTTCTTTATGACTAATGTTGAGTCCATGGATTATACGCACTCTCTTCCTTCCACCATTGCTAGCCTCTCTAATACCGCGCACTTTTCGCCGGTATCTTACACCCACCATATACCTTCCTCAAAACAGCCACCATACCTACCTATTATGGCATTTCCATAGCCATTCCGAGATATATTGCCATGCAACTTACCACCATTCTGTTTACTATGACACGCTCCATCATTGTCATATTGCTTCGCATGATCATGTAGTTGACATCGTATTAGTGGCAAAGCCACCATTCATAATTCTTTCATACATGTCACTCTTGATTCATTGCATATCCCCGTACACCACCGGAGGCATTCACATAGAGTCATATTTTGTTCTAAGCATTGAGTTGTAATTGTTGAGTTGTAAGTAAATAAAAGTGTGATGATCATCATTTTTAGAGCATTGTCCCAAGTGAGGAAAGGATGATGGAGACTATGATTCCCCCACAAGTCGGGATGAGACTCCGGACTAAAAAAAGAGGCCATAAAAAAACGAGAAAAGGCCCAAATAAAAAAATGAGAGAAAAAGAGAGAAGGGACATTGTTACTATCCTTTTACCACACTTGTGCTTCAAAGTAGCACCATGATCTTCATGATAGAGAGTCTCTTATGATATCACTTTCATATACTAGTGGGAATATTTCATTATAGAACTTGGCTTGTATATTCCAATGATGGGCTTCCTAAAAATGCCCTAGGTCTTCGTGAGCAAGCGAGTTGGATGCACACCCACTTAGTTTCTTTTGTTGAGCTTTCATATACTTATAGCTCTAGTGCATCCGTTTCATGGCAATCCCTACTCACTCACATTGATATCTATTAATGGGCATCTCCATAGATCGTTGATACGCCTAGTTAATGTGAGACTATCTTCTCCCTTTTTGTCTTCTCCACAAGCACCATTCTATTCCACATATAGTGCTATGTCCATGGCTCACGCTCATGTATTGCGTGAAGATTGAAAAAAGTTTGAGAATACCAAAAGTATGAAACAATTTCTTGGCTTGTCATCGGGGTTGTGCATGATTTAAATACTTTGTGTGGTGAAGATAGATCATAGCCAGACTATATGATTTTGTAGGGATAACTTTCTTTGGCCATGTTATTTTGAGAAGACATAATTGCTTAGTTAGTATGCTTGAAGTATTATTATTTTTTATGTCAATATTAAACTTTTGTCTTGAATCTTTCAGATCTGAATATTCATACCACAATTAAGAGAATTACATTGAAAATTACGCTAAGTAGCATTCCACATAAAAAATTGTTTTTATCATTTACCTACTCGAGGACGAGCAGGAATTAAGCTTGGGGATGCTTGATACGTCTCCAACGTATCTATAATTTTTGATTGTTCCATGCTATATTATATTCTGTTTTGGATGTTAATGGGCTTTATTATACACTTTTATATTATTTTTGGGACTAACCTATTAACCGGAGGCCCAGCCCAAATTGCTATTTTTTTTGCCTATTTCAGAGTTTCGCAGAAAAAGAATATCAAACGGAATCCAAACGGAATGAAACCTTCGGGAACGTGATTTTCGGAACAAACGTGATCCAGAGGACTTGGACCCTCCACCCTCGTGGGGCCCCACGTTGCCCCACCGACGTACTTCTTCCTCCTATATATACCTACGTACCCCCAAACTATCAGATACGGAGACAAAAACCTAATTCTACCGCCGCAACCTTCTGTACCGGTGAGATCCCATCTTGGGGCCTTTTCCGGCACTCCGTCGGAGGGGGTATTGATCACTGAGGGCTTCTACATCAACACCATAGCCTCTCCGATGATGTGTGAGTAGTTTACCTTAGACCTTCGGGTCCATAGTTATTAGCTAGATGGCTTCTTCTCTCTCTTTGGATCTCAATACAAAGTTCTCCACGATTCTCGTGGAGATCTATTCGATGTAATCTTCTTTTTGCGGTGTGTTTGTTGAGACCGATGAATTGTGGGTTTATGATCAAGTTTATCTAGGAACAATATTTGAATCTCCTCTGAATTCTTTTATGTATGATTGGTTATGTTTGCAAGTCTCTTCGAATTATGAGTTTGGTTTGGCCTACTAGATTGATCTTTCTTGCAATGGGAGAAGTGCTTAGCTTTGGGTTCAATCTTGCGGTGTCCTTTCCCAGTGACAGCAGGGGCAGCAAGGCACACATTGTATTGTTGCCATCGAGGATACCAATATGGGGTTTATATCATATTGCATAAGTTTATCCCTCTACATCATGTCATCTTGCTTAAAGCGTTACTCTGTTCTTATGAACTTAATACTCTAGATGCATGCTGGATAGCGGTCGATGTGTGGAGTAATAGTACTAGATGCAGGCTGGAGGCGGTCTACTTGTCCCGGACGTGATGCCTATATACATGATCGTACCTAGATATTCTCATAACTATGCTCAATTCTATCAATTGCTCAACAGTAATTTGTTCACCCACCGTAATACTTATGCTCTTGAGAGAAGCCACTAGTGAAACCTATGGCCCCCGGGTCTATTTTCAATCATATTAATCTTCCAACACTTAGCTATTTTTATTGTCTTTTATTTTACTTTGCATCTTTATTATAAAAAATACCAAAAATATTATCTTATCATATCTATCAGATCTCACTTTCGTAAGTGACCGTGAAGGGATTGATAACCCTCTTTATTGCGTTGGTTGCGAGGTTTTTATTTGTTTGTGTAGGTGCAAGGGACTTGAGCGTGGCCTCCTACTGGATTGATACCTTGGTTCTCAAAAACTGAGGGAAATACTTACGCTACTTTTCTGCATCACCCTTTCCTCTTCAAGGGAAAACCAACGCAGTGCTCAAGAGGTAGCACTTACCGGTGCCGAGATCGACAGAGTCCTCAACAGCCAATACTGACTTCTCCCTGCGTTTCTTATTGTGCTTACGGCTCCTCCTCTTCGGGTTAGCGGTTTCATCGCCATCCTCTGAATCGACATCGACGCCATCCTCCTCCCCAGGGAGTGACCTTCCTTCCTCAGCTCGAGCACACTTGTCCGCCAAAGTGTACGATTCATTGATGGTCTTGGGCACTCGAACGCTCATCTTGGAAAGTATCCTTCGGTTCGCATGTTCGAATGGAACGTGGCAATCACAACTGCTGGATGTATCTCTGGAATGTTGTGGTGCACTCGACTGAACTTATGCTTATACTTTCACAAGCTCTCTCCTTCCTTCTGCAGAAGGACTTGCAAATAGCTGGGTCGTCCACGCTCTTGATGGCCGCACGTGAAGGCGCCAACAAAATCATTGCACAAGTCAGCCCATGATGAAATGAAGTTCCCTGGTAGGTGCATCAGCCATGACCTCACATTTGGCTTGAGTGCCGAAGGGAAGTAGATTGTGAACACCTTCTCATCTCTTCCTCCGGCGACTCGAACAGCAATTGTGTAGATCCTCAAAAACTCTGTCGGGTTCAACTTTCCATCATATTTTTCTGGCAACTCGGGCTCGAAAACGTGGGCAGATGGCCATCGGACTTGCCGTAGCTCGCGAGTGAAGGCAGGGCACCCAACTTCAAATGGTAGGTACCCGCCATCACTGGGCACGGGCTCGTTGACGTCTGGGCCATTGCGCCTATCAGATTCACGACGGGTTTCCCGTCGCCGTTCTATGGTGACGCGTGCATCTTCTCTCCGTCAATCCTCTAGTGTCGGTGTACAAAAGAAGGGGCGCACCTTTGTACCCCTTTACCTGTACACCAAGCAGAGCAGGGGAGGTGAACCGAGGTAAAACCAAAGCCCGAGGCAGCCAGGGCAACGCCAAGACCAAGACCACAAAGAGCAGAGGGACGGAGCAGGTCCCCCAGCAAGACCCTTGCCGGGGGAGCCTCAGCGGCCCAGGCAAGCCCCTTGCCGGGGGCGGCCCGTGAAACACAAACATGGCGAGCCACCCTTGAGCCCACGTCCCCAACACCATCAGCCACATTGGGCCAGGGCTCGGGAGGCACCCCTGTGGTGGCATGCAGATCTTTGTGAAGACAAGGAATATTCAAGATCAGATGAGGATTAGAAGGCGGCGATCCTCGGCAAGATCCTTGCCGAGGGGAATCACAAGACCCCCGGCAAGATCCTTGCCGGGGACGACATCGCACCACGGCAAGGCCCTTGCCGGGCCACTCGGCAAGGCCCTCGCCAAGGGCGCCAGCGGGGCTACTGCCAGCCCGCACCAACCAAGTTTCCACCGCCGTTCGCATGCAGCTGCCAGCCTAATCAGCTGGGCAGGCACCTACGTGGCAATATGCAGCTTCCAGGCTAACTCTGCAAGCGCTTGCGTGGCGGCATGCAGATCTTCATAGAAGCCTTGCCACCGCGCCACCTCAGCTGCCTGCCTGCCTACATGGCACCGCACGCGTCACTGGCCGGGGCGCGTGTCATTGCAAGGAGGAGCGGCGACGGACGGGACAGGCCTCGCCCCCATCCCCGATAAAGGTAGGGGACACCTCAGCAGCGCATTAAATGCGACTTGTCCTATAATACGAGCGATAAGCTCGCAATACTGTACGCCTTTCCACCTCCAGTATGCCACTGTGGCAGCCCCTTTCCACTATAAAAGGAGGCCCATGGCATACTGGAGAAGGATTTGGCTCTTTGGAACCAGGCACCCCACCATAGCTAGTTTGAGAGCTCAAGAACTCTCTGAAATACACCCACCAAAGCAGGACTAGGGTTTTACGCATCTTCGCGACCCGAACCTGGGTAAACGATCCTTGTGCTGATTACTAATCCTGCTCTTCTCGCAACCCTGCGCCCCGGCAACCGTAGTAGGGATCCTCGTGATCCCATAGGTGTCGTTCCACACCGACATCTTTGGCGTGCCAGGTAGGGGGCGCAATTGTTAGAATCTGGTCTAGTAGTTGGCCTAGCAGTTCTTCATCGCCGTGGCCCCCAAGAAGGAGACGACCAGGAGAAAAAGGCGTCGCCTGCGAACGCGAAGGACGCCAGCGCGGCGACCGAAAAGATAAGTCATTCAGAGCCTTGAGTTATTTCCTTTTATACATAAGGTTATCGTCCTCGGAGATCTTGCCTATGTGTGGAAAACCTGCACGCGAAGGGGCCCTCCCGCGATTGACAACGCCCTTGTTCTGTTTCGAGTCAGCTCAATAGCTCAAAGCGGCCGCGTCGAGAGTGGCGGGGTAGCCTTCCGCACTTGGCAACGCTCCCGACTCTGCTCGAGTCAAGCTCGACAGTTCGGGCGGCCGCGCTAAGGGCGGTAAGGTGGTTCGCCCGGCAGCAAGCACACCCGGCAGGCCAATGGGGATCCGTCCCCAAGACGCCGCCCTGGGTTTACGCGCCGGCAAGCCTACCCAGTTACGTAGGGTGGACATACAACGAAAAATCGAACGGGAAAATAACATGCATAATATCAAGATTACTGCAGAAGTTATATTACATCAAATTGTTGATGCGGTTCTAACTAAAGATGGAAACTGTCTTGGACATGAACCTGCAGCGATGATAAAAAACGGGGTGCCTAATCCCGTCGCTGGCCCTCCACCCTCAGAATTCCGCCGACACGGCTGATGATGGGCTTGATGCGCTCCCTGGGCGGCGCGAGGTCGGTATCCTTCGGCAAGCTCTCCAGCGCGGCGTCAAAGTCGAGGTCGGGGTACCAGTGTGCCATCTTGGTGAGAACCTTGGTCATGGCGCCCTGGCAAAGCCTCCGGGCCTCGTTGGCCAGCGAGGCCGCCCGGTTGGCGTGAAGCTGCTCTAGGGCCCCGAGAATGCACTCAAGGAACAGGGTCAGCTTGGCGTTGGTGGTCCCGCTACGCTCCGGGGCGTACCTCACGCTTGGCATCCCCATGGTAGCCAGCTACACGGTGATCCTGCCGGCGACGTCCTCAAGGCGGCCGATCCAGCGGTTCACGCCCTCCTTGAAATCCTTATGCTCGGCGGCCTCGTTCTTCTACAGCTACTTCTTGGTCTCCAGCTCCTTGGCTAGGGTCCCCTCCCGGGCTTTGGCCTCCGTGAGCATCCCCTCGAGGCCCTCCAGCTTCAGCATGAGGTCCTTGATGGACTTGTTGGCCTCGGAGAGCTCCCCGGCCTTGCTGATGGCCACGACCTGCACCTCCGTCAGAGCGCCATTGAGCGTGTCCTTCTCCTGGGACAGCTTCAGGGCCTGCTCCTTTAGCCCGTCCCGCTCTACCTCCAGCTCCTTCACCTTGCCAGCGTGGACCAGGGTCTGGGCATCAAGCGCCTCTTGGTGCCTCTACTCCAGCTCACGGGTCCGCTGCAAGACAAGCTTCCCCACCTCTTAATCCTTGCCGCGAAGCATGGCGGCAAGCTTCTCCTCGCGCGCGATGAGGTCCTCCTCCTGGGAGTTCAGCGCGGCCCCGTGCTGGGTCCGGGCGGCTTCGGCGACAGTGGCCAAGTTCTTCTCCGTCTCTTGGGCCTTCTCGATGTCGGCGAACTTCATGGTGAGCTCCACGTCATGCTTGGCCAGCTCGCCCTGGGCAGCCTTCAGCTCCTTGTGAGCCTGGCGGAACCAGTCCTGCGTCTGGGCAACGCGCTCCTGGAGGTCCGCCTCCGCCTTCTCCACCATCGCCGTCCTGGACTTAGCCTTGTCAAGACGGGCGCGGTGGAGCGCCTGGAGCTTCCGGAAGCTGGCGCCCATGGCGTGGAGGAGCTGCTCTTCCTGCGAGCCGCCACCACGAACGCTCGGCTCGTCGACGACCTCAAGCCCGGCGGCGGCAAGCACTTCGTCGTCGAACACCTCTCCCTCAACGGGTGTCCTGGTGCTCGACGTGCCTGGAAGGTGGACGAACAAGTCGTCGCACATCCTCAGGTACTTGCCGGAGCCAGAAGCAGCGGAGGAGGAAGGCCGGTCATCAGCCACCTCCTCCTCCTCCTCGGCGGCGGCCCTGCCGGCCTCCCCGGCAGGCCCCTTGCCGCCCTCCTCAGCGGCGGCCTTGCCGGCCTCCCCGGCAGGCCCCTTGGCGGCGTCCTTAGCAGCGCCCTTGGCGGCCTCCTCGGCGGCGATCTTCTCGGCATCGGCCTCGGCGGCCTTGGCGACGTCCTCGATGATGGCATCCATGTCCTCTGCGTTCACCGAGGAGGAATCTGAACGCCAAAGAAGGGAGTGAGGCGTGGCCAAGACCAAGAGCCAGAAACAAAAAGGAACAGGGACGAAAGGCGAGCGACTTACCAGCGCCAGTCCCAGGCTGGGAAAAAGAAGTCCCCTCCCCGCCAACATTTGGCGCCGAGGCAAAGCCGCCAGCACCCAAGTTCTCCTCCTCCTCCTCCATGTGCGTAGGCTCGGTGCTTGGCGCCCTTTTCGGGGACGCCCCTCAGGGCGGCGTGGTCAATGGGGGCGGCGTGTTGGTAGTAGCCCTCTGCGGCTCCTCCTACTGCCGCTCTCCTCCTACATACCCGGCAAGGTCAGCACCAAAGTATCGTAGCCCTGACACATGTCGACGAGGGGCGGGTAATGAACTTACGCTGGGGGCTGTGCCGGGGGCCACTGTATGGGCTGCTCAACACCACCAGTGGCGCCCTTGAAGTACCAGCCGGGGGCTGGCCGCCCGCCGAGGTCTTGGCCCTCTTCACCCTTTGGGCCAGTGTCTCCGCGTCCCTGCAAAGATGAGAACAAGTCAAGACAAGAGACACAAATCGAGGAGACAGAAATGACGGGAAGAAACCAGATACTTACTCGTCGTCCACCTCCTTCTCTGCTGTTTTCCTCTTCCTCCTCGGGCTGAGGGATCAAAAGTCGAATGTGACCCCCGCATCGGCATCTGCCGGAGGAGGGCAGGAGGGCGGAGTCTGCGTGTGCTTGGACAAAGAAGAAGTAGATGCCTTCTTCCTCGCCGCTGCGGCCTACACCACCTTCTTCGCCGTCGCGGCCCTCGTCTGACGCGCAGACTCCTCCGAGGACCTTGGCCGCCGCGCGGCCCTGACGGCTGCACCGGCTCGCCCGAAGTGGCCCGCCGCAGGACTCGGCCTCTCCCCGTGGCCGGAGGGTCAATAGCCCCGGCCTCCCCCTCCGATGATTCGCCGGCCGCGTCTTCCACCAGAGGAGCCTCGGTGCCAGCGCTGCTGGCTTCCCCGGCAGCCGCCGCCCAACGGGCGAGCTCCTCCTCCTTGGCGGCCGGCGCAGCCTTGTCCTCCACACCACCAGTGCTGCTGGCCTCCTCGGCAAGCTGCGCCTCCCTCGCCCTGGTGGCGATGTAGTCCAGTTCCGCCTGGGTGGTGTCCTGGGCGAGCAGCCGCTCGGCGTCGGCGTTGATGCATACTTTGTGCAGAGTGTCAAAGAACTGATGCACCTCGACATCCTCCGGCTCCTTCCAGCTCGGGACAGGGCCATGCGTGTTGTAGTCCAGCATCATCGCGATGATCTCGGTCCGGCGCGAATTATTGCACAGCGGGACCACTCCCGCCGGCAGCTTGAACAAAGGCCCCTTGAAGACCTTGCCGGCCTTCGTGGCGGCCCTCGCGACCGTGCCGGTACGTTCGACCTCGCCGCCGCGGCCCACAATGAGCTGGAAGAGCCGCTGGCAGAAATGGGCATGCCCCATCACTGTGAAGTTGTGGTCGAGGCCGGGGCGAAGCCGCATGATGTCGGCAGGATTCGTTAAGAGCCAGGCCAGCCTCCCCTTGTTGTGCAGCGGAGTGATCCGGCGGCGGACGAAGTCCACCCCGATCATCTCAAGGGTGAGCCCGGCCTCGGTGAGCCGGAGGATCCTGGTAGTGGCAATCGTGAGCTTCTCGTCATCGGCGTCGATGTCACTCCAATCCTTCTGAGGACCGGCGGCGCCCGGCGAATTTCGCAGAACGCCGGCGGGTCTTTCTCTTCGATCCAGCACCACCAGCCCCGCCATTCTTCCCACCTCTCCTTCATGGGGCCCTCCGGATACGCCCCCTTGGACCTTGGGATCCAGGTGATGCAACCGGCGATGGCGCCCCCTGGTTGGATTCGAGGGGAGAAGTAATGGCGAAAGAGCGCCGTGTTGGGGTGCACCCCGGCGAAGCCCTCACAGAGGTGCGCGAAGAGGGCCATGCACGCCACAGCATTTGGGGTAAAATCCAAGAGGCGGAAGCCAAAGGTGTGCATGATGTCGCTGAAGAAATCGGAGAAGGGAGGACAAAGACCGCAGGAAAAATAGTCGCCAAAGAAGGGGTACCGATTTGGGGCAGCCTCGGCGCAGTTGGCGGGGATGACGCGTGTGGATGGATGCCCCAACTTCTCTCCCCCCGTCTTCACCCCCCACAGGGGCTTGAAGGCTTCCCGAAGCTCGAATACGTCAATTTTCGAGGGGAAGAAGGCGGACTGCGTCCGCTGCACCGCCAGCGCACTCTCCGGCGGCTCCGCCGCTCCGGCATCCTTGGCCACTCCCTTGACGTTGGTGGATTTTGGCGCCATGGCGGCTGGGGGAGGGGGGGGGGGCAAAACAGAAGACGGCGGGAACGCAACGGAGGCGAGCAAGAGCGAAGCTTGGGGAAGAAAAGGAAGGCGAACGGAGGCTTCCGAGATTGGGGTTGCGCGAAGGGTAAAAGGAACAATGCGCCCGCAGTTATCCCTTTTTATGGGGAAGGTGCGGGTCGCGCTGCCCATTTACTTTGATGTGACGCATGCGTGCAGGAACTGCCCAACGCATGCCGTCCACGTCACACACACCCCTCCACATTGCACATTCAATACAGGTTCCCCCGGCAAGACCTTTGCCGGGGGAGCCTCAGCGGCCCTGGCAAGCCACTTGCCGGGGCGACCCGTCAAACACCAACAGGGCGAGCCGCCCTTGAGCCCACGTCCCCAACACCATCAGCCACGTTGGGCCAGGGCTAGGGAGGCACCCCTGTGGTGGCATGCAGATCTTTGTGAAGATAAGGAATATTCAAGATCAGATGATGATTAGAAGGCCGCGATCCTCGGCAAGATCCTTGCCGAGGGGAACCACAAGACCCCCGGCAAGATCCTTGCCGGGGACGACAGCGCACCACGGCAAGGCCCTTGCCGGGCCACCAGGCAAGGCCCTCGCCAAAGGCGCTAGCGGGGCCAATGCCAGGCCCGCACCAACCAAGTTTCCACCGCCATTCGCATGCAGCTGCTAGCCCAACCAGCTGGGCAGGCACCTGCGTGGCAACATGGAGCTTCCAGGCCAACTCAGCAAGCGCCTACGTGGTGGCATGCAGATCTTCGTAGAAGCCTTGCCACCGCGCCACCTCAACTGCCTGCCTACCTACATGGCGCCGCACGCGTCACTGGCCGGGGCGCGTGTCAAAGCAAGGAGGAGCGGCGACGAACGGGATGGGCCTCGCCCCCGTCCTCGATAAAGCTAGGGGACACCTCAGCAGTGCATTAAATGCGACTTGTCCAGTAATACGAGCAATAAGCTCGCAATACTATACGCCTTTCCACCTCCTGTATGCCACTGTGGCAGCCCCTTTCGACTATAAAAGGAGGCACATGGCATACTGGAGAAGGATTCGGCTCTTTGGAACCAGGCACCCCACCATAGGTAGTTTGAGAGCTCAAGAACTCTCTGAAATACACCCACCAAAGCAGGACTAGGGTTTTACGCATCTTCACGGCCCGAACCTGGGTAAAGATCCTTATGCTGATTACTAATCCTGCTCTTCACGCAACCCTGCACCCCGGCAGCCGTAGTAGGGATCCTCGTGATCCCATAGGTGTCGTTCCACATTGAGATCCAGAACTGGTCGTTGATTGTGGCGGGCCTGTGGGTCGGACGAGGGCATAGATGCTCCATCCGGTTCGTGGTCTTGTTGCCCTTGTTGCTGTCCCTGGATCTGCTGCCGCGGAGGGGACTGCACCGTCGGTGTGGCCCCTCAACACGGCCAGCAGCTTGTACCGCTGTTGTGGTTCACGTGTACCTGGATGGCTCTGCCTGCTGGGATTTTTCAGCTTGAGCAAAGCCGATCAAACTCTGGATGGTGGCTATTCTTTCATCCATTTGATCGGCCGCTGGTGGGAATCTCAACAGGAGTTGGGCCCGCGCCATGGCTTCCGCAGCCGTGCTTGGCATAGCTGACGAGGCGGATTATGACGTCGCTCGACTCCTGGTAGCACCAGTAGGAGCGTCGCCACACTCTCACCACTTCAAACTATTTGCCATGGTAGTTTGCCAATGAGTAGGATGTGCCTGGGGATTGGCAACCCCATTCCGCGCCCCGTCCTGCTCGCCTTGCTCCGGGCAAGGGGCATGTCCGGTAGCCGCACGTGTGATAGGTGCGGCTAGAGGTTCATGGCTTGCACGAGAGCTGGCGTCGATGCTGTGGTGCGCCCTCTAGCACGACGGGGAGGTTGGGACTGAACATTTCCTCCACTCGTGGCCTGCGGGTCATGTCTGTCGGGATGTTACTGGTGCCGCCCTCCCCCCGTGTCTCCTGCTCCAACTTCTACCACAGGGGACACAACAACGGCGCGCCCGCACCTGTCGTGTCACTTGCGGCACCAGCCACTCCCAAATCCGCCATGGCACCTACAGTGTCCGCGGCTGCATGCGAGGGGTTCTTCAAAGTGGAAGGATGAGCCGCTACGCCGGGTTTCTTCTTGGGTGCCATGGATGAAGACAATGATGATGATGGTTGACGCGCTGTTCACAACCTTGGGTTCACGCAAGCGCTTCCCCACAACCTGGCGCGCCAAAGATGTCGTGGGTGGACACGATCACCTATTGGGCCATGGGGCCCTTGTGGTTCGGGAAGGGGGGAGGTCACGTTGCACAAAGAGAGAAGGCAATGAGACAGCACGACGGCAATTACACTAGTTATTTTTACCCAGGTTCGGGATGCCATGATGTATAAAACCCTACTCCTGCTTTGGTGGATTGAGTGGAGGAACACAACAGCAAGCAATGCTCGAACCCGGCAAGGTTGCCTCAGGGGTGGAGCAGCTACACGCGTACAAGTGTGAAGGGTCCGAATTCTTTCCTTAGTTGCCTTGGACCTCTTTTATAGCTAAAGGGGTAACCAAAGTGGCAAAATAGTAATTATCTAGTGATTAGATAGCTAACAGTGCTATCATTCCTAACTCTGGCAATTAGGACAAAGTGCATTAAATGCACTATTAGGTGTCATGTGGAGAGTGAACCCCGGCAAGCCTGTCGTGCAGCTTAATCATCTCCTGCTTATCTGCTTGACACGCCTCTGGACGGGTGTCACATGAAGGTAATATGTCTTCAAAAGGGCTGCCACATGCTTATTAGAAGCCACTTAATCACTTGGGGACTCGACACCACATTGATAAGTGATTTGCGTTGCTGCGAGGTGGAGCGGTGGTGCCTTGGCGGGGTTCTCTACTGTTGGCGGCCCCGGCAAGCCTGTCAGGGGGGTCTTGGACTCGCCCTTGGGGCGGCCTCGACCAGACTAGGCGCTCCTGCCCGGCAAGGGAGGCTTCCCCAAGGTGGTGCTATGTTGTCTTGTATATTTAACTTGGTCTTCTTGATCCACTCCTTGATCTCATGAAGAGCGGTTCTTCTTGTTTGGTCTTGCTTGTATATCCTGGTGTTGGACATAGGGTGCCAGCATGCCTGTGTATAAGTCTGGGCAACAAACATAATCGTTCGTTGCACCGACAGTTCAGTTCCTTGGTAATTTCTTTTAGCTCTATGAAGTGCTTTGTTACCATCTTGGTAACATCTTCAGGCAAACCCAGGCTGCTCAACTCAGATGGATTTGCCTCATAGGAAGCACCTTCAATGATGTCAAACATAAGATCAAAGTCATATTCCTCTGTGGAAGCAGGAACAATTGTCTTGGCCTTCTTGACAGCAACAACAACCCTTTCATCAGGTGGCAACTTTGTCTTCGTGGCAGGGGTAGCAGAACGCGAAGGTTTATCTGATGCCGCAGTAGCAAGCCTTGGTGATGATCTCCACGGGAGCGAAACTTTTGCTGGAGATGGTGTTTGATATGGCCTGTCAAGCAAAGCTCATTGATCATACATGGGAACTTCTTCGCCACCATTGTCATCGGATAATCATTTGATGAGGCAGATGCTGCCTTCCATGACTTTCTGGCAACCGACTTCTTCTTCGAAGCTCGAAGAGAAACATATTTCCTCTTCTTCTTTTCCTTTCGGGCAGAGGCCATTTCCTTCGTCTCCTGCACATCTTGTTGAGTCAACTCAACATTTCTTTGTTCCAACTGATTTTTCTTCGCCTCTTTGCCATCACGCTTGGCCTTGGCCTTTGCTCTCTTTTCCACTTCCTCGGGGAAGTCAGCAGTTGTCTTCAATGAGTGTTCATGAGTATTGGGGGGAGGAGCTGGCCTAACTTTTTCATCATTTGGACCTATAGGCAGCCCTCTGCAATGCAGTCATTCTATGGTGGAATGAATGCAAATAAGATCTGATATTTCCTTCTGTGGTTCTCATAGTCGAACCGCTTCTTCGCCCAATGACGGTGAATCTTCTGCAGCCTGTTATTTATATCATTGACAGTTTCAACTCCAGGTGGAGTTCTGTAAGTTTCAGGATCAGCCATCTCAGTCGCGGTCTTCCTCTCTCTACTGCGACCACCCTTCTTGGGAATTCCACCAGAGAACAGGGACTTGGAGTCGGTGACTAGCTCATCCTCTGGGTGACTGTGTGTTGAGGGAATATCATCATCCTCTTTAGCAGATTCTGACTTGTATTTCTTCTTCGGCACTTTTGGCGGTTTAGCTGATTTTGTTTCAGCCACCTTTGCTTTATCAGCCACACGCGACTGCTGTGGAATTTCTTCCTCATACCCAAAATGCTCTTTCGAACTATTTTGCATGACCACTCCTGAGAGAAATGCAACAAAGCGAGAGAGAAAAACAGGAAGAGGTCATAAACATCCACAAAAGCAATTTTGACTCAAAACAGATAATTTTCGGAAGCAGCAAGGAATCCATGGCATGCGCTTTGGAAGATATCGTCGAGAGAATTGCAATATGCCCTAAGACAGAATAACAACTTCCCTAATCTTTCGATGTATACCGAAAGAACCCTAGATCCAAATAGACTGGTACGAGGAACTAGCACAAACCGTACAAGTCACGACTTAATGAAGCCTAAAGATCTACCACCTGGAAAAATACAAGATAAATGGCGTTAGGACAAACAACCCTAGAACAGAAGAGGGACATGGCTAGTTCCAGATCTGTACGCCCTAACTTGGCAGTACAGATCACCTACGGCAGGGTGGGAGAGAAGAAGTACTGCACTGGAGCGACCAATAGCGATGGAGCTTCACCGGAGTTGCACGACGAAGCATGACGTCGACGCTGCTTCGAGCTCGGGCGGAGAGCGAGAGGCGAGGTATGAGGCAAAACAGAGAATGAAACTAAGGAGGAAGACGCCTGGAGAGGGGATTTATATATAGCCCGAGGGCGGAACCCCTCCCTCTGAAATCTATGGCCGAAAAACCCGAGACGTTCATGTAGCATCGAAAGTAGGTCTAGAGGGGGGCGATTAGACTACTTGACGAAATAAAATCTAACCTTTTCCCAATTTTAGTTGTGGGCCGATTTTAGCAATCTGCACAAGTCAAGCAATCAACCTACATATGCAATTCTAAGAGTGTAGCAGCGGAAAGTAAAACATTGCATATGTAGGTAAAGGGAAGGTTTTGGAGAGTGCAAACGCAATGGAGACACGGAGATTTTTCGCATGGTTCTGATAGGTGGTGCTATCGTACATCCATGTTGATGCAGACTTCAACCCACGAAGGGTAACAGTTGCGCGAGTGAATGGAGGGCTCCACCCACGAAGGGTCCATGAAGAAGCAACCTTCTCTATCCCACCATGGCCATTGTCCACGAAGGACTTGCCTCACTCGGGTAGATCTACATGAATTAGGCGATCTCCTTGCCCTTACAAACTTTTTGGTTCAACTCCACAACTTTTTGGTGGCTCCCAAGCGACACCTAACCAATCAAGGAGAGACCACTCTCCAAAAGGTAATAGATGTTGTGTTCATGATGAACTCCTTGCTCTTGTGCTTCAAATGATAGTCTCCCCAACACTCAAATCTCTCTCGCAGATTTGGATATGGTGGAAAGATGATTTGAGTGGAAAGCAACTTGGGGAAGGCTAGAAATCAAGATTCTTGTGGTAGGATTGGTATATCTTGATCTCAACACATGAGTAGGTGGTTCTCTCTCAGAAAATGTATGCTGGAAGTGTAGGCATGTTCTGATGGCTCTCTCTCATATGGTGTCGGTGAAACAAACCCTGGATCCATTGCCCAACTGTGCACATGCACAAGATCAAGGTTGAAGCACCAGCTTAAGTCAGGGATTGAAGACCGAAGAGATTCGAAGAACCAACATGCAGCTTAGAGAGACCAAGATCGAACTAGAGGAACAAGATATTGACAAGAGAAGGGCCTCCCTCGCTGAGCAGGCGAGCCCGGCAAGGGGCAAGGCCACCATCTGAAGCAAGCAACCAAGATTCCTCGGCAGAGCCTGCTGGGGCTCGCGGGGGCAGAACCACCCCGCCAACCACTCGAACATGACTCACGTCGTCAATCAGTGCGGTGTCAAGCCACAAGATGGTTAAGTGGCAGCCATTCGCCACATGGCAGCCATTTCCTACAGAAGAAACCCACAGATGAGATCCGTCCTACGACGTGTCAAAGGAACAGGCGCGGAGCTGCCGAGATAGCCCGGCAGGCCTTGCCGGGTGACCAGTGATGTGACACTAAGCGGGGCATCTAATGCACCTTGTCAGCCCGCAGAGTTAGGTATGATAGCACTGTTTGCTATCATATTAGTGGATAATGACCGCTTTGTCACTATGGTGACCCTTTAATCTATAACAGAAGGCCCATGGCACTCATAGGGGGGGTTAGAAGGTTAGAAAGTTGACAACCCGAAGCCAAGATATGCGCGTAGACGCTGCGGCCCTAAGGCATACCTTGCCGGGCAAGTGTACTACGCTTCACCGCACGCATTCCACCACCAATCCACCAAAGCAGGATTAGGGTTTTACGCCTCGCGGCGCCCCGAACCTGGGTAAATTGGTTGTGTGCTTTCTGCCGTGCTGCCATGCGCTAATCTGCTCTTTGTGCAATGCGTCGTCCCCCTGCCGAACCAGCAAGGGACCACCCGGTACCATAGGTGGACAAGGATATCCCGCGACATCTTTGGCACGCCAGGTAGGGGGATCGCTTGCACGAACCTAAAAGCGTACATAGCGCGTCATCTTCATCGCCATCTTCATCTTTGACGACGCCATCGACCATGGCGCCTAAGAAGAAGAAGTCTGGCCCTTCGGCCCCATCCACCTCGAAGGCTCCACTGCCCGCGACCTCTAGTGCCTCGGAGGATGCGGGGACGAGCAATGTCGTGAACGCTGCTGGGGGTGTGGTCGGAGCAGGTGGCGCCATCGCCACCCCCTGCGTCCGACACAGGGGCTGAAGATACCGAAGAGGAGGATTGCATCAATGTTGATTCAATGGATGAGGATGAATCAACCAGTTAGAGGAAGGGCAGGAAGCGCAATAAGAAGCCAAGGGATAATGCAGTGATGACTCTGGAAGTATCGGGCACACCTAGTACCAGCAAGAAGGCCAAGGTTGAGGCCCCCAGCAAGGAAGTTGCCGCGTGCACTACCTGCCGGGAAGCCGCTGCCCCGGAAAAAGTTGGGAAAGGTGATGGGCCGTACTGCAAGATCCACCGGACCAAAGGCCACGACCTTCAGGAGTGTTATCAGGTTGAGCAGCTTATCAAGAAACAGAAGGCAGGGCCCATGAACTGGACCCCGGAAGCAGATGTAGCTCTGCAGGAATTGAAGGCCTACCTATCATCTGTGCCTACCTTGGTGACACCCCAGCCCCAAGAGCCGTTATTGCTTTATTTGGTGGCAACCAAGTGGTTAGTGTGGCCTTGGTAGCACAGCGAGAGGTGGAGGAGGCAGAAAATGGCCAGATCACGGCAGAATCAGAAAAGGGTCAGAACAGCAGTGAGCACGGCAACGAGAACAACCCCAAGGACGCGGCAAGGAAGAAAGTGGTGCAACACCTAGTATACTTCGTCAGCTCCTTGGCACAAGGGGCTAGATCGAAGTATTCTGGTGTACAAAAGTTGATCTTTGGCCTCGTCATGGCCTCAAGGAAACTGTGCCACTACTTCCAAGCCCATGAGATCACGGTGTCACTCGTTTCCCGTTGCAAAGGATACTCCGAAACCCTGAGGCAGCTGGCAGAATAGTGGAATGGGCTTTGGAGTTATCTAGCTTTGGTTTGAAGTTTGAGAGCACATCAACCATTCAGGGAAGGGCACTGGCAGAGTTTATTGTGGAATGGACGCCAACCCATGATGAGGAAGTGACAGAAACAACTCTCCCCGGCAAGGAATCACCCCAATAATGGATTATGTATTTTGGTGGTGCTTTTTCCCTACAAAGTGCAGGGGTTGGCTTGCTTCTTGTTGCCCCCTCCGGGAGCACTTGAAGTACGTCGTCCAAATGCACTTTGCCCGAGAAGAAGCCACCAACAATACAGCTGAGTATGAAGGAATCCTTGCCGGGCTCAGGATTGCGGCAGAATTGGGAATTAAGAAGTTGATCATTCGAGGAGATTCACAGCCTGTGGTGAGACAAGTCTACAAGGATTATCAAAGTCCATAGATGGAAGCATATATTGAGGAAGTGAGGAGATTGGAGGAGCACTTTGATGGGTTCAAAACAGAGCATGTACCCCGTGCGGAAAACAACATTGCTGATCACCTGTCAAAGTGTGTTGCGCAGAAGCTTCCTTTGGAACCAGGAACTTTTGTTCTCCATCTCTCACAGCCCTCCGTGTCACCAGCCACAATGGCTTGGAAAACGAGAAAGTTGTACTACGGTAAGCCTCTCCCGGTCGAGCCATCCGCCCCCAGCAGAGACCCTGCTGGAAACAACTCCTCATAGCCTACCGGACCGCCCCCTCCAGCCGTGCCTATGGACCTCGCGAACGATGCTGGTGCTCCCGTAGCAGAGGAGGTGCCGCTAGTCCTCGTTGCCGAGCTACAGGCTCCAACTTGGGCAAGGCACATCGTCCGCTTCCTCCAAACCGGAGAACTTCCCAACGACCAATATGAAGCTGAGAAAGTAACCCGGAGGGCCAGTATGTATCAGTTTGTCGATGACACTCTGTACAGAAGACGGCCCAATGGTGTGAAATTGAAGTGTGTCTGCCGGGAGGATGGAAAGGAACTGTTGGCTGAGATTCACAGAGGAATGTGCGGCTCACACGTTGGATCAAGGGCATTAGTCGGGAAAGCATTCTGGTAAGGATTCTACTGGCCAACAACCCTCCAAGATGCAGTTGAGCTCGCCACGCCATGTGAAGCCTGCCAGTTCCATTCCAAGAGAACACACCTGCCTGCCCAAGCCCTTCAGACAATCCCTCTATCATGGCTATTTTTGGTCTAGCGGCTCAATATCCTCGGCCCCTTCCCCCGAGCAACCGGGGGCTTTGAATTCTTGTTTGTTGCCATCGACAAGTTTACAAAGTGGCCGGAGGTGACTTTTGTGAGAAAGGTGACTGCTCAGTCAGCTATCAAGTTCTTGAAAGAATTGGTGTGTCGTTTCGGAGTTCCGGCAAGGATCATCACTGATAACGGCACCTAGTTCACGAGCCATGCCTTCATGCAATACGTTCATGCCCTAGGATGCAAGATCTCATTCACTTCTGTGGCACACCCCCGGAGCAATGGACAAGCTGTGAGGGCAAACGCTGAAGTGCTTCATGGAGTGAAGACGAGGACTTTCGATACGCTACAGAAGCACAACAGGTGGTGGATCGAGGAGCTGTCGGTAGTTCTCTGGTCCCTCAGAATGACACCTAACCGAGCTACCGGGCAGACTCCCTTCTCCCTAGTCCATAGAGCAGAAGCAGTTATCCCCACAGAACTCATTTACGGGTCCCCTCGAGTGCTTGCCTACGATGAAGTAGCGCAAGATCAGCACCGGCGTGACGACGTTGTGGTACTTGAGGAGAACTGTCTCCGGGCTGCTATGCGTGCTGCACACTACCAGCAAGCCCTGCGTCGCTATCACAGCCGCAGGGTTCATGCCCAGTGTTTTGAGGAAGGTGACCTTGTCCTTAGGCGCGTTCAGTCCACCAAGGGTACAAACAAGCTGTCACCAAAGTGGGAAGGCCCTTACCGGGTGGTACGAGTCACCAGACCTGGCGCAGTCCATCAGGAGACTGGAGATGGCACACCATTGCAAAACTCATGGAATATTGAGCATCTTCGTAAGTACTACCCGTAAGGCGCAAGGTTGCCGGGCACCGGCCGGCATCCACCCTTTTGTGCAGGCCTTCACTCAGCTGCATGTAACCCCTTGTACGAAGTCGGGGCGATGACCCCGTGCAAGAGAAAATACAGAAGCGCTGTAGGGGGGCCCCTACTAAGATTGCATGCATGCACGAGCACACCCAGATCACTGCATAAGCATTTCATGAGCAGTTGCATATGCATATAGATAGGATTGCATCCTGCATTCATTCTCATCTATATGGAGTTTCAGGTCCCTGCCGTGAATTTGACTTCGACAAAGGATGAGAAGATTGCATGGCACAATGATCCCCGGCAAAGACAAAACAGAGAAGTTTACCTCTTGTCCATTATTGTTCTGTAAGGCTATAACTTTGCATGAGAAAACCTCGCCTCTCTTTTGATACTTAGGTGCTCCCATCTATGACTAGAACGTTGCTTCGGTCAGGATGGTCACAGTAGCCTTTGGTAAAAAAGAGTTGGCGAGTGGCTGGCCCCTCTGTCTGTTCCCCGGCAGACAGAGCTCTGCGGCAGACAAAGAGGGTGCCGGCAGGATATCCTGCCGGAAAAATCGTTTATCCACATTAAAGAGGCACTCCGCCTCTGCATGGACATATACATGCATGGGCTCCCGGCAAGGTTCATCTCTTTCATTCATATGCTAACACAAGTACAAACATTACAGAACACAGGGATGGACTCGAGAGATTGCATTATTTGTATTGAAATTTGGCAATTGCCTACAAATTTAAGATTGAAAAAAGATAAGTGCTCCGTCATGCCCTTTCTTGTCCCTCTCCTCCTAGGTGCAGCCGTCAAAGGCAAGGAGGGCAAAAGGAGCGCCTGGGCGGAGGCCCACCCAGTCTCATCGGGCTGCAGGAGAGGTAGTCCAGAGAGAACAGAAGCGCGAGGGAACGCCTCAATGGAGAGAGTGGCGGAAGGCGGCCCCGACAATCACCGTCACCAGGGCCAGCAGGACTTAGCAGGGCTAACGAAGCGGTAGCCCGAGAGGAAGCCTACCGGGGTCCAGCTGGAAGACTGCGGGAGGAGCCCGGCAGCACCATCTACACCTCTGCATCCAACTCCCTGGTAAACCACACTGCCGGGGAGGAGATGCAGAGGCAGATGATGGTGCTGCCGCCTGATGAAGATGGTGCGGGCGACGATCAGCTAGAGTCAGAGTCGTCGCTCCTCTGCCTGCTGTCATCGTCATCGCCGTCACTCTCCTCCTCGTCGCTTTCGCTCGAGGAGGAGATTTCGTCGTCAGTCGAGCTGTCCATGCAGCACCCTAAGTGGCCTCCCGAGTGCCCGAAGATCTTTACGAAGAGCAGGCCACTCTGCATTAATTTGAAATGGAGAATGTGCCCCTCCGAGAAGCTGTGGGCATGGGCGAAGGTCTTCCAGCCATGACGGAGGTACATTACATGAGGGGCGGGGAAGTCGACATCAACCCTCGTGCTTTCGTCCCCACAAACCCTCATGTGTAGCCTCAGGGTGCGCAGTTGCTCGAGCTCCATCTCCCGCGCAAAGAAGGTTGGGAGACGAAGGCGGCCACGCAAGGGCTTATACAGCCTCATGATGAAATCTCAAGGTTGGTCCCCGACATGGCCTTCCATCGGGGGTGGCGCCGCCGGCGGAGGCGCCACCAGGGCACCGCCCCGTCCTCCTCCTCGAGCACCGCGACGACCACGACCATGCCCCCTTCCTCCTCTCCTTGCAGATGATTCCGCTGCCTCAGGGTCTAGAGGAGTAGGGGCGCGCTGTCGAGAAGAAGCCCTCGTCGCCGCCACCGGAACTCCACCATGCCCTCGCCCTCGCGCCATGGCCAGATGAGAAGAATCCCGAAGGAGAAGGAGAAGTGTGTGCCGGAGAACACTGCCCCGACCCTTTTTATAGGGGAACGGCCGCCCCTCTGCTCCAATACGGCCTCTCTGCACCCACTATGACTCTGAGGGTCGAAGCCGCCCTTCTGCTCCAATCGTCGACGCTCGGATTTTAGCCATGGCACTCTCCCCCATGTCCTCCGCATCCACCACCTACCACGCCCAATGCATGCAGGCCATATGGCGGGTTGCATATGGAACGGGGGGCGAGTGGGATGGCAGTTTTTGCCCCGTGATTGTGGGGCGAGAAGAATCCGCGGGCCACAATCCAAGTTCTTCCACGACGCCGCATGCAACGCGCGGGGAAACAAGAAACTCGCCCGAAATCAAGACTAATAAAGTAGCAAAGGAGAGCTCAAGGGGCCAACCCCTTCAGCAATCCTGCCTGTGCATTTATTAGGCCCTACCACGACGATGCTCAGCAGCGCGTTCACGGCAGACCCGGGGGCATCTGTCGGTGCAACAAACCCCGGGTCCATTGCCAAACTATGCACAGACACAAGATCAAGGTTGAAGGACCAGCTTAAGTCAGGGATTGAAGACCCAAGAGATTTGAAGAACCAACATGCAGCTTAGAGAGACCAAAATCGAACCAGAGGAACAAGATATCGACAAGAGAAGGGCCTCCCTTGCCAGGCAGCCGAGCCCAGCAAGCGGCGAGGCCACCACCTGAAGCAAGCAACCAAGACTCCTCAGCAAAGCCTGCCGGGGCTCGCGGGGGCAGAACCACCCCGCCAACCACTCAAACACGACTCATGTCGTCAATCAATGCGGTGTCAAGCCACAAGATGGTTAAGTGGCAGCCATAAACCACATGGAAGCCATTTCCTACAGAAGAAACCGACAGATGACACCCGTCCTGCGACGTGTCAAAGGAACAGGCGCGGAGCTGGCGAGGTAGCCCGGCTGGCATTGCCAGGCGACCAGTGATGTCACACTAAGCGGTGCATTTAATGCACCCTGTCAGCCCGCAGAGTTAGGTATGATAGCACTGTTTGCTATCATATAAGTGGATAAGTACCACTTTGCCAGTGTGGTGACCCCTTAATCTATAAAAGGAGGCCCATGGCACTGATAGGGGGGTTAGAAGGTTAGAAAGTTGACAACCCCAAGCCACGATACGCGCGTAGACGCTCCAGCCCTAAGGCAAACCTTGCCTGGCAAGTGTACTACGCGTCACCACACTCATTCCACCATCAATCCACCAAAGCAGGAGTAGGGTTCTACGCCTCGCGGTGTGCTGAACCGTGCTGCAGTGCGCTGATCTGCACTTTGTGCAATGCGTCGTCCCCCTGCCGAACCAGCAAGGGACCACTCGGTCCCATAGGTGTCCGCGGATATCCCACGACATATGGAGAAGCGGGTGGAGATTATATATATCCTCAACACAAAATTCAACCGTTACACACATTTGACCCAACTCGGTCAGACCGAATATATGAACTCGGTGAGACCGATTTAGTTCAAAATGTGAACGTTAGGAATCTCGGTGGGACTGACTGGAACAACTCGGTGGGACCAATGTGCTAGGGCTTAGGGAAAACATCACCTCGGTGGCATCGATTGCATCAACTCAGTGAGACTGAAGTGAAGCACTAAGGCAACAGAGAAAATGTCAGGCCAACTCGGTGAGACCGATCGCTATTTCGGTGAGACCGAAATAATTGCAATAGGCAATAGAGAATTGGCAAGCCCATCTCGGTGAGACCGAAATCCGTGTTGGTGTTACCGAACTTTTAGGGTTTCTAGCAGTGGCTACATATATGAACTCAGTGGCTCCGGATGGAATGAATCGGTGGGGCCGAGTTGGAGTTCAGGGTTTTGACATATTTGGAATGAGAAAGTGGTTGAGGGCTTTGGAGCAATATCACTAAGCATTTGAGCAAGCAAGCCATTAAGCAACACCTCATCCCCTTTTAATAGTATTGGCTTTCCTGTGGACTCAATGTTATCTTGGTTCCGGTTGCCGAGATGAGTTCGACGGAAACCTAACCCTAAGATTTTGTATAAAATCTAATCTAGATGAGTTTTTGTGTGGATAGGAAGTTTACAATCATGGCAATAATACAAGCATTTACTTTTTGCATTGAATCAGAGAATGGAAATTGCACAAAGGGGCCAAACTGTGGCACCTCGGCTCAGAGCGACCGGTTTACCATGCATTGCCAGCCCAAAGACCATGTCTTCTAGCAACACACAACATCTTGGTACAGAAAACAACCGCTTTATTGAAGCTAGCGGACCAGAGTTTATATTACAACGGAGTCGAGGCCAAGGGGCACACACGGTGCGGCTGAAAAATATGTACATTATTTAGTGAACATAAAGGGGCCTCGATCATAACAACTACGCGGCAGCGGAACAACGTCGTAGCGGAAACTCCATAGCACAGGGACACCGATGTGGACACGATATAGACTCGAGCAGCGCTCCTTTCCAACGAGACTTTCCTGAAATCTGGCATGACACGCCAGGTCAGTATATTGAATGTACTTGAAACTCACAACAGGCATAATCATACTGACAAACAATATCATGATAATTAACCAATTAATAATGCAATAAGGTTTCAGCATGCTGTGATCATGCTCTTGTGATAAACGTCCCTCGGGACCGACTTACCAACCGTGATCGTTCTCGGATCACACACAAACCACCATCGTGGTCTTGAAATGGGTGGCTCGTGATCCTTACGGCGATCACAACCACAACCAATGCTTGGTCTCGAACATCTCGATGGCCTTTCCGCCATCATTAACAGTGCAAAGTTCGTGACTTAGTATGCAAAATTTATTAAATGTTGACCCATGGTGTGACCTACTACGCGCGTGTCCGTGACCGTGGACTCGGCTATCGATAGATTATACACTCTGCAGAGGTAGCACACTGTACCCACACCACGAAACCTATGGCCTCGCCCTCCCATTCGGGCGGACCAACGGCATTCCGACAAAACCCTTCCATTGCCATGACACTCTCCCGGCCACTCCGACACAATCCCCACTGGGCTAGTCCTGGGTGGCCCCGTGTCTACCAAAGACACAACGAACACCGTCGTGGCCAAAACGATCCCAGAAGGAGACCCAGTACCATAATGTCAACAACGGGCACACAAGGTTATGTCTGCTTACCGGACCAGGGTAAGCAAGCCCGTAACCTTCCCTAGTTGGAGGCACCGACCAGAGGCATGACAACGGACCGAATCAAGGCTTCCCATAAGGCAAATGTGGTTGCATTGGGAAAAACTCGATTCAGTGGCACCATGACCCGGCTAACGATATGTTCAAGTTGAGTTATATTCAGGTTCAACTTAAAGTAAAAATAACCGGTGTCATAGTATGCCATGAAATGCAACTTAACCTATGCATCACATATTAATGGAAATGACTGAGTCAACCATATTCACACTAAGCATAATCATCCACAACTTATGCCACTTTTCTGGTTAGGAAAAACCTTACTTTAACCAGAATATTTTCTAGCAAATTTTTATTATTTTACTCATGCAAGAAAATAACTTTAAGTAATTACTCATTTGTATCACAATATTATTCTTTCATCATCACAAATGAATCCTAGATTCTTTACCAGCTAAGTTAGTTTCAAACATTCTGTAAATCAAGCATATTAACTGAAACAAGCACTTAACAGAATAAAAATAACATAATAGTTATTTAAATGCATGGATTCAACTTTTCATTCAGGTAAGAAAATCATAAATATTGAAATGGCACCATGAAAAAGTTGTTGTGGCTTGCCTTAGTGCAGATGAGGTTCACAATCCTTCTGGTGATCCTCAAGACAAGCCTCGCCCTCTGAAAATAATTTTAAACACAAGAAGAAAATATCAAGAACCCTTCTGAAAATCACCAGAAAATCTAGGCAGCACAGAAAAATCTCATCTTTGGTGAGCTGCTAAATTTCTTTGCAAAGAACACAATGCAAAAAGAATCCATTCATTTGGACTTATGGTTGAAGATTTATAGCTGTTTGAAGCTCTCTGTAATTTAAATTAATTTGAATTTAAATAAAACAGACTAGGGGGTGACGTTGAAGGCGTAAAGCCTCAGTGCGCCACCACTCGTACCGCTTCACGCGCGTACAGAGTGGCTGACTAGCGGGCCCCTCTAGTCAGGCGAGGGGGAGAGGGAGGAGGAAACAGAGGGGGTCGCGGCTTCGCCGGAGCTCTCGCCGGCGACGAGGGCTCCTTAGCCCAAACGAGAGGGAGGGATCGAGAGAGGGGTCTGAGGGGCACCTGCCCGTACCCGTAGCATAGCTAGGGGTGGTCGGACGGCATCGGAATCGACCTCGCAAGCGGAGGCAGAGAGCGGTGGTCACCGGAGATGAGGAAGACAACGAGTAGAGGAACTCCAAGGGCTCCAAGTGGACGGGACGGCTTCACCGGAGGGAGGCGGAGGCTGTGGAAGGGTCGTCCTAGCCTAGGAGGGGCTGGAGCTACCGCGACGACCCGAGGGGATCGCCGGCGAGCTCGAGCTCGGGGACAGCGGCCCGCGGCCTGCCCGGCCGGGTTACGGATATCTACACGTTTGTGGAGTGTGTGGGAGTGGATGATGGTGCTCGAGGAGGCTGGGGTGGCTCCTTTTATAGGCAAGCGTCGGGGGGGGGGGGGGGGGTGGATCGGGCTCCGCCAGCGACACCTGGACACTGCGCCTGGCGACGAGTGGCGTCAGTGGGAGAAGGAGAAGGCGACGCAACTCACGCGGGGACTGTGGGCGAACGGGGACGAGCACAGGATCAAGAGGAAGGTGACGAGCACAGTGCAGAGCGCACTGTGGCGTTGGCCGGACCGCGCCCGTGCTCCCTGCGGCGAGCTCCGGCATCGGCGAGTGCTAGGGGCGACTTAAGGGAGTTGAGACGAAGATGGTGGCGAAGTTTGGCACGCTCGGGCAGTCGGGGAAGCGAGCACGCGCGAAACAGAGCGCTCGGCGGCACTCGGGGCGCGTCGACATGCATGCTGGCATCATGGACACGCGTGGTCACCGCGTGAACTCTTCCCTCAGGCCGACCATCGTCCAAAGATCATGTCTGGCTTGTTGTTCGTGGTAGTTTTGAAGATTACCACGCTTTGGTTTGGCTCCAGATGCAGTAGAGAAGATTTTACAAGCCAGGTAAGTTTCTGATCAATAACTTCGAGAGGTTACTAAGGTCAAATGGCTAGGAGTTGGGGGCTGTGCTTTGGAGGCTAGCCATCATCTACTAAGGTGATGATGCACAAGAAAGTTCAGGCACAATGGAGCAAGTAAAATGGTAATTGCTGTAGAAACCACCATTTCTGTCCAGAACAGAAAATATTTTCTGTAGCAAAAACATTCAAAAAGTGATGAAATATTTTTGCTCAGGAAGGTGCCCTAGGGTTCAAAGAATATTTGTGAATTTTCTCAGATTTTTGTGAGCCAGAAAAATTGGGGTTGCTTTGGAGCTCATTGAACTAGCTAGGGTTTTAGAGAGGAAAAATGAATATTTTTCATTTAAGAAAAATATTCCAAATATTATTTTGGGTAGGATCAGAGAGGGAATGATGGTTAGGGAGAGAAATGATGCACTTGGGTGAAAGCCAAGGGTACCCAAGTGTTTAAGTCCATATGAAAAGATTCAAAAACTCCAAATTTCAAAATCAATTCAAATGAAAAATCAGGCAAATAAAGGAGGGCAAAAACCAGGCTGTCACAAACCTCCCCCACTTAGAATGAATCTCGTCCTCGAGATTCGGTTGCTTGGGAAAACCACTCTGGATAATGTGACTGTAGAAATTCTTCCCGCTCCCAAGTTGATTCTGACTCTGTGTGATGCTCCCACTGAACTTTGTAGAATTTTCTTACTTTACTGCGAGTGACCCTTTCCATCTGATCCAAAATTCTAAACGGTCTCTCTTAATAGGTTAAATCATTTGCCAATTCTATATCAGCCATAGCAGTCCTTTTCTCAGGCGGGGATATACATCGCCTTAACTGGGAAACATGAAACATGTTATGCACGTCCGACAATTCAGGGGGTAGTTCCAACTAATATGCAACAGAGCCCACTCGGAACATGACTGGAAATGGACCAATAAATCTAGGTGCCAACTTTCCACGAGTCTGAAATCACTTGACTCCTTTCCTAGGAGTGACTCGGAGGTATACGTGTTCTCCGGGTTCAAAACTGATATGTCGGTGCTTTGCATCATAATAACTCTTCTGTCAAGATTTGGCCAATTGCAATATGTCCCTGATTTCCTTAACTTGTTACTCAGCTTCCATCATGAGATCCGTTCCGAAGATACGGCTATCTCCAGTTTGAGACCAATTTAAAGGAGTGCGACACTTACGGCCATACAAAGCTTCATACGGTGACATTTTTAGACTGGTCTGGAAGCTGTTGTTATATGAAAACTCGGCATATGGCAAGCGGTCTTCCCATTTAAGTCCTTGGGCTAAAGCACAGGCTCGCAACATATCTTCGAGTATTTGGTTTACCCGCTCTGTCTGTCCATCCATCTGAGGATGATAAGCAGTACTATATTTCACCGCTGTCCCCAAGGCTTGATGGAGACGTGACCAAAAAGCGGAGGTAAACAGGGAACCTCGGTCGGAAGTCATGGCTCGGGGGACTCCATGCAGACTGACTATTCTGGATACATACAGCTGTGCAAGTTGATCCGCTCGATATCTGGTGCTGATCGGAATGAAGTGAGCAACCTTAGTTAAGGTGTCCACTATGACCCAGATTGCATCATTGCCTCGCTGTGTCTTAGGCAGTCCTGTAATGAAATCCATACAAACTTCATCCCATTTCCATTGCGAAACCGGCAGCGGTTGGAGGAGTCTGGCTGGCTTCTGATGCTCTGCCTTCACCTTGTTGCATATGTCACAACAAGCCACAAAATAGGCAATTTCTCTCTTCATTCCATCCCACCAGAATATTTGTCTAAGGTCCTCATACATTTTTGTACCTCCTGGGTGAATGGAATATGAGGATTCATGTGCTTCCGACAGGATTTTCTTCTTTAAGTCCGGCTGATTGGGTACACAAATCCTTCCACGGAATCGGAGGGTACCGAGTTTGTCCCTTGAGAAATCTGGGGTTTGCCCTGCCATCGGGCTCTTGACACGTTTTTGTAGCTCGATGTCAGCTGGCTGGGCCTTGCGGATCTCTTCCTCAAGTGTGGGGGTGACTTCCAAAATATTTGCGAGGCCAGCATTAACTATGACCAGGTCAAGCTGAGCGATCTCCTCTTGAAGTTCAGGAGGCAAGGATTTCAATATGACATTTAGGCTGACAGGCTTTCGACTGAGTGCATCGACAACCACGTTAGCCTTACCCGGGTGGTAATTTATTCCAAGATCATAATCCTTGACCAACTCAAGCCATCTTCGTTGACGGAGATTTAAATCCAGCTGAGTAAATATATACTTGAGACTTTTGTGATCAGTAAAAATTTGGCACCTTTTTCCAATGAGGTAGTGCCTCCAAATTTTTACCGCATGAACCACCGCGGCCAATTCCAAATCATGAGTAGGATAATTTCCTTCGTGGGGTCGTAGCTGCCGCGATGCATATGCTACTACCTTGCCGTCTTGCATAAGTATGCATCCAAGTCCTAGTTTGGAGGCGTCACAGTACACATCAAAACTACGGTTAATACAGGTGTGCAGTTGTCAGCCGTCTCTTTAGCTCGTGGAAACTTTTCTCGCAGTCCTCAGTCCATTCAAACTTCTTATCCTTTTTGAGCAGCTCTGTCATTGGTTTAGCAATCTTGGAAAATCCTTCAATGAAACGACGATAATATCCGGCTAATCCAAGGAAACTTCGGGTCTGTGTTACTGTTGTGGGTGGCAACCAATCGAGCACATCCTTTACTTTGGTCGGGTCCACGGCTATACCTTTGACGGATAGTATATGTCCAAGAAACCCAACTTGATTGAGCCAAAACTCGCATTTACTGAATTTGGTGTAAAGCTGATGGTCGCGGAGTCGTTGTAGCACTGCTCGGATGTGATTCTTGTGATTTTCTTCACCCTTGGAGTATTTGAGTATGTCATCGATGAAGACTACCACGAACTTGTCGAGGAAGTCCATGAATACTTTGTTAATCATATGCATGAAGAAAGCAGGGGCATTGGTGAGACCAAAGGACATAACTGTGTATTCATAAAGACCATACCACGTAGTGAATGCGTGAAGGAAATATGCCCTAGAGGCAATAATAAAGTATTATATATTTCCTTATATCATGATAAATGTTTATTATTCATGCTAGAATTGTATTAACCGGAAACATAATACATGTGTGAATACATAGACAAACAGAGTGTCACTAGTATGCCTCTACTTGACTAGCTCGTTAATCAAAGATGGTTATGTTTCCTAGCCATAGACATGAGTTGTCATTTGATTAACGGGATCACCTCATTAGGAGAATGACGTGATTGACTTGACCCATTCCGTTAGCTTAGCACTCGATCGTTTAGTATGTTGCTATTGCTTTCTTCGTGACTTGTACATGTTCCTATGACTATGAGATTATGCAACTCCCGTTTACCGGAGGAACACTTTGTGTGCTACCAAACGTCACAACGTAAATGGGTGATTATAAAGGTGCTCTACAGGTGTCTCCAAAGGTACATGTTGGGTTGGCGCATTTCGAGATTAGGATTTGTCACTCTGATTGTCGGAGAGGTATCTCTGGGCCCACTCGGTAATGCACATCACTATAAGCCTTGCAAGCATTGTGACTAATGAGTTAGTTGCGGGATGATGTATTACGGAACGAGTAAAGAGACTTGCCGGTAACGAGATTGAACTAGGTATCGAGATACCGACGATCGAATCTCGGGCAAGTAACGTACCGATGACAAAGGGAACAACGTATGTTGTTATGCGGTCTGACCGATAAAGATCTTCGTAGAATATGTGGGAGCCAGTATGGGCATCCAGGTCCCGCTATTGGTTATTGACCGGAGAGGTGTCTCGGTCATGTCTACATAGTTCTCGAACCCGTAGGGTCCGCACGCTTAACGTTACGATGACAGTTTTATTATGAGTTTATGTATGTTGATGTACCGAAGGAGTTCGGAGTCCCGGATAAGATCGGGGACATGACGAGGAGTCTCAAAATGGTCGAGACATAAAGATTGATATATTGGACGACTATATTCGGACACCGAAGTGTTCCGAAGAAGTTTCGGATTAAACCGGAGTGCCGGAGGGTTACCGGAACCCCCCGGGGAAGTATTGGGCCTTGAAGGGAGAGAGAGGGCAGCTGCCAGTGGCGCGCCCCCTCCCAGGAGGAGTCCTAGTTGGACTAGGAGAGGGGGGCGCAGCCCCCTTTCCCTCTCCCTCTCCCTCTCTTTCCTTCCCCCCTTCTTTTCCTAGTAGGACTAGGAAAGGGGAGTCCTACTCCTACTAGGAGGAGGACTCCCCCCTCTCCTTGGCGCGCCCATAGGCAGCCGGCCTCCCCCTTGCTCCTTTATATACGGGGGTAGGGGGCACCTCTCTACACACTTGATATACAATATTTTATCCGTGTGCGGTGCCCCCCTCGACCATATTACACCTCGATAATACCGTTGCGGAGATGAGGCGAAGCCCTGCGTCGGTGGAACATCATCATCGTCACCATGCCGTCGTGCTGACGAAACTCTCCCTCAACACTCGGCTGGATCGGAGTTCGAGGGACGTCATCGAGCTGAACGTGTGTAGAACTTGGAGGTGCCGTACGTTCGGTACTTGATCGGTCGGATCGTGAAGACGTACGACTACATCAACCGCGTTGTGATAACGCTTCCGCTGTCGGTCTATGAGGGTACGTGGACAACAATCTCCCCTCTCGTTGCTATGCATCACCATGATCTTGCGTGTGCGTAGGAAATTTTTAAAATTACTACGTTCCCCAATAGTGGTATCAGAGCCTGGTTTTATGCGTTGATGCTATGCACGAGTAGAACACAAGTGAGTTGTGGATGATATAAGTCATACTGCTTACCAGCATGTCATACTTTGGTTCAGCGGTATTGTGAGATGAAGCGGCCCGGACCGACATTACGCGTACGCTTACGCGAGACTGGTTTCACCGTTCGGAGCACTCGTTGCTTAAAGGTGACTGGCAGGTGTCTGTCTCTCTCACTTTAGTTGAACCGAGTGTGGCTACGCCCGGTCCTTGCGAAGGTTAAAACAACACCAACTTGAGAAACTATCGTTGTGGTTTTGATGCGTAGGTAAGAACGGTTCTTGCTAAGCCCGTAGCAGCCACGTAAAACTTGCAACAACAAAGTAGAGGACATCTAACTTGTTTTTGCAGGGCATGTTGTGATGTGATATGGTCAAGACATGATGTGATATAATTTGTTGTATGAGATGATCATGTTTTGTAACCGAGTTATCGGCAACTGGCAGGAGCCATATGGTTGTCGCTTTATTGTATGAGATGCAATCACCATGTAATAGTTTTACTTTATCACTAAGCGGTAGCGATAGTCGTAAAAGCAATGAGTTGGCGAGACGACAACGATACTACGATGGAGATCAAGGTGTCGCGCCGGTGATGATGGTGATCATGACGGTGCTTCGGAGATGGAGATCACGAACACGGTGCTTCGGAGATGGAGATCACGAACACGGTGCGCCGGTAACGATGGTGATCATAACGATGCTTCGAAGATGGAGATCACAAGCACGGTGCTTCGGAGATGGAGATCACAAGCACAAGATGATGATGGCCATATCATATCACTTATATTGATTGCATGTGATGTTAATCCTTTATGCATCTTATCTGTCTTTGATTGACAGTAGCATTATAAGATGATCTCTCACTAAAATTTCAAGATAAAAGTGTTCTCCCTGAGTATGCGCCATTGCGAAAGTTCTTCGTGCTGAGACACCACGTGATGATCGGGTGTGATAGGCTCTACGTTCAAATACAGCGGGTGCAAAACAGTTGCACACGCGGAATACTCAGGTTAAACTTGACGAGCCTAGCATATGCAGATATGGCCTCGGAACACAGAGACCGAAAGGTCGAGCGTGAATCATATAGTAGATATGATCAACATAGTGATGTTCACCATTGAAACTACTCCATCTCACGTGATGATCGGACATGGTTTAGTTGATTTGGATCACGTAATCACTTAGATGATTAGAGGGATATCTATCTAAGTGGGAGTTCTTAAGTAATATGATTAATTGAACTTAAATTTATCATGAAGTTAGTCCTGATAGTATTTTTGCAAATTATGTTGTAGATCAATAGCTCGCATTGTTTGTTCCCTGTTTATTTTTGATATGTTCCTAGAGAAAATTATGTTGAAAGATGTTAGTAGCAAAGATGCGGATTGGATCCGTGATCTGAGGATTATCCTCATTGCTGCACAGAAAAATTATGTCCTTGATGCATCGCTAGGTGACAGACCTATTGCAAGAGCAGATGCAGACGTTATGAACGTTTGGCTAGCTCAATATGATGACTACTTGATAGTTTAGTGCACCATGCTTAACGGCTTAGAATCGGGACTTCAAAGACGTTTTGAACATCATGGACCATATGAGATGTTCCAGGAGTTGAAGTTAATATTTCAAGCAAATACCCGAGTTGAGAGATATGAAGTCTCCAACAAGTTCTATAGCTAAAAGATGGAGGAGAATCGCTCAACTAGTGAGCATGTGCTCAGATTTTCTGGGTACTACAATCGCTTGAATCAAGTGGGAGTTAATCTTCCAGATAAAATAGTGATTGACAGAATTCTCTAGTCACCATCACCAAAGTTAGTAGAACTTTGTGATGAACTATAGTATGCAAGGGATGACGAAAGTAATTCCCAAGCTCTTCATGATGCTGAAATCGACGAAGGTAGAAATCAAGAAAAACATCAAGTGTTGATGGTTGACGAGACCACTAGTGTCAAGAAAAGGGCAAAGGGAAGAAGGGGAACTTCAAGAAGAACGGCAAGCAAGTTGCTGCTCAAGTGAAGAAGCCTAAGTCTGGTCCTAAGCCTGAGACTAAGTACTTCTACTTCAAAGGGACTGGTCACTGGAAGCGGAACTAACCCAACTATTTGGTGGATAAGAAGGATGGCAAAGTGAACAAAGGTATATTGGATATACATGTTATTGATGTGTACTTTACTAGTGTTTATAGCAAACCCTCGGTATTTGATACTGGTTCAGTTGCTAAGAGTAGTAACTCGAAACGGGAGTTGCAGAATAAACAGAGACTAGTACAAGGAGAGGTGACGATGTGTGTTGGAAGTAGTTCCAAGATTGATATGATCATCATCGCACACTTCCCATACTTTTGGGATTAGTGTTGAAACTAAATAAGTGTTATTTGGTGTTTGCGTTGAGCATGAATATGATTTGATCATGTTAATTGCAATACGGTTATTCATTTAAGTTAGAGAACAATTGTTGTTCTGTTTACATGAATAAAAACCTTCTATGGTCATACACACCAACGAAAATGGTTGATCTCGTAGTGATACACATATTCATAATAATGAAGCCAAAAGATGCAAAGTTAATAATGATAGTGCAACTTATTTGTGGCACTGTCGTTTCGGTCATATTGGTGTAAAGCGCATGAAGAAACTCCATACTGATGGGATTTTGGAATCACTTGATTATGAATCACTTGATGCTTGCGATTGGTGCCTCATGGGCAAGATGACTAAAACGCCGTTCTCCGGAACTATGGAGAGAGCAATAGTTTTGATGGAAATCATACATACAGATGTATGTGGCCCGATGAATATTGAGGCTCGTAGCAGGTATCATTATTTTCTGACCTTCACAGATGATTTAAGCAGATATGGGTATATATACTTAATGAAACAGAAGTCTGAAACATTTGAAAAGTTCATATAATTCAGAGTGAAGTAGAAAATCGTCGTAACAAGAAAATAAAGTTTCTACGATCTGATCGCAGAGACAAATATTTGAGTTACGATTTTGGTCTTCAATTGAAACAATGTGGAATAGTTTCACAAATTCATGCCACCTTGAACACCACAGCATAATGGTGTGTCCGAACGTCATAACCGTACTTTATTGGATATAGTGCAATCTATGATGTCTCTTACCAATTTACCACTATCGTTTTGGGGTATGCATTAGAGACAGCTACATTCACGTTAAATAGGGCACCATCAAATCCGTTGAGACGACGCCTTATGAACTATGGTTTGGCAAGAAACCAAAGTTGTCGTTTCTTAAAATTTTGGGGTTGCAATGCTTATGTGAAAAAGTTTCATCCTGATAAGCTCAAACCCAAATCGGAGAAATGTGTCTTCATAGGATACCCAAAGGAGACAGTTGGGTACACCTTCTATCACAGATCCGAAGGCAAGACATTCGTTGCTTAGTATGGATCCTTTCTAGAGAAGGAGTTTCTCTCAAAAGAAGTGAGTGGGAGGAAAGTAGAACTTGATGAGGTAACTTGTACCTGCTCCCTTATTGGAAAGTAGTTCATCACAGAATCTGTTCCTGTGACTCCTACACCAATTAGTGAGGAAGTTAATGATGATGATCATGTAACTTCAGATCAAGTTACTACCAAACCTCGTAGGTAAACCAGAGTGGTATGGTAATCCTGTTCTGGATGTTATGTTACTAGACCATGACGAACCTACGAACTATGAAGAAGCGATGGTGAGCCCAGATTCCGCAAAATGGCTTGAAGCCATGAAATCTAAGATGAGATCCATGTATGAGAACAAAGTATGGACTTTGATTGACTTGCCCAATGATCGGCGAGCCATTGAGATTAAATGGATCTTCAAGAGGAAGACGGATGCTGATAGTAGTGTCACTATCTACAAAGCTAGAATTGTCTCAAAAGGTTTTCGACAAATTCAAGATGTTGACTACGATGAGAGTTTCTCACTCGTATCTATGCTTAAGTCTGTCCGAATCATGTTAGCAATTGCCGCATTTTATGAAATCTGGCAAATGAATAAACAAAACTGCATTCCTTAATGGATTTATTAAAGAAGAGTTGTATATGATGCAACCGGAAGGTTTTGTCAATCCTAAAGTGCTAACAAAATATGCAAGCTCCAGCGATCCATCTATGGACTGGTGCAAGCATCTCGGAGTTGGAATATACGCTTTGATAAGTTGATCAAAGCATATAGTTGTATACAGACTTGCGGTAAAGCCTGTATTTACAAGAAAGTGAGTGGGAGCACTACAGCATTTCTGATAAGTATATGTGAATGACATATTGTTGATCGGAAATAATGTAGATTTATCCTGCAAAGCATAAAGGAGTGTTTGAAAGGAGTTTTTCAAAGAAAGACCTTGGTGAAGCTGCTTACATATTGAGCATCAAGATCTATAGAGATAGATCAAGACGCTTGATAAGTTTTTCAATGAGTACATACCTTAAAAAAGATTTTGAAGTAGTTCAAAATGGAACAGTCAAAGAAAGAGTTCTTGCCTGTGTTACAAGGTGTGAAATTGAGTAAGACTCAAAGCCCGACCACGGCAGAAGATAGAAAGAGAATGAAAGTCATTCCCTATGCCTCGGCCATAGGTTCTATAAAGTATGCCATGCTGTGTACTAGATCTATTGTATACCCTACACTGATTTTGGCAAGGGAGTACAATAGTGATCTAGGAGTAGATCACTAGACAGCGGTCAAAATTATCCTTAGTGGAATAAGGATATGTTTCTCGATTATGGAAGTGACAAAAGGTTCGTCGTAAAGGGTTACGTCGATGCAAGTTTTTGACACTAAATCTAGATGACTCTAAGTCTCGGTCTAGATACATATTGAAAGTGGGAGCAATTAGCTAGAGTAGCTCCGTGCAGAGCATTGTAAACATAGAAATTTGCAAAATACTTACGGATATGAATGTGACAGACCCGTTGACTAAAAATATCTCACAATCAAAACATGATCACACCTTAGTACTCTTTGGGTGTTAATCACATAGCAATGTGAACTAGATTATTGACTCTAGTAAACCCTTTTAGTGTTGGTCACATAGAGATGTGAACTATGGGTGTTAATCACATGGTGATCTGAATTATTGATGTTAAATCACATGGCGATGTGAACTAGATTATTGACTCTAGTGCAAGTGGGAGACTGAAGGAAATATGCCCTAGAGGCAATAATAAAGTATTATATATTTCCTTATATCATGATAAATGTTTATTATTCATGCTAGAATTGTATTAACCGGAAACATAATACATGTGTGAATACATAGACAAACAGAGTGTCACTAGTATGCCTCTACTTGACTAGCTCGTTAATCAAAGATGGTTATGTTTCCTAGCCATAGACATGAGTTGTCATTTGATTAACGGGATCACCTCATTAGGAGAATGACGTGATTGACTTGACCCATTCCGTTAGCTTAGCACTCGATCGTTTAGTATGTTGCTATTGCTTTCTTCATGACTTATACATGTTCCTATGAATATGAGATTATGCAACTCCCGTTTACCGGAGGAACACTTTGTGTGCTACCAAACGTCACAACGTAAATGGGTGATTATAAAGGTGCTCTACAGGTGTCTCCAAAGGTACTTGTTGGGTTGGCGTATTTCGAGATTAGGATTTGTCACTCCGATTGTCGGAGAGGTATCTCTGGGCCCACTCGATAATGCACATCACTATAAGCCTTGCAAGCATTGTGACTAATGAGTTAGTTGCGGGATGATGTATTACGGAACGAGTAAAGAGACTTGCCGGTAACGAGATTGAAATAGGAATCGAGATACCGACGATCGAATCTCGGGCAAGTAACATACCGATGACAAAGGGAACAACGTATGTTGTTATGCGGTCTGACCGATAAAGATCTTCGTAGAATATGTGGGAGCCAATATGGGCATCCAGGTCCCGCTATTGGTTATTGACCGGAGAGGTGTCCCGGTCATGTCTACATAGTTCTCGAACCCGTAGGGTCCGCACGCTTAACGTTACGATGACAGTTTTATTATGAGTTTATGTATGTTGATGTACCGAAGGAGTTTGGAGTCCCGGATAAGATCGGGGACATGACGAGGAGTCTCGAAATGGTCGAGACATAAAGATTGATATATTGGACGACTATATTCGGACACCGGAAGTGTTCCGGAGAAGTTTCGGATTAAACCGGAGTGCCGGAGGGTTACCGGAACCCCCCGGGGAAGTATTGGGCCTTAGTGGGCCTTGAGGGGAGAGAGAGGGCAGCAGCCAGGAGGTGGCGCGCCCCCTCCCAGGAGGAGTCCTAGTTGGACTAGGAGAGGGGGGCGCAGCCCCCTTTCCCTCTCCCTCTCTTTCCTTCCCCCCTTCTTTTCCTAGTAGGACTAGGAAAGGGGAGTCCTACTCCTACTAGGAGGAGGACTCCCCCCCTCTCCTTGGCGCGCCCATAGGCAGCTGGCCTCCCCCTTGCTCCTTTATATATGGGGGCAGGGGGGCACCTCTCTACACACTTGATATACGATATTTTAGCCGTGTGCGGTGCCCCCCTCCACCATATTACACCTCGATAATACCGTTGCGGAGATTAGGCGAAGCCCTGCGTCGATGGAACATCATCATCGTCACCACGCCATCGTGCTGACGAAACTCTCCCTCAACACTCGGCTGGATCGGAGTTCGAGGGACGTCATCGAGCTGAACGTGTGTAGAACTTGGAGGTGCCGTACGTTCGGTACTTGATCGGTCGGATCGTGAAGACGTACGACTACATCAACCGCGTTGTGATAACGCTTCCGCTGTCGGTCTACGAGGGTACGTGGACAACACTCTCCCCTCTCGTTGCTATGCATCACCATGATCTTGCGTGTGCGGAGGAAATTTTTGAAATTACTACGTTCCCCAACAATGCGGTCTTAGGAATATCTTCCTTTTTAATCTTGAGCTGATGATATCCGGTCCGTAAATCTATTTTAGAGAATACATTGGCCCCACTGAGCTGATCAAACAGCTCATCAATCCTTGGCAGCGGATATTTATTTTTGATGGTGACCTCATTCAACTGTCGATAATCCACACACATGTGGAGACTGCCATCCTTTTTGTCCACGAAAATAGTAGGTGATCCCCATGGTGAAGAGCTGGGACGGATATATCCTTTTTGGAGCAATTCATCAAGCTGCTTCTTTAGCTCTACTAATTCTAATGAGGGCATCCGGTAATACTTCTTGTATAACGGTGCGGTTCCGGGCACAAGATCTATTGCAAACTCAAGCTCTCGATCTAGCGGCATGCCCGACAGCTCTTCTGGAAATACATCAGGAAACTCACTGACCACAGGAATTGATTCCAATTCAGCCACAGCGGTGAAGACCATCTCTTTCTTGGGTATGCTTCTGCGAGCATAGAAATTGGTAGTCTGCCCATTCTGACTGGTCAAAGTGACTTCTCGGGTTGCGCAGTTTATGCAAACTTGATATTGGGTCAACCAGTTCATACCCAATATAACATCCAACTTGTCAGACTCAAGAATTATCAAAGAAGTTGGAAAACCGACTTTTTTGATATTGATTTCCAGATTGTGACAGACCAGATTGCTCTTGATTAAAGATCCCGGGCTTTGTACCAGCATATTTTTGCCCAAAATCGAACAAGGAAAGTTGTTTTGGGCAACAGAACTCTGAGAAATAAAAGAGTGGGAAGCCCCGGAGTCAAATAAAATTACCGCAGGTATGTTATTAACAGAAAACATACCAATGACTACTTCGGGGTTCTCTTGGGCTTCATCAGCGGAGAGGTGATGTACGTACCCAGTAAAGTTTTGCTGTATCGGACATGACTCCATATAGTTGACTTGTGGCCTGACTAGAGCATTTGCTTTGGTGTTCTTGGGCCACTGTCTGGCATAATGTCCGTTTTGCCCACAACTGAAGCAAGAATTGTTGCGTTGGCGCTCCTCGTGCACTGGGTTGGTCACAACATTCTTGACTTGAGTGGTGGTCTTGTTAACATTCTGTTGCCAATTGGGCTTGTATTCCACCTGAGTCTACTGCCAGGTACGCGCCTTTTGCACTGGTTGCCCATCCTTCTTTGGCTCAAACTTACGCTTGTTGTCGTTGTTAACAGGCCCAGTATCTGATACCAGCTTGTGCTCCCTTTCAGCAATGAAAGCCTTGTTCACCAGAGTTTGGAAATCAGGAAAATCAACAATACTAAGAGTACACCGGAGTTGCGGATTTAATCCAAGAAGAAATCTGTCAATCTTTCTTTCTTCGGTGGCCACGTCATAAAGGGAGTAACGGGCCAGATGATTGAATTTTTGCAAATATTCACCCACAGACTGATTTCCTTGGATGAGTGCGAGAACTTCACGCTGCTTAGTCTTCATAACTCCAGTAGGGATATGATATTTCCGGAACTGCTCCTTGAATTTTTCCCAGGTGATTTCTTCATCAGCTAGCCACATGGCTTTGGCATTTTCCCACCATATGGCAGCAGCGCCTTCAAGATAATGAGTTGCAAATGGAACTTTATCATTTTCTTCAGTACGAGCAATCTCAAGCTTTTTCTCAATGGTACACAACCAATCGTCTGGATGCAAGGGATCAACAACCTGGCTGAAACTGGGTGGCTTGGTCCTTTGAAAATCTGATAGCTTGGAGTAATGGCCATTCTGATTTCCATTCTGTCCAACCATAGCTTGCATACTTCATAATAGTTCAATCAAATCATTGTTCCTTCTTTCCTCAAACATACGCATAATTTGATCAGTGGAGGGCGGATTTGGCGGTGGAGGCGGTGGCGGAACGTACGGCTCGGGGGAGTGTCTTGCCTGTCGTGCGGAACGACGAACAGGGGTACCCTCACGAACGTTGCTGCTGCTGCCTCCCCGCGGCATCCTATTATGATTTTTCCCAAGGCAATGCAACCGAGACGAGAAACATTCAAAATAAATTGGGGAAAAGCTAGCAACAAAAGCCCGAGAAAAACCGAAATGACAAGGAAAACACGGCGAATAAAAATAGAGTTCCAACATAATTATACATAGACTCATACATGAAAGATAACCAACATGCCAGGTTCAACTACTCTCATACAGGCAACGAAACATCATGACTCGTGCTAGTACATCCGGACATCATCCCAATGACTGCGGATACTTAGAGGCTCTACTGGTGCTGCAGGGTCCACTCCTGATGCGGACTCGGATCCTGAACTGACGAGGTTAACTGAGACTTCCGTGTTAAAGGTAACACGACGACGCTGCCTAGAGGGCTCTCCCTCAGGGGCAGGGGTAGGGTGAATCATCGGGGCTACAGGAGTAGCGAGAAATGTAACCCACTCAGCAGGGGCACTGAGAGGGTTCACCGTCGAGGCGCCCGAGCTACTCGGGGGAGTAACCGGTGAAACAGGGGAACTAGAACTGGCTGGAATATAAGGAGTAAAATCCCAGAGAGGATGGAGTAGTGGCAGATCTAGTAGTGACAAAAGCAGCGGCTAAAGCAGTACGGGCACGAGTCAGCTCTCGAGCCAGCTCGTGGATCATAAGATAGCTAGCAGTGACATAACGAGCAAGGTGGCTAGCAACACTATCAGACTCCGGATCAATGATGCTGAAACGGACACGACCATTGTCGTGCAGAGAAAGGTAGTAATACAAACCTGGGTGGCTCTGCATTCGGACCTCGTTGTAGTGAAGCTCGACAAGGACCTCGAGTGCAGCAAACTGGACAGCCTGAGAAGCGGTAGAGGCGTAACCGCTCTGAGAAGTACGAGTGCAAGAGCTGGAATCGGAACTAGTGCGCAGAGTAACCACTGCGTGATACTCATACACTGAATCAGCTAGACGCTCCCGGTACGCACGATAGACTGGATCGTCTCTGAGGGGGTACAACCGACGTCACATGTTGCGAAGGAGGTGCGGCGCGTGTACGGCATCAGCTGCAACTGGCACGGATACGGCACTGGAGCCATCTACACTCACAACCATTAGCAGGTTAGCATAAAAAAATAAAGCAAGTGCATGCAATGCAACAACCAGCTACAATTGCTACCGGCACTCAACTTAAACTCGTATCTAACGTCTAGTTAACACGTCGTAGTCTAGCGTGGCCTACAGTCAGCGCGGCTCTGATACCAAGCGTTGTGGCACCCCGGCTCAGAGCGACCGGTTTACCATGCATTGCCAGCCCAGAGACCATGTTTTCTGGCAACACACAACATCTTGGTATAGAAAACAACCGCTTTATTGATGCTAGCGGAGCAGAGTTTATATTACAACGGAGTTGTGGCCAAGCGGCACACACTGTGCGGCTGAACAATATGTACATTATTTAGTGAACATAAAGGGGCCTCGATCATAACAACTACGCGGCAGCGGAACAACATCGTAGCGGAAACTCCATGGCACAGGGACACCGATGTGGACACGATCTAGACTCGAGCAGCGCTCCTTTCCAACGAGACTTTCCTGAAATCCGGCATGACACGCCAGGTCAGTACATTGAATGTACTTGCAAGCTCACAACAGGCATAATCATAATGACAAACAATATCATGATAATTAACCAATTAATAATGCAATAAGGTTTCAACATGCTGTGATCATGCTCGTGTGATAAACGTCCCTCAGGACCGACTTACCAACCGTGATCGTTCTCGAATCACACACAAACCACCATCGTGGTCTTGACATGGGTGGCTCGTGATCTTTATGGCGATCACAACCACGACCAATGCTTGGTCTCGAACATCTCGATGGCCTTTCCGCCATCATTAACAGTGCAAAGTTCATAACTTAGTGTGCAAAATTTATTATACGTTGACCCATGGTGGGACCTACTATGAGCGTGTCCGTGACCGTGGACTCGGCTATCGATAGATTATACACTCTGCAGAGGTAGCACACTGTACCCACACCACGGAACCCATGGCCTCGCACTCCCATTCAGGTGGACCAACGGCATTCCGACGAAACCCTTCCATTGCCATGACACTCTCCCGGCCACTCCGACACAATCCCCACTAGGCTAGTCCTGGGTGGCCCTGTGTCTACCAAAGACACAACAACCACCGTCATGGCCAAAACGATCCCACAAGGAGACCCGGTACCATAATCTCAACAACGGGCACACAAGGTTATGACTGCTTACCGGGCCAGGGTAAGCAAGCCCATAACCTTCTCTAGTTGGAGGCACCGACCAGAGGCATGACAACGGACCGAATCAAGGCCTCCCATAAGGCAAATGTGGTTGCACTGGGAAAAACTCGATTCAGTGGCACCATGACCCGGCCAACGATATGTTCAAGTTGAGTTATATTCAGGTTCAACTTAAAGTAAAAATAACCGGTGTCATAGTATGCCATGAAATGCAACTTAACCTATGCATCACATATCAATGGAAATGACTGAGTCAACCATATTCACACTAAGCATAATCATCAACAACTTATGCCACTTTTCTGGTTAGGAAAAACCTTACTTTAACCAGAATATTTTCTAGCAATTTTTTATTATTTTACTCATGCAAGAAAATAACTTTAAGTAATTCCTCATTTGTATCACAATATTATTCTTTCATCATCACAAATGAATCCTAGATTCTTTACCAGCTAAGTTAGTTTCAAACATTCTGTAAATCAAGCATATTAACTGAAACAAGCACTTAATAGAATAAAAATAACATAATAGTTATTTAAATGCATGGATTAAACTTTTCATTGAGGTAAGAAAATCATAAATATTGAAATGGCATCATGAAAATGTTGCTGTGGCTTGCCTTACTGCAGATGAGGTTCACAAGCCTTTTGGTGATCCTCAAGACAAGCCTCACCCTCTGAAAATAATTTTAAACACAAGAAGAAAATATCAAGAACCCTTCTGAAAATCACCAGAAAATCTAGGAAGCACAGAAAAATCTCATCTTGGGTGAGCTGCTAGATTTCTTTGCAAAGAACACAATGCAAAAAGAATCAATTCATTTGGACTTATGGTTGAAGAGTTATAGCAGTTTGAAGCTCTCTGTAATTTATATGAATTTGAATTTAAATAAAACAGACTAGGGGGGTGACGTCAAAGGCGTAAAGCCTCAGGGCGCCACCACTCGTACCGCTTCACGCGCGGATAGAGTGGCTGACTAGCGGGCCCCGCTAGTCAGGCAAGGGGGAGAGGGAGGAGGAAACAGAGGGGGTCGCGGCTTCGCCGGAGCTCTCGCAGGCGATGAGGGCTCCTTAGCCCAAACGAGAGGGAGGGATCAAGAGAGGGGATGGAGGCGCACCTGCCCGTACCCGTAGCATAGCTAGGAGTGGTCGGACGGCGTCGGAATCGACCTTGCAAGCGGAGGCAGAGAGCGGTGGTCGCCGGAGATGAGGAAGATGGCGAGCAGAGGCAACTCCAGGGGCTCCAAGTGGACGGCACGGCTTCACGGGGGAGAGGCGGAGGCTCTAGAAGGGTCGCCCTGGCCTGGGAGGGGCTGGAGCTACCGCGACGGCCCGAGGGGAACGCCGGCGAGCTCGAGCTCAGGGACGGCGGCCCGCGGCCTTCCCGGCCGGGCTACGGCTATCTACACATTTGTGGACTGTGTGGGAGTGGAGGATGGTGCTCGAGGAAGCTGGGGGTGGCTCCTTTTATAGGCGAGCGTCGGGGGGTGGATCGGGCTCCGCTGGCGACACCTGGACACTGCGCCCGGTGACGAGCGGCGTCAGTGAGAGGAGGAGAAGGCGACGCAACTCACGCGGGGACTGTGGGCGAACGGGGACGAGCACAGGATCAAGAGGAAGGCGACGAGCACAGTGCAGAGCGCACTGTGGCGTTGGCTGGACCACGCCCGTGCTCGCTGCAGCGAGCTCCGGCGTCGGCGAGTGCCAGGGGGAGTTAAGGGAGTTGAGACGAAGATGGTGGCGAAGTTTGGCACACTCGGGTAGTCAGGGAAGCGAGCACGCGCGAAACAGAGCGCTCGGTGGTACTCGGAGCGCGTCGACACGCATGCTGGCATCATGGACACACGTGGTCACCACGTGAACTCTTCCGTCAGGCCGACCATCGTCCAAATATCATGTCTGTCTTGTTGTTCATGGTAGCTTTGAAAATTACCATGCTTTGGTTTGGCTCCAGATGCAGTAGAGAAGATTTTACAAGCGAGGTAAGTTTCTGATCAGTAACTTTGAGAGGTTACTGAGGTCAAATGGCTGGGAGTTGGGGGTTGTGCTTTGGAGGCTAGCCATCATCTACTAAGGTGATGATGCACAAGAAAGTTCAGGCACAATGGAGCAAGTAAAATGGTAGTTGCTGTAGAAACCACCATTTCTGTCTAGAACAGAAAATATTTTCTGTAGCAAAAATATTCCAAAAATGATGAAATATTTTTGCTCAGGAAGGTGCCCTAGGGTTCAAAGAATATTTGTGAATTTTCTCAGATTTTTGTGAGCCAGAAAAATTGGGGTTGGTTTGGAGCTCATTGAACTAGCTAGGGTTTTAGAGAGGAAAAAATAAATATTTTTCCAAATATTATTTTGGGTAGGATCAGAGAGGGAATGATGGTTAGGGAGAGAAATGATGCACTTGGGTGAAAGCCAAGGGTACCCAAGTGTTTAAGTCCATATGAAAAGATTAAAAAACTCCAAATTTCAAAATCAATTCAAATGAAAAATCAGGCAAATAAAGGAGGGCAAAAACCAGGCTGTCACACGAACCATAGCCTAACTTTGTGATGGCTCGCTACGGTGGCAACGACGGAGGCGATTCACGTTGGCGGCGGCGGAGACCTGCGACGACGGTGCACAGGTGTGGACGGTGATGATCCAGAGACCAAGAGCGGCAACAATGGGGGCGCGACACTTGAGAGTTTGAAGAATTTTCCAAACAATGGGCCACGGAGTATTAGACCCATTAGCTGTCGGTGGCGCCGAGTGGAACGGTTCGGGGGCACCGAGATGCAAAACTGCTTGCCGTTGCTGCAACTCGGTGACACCGAATAGTTCTAATCGGTGGCATCGACGTGAAAACCTAGATCAACCTAGTGGTTTCGATGGGACCGAATATGAATTTGTTGTTCTGACCAAAATTTACTAAGAGGTTATGGAAGTCAGGCCTTGATGGATCGGTGACTCTGATTGCTCCTCACCCGGAGGGTCCGAAAAAGACTTGTTCAAATTTTGTGATGTAGCATGAATAGAATTTGAGAAGAGAAAAAGCATAGATAGCTAGAGGGAATTCTTAGGCATTCTTGTCCATCCATTTGGCCAATTAAAATCAAACAATCAAAACAACAAATGGATGTCGTCGAATTGAGAAAATTATGCAACCAACATGTTCACACAATAAGATAGCAAATAAAACATGTGACATAGCACGCACATACACTATTGCATCTATCAAGCAATTAGCGATGACTAGGTCATCTATATATGAGTATGTTGACTTAGGAGTCAAATGAGAACATTTGATCATAGGTCATACTCATCGTTTAAGCACAAGTGGGGTTACCACATTTACATAAAGCATTGTTGTGTTCACACAATTAGAGTTGCTTTAGCTAAAAAAATTTAGAGTAAGGCTCCCCCTAGATTTGATATCCCCCTTAACAGGGACGAACTAACCTTGGATTTTGTCGATGATGACTTCATGTAGATGTTGAAAATGTGGATGCTCAATGTTGATGTAGATCTTTTGGAGCAAACCATTGGAGTGTTGCACTTTCAATACCTACATTGGTTAGTCCCACAAGGAACATACAAGGATATCCATATCCATAGATTGAAACACACATATGATGATGTCCATGGAAGCATTAGGTTACCTTGTCCCTTGTCTTACCAACAAGAGGGTTTGTGACTCCATGAACTAGTTCAAGAAATGGAAGTTGATTGCACATGTCTTGCCAAAATGAATATGAGTGAAGTATGTTTGCAGAGTCACCCTCAAGAACACTCTAGTTCTTCTTCTTTGGGATCCAGATCAACTTGATGGGGATCCTTGGAGTTGTAGTTGTACTTGATTAAGTAGAACTTGACGTAGAGGACTACTAGAAGCAGGAATATTTGATTTAACATGGTTATTGTTACTACTGGAGGAAGAATCTTTCTTGCTCTTCACTACTGCAGGATGTGGCTAACGCGACACTATGATCAGAGACCCTTCGACGAAACTATGTGTGATGCCATAATCGCAAACGGTGGTGTAAAAAAACTGTCAAAAAATGTGCAAAACGTTTGCGATGGAGGATGCAGGAAACACGGTTCAGATTTTAGTTGCATGTGTGATTCGGGGCATACGGTTCAGATCAATTAACCGTTTTCGATTAGGTGGAACAGAAGAAACGGGCAGCCAGATGAAGGCATGTGTGATGTACAGCATACGGTTCACTCGGATGAACTGTTTGTGATTAGGCAACACAAAAGAAACGGGCAGCCAGATGAAGGTGTGTGCGATATACAGCATACGGTTCACTCGGATGAACTGTTTGTGATTAGGCAACACAAAAGAAACGGTCGGCCAGATCAAGGTGTGTGTGATTGAGGGCATACGCATCAGAAGGATTAACTGTTTGCGATTAGGCAATAGAACAGAAACGGGTAAGCCAGATCAAAGTGTCTGCGATTGATGACATACACTTCACATGGATGAACTGTTTGCGATTAGCCCCAACAAACTAAAACAGTTAGATAGATCAATGTGTGTGCGCTAGACGGGCACACCCATTCTAATTAAAAGAAGTGTGCGCGATGGTAATAACGAGCGCGCACGGTTGTTGGAACAAGACATGTGCTGACACTACCTATTGCGGTGCACCCTATGGTGCAAACGCAACATACACGGCCGAGAAGGCGTACGTGCCCACGTTATGCCTTCCGGGAATACTGCCGCACTTATAACCGTCAGTAAATTTTGATCATGCGTCCCGTCACATTCCAAATTGCAAACCTCTGCACACCGATCAAAACCGAAACGGTTTCCCACTTAGGAGCGTATTACTACGCGGTTATAAATACTACTACTCCAAGATGACTGCACATTCCTCCTCAACTCCTCATCCACAAAAAGTCAAAAACAAACAAGTCATTCATCATCATTCCCTTGCGTCCGCCATGGCCAGCGTGAGTTCTGGGTCGAGAGATTGCGACCAGGGAAAGGCGATCCTGGAAGCGGAAGCATGAGAGATGTCCCGCCTCAGTGCGAAAGCAGCCAACATGTCCCGCCGCACGGCCGTAGCAGCACAGAGGTCCAGCCGCGCCGTCGAAGCAGCACGGAGGTCCCGTCGCACCGTTGATGTAGCAGACGTGGCCGGCCGCCCCGTGGAAGCAGAAGAGATGTCTCGCCGCGTCACGAACGCAGCAGAGATGTCCTCCTGCACCGCGGCGGCCTGGGAAAATGTCTCGCGGGCAGGCAAGGACTCTTACAGGTGCATACGTGCCCTCGTCCTTAGGCAGATGGATCAGATCTCCAGGTGGGCGAGGTTGTAGGATGACCTGAAAGCCTCGTTTAAATAGTCTACCGGCGTCATCCGACAACTAAATGAGAGCAATGCGAAGCTCCAGGCTGAGCGCAACCTGCTGAGGGCGAAGATCGTCGGAAGTGCGGAGCAGCAGGAGCAGACCACTTCCTTGTTGAATAAGATCGGCGTCATCGTCGAGAAACTTATGGACGAGAATGCCATGCTACGCATCGAGCGTAGAAGGCTGGTGGAGGAATCCGTGGATGCTATCAAGGAGCATCTTGAGGACAAGAAAGAGCTCGTCGCCGCTCGTCGCGGAGACTAGTTCCCGCGGCTTGCAGCAATGCATCAAGAAAGTAGAGATCAGCGAGCCAGATCATTGTCTTCCTTCTTCTTTTGCCTTTGTGTATTTCGGGCGTTGCCACATGTGGCTTTTTTTAATTATGTTTCTAAATATGTAAGACAATTATTATCCACTGTCATTGTCCTTATATTCATCATGCTTGCTATAAGTCGTAGTCGATGCTATATAGGTCTGTCGGATCTTACATCAAGATCCGTGCAAAACTTTTTTTTTCAGATTTTCATTTTTCTCTCTTAAATCTCAGTCCAGTGAGACATATAGCCACACCGTAGAACAGGTGCTCGGGCGCCATTAGGGGAGACGTTGGGAGGGAGGTGCGCGGCGGGTAGTGGTCAAAGGGCTCTCCTCCCGATGAGCACGTGCAGGGGTCTGATCGCACGCCTCCCGTGCTCAAATAGCTACCACGCACGACACCTCCTAGCCAATAAAAAAAGGGGATGCGTGGCCGCACGTAATTGGTAAGTCGAATGCCCACGGTTTCAATAACACTTTGCTGATTGTTAATGTGTGCGCCTTCACAAATCGGACAGAAAAATTACCACAGCACGTCAGTGCCATGTCATGAGACCATGCCGCGTTTCATGATTTTCAGGCATGTTTTGGAATTACAGGAATTAAAAACCAAGTTTCTCAATCTTTCCGGCCGAGCCACAACTCCCACATGTTTGAATTTCCCTCACATCTCTTGCATGGGACCTAGAAATTCACCCAAGGACGCACATGTGATTTTTTAAACCAGTTTGGTGCACTGGAGCCTGTGCATCTCGTTCCAATTTGAATTATGCACATTAAATGCCCAGAAACTCAATTAATGTATAAAAAAGGCCAAACGAACCCGGAATAATTCCAAAATTTAGCATGATACTTCTGTTTGGTCTAATCTGGCTGTGTAAAAAAATTAAGGCGGGAGAAGGCAGTGTACGTATGTCGTTTCACACACGGAGGTGACACGTTCCCTCTTGCAACCACGAGCCTTCTTGAGGGAAGCTCCAGTTTGCAAGAAGCTTACACCAAAGCTTGTCCCAATTCGGCCAAAAAAATTACCGCAGCATGCTGGTGCCATGTCATGACACCATGCCAAGTTTCATGATTTTCAGGCGTGTTTTGGAATTACAGGAATTAAAAAACCAAGTTTCCAATCTTTCCGGCTGAGCCACGACGCCCAGATGTTTGAATTTCCCTCACATCTCTTGCATGGGACCTAGAAATTCAGCCAAGGACACACATGTGATTTTTCAAACAACTTTGGTGCACTGGTGCCTGTGCTTGTAGTTCAAATTTGAATTATGCACATTAAATGCCCAGAAACTCAACTAATGTATAAAAAGGCAAAACGAACACGGAATAATTCCAAAATTTAGCACGGTACTTCTATTTGGTCTAATCTGGCTGTGTAAAAAATTTAAGGCGGGAGAAGGCAGTATACATATGTCGTTTCGCACACGGAGGTGACACGTTCCCTCTCGAAACCACGAGCCTTCTTGAGGGAAGCTCCGGTTTGCAAGAAGCTTACACCAAATCTTGTCCCAATTCGGCCAAAGAAATTACCGCAGCATATTGGTGCCATGTCATGATACCATGCCAAGTTTCATGACTTTTAGGCATGTTCTTGAATGAAATGAATTAAAAAACCAAGTTTCTCAATCTTTCCGGGCGAGCCACGACGTCCAGATATTTGAATTTCACTCCCATCTCTTGCATGGGACCTAGAAATTCACCAAAGGACACACATGTGATTTTTCAAACAACTTTGGTGCACTGGAGCACGTGCTTGTAGCTCAAATTTGAATTATGCACATTAAATGCGCAGAAACTCAATTAATGTATAAAAAAGGCCAAACGAAACCGGAATAATTCCAAAATTTAGCACGTTACTTCTATTTGGTCTAATCTGGTTGTGTAAAAAAATAAGGCGGGAGAAGGCAGTGTACGTATGTCGTTTCGCACACGGAGGTGACACGTTCCCTCTCGGAACCACGAGCCTTCTTGAGGGAAGCTCCGGTTTGCAAGAATCTTACACCAAAGCTTGTCCCAATTCGGCCAAAGAAATTACCGCAGCATGTTGGCGCCATGTCATTACTCCATGCCAAGTTTCATGATTTTCAGGCGTGTTTTGGATTTACAGGAATTAAAAAATCGAGTTTCTCAATCTTTCCGGCCGAGCCATGACGCCCAGATGTATGAATTTCACTCCCATCTCTTGCATGGGACCTAGAAATTCACCCAAGGACACACATGTGATTTTTCAAACAACTTTGGTGCACTTGAGCATGTGCTTGTAGTTCAAATTTGAATTATGCACGTTAAATGCCCAAAAACTCAATTAATGTGTAAAAAAGGCCTAACGAACATGGAATGATTCCAAAATTTAGCAGGATACTTGTATTTGGTCTCATCTGCCAGTGTACAAAAATTAAGGCGGGAGAAGGCAGTGTACGTATGTATTTCGCACACGGAGGTGACACGTTCCCTCTCGGAACTAGGAGCCTTCTTGAGGGAAGCTCCGGTTTGCAAGAAGATTACACCAAAGCTTGTCCCAATTCGGTCAAAGAAATTACTGCAGCATGTTGGTGCCATGTCATGACACCATGCCATGTTTCATGATTTTCAGGCATGTTTTGGAATTACAGGAATTAAAAAACCAAGTTTTTCAATCTTTCCGGCCGAGCCACGACGCCTAGATGTTTGAATTTCACTCCCATCTCTTGCATGGGACTTAGAAATTCACCCAAGGTCACACATGTGATTTTTCAAAAAACTTTGGTGCACTGGAGCATGTGCTTGTTGTTCAAATTTGAATTATGCACATTAAATGCCCAGAAACTCAATTAATGTATAAAAAAGGCCAAACGAACACGGAATAATTCCAAAATTTAGCAGGATACTTCTATTTAATTCCTATTTGGTACAAAAATTAAGGCGGGAGAAGGCAGTGTATGTATGTCGTTTCGCACACGGAGGTGACACGTTCCCTCTCGGAACCATGAGCCTTCTTGAGGGAAGCTCCGGTATGCAAGAAGCTTACGCCAAAGCTTGTCCCAATTCGGCCAAAAAAATTACGGCAGCATGTTGGTGCCATGTCATGACACCATGCCAAGTTTCATGATTTACAGCCGTGTTTTGGATTTACGGGAATTAAAAAACCAAGTTTCCCAATCATTCTAGCCGAGCGACGACGCCTAGATGTTTGAATTTTATCCCCATTTCTCGCATGGGACCTATAAATTAACCCAAAGGCACACATGTGATTTTTCAGCAAACTTTGGTGCATTGGAGCATGTGCTTGTAGTTCAAATTTGAATTATGCACATTAAATGCCGAGAAACTCAATTAATGCATAAAATGCCAAACGAACCCGGATTAATTCGAAATTTAAACACGACACTCATGTACTAGTTGCATGTTCACTGTACGTAAATGTTTTAGCAATTCAAACACCATCCATTCCCTCCGTAACACCATTTTGTCTTTCAAAACATAATGAAAAAATCAGGTATACCACAAACAATTTACTAGAAAGAATCGTGTGGGATGCAATATAAAATACCTTGGGGCACTGTCTTGTCTAGCTTACGCAGGAAGCTTCGTCGTCTACAGTCCACCGCCCCCGCTTGAACTACACTTGCGCGCCAGTTTCTCGTGGCACCGAGCGAAACTTTTTTGCCACCGCGGAAATATCTATCTCCCCGCCCCCTCCCTCCTACTAGAAGCCACATTTCCACTGTTCCTCCTTGCTTTCCAAGTTCAAACATTCACTATTTCTTACTGGTAGCTCAGCCTCCTTGACGGCGACCCTTCTTCTTGCAGCGCCGCCTCCTCACCGGCTACCCTTCTTCTTGCAGCGCCGCCTCCTCGCCGGCGACCCTTCTTCTTGCAGCGCCGCCTCCTTGCCGGCAACCCTTCTTCTTGCTGCACAGCCTCCTCGCCGTCGACCCTTCTTCTTGCTTCGCGGCCTCCTCGCCGCCGAACCTTCTTCTTGTTGTGCGTCCTCGTCGATATGGTCAGGTAATCCACACCAGACCCATACCATCCTCCTCCTTTCCCGTCCCACATGCGCCGACTGATGAAGCGACACCTTCCATCGAAATCACTACCCCCCTCCTCCAATTAAGCGCCGCCCACAACCATTTGACACGCAGTATAATGTGGATCTGAGTAGCATGCGGCCACATGCGTGAACGAGGTTGCTATGGATGCCATGCGTGTCGACCACCAAATCATGGAGGAGCACCTCGTCTTCGAGGCCACCGTCGACACCACCACGTGGTTGTCTACTTTAAAATATAGTTTGTGATGTTTTCTCGAGGCCACCGCCAGTGCCTTCTAGTGATTTGTCCTCTGTAATGTTAATATGCAGTCTGATGTTCAGTTAACAGTTTGGTCCTCTGAAATGTAATGTTCAATTAACACTTTGGTCCAACAATTGCTACATTTCGTAGTACTGTTCTCAAGCATTCTTTGTTTTGTTAACTGTCTTATCTTCTAGTACATGTTTCTATTCTGCAATGTCGTGCTCAGTTACTATTTTGGTTCATTTGGTCTGTTGTCCATTTAACTGTTTGGTTCAGTTCTGCAATTTGATTTTCATTTGTTGTGGGTACAATTTTTTATTGTTATGCATGTGACACCAATCGAATTTGGCTGTACTCAATACATATTCTACTGATAGTATGGCAAATCTGAGTTAACCTGATGAAGAGCTTCCTTATGTGTGTTGCGGGGAAACAGTGGGAGACACTGCGCTTTACCATCGAGGTTTGTTCAAGCAGGGTCCTTTGGCTAATAGCACATTATTGTGCAGTTGCAGGAATCATTCTAATATTTAGGTTTCTTACAATTTGGTCTTGCACATGTAGGTCCTGCTGTCAGAGGCTTAGACCCACTGTTCGACCCATTTTGCATATGGGGAAATGAGATGTCCATGAATATCAGTCAAGTCAAGAAACTCAGAAAGATTGTTACGATGAAGAAACTTGCAACGAATAACAGCAAGATCTTTGTTTGCACAATGAATAAGACATCAGTCAACTATAGGATGGTACCAACTCTTTTACCTTGTTTTTACCCCTTGCGCCATTTCAAAATTTACAACAGCGATTTATGCATAGCTTTGTTTTTAGTACTTTTCAAAGCAGTTCACCGATGATTACCTCTCAAACCACCTGCATGGTCAAGAGGCGAGGAAGGTATTCATTCAACACCCACGGTACAATATTGAAGTCTTGCTGAAGAGGACGAAGGTTGGGCGGGCAATTATCCATAGCCACTGCCTAAAGTTGCAAGGACATTCAACAACATTGAAGGCTCAATATTTGCCTTCCGCTTTTGCAGTTCCCAGATGAGATTCATATCTCTATTTACCATGTATGATGCTACTTTCCAAAGGTTTTTGATGCTGCATGTGAAACTTGATGCTGTTGTGTAATGGCGTAATTGAGTGTCGAAGCTATCTGATGTAATTCGATTATGAAATCCTGGTTGCTTTTATACGGATATGAAATATCTGGCGTGTTTTATAAGAAATATCAGTTTGATTAGTACATGGATTATCAATAATAGGCTAATTACCCTGCTTATGGGGTTTTATATTGCAAACGGTTACTCAGACAGCACCGTGGGTGATGAACTCAAACAACCTGCATGGTTTCTAGAAAGTAGGCGTGTTCGATGAACTAACAATCACACACGGCTTCCGGCAGCGAAATGTTTGCGTTAGGCCACCTTGCACAAACGTTTCCACACAAAGAACTGTGTGTGATATACATACCTACGGAAATGTTTTTCTAGGATTCACCGTGTGGGATGTACATACCTACGGAAATGATTTTGTGGGATTCACCGTGTGGGATGCACATACCTAAGGAAATGATTTTCTCGGATTACCGTGTGGGATGTACATACCTACGGAAATTATTTTCTCAGATTACCGTGTGGGATGTACATACCTACGGAAATGATTGGGTTTAGATGCCTCGCCCGATCGCACATGGCCCCAGCCTGGGTCCCAGGAGGGCCTATCCCCAACGATTTCTGGGTCGTGTGGGAAGGACACCCTATCGCACACACTCACTTGGCGACGGTTCCAAATGCCATCGCGGAAAGGGGTTAAAAACCGTTTGTTTAGGACGTCGCTGTACCAGTGCTTGTTGCTAGATTTTACTTGTGGCATATAAGTAGACAAGAGGAGACGTTTGGCAAGATAAGAAGAACTCTTCTTTCGAAGAACATCATTGATAGCTTTTAGAAACTCATCCTCTTGCTCTAAATTTAGCTTCTCGAAGCGTAGCATCTCATGAGTCCTTTGGAGCTCTCTATGATCCTCTAGAGTTGTTTCATGAGCTAACTTAAGAGTATTTCGTTATTTAGTTAGACGCTCAATCTACTTCTTATCATTGTCATTAGTTTCAACTTAATTAGCATGAATACTAGCAAGTTCATCATAGTTTTCATCACTAGTGTTGTCAACAAGTAATTCATCATCACCTAGCAAATCATCTTCATCACTATTGAAATCAACATACTCGGGGTGTGATACCTTAGGACCTTTATCCATGAAGCATCTTCCAATTACTTCATTTGGTGAGTCAAATGTGTCATAGGAGTTGGATGACACAAGTGCAAGACCCGCAACACCTTCATCTTGACTATATTCGGAGTCGGAGTGATAGCTTCTCTCGGAGTAGTTCTCGGAGTCGGAACCAGATACCCATTCACCAACGTGAGCTTGATGTTTTCATCTTGTGTAGTTCTTTGATGACTTGTCCTTCCTTTCTGAATCCTTGCTTCTACGAGAGGGTCTTCGTTCATAATGATCATCTCTACTCCTTCTCTCTCTTGGAGGTGATTCATCTCTTATACTTCTCCTTTTTGGTGAATCTTCTCTTTTCATGTAGGGAGCTGTACACCCATTGGAGTAGTATCCGGGTCTTCCACAACTGTAACAATTACGATCACAACTAGAAGATCTTTTGTCATTGTAGGATCTTGACTTGGAGCTTCTCTCTTTTCTTATATTCATGTAGAACTTGTTGAAGTTCTTCACCATTAAGCTCAACTCTTCACTGGAGACTTGCTTCTCACTTGATGTTGTAGGAGCATCACCTGAAGCTTTATAAGAACCACTTTACTTGTAGTGGAGCTCTTCCTTATCCTTAAGTGACATCTCATGAGCAAAAATTCTAGCAATAACTCTTGTGGGCTCGAGATCTTTGTACTTGTGCATCATTTGGATCAAGGTGCACACGGTATCATATTTCCCATCCAATGCTCTTAGGATCTTCTTGATGATAAATTTGCGAGTCATCGGTTCGCTTCCTAAGCCAGAAATCTCATTTGTGGTGAGAGCAAGCCTAGAGTACATCTGAGAAACTCCTTCACCATCCTTCATCTTGAACTTGTCAAGTTGACTTTGAAGCACATCTAACTTGGATTCCTTGACGGACTCGGTACCATCGTGCATATCAACCAAAGTATCCCAAATTTCCTTTGCATTATCAAGGCGGCTGATTTTGTTGAATTCTTCGGGGCACAATCCATTGATGAGAATATCACAAGCTTGAGCATTGTATTGCAACATCTTCATTTCTTCCGCGGACGCTTCACAATCTGGTTCTTTTCCATCCTCGAAGAAATCACCTTGCAAGCCAATGCCCACAATAGCCCAAACAGCGGGGTTATGACCAAGAATATGCATTTTCATCTTATGATTCCAACTAGCAAAATTAGTACCATTAAAGTAAGGACCTCTACGGTGGTAATTTCCCTCGCTAGACGCCATACTCTCCTAGGTTGTGAAACCAAGGCTATGATCACCAAATATATGGAAATCAAGGCAAATGGAGACCAAAGCTCTGATACCACTGGTAGGATCAAAAGTCGGTCTAGAGGGGGTTGACTACTTGACCAAATAAAAATCTAACCTTCTCCCTTTTTTGTGGGCAGATTTAGCATCTTGCACAAGTCAAGCAACCAATCTACACATGCAATTCTAAGAGTGTAGGAGTGGAAAGTAAAACATTGCATATGAAGGTAAAGGGAAGGGTTTGGAGAGTGCAAAAGCAATGGAGACACGAAGATTTTTGGCATGGTTCCGATATGTGGTGCTATCATACATCCACGTTGATGGAGACTTCAACCCACAAAGGGTAACAGTTGCACGAGTCCACGGAGGGCTCCACCCATGAAGGGTCCACGAAGAAGCAACCTTGTCTATCCCACCATGGTCCTCGCCCACAAAGGACTTGCCTCACTCGGGTAGAGTTTCATGAAGTAAGCAATCTCCTTGCCCTTACAAACTTCTTGATTCAACTCCACAACTTGTCGGAGGATCTCAAGCGACACCTAACCAATCTAGGAGACACCGCTCTCCAAATGGTAATAGATGTTGTGTTGCCGATTAACTCCTTGCTCTTGTTCTTAAAATGATAGTCTCCCCAACACTCAACTCTCTCTCTCTCATAGATTTGTGTATGGTGGACAGATGATTTGAGTGGAAAGCAACTTGGGGAAGGCTAGAAATAAAGATTCTTGTGGTAGGATTGGTATATCTTGATCTCAACACATGAGTACGTGGTTCTCTCTCAGAAAATTTATGTTGGAAGTGTAGGCACGTTCTGATGGCTCTCTCTCATATGGAGAAGGGGGTGGAGGGGTATATATAGCCTCCACACAAAATCCAACCGTTAGACACATTTGACCCAACTCGGTCAGACCGAATAGATGAACTCAGTGAGACCGATTTAGTTCAAAATGTGAACGTTAGGAATCTCGGTGGGACCGACTGGAACAACTCGATGGGACCGATGTACTAGGGCTTAGGGAAAACATCAACTCGGTGGCACTGATTGCATCAACTCAGCAAGACCGGAGTGAAGCAGTAAGGCAATAGAGAAAATGTCAAGCCAACTCGATTAGACCGATCGCTATTTCAGTGAGACCAAAATAATTGCAATAGGCAACAAAGAATTGGCAAGGCCATCTCAGTGAGACCGAGATCTGTATCGGTGTGACCAAACTGTTAGGTTTTCAGGTAGTGGCTATGTCATATGAACTCGGTGGTTCCGGATGGAATGAATTTGTGGGGCCGAGTTCTAATTTAGGGTTTTGAGATATTTGGAATGAGAAACTGGTTGAGGGCTTTGGAGCAATATCACTAACCATTTGAGCAAGCAAGCCATTAAGCAACATCTCATCCCCTATTAATAGTACTGGCTTTCCTATGGACTCAATGTGATCTTGGATCACTAAAAATGTAAATGAAGAATCATGAGCTTTTGCCAATATGTGTCCTTAGCATTTTGAGGAGTCCACATCTCTAGTCCAGGCCATGCCATTCATTTAACTTTCTGAAATATTATACTTGAATGGATATTAGTTCATTGAGCTATATGTTGTTATGAAAAACCAGAACCACCCGGAGATTAGTTGCACTTTTAGTTCCACATTCAATGTACGAGATCATGAACGTTAAATCATAGGCACGTGTCAGCCGTTTCGTGCGAGAATCTCAATAAGTGAACAGAATGCCGAAGGTTTTGAGGAAGCGCATGCGCTAAAGGAGATGAAATTTTGAATTTGATTTCATTCACGACAAACAACGTCGGACTGAAATCACCTTCAGATCAAGTTGCATGTTATGACAAGAAAGAACCGAGTAAAAGGCAGAAAAGAAGCTGAATCAAGGCACCAAAAATAATTGATCTCAAGGGTTATGATAAATTTGTCTAATTGTCATGATCTTTCCTGGTTGACGGAAGCAACTTGCATTCAAGGAAAGTCTGGTAAGGCCGGTTGCCTTGCAGTTTCACATTATCCCCGGGAGATGATTTTACTCGATAGGATCGTGGCACTTCGAAAGCTAGTCTACCGAATGTACATGGGATATCCCTGAGAGAATTTCCCGCATGAGATGATTAGTTCTTCTTCACAACCCACACTTGCGCGGGTGGTGAGGATCTCATTTGCTTCGACTGAATGGGGGTATTCCTTCGGTGAGGCCTGTGAGACACCTATGCACTCTGATGATAGTCATATGAATAGGCATTGATGTTATTTCCAGATACATGAATGTAATGATTTGAATAGCTACGCATGTAGTCCTTATGACGTGGGTTAGGATGATAATCATTCGAGAAAGATTCTAGAGTAGACTGAGAATGATATCCATTTCCTCGCTGAGAGTTATCCTGCACAATCAGGTTAGCAGTGATAGACAAATTTTCAGCAATGCACTTCTTTACCCAGATTAACTTCATGGGTGAACCTATCCTGCACTTAGTTCGAACATATCGAGTGAAAACCTTACCATTCTATTGCTTGAAGATTTGCTTCTTGGGTGAACTCGTCAGTATCAACAGGAATGGGCGAAAGATAACCAGCTAAAATTTCAAGTTTGAGGGTTTTACTCTTTGCACGAACCTAAGTCGTACATGGATACAACTCGGGAGTCCAATAAATCCATCCACATTGAGTTTCATTTCGAAACCTAATCCTTCCATCTGAGGATTTTTGTGCAGTATGGACTTCTTGAGCACATCACATTGGGTTTGATGCCCTTTTAGGCTGCTTAGCATTCCAGTCTCAAGTAAGCTCTTTAACCTGCAATTTTCGTAAGTGATAGCAGCAAAATCCTCAGAAGAGGGGTTAGTAGTACCAAATTTAGTAGTAGCAATATTCTCTGTGACAGCATTAGAGGTTTCAGCATGAGAATCAACATTGCTATGTTCTAAGAATTTCAAGCATGGAGGCACAAAATCGTCGGGAAGTTGAACAGATTGCTCGGCGAAGAGAGAAGCTTTCTCTAACACCAGCTGGTTATTAGATTCTTTCAGTGACACGAGTTCTTGATTCCTGTTAAGAAGTTCATTTGAAAAACTCTCGTAGTCAACTATAAGCGAGTCATATCGATTGGTAAGATCAACAATAGTTGATAAAAAGCATCTTGCTCTTTGATCAACCTTTGATTCTTCTCCATATCTTAGACCAGTAATCTTTCAGTTTTCCTGAGATTTTTCTCTCCAGCATTTAAAGTTCATCATGTGGTGATTTAGCGATCTTGACCAGCTTGGCATAGGACATATATTCAGGTGAATATTCGTTCAAGGATCTTTGGTGTTTAGCAGATACCTGATCCTTTGATGATTTTGTTCATGAGACAGAAGGTGATTGGTTCATCATTGATTGAATCATCATTATCAGTAATTGATTCATAAGATTTCTTCGATTATTCAATGGCAGCATATGCATTGCATCTCCCAATTCTTTTGTAGAATTCTTCATCATCTGATTCAGTGTCAGTTGCTTCCTCTTTGAGTCCAGAGTCAAATCGGCACATGCTCTATTCAGCCGTGACATCCTCTTCATATTTGATTCTGTGGTAGCTCTGGCTTTCATGTCAGTGACTGGTCTCGTTGAAGAAAATGATGAGGGAGATGTAATTTCCTTCGATAGCTTAGTATGATCATCTACTCGCGTAAAACCACTGCAGTGAAGATATTTCCTTTTGTTGCTAGGTTTTCCTTTCCAGCTAGGGCAATCAGCGATGAGATGACTGTATAGTTTGCAGTTGAAGCACTTGATATCTTTCGGAGGCAATCTTCTTCTTGACAATTCTTCCGCATCAAACTCGCCATCAATTGTGAGGCGGAGATTTTGCCTTTTGAGATCACTTAGCCTTTGTGTGAGCATTTCAAGTTCTCTAGTGATAGTGTGTTGATTATCGACATCTTCTTCTTCTTCTTCTGAACTGCCATAGTGTGAGAGAATTTCTCCTTCACTTTTCGAAGAAGATTCTTGATTGGCATTTTCTAGTTCCATCTTTTCTTCATGAATTGATAGCAGTGTCATGATCTCAACATAGTGAAGCTCATCATAGTCTGGTCTTGTTTGATTTTAGCTATAGTAGGATCGAAGGATTCATCAAGAGCGCTCGGAAGCTTGTTGACTACATCTCTATCAGTGATATCAGTTACTCCTCGCTGATGTAGTCTTTCAGCAATGTTTGTCAATCGAATAGTAAGTTCCATGGCACTTTCTTTACGAAGGCTTCTAAATATAGTGAACATTGCATGAAGCATTTGAATGTGAGGATCTGATCTGGCAACAAATTCTTCATGAGCATGGTTGATAGCATCCCTGATGTGCTTTGTAGTATTGAGCCTTTGGAACCGAAAGAAAATGTCTTTTGATAGACTTGTAAAGATGATATCTTTTGCTTGGGCATCCAACTGCAGATTTGCTTTATCATCGGAAGTCAGATCATTTTGTTGCTGAATGGTGTAGCCATCTTCCACAATCTACCACAAATCCTTGTTGATAGCTTGAATTCTGATTCTCATTTGTTCCATCTAGTACAGATAGTCATTTCCATCGAAGATAGGAAATCTTTCAGAGTGCGAGGATCTACCTGCATTCGATATAATCAAAACTCCAAGGGCGTTAGACTTTCAATACACAAAGACAGGGGGAACCTGCTCTGATACCAATTGTTAGGACCAAGAGTATATTGACCAAAGGGGGTGAATGGGAGATTCAAAAATGCGTTCGAAAGTTTTGAAACTCATCCCAATCCCAATAGCAGAATAGAGTATCGAAGGAGATAAACTAAATCAATCTTCTTCGTCAGAAGCATATTCATCGATGAAAGCATTGATAACAGAACGAGCTTGGGAAATCACAGGTTTAACTACAATGAGTGTAATATAACATGCAAACAGATGTAGTAGAATGAGACACAAAATGGTACCACTGAGGAAAAATACTATGGAATGATTTCACAAGTGAATCCGACGATATGATGGTAACGAATGAATACATGCGATGGGAATGAAGCAGGATGAACACATATACACAAGATGATAACAGCAGAATGAAATGATCAAATAAACTATTGGCACAGAGCATGGATATAAACTGCTGAAGGAAATGCAGTAGAGTAGATTTAACCAGAGGTGCTCGATGGTGACAGAGAGATTTGGTATACTATTTCACCCTTCTGCCAAAGGGCTACGTCTGGTTGGAGGGGTTGTGACTTAACACGGAAGATAAACTGTCTTACCCTATTCTCCTTCAATGAAGAGCTGATCAGACTCAGGTTCATTTCACTCGTGGTAGATCCTTGTCGGTGATCTCCAAACCTTCGGTCAACCTTCGCGAACCACAATCACTCTTGGTTGCTGAAGATCAGGCTCGATGAAGACAACAACTCTTCAACACTCGAACCAAAACCTATCCATCTAGAGAGTGCACAGCTCTCAAGAGTGATAGGTACAAGAACTCTCACTCAAAAATACTGTGATGCTAAACCACTTTCTAAGTTTGGGCTCTTGGTTTTTCTCTCAGTGGATCTTAAACTCAAATCACTTAGAGAGGGGTTTCTCAAATCAATCTTCTCTGTAATCTCAAGCAGAGCAGCCACTGGACAAAGCCGGCACGGGGTGGCTATTCATAGCCGCAGGCTTCCCAGATGGGAAATGACCATTTTGGACACGAAGTTCATTCAATGGCCAACTGACACGTGTGCAACAGTCGGATTTCAGAGCAACTATAACATTACTTGAGGAACAAGTAATGTTAACTCCTCGGTCTAAGACAAATCCGTCGCAGCGGAGAAGATCATGGTGTCTTGCTGGCAAGTATTTGCTCCGAGCACAAAGAGCTTTCTCTCACATCTTTCATAGGTTTTGGCTATGCATCACAGCGGATCTAAGCATCGAGAACCTATACCACTCTTAATAGTATGGAGGTCCTATGACTCAAGAGAAAGAAAGAAGAACAACGAAATGAATACTATGTCCTCACTTTGTCTTCGACTTCCATCACTGCAGTCAATTTCTTCGGATGACAGTTCCGAATCAAAAGATTTGCTTCAGCCGTAAACTTTCGAGGGGTCGATTTCTTCACATCAATCTTCTCGACTATAAGACTTAAAAAAATATGGCTCGTTCTTCTCTGCAATGTAGATCTACTTTGGTGAAGTTCCACGAACTCAACACCAGAGACAACATTTTATTCGGTTGTTTATGGACTTTTGTTCTCTGTATGCACTAGCAAACCAATCAGTCCATACCTATTTCTGTCGACAATCTCCAAAACACAAGGTAGGCAGATATTGCATCAATATTGTGGTTTTTGCTAACCACAAAGGGCCCTTCCCAAGGAGGTGAAAACATATGCATACCTATCTGATCTTGAATCAAATGGAGCACTAAGTCACCCTCTGGAAAGTGCGGCTTCGAACCCTATGGCTATGATAGCGACGTAGGTCTTACTGGTAAATCACTGATCGAGCCGCCGTGAGATCATGTTCCTCTTCCAAGGCATCCAAAGCATTTTGACGAGTCGTCTCATTGTCTGTTTCAATGTAAGCCGCCACTTGGGGCGAGTCATGACGGATATCACTTGGAAGAACCGCCTCTGCGCCATAAATCATGAAGAAAGGGGTGTGGCCTGTTTATCTGTTGGGGGTAGTCCACACGCTCCAAAGAACGGCAGGAAGCTCTTTGACCCAACAACCCAGAGAACATTCCAATGGAACCATGAGTTGAGGCTTGATCCCTCGTAATATCTCCTGGTTAGCACGTTAGGCCTGGCCATTGGACTATGGATGACCCACTGATGAAACATCAAGTCGGATGTGTTCCCTCTGACAGAACTCCTAAAGGAAATATACCCTAGAGGCAACAATAAAGTAGTTATTTATATTTGCTTATATCATCATAAATGTTTATTATTCATGCTAGAATTGTATTAACTGGAAACTTAGTACATGTGTGAATACATATACAAAACAGAGTGTCCCTAGTATGCCTCTAATTGACTAGCTCGTTAATCAAAGATGGTTAAAGTTTCCTGACCATAGACATGTGTTGTCATTTGATGAACTGGATCACATCATTAGAGAATGATGTGATGAAAGACCCATCCGTTAGCTTAGCATAATGATCGTTAAGTTTTATTGCTATATTGCTTTCTTCATGAGTTATACTTATTCCTCTGACTATGAGATTATGCAACTCCCAAATACCGGAGGAACACCTTGTGCGCTATCAAATGTCACAACGTAACTAGGTGATTATAAAGATGCTCTACAGGTGTCTCTGAAGGTGTTTGTTGGGTTGGCATAGATCAAGATTACGATTTGTCACTCCGAGTATCAGAGTGGTATCTCTGGGCCCTCTCAGTAATGCACATCACTATAAGCCTTGCAAGCAATGTGACTAATGAGTTAGTTGTGGGATGATGACTTACGGAACGACTAAAGAGACTTGCCGGTAACGAGATTGAACTAGGTATGACGATACCGACGATCGAATCTCGGGCAAGTAACATATGGATGAAAAAGGGAATAACGTATGTTGTTATTGTGGTTTGACCGATAAAGATTTTCGTAGAATATGTAGGACCAATATGAGCATCCAGGTTCCGCTGTTCGTTATTGATCAGAGATGTGTCTCGGTCATGTCTACATACTTCTCGAACACGTAGGGTCCGCACGCTTAACATTCGAGGACGATTTGTGTTATGAGTTATGTGTTTTGGTGATCGAAGATTGTTCGGAGTACCGGATGAGATCACAGACATGGCGAGGAGTCTCGACATAGTTGAGAGGTAAAGATTGATATATTGGATGATACTATTTGGAGAACGAAATGGTTTCGGGACGTTTCAAATATTTATTGGAGTACCGAGGGGTTACCGGAACCCCCCGGGGAAAGTAATGGGCCTACATGGGCCATAGGGGAAAGGGGAGGTAGCCCACAAGGGGTGGCCGCACCCCCCTCCCATAGGGAGTCCAAATTGGACTATGGGAGGGGGCGCGCCCCCCTTTTCTCAGTTCCGTCTTTGCCCCCCCCCCTGAGAAGGAAAAGGGGGGACGAATCCTACTAGCAGTGGAGTCCTAGTAGGACTCCCCCCCTTGGCGCGCCCCTTGGTGGCCGGCCTCCTCCTCCCCTCCTTTATATACGGGGGCAGGGGGACCCCAAAGCACAACAGTTGTTCTCTTAGCCGTGTGCGGTGCCCCCCTCCAGAGTTTACTCCTCCGGTCATAGCGTCGTAGTGCTTAGGCGAATCCCTGCGCGGATCACATCACCATCACCGTCACCACACCGTCGTGCTGACGAAACTCTCCCTCGACCCTTTGATGGATCAAGAGTTCGAGGGATGTCATCGAGATGAACGTGTGCTAAACTCGGAGATGTTGTACGTTTGGTACTAGATCAGTTGGATCATGAAGACGTTCGACTACATCAACCACGTTAACCTAACACTTCCGCTTTCAGTCTACGAGGATATGTGGACACACTCTCCCCCTCACGTTGTTATGCATCTCCTAGATAGATCTTGCGTGATCATAGGAAAATTTTAAAATTGCATGCTACCTTCCCCAACAGTGGTATCAGAGCTAGGTCTATGCATAGATGATATGCACGAGTAGAACACAAAGAGTTGTGGGCGAGAATACTCATACGTCTTACCACCAACGTCTTATTTTGATTCGGAGGTATTGTTGGATGAAGCGGTCCGGACCAACCTGACATGACCACATTCATGAGACCACAAACATGCAACTTGTTTTGCATAAATGTGGCTGGCAGGTGTCTGTTTCTCCAACTTTAGTTGAATCGAATTTGACTACGGTCGGTCCTTGTTGAAGGTTAAAACATCACAGTTGATAAAAAATCGTTGCGGTTTTGAGGCGTAGGTAAGAACGGTTCTTGCTAGAAGCCCGTAGCACCGATGTAAAACTTGCAACAACAAAGTAGAGGATGTCTAACTTGTTTTTGCAGGGCATGTTGTGATATGGTATGGTCAAGACATGATGTGATATAGGTTATTGTATGAGATGATCATGTTTTGTAAAAGTTATCAGCAACTGGCAGGAGCCTTATGGTTGTGACTTTATTGTATGAAATGCAATCGCCGTGTAATTACTTTGCTTTATCACTATACGGTAGCGATAGTTGTAGAAGCAATAGTTGGCGAGACGACAACGATGCTACGATGGAGATCAAGGTGTCAAGCCGGTGACAATGGAGATAATGACGGTGCTTTGGAGATGGAGATCAAAGGCACAAGATGATGATGGACATATCATGTCAGATATTTTGATTGCATGTGATGTTTATGGTTTATGCATCTTATTTTGCTTAGTATGGCACTAGAATTATAAGATGATCCCTCACTAAATACCAAGGTATAAGTGTTCTCCCTAAGTATGCACCGTTGCGACAGTTTGTCGTGCTGAGACACCACGTGATGATCGGGTGTGATAAGCTCTGCATTCACATACAACGGGTGCAAGACAGTTTTGCACATGCAGAATACTCGGGTTAAACTTGACGAGCCTAGCATATGCAGATATGGCCTCAGAACACTAAGACCGAAATGTCCAACATGAATCATATAGTAGATATGATCAACATAGAGATGTTCACCATTGAAAACTACTCCATCTCACGTGATGATCGGACATGTTTTAGTTGATATGGATCACGTGATCATTTAGATGACTAGAGGGATGTCTATCTAAGTGGGAGTTCTTAAGTAATATTATTAATTGTATTTAAATTTATCATGAACTTAGTCCTGATAGTTTTTGCATATGTATGTTGTTGTAGATCAATGGCCTGTGCTACCGTTCCCTTGAATTTTAATGTGTACCTAGAGAAAGCTAAGTTAAAAGATGATGGTAGCAGCTACACGGACTGGGTCCGTAACTTGAGGATTATCCTCATTGCTGCATAGAAGAATTACGTCTTTGAAGCACCGCTAGGTGCAAGGCCCGCTACAGGAGAAACTCCTTACGTTATGAACGTCTGGCAAACTAACCATGCTTTACGGCTTAGAATAGGGACTTCAAAGACATTTTAAACATCATGGAGCATATGAGATGTTCCAGGAGTTGAAGTTAATATTTCAAGAAAATATCCTAGTTGTGAGTTATGATGTCTCCAACAAGTTCTATAGCTGCAAGATGGAGGAGAATAGTTCTGTCAGTGAACACATACTCAGAATGTTTGGGTACCATAACCACTTTGACTCAGCTGGGAGTTAATCTTCCTAATGACAGTATCATTGACAGAGTTCTTCAGTCACTGTGTCGGGGAAATATACAGGGGCATACATTTTCCCCTAACTCGTGCACAGACAAGCCTAGAAGAACCAAGAGATTTGAAGAACCAACAAGCAGCCCAAAGGGACCAAGATCAAGCCTGAGGAGCAAGATATCGACAAGAGAAGGCACTCCCTTGCCGGGCAGGCGAGCCCGGCAAGGGGCGAGGCCACCACCAGAAGCAAGCATTCAAGACTCCTGGGTAGAGCTTGCCGGGGCTCGCGGGGGTAGAACCACCCCACCAACCACTCAAACACAACTCACGTCGTCGATCAGTGCGGTGTTAAGCTGCAAGACGATTAAGTGGCACCATTCGCCAGATGGCAGCCATCTCCTATAGAAGAAACCCGCAGATGACACCCGTCCTGCGACGTGTCAGGAGAACAGATGCGGAGCTGGCAAGAAAGCCCGGGAAGCGTTGCTGGGCGACCAGTGATGTGATAGTGAGCGACGCATTTAATGCACCCTTTCAGCCCGTAGAGTTAGGTAAGATAGCACTGTTCGCTATCATATAAGTGGATAATGACCACTTTGCCACTGTGGTGACCCCTTAATCTATAAAAGGAGGCCCATGGGACTCGTAGGAGGGGTTGGAAAGTTGATGTACCCAAGACACCATACGCGCGTAGTCGTTGCGGCCCCTAGGCAAACCCTGCCGGGCAAGTGTACTACGTGTCACCACACTCATTCCACCATCAATCCACTAAAGCTGCAGTAGGGTCTTATGCCTCGCGGTGGCCAAACCTGGGTAAATTGCTTGTGTGCTCTCTGTCGTGCTGCCGCACACTGATATGCTCTTTGAGCAACGCGATGTCCCCCGCCGAACCAGCAGGGGGCCACCCGGTCCCATAGGTGGTCGCGGATATCCCGCAACATCTTTGGTGTGCCAGGTAGGAGGCCGCGCTTGCGCGAACCTGAAAGTGTGCGCACCGCGTCATCTTCATCACCATCTCCATCTTCGACGGCGCCGTTGACTGTGGCGCCCGCGGAGACGCAGAAGCGGAGCGAGGGGGCACCCCCGCGTTGTTCTATCGCTTTTCTAGCCTCGCCATAGCAACGGTTACGACCAAGGCCACGGCTGATGGCGGTAGATTTACCCCGGCGGCTCATATGTCGTTGTCGCCATTCGAGCACTGTCCGGAGGAAGGGGCACAAGATGTGCGGGCGCGAGCTCCCTCCTTCCCGTCCCTCCACCTCGCCAGCAGTCGAACTGCTTTAGCCTCGGCATCATCGATGTTGGTGATTACCACGCGACGCTTGGTCCAGTATTTCCCTCGCCATGGGTAATCCTGAGGAGAATGCTGGTATGAGTCCGTCGATTGATGCCACGGCAAGCACACTTCGGCCAGGCTGCATGCACTGGCACGGCCCATGCGACGGCAGCCGCTGCACTGACGCGAGGAGGGGGAAGAAAAAAGGAAGGAGACCAGAGAAGCCCGCCACCGTGCCCCTATGCCCGCCAGCTACAAGAAATACATGCCGACCCTTGCCGGGAGCAAGGGAATCACCCGATTGCCTCCTACTCCTCCAGGCGTCGCGCACGCGTCGAACGGGCACGGCCGTGCAGTCGAGGAAGAAGCTCAAAAACGGAAGCTAAGTTCGCATTATCATTTCTTGTTGATGATTTTTTAGATTCTTGCCGTCGTTTCGCCCTTAACTCTAGTGAGTGTTCGTATCATGAAATCCCTCTTGCGATGAAACCTTGGCTAGTTTCTTTGATCGCACCATCGTCCTGTCCAGAGCCACGCTCGCAGGACGAGAGGCTGCATCGAGAGCTGCCTAGGAAAAACCTGCCGAGACGCATCCATGCCAAGATGACTGTTAAGGGCCGGCCCCATACAAAAATCACGGTAATATGATATCGGCAAGCATCCAGAGCATACATAGGAATTGATCATACGAACACGAGAATATAGAGTTAAAAGGGATAAACACGCATTTAAAGATCCAGCTAGAAATATCAGTTTCACACAAACACTACAGATGAAACGACTAAGCACAAAATATGTGTCATGTTTAGTTACAGGACCAAGTGGAATAGCTTAAACGCGAAGAACCCTGTCGGCGCCCGGAGCAGTCTTCTCTTTAGCGGCAGTGACGTCGGCACCAGTTATGGCTTCTTGAAACCATCGTCAAGGTCGAGCTCTGGGTGGCAGCAGGCGATGTTGCTCAAGACCAGGAAGAGGGCATAGCAAGCGAGCCTCCGGGACTCAGTCGCAAAGCGCTCGGCCCTCCCCTCTTCATGAACCTTCAGCTTGTCGATCAACTCATCGAAGAAGATCCCCAGCTTGACACTCGGGACCTCCTGCTCGCTGGCTGAGTAGACTGGGCCGTCCATACCCATCGCCGCAGCTTGGGTGCCAAGACGTTCTGCAATGTCAATCAAGCTCTTAATCCTTAGACAGTAACTGCTGTCGGGATTGAAGAGACTCTGCCGATTGCTCCATCGAGCCGATCCTTGCCTTCATATCAGTGATATTGCTATTAGCGGTCTCAAGGCTCTATGTCTTGGAAGAAAGTTGCGACTACACGTCAGCCAAATGGATCTCCGCTTGCCATGCTTCTTCTTTGAGTACCTCCACCTTCTTGGCACTCTCGACAAGGTCTTCATTCAGTTCGGCCACCTGCCGGTCGAGATCAGCCTTGGCGGAAGATGCGGCGTCCAAATCATCGACAAGCTTCTTCAGCCGAGCGGCATGATCGATGGCAAAGGTGTCCAGAGCAGCCCCATGCTTGTCCTCCAATTCTTTGGTGCGTTGCTGCACCAAAGCCTCCAAACTTTCATCCATGGCACGGAGGGTAGCTTCAAGATTCTCTTCCTGAAGGGAGATCTCCCTCTCCTGGCATCCAGCGATGCCTTGTGGTCCGTCAGGTGCCTCTCCCGAGCCACGACATCTTCCCTCATCATCTGAAGGATCACTTGCTCCCTCATGAGCGCCTTGAACTACTTGTCATGCCATTCACGCAACTCCAGGAACTTGTCCTTCAGCTTCTGATCCACTTTGCCGGCAGATTCGCGCCGCTCCTTAAGCTCCCGCCACTACTGGTTGTGTCGGGCCTGCATTTCCTTCAAGCCCACTGCCATGGACCTGATGAAAGACAAATCCATGGTGATCGCAACCGAGTTGTCGACCTCCCCACCTCCCAGATGCAGCGGGGCCAGAAGAAGCTGGAGCTCTTCATCAAGCTCTGCGTCTATCAAGGATGGGTCGGGGGCTCCGATATCAGGCAACAACGACACCACGGCTAGCATGTTCGAGGAAGACAGCGGGGCATCAGCAGCGCCCCCGGGAGAGGGGAGTGGACCCATGGTTTGAAGAGGAATCTTCGCCTCAATAATGACTTCCTCTACCGGGGTGCTTTCCAGAGATGGTCCACCACTGCCAAGGAACCTTGTGTTCCCCCGACAGCGAGATCCTGCCCCTCAGTAGCTGCGACCTTCGCGGCTTCATCTGCGGCGGACCTACCTATGTCCGCCACTACTTCCAACAAGTCTGGTTCTACGGCCCGGGGGCTGCAGATGGAAGGGGCCAGTGAACAAACGAAGGAATGAAAGTCTCGAAGCAAATAAAGAATCCAGTGGAGGTAGCTAGAGTATGAAAGAGAAGAGGGGTTAAGCTACATACCTGGGGAAGTCTGCCGGGCAAGGGTCTCTGTTTCCCCGACAACGGTCGTTGCCGGGTCAGGAGCTTCATCCTCTGCCGGGGTAGACTCAGCAGCCTTCTGCGCTGTCTCTGCCGTGGAGGATTCCATGACGGCATCTTCGGCATGAGTGGCAGGGGACACGTGCTCCTCCAGGAGTGGCTTGCATTGCGTGACCTCGCCCCCTCCTCCACATGAAGGGGCAGAAAGGCTGTCTCCATCATCTCCGGCGGGCGGGGTTAAATCTCCGCTCCCAGGCTGGGGGCTGGGTTGGGGCTCGGCATGGGATCTTCTACATCATTCCCCGCCGAAGCCGAGCCCTCTATGCCCTCCTGCGACCCGAGGCTCCGGAGCCTCTTCCGGGAATGATGGATGAGGGTCTCTGTCTCCTCTTCCACTTACCTGCTGGCAACAACAAGAACATGAGGTTAGTCAACAAAAGCATTCAAATCTGCTTAGGAAGATATCTACCACAAAGAGAAATCCTCCTTACTCTTCCTAAATAAGCATGGAGTTCAAATTGAACTCTGTGGGAGGAGGAGACTCCCGTCCTCTCTTCAGAGACGGAAGGGTGGAACTCCCCAGCAGCTTCGGTGCCTGCCATGATATCAAGAGCTCTGGGGAAGGCGAGCTCTACGAAGAGCTCGAGCCGGAGCGGGGGCTGGAATCCTCTTCCGAGGTCACGACCATTTGGCGGAAGGTACCTTGGCCTGAGCAAGGCGAGGGGATTGACGACACACCACCTCGGCCTTGGTAGTCTTGGCGGAGGTCTTCTTCACCCACTTGGTGGATGGCGCTGGGTTGGAGGTCACCGCTCCTCCGACTGCGGCGCGCCTGTGGGTGCGCTGGTATGGATCCGGTGGGAGGACTTGCGGTCCTGCTGCGAGCCACTCCTCTTCATGGGCTGCTGCCGCGCCCTCCTCCTTGTCCTCCTCCTCTCCCTCCTGGAGCTCCGTTGCTGCCGTGGCTAGAGCGTCTAGCCCGGCGAAGTTATCCCCGGCAAGCTCTTCCCCGGCAGTATCTTCTGTGGCTTGCACCTCACTGCCGCCCTGGGAAGAGCTCCTGTTCCCATCCTTCCCTTTGCCTTTCCCGGCCTTTGCGGCCTTCTCCATTTCTGCGCGGCGGGCAACCTTGTCCTCTGTGACTCTCTTCAGAATATACGCTACCTCCGCAGCGGAGGTGCGTTTATACATTCCGTCTTCGGCCCTGGTGGCCTTCTCCACCAAAGTACTCGACCACTGGAGCTCTTCGTCAAGGGAAGGGAGCTGCTATTTCTTGACACTCCCTCAGCATTGCAGTCCGGCATCCACTTCAGTATTTGATCCCGTGCAGAATTGATGTTTAGAGGAACGAAGGTTGTCGGGAGCATGAACAACTCGAAGCGACCGAATAGTTTGTTGCACAACCAAGCATAGCCATAAACAGACAAGTTGTTGGCCAGCCCCGGCAGCAACCTCATCCTATCCGCAGCCCCACCATATAGCCACGCAGGCCTGTCCCTTTCATGCAGCAGTGAGATGCGACGGAGGAGGAAATATTCCCCCACGTGCTCAATGGTTAACCCGACAGCTGCTAGGCGGGTGATCCTGTTGATTGCTGGGCGCAGTCTATCCTTAATGAGGCCTTTCAAGCTCCAATCCTTGCCGCGCTCAACACACTCCTGTTTGTGCTTCACAAAAATCTGGGGCTTTCTTGTTCTGGATCCAGCACCAATCACCCCTCCATTCATCCCACCGCTCGCGAGGGTACCCCGGGAGGTAATCCCAAATCGCCCTCTTCACCCGTGGCATCCAACGGATGACTCCAAAGCGGTTGACTTTGCTCTCAACCCTTGGGACAAAGTAATGCCGGAACATATCCACATTGGGCATCACTCCAACAAAATTTTCACACAAATGCGCGAAGATGGCCATGGTCGCCATTGCATAAGGCGTGAAATCAAGGAGATGAAACCCGTAGAAGTGCATGACCGCCTCGAAGAACCCAGAAAAGGGGGGACAAAGACCGCAGATGAAGTAAGCAGCAAAGAATCTATAAGAATCAGGGGGGTCCACCTCACCCGTCTCGAAGACTACGGGCGCCCCATGTCCTTTCTCGACGGCCGCCCCACAGATATCCATACTTCGCCTGAAGAACGGGGCCGCGCAAGTTGGACGGAACGAAGACGACATCCTCGCTCTGCTTCTTGTACAGCTCCGCCGAACTTTTGTTCCCCTCGGCGGCAGTCTTCTTCACTGCGGTCGTCGTCTTCTTCTTGTCCGCGGGTCTCTTCCCCATTGCTGTGGTAACACAGAGAGGAGAAGGATTCGTTAGGGAGGATGGCGGCGGAAGGAGAAGTGTGATGGGGAACTGTCACTTGGCTTGCGAAGGAAGAAGATCGGGGAGCGGGGGGAGAGATAGATGAATCGTGTCGCTCCGATTTACCCTGCTCTTAAGAGGGGGAAAGTGGGACAGAGGCGCGACGCTTCAGAAAGTTGCCATTTTGCCTTAACTGCGACAGTCCCATGACCCCACGATGCGCAGTAATTACACGAAAGTGGACGATGGATTGACTAGTCATTGTGGCAAACCGTCAATCACAGCCCTCTCTTACCACGTGTCCACGCACTGTTTGGGGCCTAACCCAACGTACCATGTGACACATGTGGCTCAGGCCTGGGGGCATATGTCGAGGAAAATATACAGGGGCAAACATTTCCCCTGACTCGTGCACGGACAAGCCTAGAAGAACCAAGAGATTTGAAGAACCAACATGAAGCCCAGAGGGACCAAGATCGAGCCTGAGGAGCAAGATATAGGCAAGAGAAGGGCCTCCCTTGCCGGGTAGGCGAGCTCGGCAAGGGGCGAGGCCACCACCAGAAGCAAGCAATCAAGAGTCCCCAGCAGAGCCTGCCGGGGCTCGCGGGGGCAGAACCACCCCACCAACCACTCAAACACAACTCACGTCGTCGATCAGTGAGGTGTCAAGTCGCAAGATGATTAAGTGGCAGCCATTCAACACATGGCAGCCATCTCCTATAGAAGAAACCTGCAGATGACACCCGTCCTGTGACGTGTCAAGAGAACAGATGTAGAGCTGGCAAGACAGCCCGGCAAGCCTTGCCGGGCGACCAGTGATGTGACACTAGGCGCATTTAAGGCACCCTGTCAGCCTGCAGAGTTAGGTATGATAGCACTGTTCGCTATCATATAAGTGGATAATGACCACTTTGCCACTGTGGTGACCCCTTAATCTATAAAAGGTGGCCCATGGCACTCGTAGGAGGGGTTGGAAAGTTGATGAACCCAAGCAACCATACGCGCGTAGTCGCTGCGGCCCCTAGGAAAACCCTGCGGGGCAAATGTACTACGTGTCACCACACTCATTCCGCCATCAGTCCACTAAAGTAGGAGTAGCGTCTTACGCCTCGCGGCGGCCCGAACCTGGGTAAATTGCCTGTGTGCTCTCTGCAGTGCTGTCGCATGTTGATCTGCTCTTTGTGCTACAGGACTTCCCCCTGCCGAACCAGCAAGGGGCCACCCGATCCCATAGGTGGCCGCGGATATCCCGCGACACACTGCCACCAAGATATAAAGGCTTCATGATGAACTATAATATGCAAGGGATGGAAAAGACAGTTCCTGAGCTCTTCGTGATGCTTAAGGCTGCGGAGGTAGAAATCAAGAAGGATCATCAAGTGTTGATGGTTAACAAGACATCTAGTTTCAAGAAAAAGGGCAAAGGGAAGAAGGGGAACTGCAAGAAGAATAGCAAGCAAGTTGGCGCTCAAGGGAAGAAGCCCAAGTTTGGACCTAAGCCTGAAAATGAGTGCTTCTACTGCAAAGGGACTAGTCACTTCAAGCGGAACTGCCCCAAGTATTTGGTGGATAAGAAGGATGGCAAAGTGGAAGGTATATTTGATATACATGTTAATTGATGTGTACCTTACTAATGCTTGTATAGCGCCTAGGTATTTGATATTGGTTCTATTGCTCATATTTGCAACTCGAAATAGGGGCTACGGATTAAATGAAGATTGGATAACGACGAGGTGACGATGCGCGTCGGAAATGGTTCCAACGTCGATGTGATCGCTGTCGGCACGCTAGGTCCACATCTACCTTCAGGATTAGTTTAAGACCTGAATAATTGTTATTTGGTGCCAGCGTTGAGCATGAACATTATATCTGGATCTTGTTTGATGCGAGACGGTTATTCAATTAAATCAGAGAATAATGGTTGTTCTATTTATATGAGTAATATCTTTTATGGTCATGCACCCTTGATGAGTGCTCTATTTTTGTTGAATCACGATCGTAGTGATACACATATTCATAATATTGAAGCCAAAAGATGCAAAGTTAATAATGATAGTGTAACTTATTTGTGGCACTGCCGTTTAGGTTATATTGGTGTAAAGCGCATGAAGAAACTCCATGTTGATGGGCTTTTGGAATCACTTGATGCTTGCGAACCATGCCTCATGGGCAAGATGACTAAGACTCCGATCTCCAGAACAATGGAGCGAGCCACTTACTTATTGGAAAAAATACATACTGATGTATGCGGTTCGATGAGTGTTGAGGCTCGCGGCGGGTATCATTATTTTCTAACCTTCACAGATGATTTGAGCAGATATGGGTATATATACTTAATGAAACATAAGTCTGAAACATTTGAAAAGTTCAAAGAATTTCAGAGTGAAGTGGAAAATCATCGTAACAAGAAAATAAATTTTCTACAATCTGATCGCGGAGGCGAATATTTGAGTTACGAGTTTGGTCTTCATTTGAAACAATGTGGAATAGTTTCGCAATTGACGCCACCTGGAACACCATAGCGTAATGGTGTGTCCGAACATCGTAACCGTACTTTATTAGATGTGCAATCTATGATGTCTCTTACCGATTTACCACTATCGTTTTGGGGTTATGCTTTAGAGACGGCTGCATTCACATTAAATAGGGCACCTTCTAAATCCGTTGAGACGACAACATATGAGCTGTGGTTTGGCAAGAAACCTAAGCTGTCGTTTCTTAAAGTTTGGCGCTGCGATGCTTACGTGAAAAAGCTTCAACCTGATAAGCTCGAACCCAAATCAGAGAAATGTGTCTACATAGGATACCCAAAAGAAACTATTGGGTACACCTTCTATCGCAGATCTGAAGGCAAGATATTTGTTGCTAAAAATGGATCCTTTTTAGAGAAGGAGTTTCTCTTGAAAGAAGTCAGTGGGAGGAAAGTAGAACTTGATGAGGTAGTTGTACCTTCTCTCAAATTGGAAAATGGTTCATCACAGAAATCAGTTCCAGTGATGCCTACACCAATTAGTGAAGAAGTTAATGATGATTGTCATGAAACTTCAGATCAAGTTACTACCGAACCTCGTAGGTCAACCAGAGTACCGTCCGTACCAGAGTGGTACGGTAATCCTGTTCTGGAAGTCATGTTAAAAGACCATGACGAACCTACGAACTATGAGAAAGCCATGATGAGCCTAGATACCGCGAAATGGCTTGAGGCCATGAAACCTGAGATGGGATCCATGTATGAGAATAAAGTGTGGACTTTGGTTGACTTGCCCGATGATCGGCAAGCCATAGAGAATAAATGGATCTTCAAGAAGAAGACTGACGCTGACGGTAATGTTACTGTCTACGAAGCTCGACTTGTTGCAAAAGGTTTCTGACAAATTCAAGTAGTTGACTACAATGAGACTTTCTCACCCGTAGCGATGCATAAGTCTGTCCGAATCATGTTAGCAATTGCCGCATTATATGATTATGAAATTTGGCAAATGGATGTCAAAACTGCATTCCTTAATGGATTTCTTAAAGAGGAGTTTTATATGAGGCAACCAGAAGGTTTTGTTGATCCTAAAGGTGCTAACAAAGTGTGCAAGATCCAGCGATCCATTTATGGACTGGTGTAAGCCTCTCGGAGTTGGAATATATGCTTTGATAGTGTGATCAAAGCATATGGTTTTATGCAGACTTTTGGAGAAGCCTGTATTTACAACAAAGTGAGTGGGAGCTCTGTAGCATTTCTAATATTATATGTGGATGACATATTGTTGATTTGAAATGATATAGAATTCCTGGATAGCATAAAATGATATTTGAATAAGAATTTTTCAATGAAAGACCTCGGTGAAGCTGATTATATATTGGGCATCAAGATTTATAGAGATAGATCAAGACGCTTAATTCGACTTTCAAAAAGCACATCCCTTGATAAATTTTTGAAGAAGTTCAAAATGGATCAGTCAAAGAAAGGGTTCTTGCCTGTGTTACAAGGTGTGAAGTTGAGTCAGACTCAATGCCCAACCACTGCAGGAGATAGAGAGAAAATGAAAGCCCTTCCCTATGCTTCAGCCATAGGTTCTATCATGTATGCAATGTTGTGTACCAGACCTGATGTGTGCCTTGCTATAAGTTTAGCAGGGAGGTACCAAAGTAATCCAGGAGTGGATCACTGGATAGCGGTCAAGAACATCCTGAAATACCTGAAAAGGTCTAAGGATAGGTTTCTCATTTATGGAGGTGACAAAGAGCTTGTCGTAAATGGTTACGTCCGTGCTAGCTTTGACATTGATCCGGATGACTCTAAGTCGCAAACCGGATACGTATTTATATTCAATGGTGGAGCTCTCAGTTTGTGCAGTTCCAAGCAGAGCGTCGTGGCAGGATCTACGTGTGAAGCGGAGTACATAGCTGCTTTGGAAGCAGCAAATGAAGGTGGATGAAGGAGTTCATATCCGAGCTAGCTGTAATACCTAGTGCATTGGGTCCAATGAAAATCTTTTGTGACAATACTGGAGCAATTGCCTTAGCGAAGGAATCCAGATTTCACAAGAGAACCAAACACATCAAGACATGCTTCAACTCCATCCGCGATCAAGTCAAGGAGGGAAACATAGAGATTTTCAAAATACATACGGATCTGAATGCTGCAGACCCATTCACTAAGCCTCTTCCACAAGCAAAACATGATCAAAACCAACACTCCATGGGTGTTAGAATCATTACTATGTAATCTAGATTATTGACTCTAGTGCCAGTGGGAGACTGAAGGAAGTATGCCCTAGAGGAAATAATAAAGTTGTTATTTATATTTCCTTATATCATGATAAATGCTTATTATTCATGCTACAATTGTATTAACCAGAAACTTAGTACATGTGTCAATACATAGATAAAACAGAGTGTCCCTAGTATGCCTCTACTTGACTAGCTCTTTAATCAAAGATGGTTAAAATTTCCTGACCATCGACATGTATTGTCATTAGATGAACGGGATCACATCATTAGAGAATGATGTGATGGACAAGACCCATCTGTTAGCTTAGCATAATGATCGTTAAGTTTTATTGCTATTGCTTTCTTCATGACTTATACATATTCCTCTGACTATGGGATTATGCAACTCCCGAATACCAAAGGAACACCTTGTGTGCTATCAAACGTCACAACGTAACTGCGTGATTATAAAGATGCTCTATAGGTGTCTCTGAAGGTGTTTGTTGGGTTGGCATAGATGAAGATTAGGATTTGTCACTCCGAGTATCAGAGAGGTAACTCTAGGCCCTCTCGGTAATGCACATCACCATAAGCCTTGCAAGCAATGTTTCTAATGAGTTAGTTACCGGATGATGCATTACGGAACGAGTAAAGAGACTTGCCGGTAACGTTATTGAACTAGGTATGAGGATACCGACGATCGAACCTCGGGCAAGTAACATACTAATGACAAAGGGAATAACGTATGTTGTTATTGCGGTTTGACCGATAAAGATCTTTGTAGAATATGTAGGAACCAATATGAGCCTCCATGTTCCGCTGTTGGTTATTGATCGGAGATGTGTCTCGGTCATGTCTACATAGTTCTCGAACCCATAGGGTCCGCACGCTTAACGTTCGATGACGATTTGTATTGTGAGTTATGTGTTTTGGTGACTGAAGATTGTTCAGAGTCCCGGATGAGATCATAGACATGATGAGGAGTCTTGAAATAGTCGAGAGGTAAAGATTGATATATTGGACGATAGTATTTGGACACCGGAATGTTTTCGGGACGTTTCAGATATTTATAGGGGTACCGAGGGGTTATCGGAACCCCCCGGGGAAAGTAATGGTTCTACATGGGCCATAGGGGAGAGGGGAGGCAGCCCACAAGGGGTGGCCACGCCCCCCTCCCATAGGGAGTCCGAATTGGACTAGGGGAGGGGGCGCGCCCCCCTTGTCTTCTCCTCTTCCCTCTCCCTTCCTTCTTTCCCCCTCCATGAGAAGGAAAAAAGGGGGGGCCGAATCCTACTCGGAGTGGAGTCCTAGTAGGACTCCCCCCCTTGGCGCGCCCCTTGGTGGCCGGCCTCCTCCTCCCCTCCTTTGTATACAGGGGCAGGGGGATCCCAAAGCACAACAGTTGTTCTCTCAGCCATGTGTGGTGCTCCCCTCCACAGTTTACTCCCCCGGTCATAGCGTCGTAGTTCTTAGGCTAAGCCCTGCGCGGATTATATCACCATCACTGTCACCACGCCGTCGTGCTGATGAAACTCTCCCTCGACCCTCCGCTGGATCAAGAGTTTGAGGGACGTCATCGAGCTGAATGTGTGCTGAACTCGGAGGTGTCGTACGTTTGGTACTAGATCGGTTGGATCATGAAAACGTTCGACTACATCAACCGCGTTAACCTAACGCTTCCGGTTTTGGTCTACGAGGGTACATGGACACACTCTCCCCCTCGCTTTGCAATGCATCTCCCAGATAGATCTTGCATGATGGTCGGAAAATTATGAAATTGCATGCTATGTTCCCCAACAACTCCTTCATAGCACCTTTTGTCCCATTGTCAGCTATAATACTATGAGGATAACCAAGCAGAAGATCAGCTTTTACACAAACTGAACTACAGTCGGTGCCTCACAATTGCTGACTGGCTCTGCTTCAACCCAGTTGGTAAATTTATCGACTGCAACCAAAAGGTGAATATTTTTGTCCTCGGACCTCTTAAAAGGCCCGACCATATCAAGCCCCCAGACCGCAAACTGCCAAGTTATTGGGATCGTCTGTAATTCTTAAGCCGGGGCTTGAGCCTGCTGTGCAAACTTCTCGCAACCATCGGACTTGCGAACAATGTCCTCTACATCCGCATGAGTAGTTAACCAGTAAAACCGTGTCTGGAAGCTTTGGCCACTAAAGATCTTGACCCGGTATGATGACCACAGTCTCTGTGTGAATTTCTAGTAGAATCTCACGGCGTTCTTCAGGGGAAACACAGCGTTCGAACACGCCTGTCACACTGCATCTATGCAACTCACCATTGACAATTGTCATGGATTTAGACCGTCGGATGATTTGCCAAGCCAGGATTTCTTCGTCTGGAAGCTCTCCCTGAGACAAATAAGCCAGATAAGGCATCGTCCAATCTGGGAAAGCATGCAGAGCCACCACCAATTGCTCTTCCGGGACAGGGATAGCAAGATCTTCCACTGAAGGCAACTTGACCGAAGGGTTATGCAACACATCAAGGAATACATTAGAGGGAACCGGCTTACGCTGAGAACCCACTCGGGACAAAGCATCAGCCACCTCATTATGCTGCCGATCTTTATGATCCACATGATAGCCTTTGAGGTGACCTACAATATTAGTCACTGCTTGACGATAAGCCTCCATGATTGGGTCTTTAAAATCACAAGTCCCTGATACTTGTTGTGCAATGAGATCTGAGTCGCCAAGGCATCTAACCCCGCTCAACTTCATTTCCTTAGCCATGTAGAGCCCACGCCATAAAGCTTCATACTCAGCTGCATTGTTAGTACAGGGAAGCATAAGCCTCAAGACATAACAAAACTTATCACCTCGCAGGGAATATAAAGTAACTCCGACCCCCGAGCCTTCCAATTGCCTGGATCCGTCAAAGTGTATCGTCTATTATGTATCGTCTGGCCTTTCCACAGGTGTTTGTAGCTCTGTCTACACATTGATAAAATCCACCAACGCCTGAGACTTGATGGCGGTCTTGCCCACTTAGCAACCCGGCCAGTGGCTTATCTGTTTTGGATGATATCCCCCATAGGAGCTGAACTAACCACAGTTGTCGGATTTTGGGTTCCGGCAAAACCCTTGAGGTTCGAACACTAGGGTGCGCATGAAGATCTCTCCTTCTCCAAGCACTCTCCCTCACCGCAATCTCAAGGCACAGCGTGTCGAACTCGCAGAACAAAGGGACACAAGATTTAAACTGGTTCGGGCCACCCATGTGGTGTAGTACCCTACTCCAGTGTGGTGTGGTGGATTGCCTGTTGGGCTGAGGAAGAACTAGTATAGGGGAAGTACAGCCTCCTGAGGAGAGGCGCTCTTGTGCTCGGTGAGCTTGTGTGGTTGAGGATGATTTGAATGGCCTCGGATCAGTTGCCTCTCACTGTGGTGGCTAGCCCTATTTATAGAGGCCCTGGTCCTCTTCCCAAATGCTGGCGGGAAGGGATGCCACAACGGCCAAATTTGAAGGGAGACAACTAGTACAAGTTATCCTGACTAAAGGTGGTCTTCGCCTGCCAAAGGCTCTGGTGGTGACGCCGTCTTGGGCTCCACGGTGACCTCCGTCCTGCCATCCTGCTAGTCTTGGTCTCGTTGCACTGATATGGAAACCTTTGCCTGATGCCTCGGGACTCCTCCCCTACGCTTGCCTCTTTAGCACCAAAGAGGAAACAAGGACACTACGCACGCTGGCGTCTGCCTGGCCCCCGCCTGGCCCCGTCATCATGGCTTGCTTCACAGGAACCTCGCGAGGTGCCCCTTGCCTTGATCTCTCTGCACCTCGCGAGCCAGCCTGGTGAGGCCGCCCCCGAGGAGGTCTTGCGTCGCGCGCCTCGCGAGGCATGGCCCCTCGCGAGGGTCTTGAGTGTTTGCTGGTGAAGATGGGCCATATAGAGCTGCTGGTGGAGCCACGTCGTGGGCCGCAGGCAGGCATGCCTGGGGACCCCCGTTCCCAGGACGCCGACAGTAGGCCCCGGGCCCAAGGCGCGCTCAGACTTGGCTTCGAGACGAAGCCAAGGGGCAAGTGCGGAGTGCCACAGGCCCCAACAGCCTGCGGCCCCGTTTGATGCGTGGCGATTGATGGGACGTGGGCGTGTCTGCTTCCCCACGCTGCCTCGGCAACTGCCCAAGTTGACGAGTCCCTGCTGCATGCAGAGAAAATCATCATTACCTATGATCGTGGGGATCGCCGGTTGGCCTGCTTCCGCAATAAATGAGGAGTGGGGGCGGAGCCCCCGTCGCTCATCTCTTCCTGCTCTGCTCGCTTCTTCTCCCTTGCATCATTGCTAGTAGCGACACCCATGGCGCCCGCGAAGAGGTTCTTAGCCGTAGAAAAGGGGAAGGCCCACTAGGAGGGGCCCGGCTCTCCGCCGCCTAAGAGGGGGTGCGGCCGTCCCCGCAAGCACACCACGGCCCCCGCCATGGCCCCCGCCTGGCCCCCTCATCATGGCTTGCTTCACAGGAAGCTCGCGAGGTGCCCCTTGCCTTGATCTCTCCGCCCCTCCCGAGCCAGCCTGGTGAGGCCGCCCCCGAGGAGGTCTTGCATCGCGCGCCTCGCGAGGCTTGGCCCCTCGCGAGGGTCTTGAGTGTTTGCTGGTGAAGATGGGCCATACAGAGCTGCTGGTGGAGCCACGTCGTCGGCCACATGCAGGCATGTCTGGGGACCCCCGTTCCCAGGACACCGACAGTAGCGCCCGGGCCAAAGGCGCGCTCAGACTTGGCTTCAAGACGAAGCCAAGGGGCAAGTGCGGAGTGCCGCGGGCCCCAACAGCCTGCGGCCCCGTTTGATGCGTGGCGATTGATGGGACGTGGGCGTGTCTGCTTCCCCACGCTGCCTCGGCAACTTCCCAAGTTGACGAGTCCCTGCTGCATGTAGAGAAAATCATCATTACCTGTGATCGTGGGGATCGCCGGTTGGCCTGCTTCCGCAATAAATGAGGAGTGGGGGCGGAGCCCCCGTCGCTCATCTCTTCCTGCTCTGCTCGCTTCTTCTCCCTTGCTTCATTGCTAGTAGTGACACCCATGGCGCCCGCGAAGAGGTTCTTAGCTGTAGAAAAGGGGAAGGCCCACTAGGAGGGGCCCGGCTCTCCGCCGCCTAAGAGGGGGTGCGGCCGTCCCCACAAGCACACCACGGCCCCCGCCATGGCCCCCGCCTGGCCCCCTCATCATGGCTTGCTTCACAGGAAGCTCGCGAGGTGCCCCTTGCCTTGATCTGTCCGCCCCTCCCGAGCCAGCCTGGTGAGGCCGCCCCCGAGGAGGTCTTGCATCGCGCGCCTCGCGAGGCTTGGCCCCTCGCGAGGGTCTTGAGTGTTTGCTGGTGAAGATGGGCCATACAGAGCTGCTGGTGGAGCCACGTCATGGGCCGCAGGCAGGCATGTCTGGGGACCCCCGTTCCCAGGACACCGACAGTAGCCCCCGGGCCCAAGGCGCGCTCAGACTTGGCTTCAAGACGAAGCCAAGGGGCAAGTGCGGAGTGCCGCGGGCCCCAACAGCCTGCGGCCTCGTTTGATGCGTGGAGATTGATGGGACGTTGGCGTCTCTGCTTCCCCACGCTGCCTCGGCAACTGCCCAACTTGACGAGTCCCTGCTGCATGCAGAGAAAATCATCATTACCTGTGATCGTGGGGATCGCCGGTTGGCCTGCTTCCGCTATAAATGAGGAGTGGGGGCGGAGCCCCCGTCGCTCATCTCTTCCTGCTCTACTCGCTTCTTCTCCCTTGCTTCATTGCTAGTAGGGACACCCATGGCGCCCGCGAAGTGGTTCTCAGCCGTAGAAAAGGGGAAGGCCCACTAGGAGGGGCCTAGCTCTCCGCCGCCTAAGAGGGGGCGCGACCGTCCCCGCAAGCACACCACGGCCCTCGCCATGGCCCTTCGCGATCGTAGCGGCGCCTCTTCACGCAGTGGAAGTCGCCCAGGTCGTGGCAGCCCCGTCGATGAGGGAAGGCGCGCCATGGTCGCGCGGCCTCCCCGGCCGTGCTTCCACTCGGCGGAGGTGCTGCCGGAGTTCGTCGTGTGGTCAAAGAACCCGGCCGGCACCTGGCTTCAGCTCCCGCGCTTCTTTGCCGGCGAGCTGCCAGCCATGGGTCCGGGCGCTCTCTGTCTGCAGGCGGACGGCTGCTGCAGCAAGTCTTCATGGGTCGCGGTCGAGGTCTCCGTCGCGGGCAACGCAGCCCTGGCCCGCGGCTGGCAGACGTTTGCCCGCACGCGCGGCCTGGGCCGGCGGTGCACCGTCCACTTCAAGTACGATGGCAACGCGACCCTCTATGTGAGGGTGTTCGGGGAAGATGGTCACCGCGTCGGGTGCTGCCCCGAGGACAACGATGGTGGTGAGGTGCTCAGCCTTGGCGACGGCCGCGACGAGGGTGAAGGCGGGCTTGTCCTCGGTGCCGGCAATGGCTCGTCCAGCTACGGTGACTCTTCTTCCGGCGACAGCTCCAGTAGCGGCGGTTACGACCAGCCGCCACGCCCGCTTCGAGGGTGGAAGCGGGTCGTCTCGTCGCCGCGCCCCAGTGAAGCGCGAGGAGGGGTCTGGCTGAGCCCAGGGGAGCGCCATGGGCCCATCCTCGCGAACTATTGCGGGAGCACGCGCCACTTTTGTTTCGTTCTTCCTTTTCTTCCTGCATTGAGAGAGAGACAAGTATGGGGCCGCGCAGGGGCGTGCAACGGACCATGATTTCCAAGTTGCTATGCTATGTTTATCGTTCCTGTGTTGTGTTGCAGCATCGAAGTTTTATGTAGGCGCGTAGAAATAACTTATCTTGACACGCTCGAAGTAGTTTCTGCCTCGTGAGGCGCGCAGTACCTGGCGAGGCCTCCTTGGCTTGGGATGCGTCTAGGAACTACAAAAATTCGTTAGGAAACTCTTATTCTTCCGAGCCCTGGTCGCAGGCGCAGCCGGCCACGACCCAGCGCTTCGCATTGCGCTACCCGAGGGGCACGGATTGAGAGAGGTGCGCCAGCTTGCGAGCTCAAGCGAGGGTGCCTCGCGAAGAACAGGAAAAACGCTCACGAAGGCACCTGTCCAGTGATGAACCATAAGTATAGGGGATCTATCGTAGTCCTTTCGATAAGTAAGAGTTTCGAACCCAACGAGGAGCAGAAGGAAATGATAAATGGTTTTCAGCAAGGTATTCTCTGCAAGCACTGAAATTATCGGTAATAGGTAGTTTTGTGATAACGTAATTTGTAACGGGTAACAAGTAATAAAAGTAAATAAGGTGCAGCAAGATGGCCCAATCATTTTTGTAGCAAAGGACAAGCCTGAACAAACTCTTATATAGAGGAAAACGCTCCCGAGGACACATGGGAATTATCGTCAAGCTAGTTTTCATCACGCTCATATGATTCACGTTCGTTACTTTGATAATTTGGTATGTGGGTGGACGGGTGCTTGGGTGCTGCCCTTTCTTGGACAAGCATCCCACTTATGATTAACTCCTATTGCAAGCATCTACAACTACAAAAGAAGTATTAAGGTAAACCTAACCACAACATGAAACATATGGATCCAAATCAGCCCCTTACGAAGCAACACATAAACTAGGGTTTAAGCTTCTGTCACTCTAGCAACCCATCATCTACTTATTACTTCCCAATGCCTTCCTCTAGGCCCAAATAATGGTGAAGTGTCATGTAGTCGACGTTCACATAACACCACTAGAGGAAAAACAACATACATCTCATCAAAATATCGAACGAATACCAAATTCACATGACTACTTATAGCAAGACTTCTCCCATGTCCTCAGGAACAAACGTAACTACTCACAAATCATATTCATGTTCATAATAAGAGGGGTATTAATATGCATAAAGGATCTGAACATATGATCTTCCACCAAATAAACCAACTAGCATCAACTACAAGGAGTAATCAACACTACTAGCAACCCACAGGTACCAATCTGAGGCTTTAGGACAAAGATTGGATACAAGAGATGAACTAGGATTTGAGAGGAGATGGTGCTGGTGCAGATGTTGATGGAAATTGACCCCCTCCTGATTAGAGGATCGTTGGTGATGACGATGGCGATGATTTCCCCGTCCCGGAGGGAAGTTTCCCCGGCAGAACAGCTCTGTCAGAGCCCTAGATTGGTTCCGCCTCATGGCGGCGGAGTTTCTTCCAGAAAGCTTGCTTATGATTTTTCCAGGGTAAAAGACTTCATATAGCAGAAGATGGGCACCGGAGGCCTGCCAGGGGGCCCACGAGGTAGGGGGCGCGCCCAGGGGGGTAGGGCGTGCCCCCACCCTCGTGGCCAGGGTGTGAGCCCCCTCTGGTACTTTCTTCACTCAGTATTTTTTATTAATTCCAAAAATAACTTCCATGAAGTTTCAGGACTTTTGGAGCTGTGCGGAATAGGTCTCTAATATTTGCTCCTTTCCAAGCCCAGATTTCCAGCTGCCGGCATTCTCCCTCTTCATGTAAACCTTGTAAAATAAGAGAGAATAGGGATAAGTATTGTGACATAACGTGTAATAACAGCCCATAATGGAATAAGTATCGATATTAAAGCATGATGCGAAATGGACGTATCAACTCCCCCAAGCTTAGACCTCGCTTGTCCTCAAGCGGAAGCCGATAACAATAAATATGTCCACATGTTTAGAGATAGAGGTGTCGATAAAATAAAATACGGACATGAGGGCATCATGATCATTCTTATAACAGCAACATACATGGATATTGTCATATGATTTCTTATGCTCAAGTAATAATCTATTCACAATGTCAAGTATGAATCAAAAACTTCATGGAAAACTAACAAACTATAATCTCAGTCATTGAAACAATTGCAATTTATCATAACATCGGAAAGAGTCAATATAAGAGCTTTTCAGCAAGTCCACATGCTCAACTATCATATAGTGTGTCACAATTGCTAACACTCACGCAATACTTATGGGTATGGAGTTTTAATCGGACACAGAGAAAGATAGGGGCTTATAGTGTTGCCTCCCAACCTTTTACCTCAAGGGTAATGTCAACAATAATAATTCATGCTAACTTACATCCAATTAGATATATATATCAGGATCTTTCCAACACAATGTGCTTGCCAAAGGATAAAATGTAAAAAGGAAAGGTGAAGATCACCATGACTCTTGCATAAGGTATAAGACAAAAGTAAAAGATAGGCCCTTCGCAGAGGGAAGCATAGGTTGTCATGTCCTTTTAGGGTTGGATGCACGAAATCTTAATGCAAAAGAACGTCACTTTATATTGCCACTTGTGATATGAACCTTTATTATGCAGTCCATCGCTTTTATTGCTTCCATATCACAAGATCGTATAAAGTTTATTTCTCCACACTAATAGATCATATATATTTATAAAGCAATTTTTATTGCAAGCAACATGACAACTTACTTGAAGGATCTTACTCAATCCATAGGTAGATATGGTGGACTCTCATGGCAAAACTGGGTTTAAGGATATTTGGAAGCACAAGTAGTATCTCTACTTGGTGCAAAGAATTTGGCTAGCATGAGGGGGAAAGGCAAGCTCAACATGTTGGATGATCCATGACAATATACTTTATTTCAGATATAAGAAAACATAACCCATTACGTTGTCTTCCTTGTCCAACATCAACTCTTTAGCATGTCATACTTTAATGAGTTCTCACAATCATAAAAGATGTCCAAGATAGTATATTTATATGTGAAAACCTCTCTTTCTTTATTACTTCCTATTAATTGCAACGATGACCAAAACTATGTTTGTCCACTTTCAACAACTTTTATTCATCATACTCTTTATATGTCAAGTCATTACTCTTCATAAGATCAATATGATCTCTTTCTTTCTTTTATTCTTTCTTTTTCTTTTATTCCCTCGTGATCATAGCAAGATGATCAAGCCCTTGACTCAACACTAATCTTTATTATATATAGCTCATGGACTCGATTACATAGAAGGATCATAAAGCAAAACTCAAAACTAAATCATTCTAAAACTTTATTCTACTAGGGGTGTGATGGTGGTACGATACCGGGGCACCTCCCCCAAGCTTGGCAGTTGCCAAGGGGAGTGCCCATACCCATGCGTTCAGTTCTCCTTTGCTGGTGAAGAAGACGGTGGTGATGATGGATAGTCGCACATCAAGTGTAAGAGATCCTCCAATTTTCGGATAATGCCCTTGAGTGCGATGATATGCTCTTTCAACAAAATATTTTCACGTGTGAGATACTTGTTTTGTATACGAGCTAACTCAATCATCTTGAAAGCTTCGATCTCAGTTGGGGTAAGAAGATTGTGATCAAGTTGAAGGGTGTCTTCTTCTGCTGCTACCGGGACTTGATCCTCCGTGGCCTTCTTGATCACATCATCCTTGTTGATCTCCATGGGTTCTTCCCGCTTCAGGTCTATCTTCATTAGCCAAGCATCGTTGTCACCATTTTCGAGGGAGTGGGACGACATGATGCCTGGCCTTGACAAATCTGGTAGAAAACAACTTGAAACAAAAACAGAAGATATTTGCGTGATACGGTGGTCAAAACCTTCGGGAGATTATATAATGAATTTTTACCAACCAGAAGAAGTATCGTGCAACAAAACGGAGTCCGGAGAGCACACGAGGTGCCCACGAGGCAGGGGGCGCGCCCTCCACCCTTGTGGAAGCCTTGTGTCCTTCCCGGACTACTTCTTATTTTCCTATTTTCTTAAATATTCCAAAACGTAGAAAAATTGCCATTAGAACTGTTTTGGAGTCGGTTTACTTACCGTACCACATACCTATTCCTTTTCGGAGTCTGAAACATTCTGGAAAGTGTCTCTTATGTATTTCTCCGGGGTTACGGTTTCAATAACATTGGTTACAACATTTATAGGATTGCCTGAGATATAATGTTTGATTCTTTGACCGTTCACCACCTTCGGATTTGTGCCTTCGAAGTTGTTGATTTTTATGGCACCGGAATGACAGACCTCCTCGATAACGTAAGGACCTTCCCATTTAGAGAGAAGTTTTCCTGCAAAAAATCTTAAATGAGAGTTGAATAGCAACACATACTCACCTACATTAAACTCACGCTTTTGTATCCTTTTTTCATGCCATCTTTTAACTTTTTCCTTGAACAGTTTGGCATTTTCATAGGCTTGTGTTCTCCATTCATCAAGTGAGCTAATGTCAAATAGCCTCTTCTCACCGGCAAGTTTGAAATCATAATTGATCTCTTTAATATCCCAATATGCCTTATGTTCTAGTTCGAGAGGTAAGTGACATGCTTTTCCATAGACCATTTTATACGGAGACATACCCATAGGATTTTTATATGCAGTTCTATTGGTCCATAATGCATCATCAAGTTTCTTGGACCAATTCTTTCTAGATCTATTAACAGTCTTTTGCAAAATTAATTTGAGCTCTCTATTACTCAATTCTACTTGACCACTAGACTGCGGGTGATCCGGAGATGCAATTCTATGATTAACATCATACTTAGCAAGCATTTTACGAAAAGCACCATGAATAAAATGTGAACCACCACTAGTCATTAAATATCTAGGGACTCCAAACCTCGGAAAAATAACTTCTTTAAGCATCTTAATAGAGGTGTTATGATCAGCACTACTAGTTGGAATAGCTTCTACCCACTTAGTAACGTAATCAACAGCAACTAAAATATGTGTATACCCATTAGAGGAAGGAAATGACCCCATGTAATCAAAGCCCCAAACATCAAATGGTTCAATAACGAGTGAATAATTCATAGGCATTTCTTGACGTCTACTGATATTACCAATTCTTTAACATTCATCACAAGATAAGACAAACTTACGGGCATCTTTGAAGAGAGTAGGCCATTAAAAACCGGATTGCAATACCTTATGCGCAGTTCTATCTCCAGCGTGGTGTCCTCCATAAGCTTCGAAGTGACACTTGCGTAGGATCTGTTCCTGTTCATGCTCAGGTATACAACGTCTAATAACACCATCTACTCCTTCTTTATAAAGATGTGGGTCATCCCAGAATTAATGTCTTAAATCATAGAAAAACTTTTTATTTTGCTGGTATGTGAAACTAGGTGGTATAAATTTAGCAACAATGTAATTAGAATAATCAGCATACCATGGAGCAGTGCGAGAAGCATTTATGACAGCTAATTGTTCATTAGGAAAGCTATCATCAATAGGTAGTGGGTCATCAAGAACATTTTCTAACCTAGACAAGTTGTCTGCAACCAGGTTCTCAGCTCCCTTTCTATCAATAATATGCAAATCAAATTCTTGTAGCAGGAGAACCCATCTAATAAGTCTAGGTTTAGCATCTTTCTTTTCCATAAAATATTTAATAGCAGTATGATCAGTGTGAACAGTTACTTTAGAATCAACAATGTAAGGTCTGAACTTATCACAAGCAAAAACAACTGCTAAAAATTCTTTTTCAGTAGTAGCATTGTTTCTCTGGGCACTGTCTAGAGTTTCACTAGCATATTGGATAACATTTAATTTCTTATCAACTCTTTGCCCTAGAACAACACCTCCAACATAATCACTAGTATCACACATGATTTCAAAGGGTAAATTTCAATCAGGTGGCTGAACAATAGGTGCAGAAATCAAAGCTTTCTTAAGTATTTCAAATGCTTCTACACAATCATCATCAAAGACAAAAGGAATATCTTTTTGTAAGAGATTAGTCAGAGGCCAAGATTTTTTTTAGAAGTCCTTAATGAACCTCCTATAAAAACCGACATGACCAAGGAAACTTCTTGTACCTTTAATGTCCTTGGGACACGGCATCTTCTCAATAGCATCAACTTTAGCTTTATCAACTTCAATACCTCTTTCAGAAATTTTATGCCCCAAGACAATACCTTCATTAACCATAAAGTGGCACTTCTCCCAATTCAAGACAAGATTAGTTTCTTCACATCATTGCAAAACTCAATCAAGGTTGCTCAAGAAATCATCAAAAGAAGTTCCATATACAGAGAAATCATCCATGAAAACCTCAACAATCTTTTCACAAAAATCAGAGAATATAGCCATCATGCATCTTTGAAAGGTAGCAGGTGCATTACATAAACCAAAAGGCATACGTCTATAAGCAAAGGTACCCAAAGGACAAGTAAAAGTGGTCTTTTCTTGATCCTGTTTTGACACTGGTATTTGAGAGAAACCAGAATAACCATCTAGAAAGCAAAAATGTGTATGTTTGGATAATCCTTCTAGCATTTGATCAATAAAAGGTAAAGGGTAATGATCCTTTTTAGTAGCTTTATTTAATTTGCGGAAATCAATTACCATTCTATGACCTGTAATAATTCTTTGTGGGATCAATTCATCTTTATCATTAGGAACAACAGTAATACCTCCCTTCTTCGGGACACAATGGATAGGACTTACCCACTGACTATCAGCAACGGGATAAATTATACCTGCCTCCAGAAGCTTTAGTATTTCTTTCCTTACCACTTCTTTCATCTTAGGATTTATCCGTCGTTGGTGATCAACAACTGGTTTAGCGTCTTTCTCCAATTTTATTTTGTGCTGGCATAGAGTGGGACTAATACCCTTAAGATCACTAAGAGTATATCCATTAGCAACCCGGTGCTTCTTCGGAGTTTTCAATAATCTCTTTTCTTCATGCTCTGAAAGGTTAGCACTAATGATAACATGATATATCTTTTTCTCATCAAGATAAGCATATTAAAGAGTATCAGGTAATGGCCTAAGCTCGAACTCGGGATCACCCTTGGGTGGAGGGGGATCCCCTAGGATTGCAACAGGCAAGTTGTCTTTCAAAATAGGTCCCTATTTAAAGAATACCTCATCTATTTCCCTTCTTTCATTCATAAACATATCATTTTCATGGTCTAGCAAATATTGTTCTAAAGGATCATTAGGAGGCACGACAATAGAAGCAAGACCAATAATTTCATCTTTACTAGGCAATTCCTCGTCACGGGGTTGTCTACGAAATTTAGCAAATTAAACTCATGAGACATATCCCCCAAACCAATAGTAACAATATCCTTTTCGCAGTCTATCCTAGCATTAAAAGTATTCAAGAAGGGTCTACCAAATATAATGGCACAAAAGTTATCTTGTGGGGAACCAAGAACAAGAAAATCAGTAGGATATTTAACTTTCCCACATAAGACTTCAACATCTCTAAGAATCCCAACTGGTGAAATAGTATCTCTATTAGCAAGCTTAATTGTAACATCAATTTCCTCTAACTCAGCAGGTGCAATATCATGCATAATTTCTTTGTTTAAGGAATGAGGTATTGCACTTGCACTAGCACCCATATCACATAAGCCATGATAACAATGATCTCCTATTTTAACAGAAATAACAGGCATGCCTACAACAAGTCTATGTTTATTTTTAGTATCAGGTCTAGCAATTCTAGCAGTTTCCTCACAGAAGTAAATAACATGCCCATCAATATTATCAGCCAAGAGATCTTTAACCGTAGCAATACTAGGTTCAACTTTAATTTGCTCGGGGGTTTGGGTGTCTTAATGTTACTTTAATTGACCACAGTTGAAGCTTTAGCATGATCCTTTATTCTAACAGGGAAAGGTGGTTTCTCAATATAAGTAGTAGGAACGACAGGATCATTATAAGTGATAGTCTTTTCTTCAACTTTAATATGTGCAACTACTTTTACTTCAATGGGAGGATTATATTTAAACCACTTCTCCTTAGGGAGATCAACATGAGTAGCAAATGATTCACAGAAAGAAGCTACTATCTCAGAGTCAAGTCCAATTTAGTGCTAAATTCACAGAAAACATCGGTATCCATAAAAGATTTAACACAATCAAACTTTGGTGTTATACCTGACTCCTTACCTTCGTCGAGATCCCAATCTTCAGAGTTGCATTTAATTCTATCCAATAGATCCCATTTGAATTCAATAGTCTTCATCATAAATGAGCCAGTACAAGACGTATCGAGCATGGAGCGATTATTGAGAGAAAGCCGAGCATAAACTTTTGAATAATCATTTCTCTAGAGAGCTCATGATTGGGGCATGAATATAACATTGAATTAAGCCTCCCCCAAGCTTGAGCGATGCTTTCTACTTCGCGAGGCCAAAAATTATATATATAATTGCGATCACGATGAACAAGATGCATAGGATAAAACTTCTGATGAAATTCCAATTTCAATCGCTTGTAGTTCCATGATCCCATATCATCACATAGCCTAAACCATGTCAATGCCTCTCCCTTCAAATATAAAGGGAAGGCATTCTTCTTGATAACATCCTCGGGCATACCTGCAAGCTTAAATAATCCACAAACTTCATCCACATAGATTAGGTGCAAATCGGGATGTAATGTTCCATCTCCTGTAAAAGGATTAGCTAGCAGTTTCACTATCATACCCGAAGGAATTTCAAATTAAACATTTTTAGTAGGTTCAGTAGGTTGAGGATCAACTCTTTGCTCTACTGGTTGGGGTGAAGATACCCCGAACAGGCCCCTCAGAGGATTACTTTCCATAGTAACAAGTGACAGTAAATTTCAGCGCACTATATAAATTTTTCCTTACCAAATTCCACCTACCAAAGGCGCTTCACTCCCCGGCAACGGCACCAGAAAAGAGTCTTGATGGCCCACAAGTATAGGGGATCTATTGTAGTCCTTTCGATAAGTAAGAGTTTCGAACCCAACGAGGAGCAGAAGGAAATGATAAGCGGTTTTCAGCAAGGTATTCTCTGCAAGCACTGAAATTATCGGTAAGAGGTAGTTTTGTGATAAGGTAATTTGTAACGGGTAACATGTAATAAAAGTAAAGAAGGTGCAGCAAGCTGGCCCAATCCTTTTTGTAGCAAAGGACAAGCCTAGACAAACTCTTATATAGAGGAAAACTCTCCCGAGGACACATGGGAATTATCGTCAAGCTAGTTTTCATCACGCTCATATGATTCGCGTTCGTTACTTTGATAATTTGGTATGTGGGTGGACCAGTGCTTGGGTGCTGCCCTTTATTGGACAAGCATCCCACTTATGATTAACTCCTATTGCTAGTATCCGCAACTACAAAAGAAGTATTAAGGTAAACCTAACCACAGCATGAAACATGTGGATCCAAATCAGCCCCTTACAAAGCAACACATAAACTAGGGTTTAAGCTTCTGTCATTCTAGCAACCCATCATCTACTTATTGCTTCCCAATGCCTTCCTCTAGGCCCAAATAATGGTGAAGTGTCATGTAGTCGACGTTCACATAACACCACTAGAGGAAAGACAACATACATCTCATCAAAATATCGAACGAATACCAAATTCACATGACTACTTATAGCAAGACTTCTCCCATGTCCTTAGGAACAAACGTAACTACTCACAAATCATATTTATCTTCATAATCAGAGGGGTATTAATATGCATAAAGGATCTGAACATATGATCTTCCACCAAATAAACCAACTAGCATCAACTACAAGGAGTAATCAACACTACTAGCAACCCACAGGTACCAATCTGAGGCTTTGGGACAAAGATTGGATACAAGGGATGAACTAGGGTTTGAGAGGAGATGGTGCTGGTGAAGATGTTGATGGATATTGACCCCCTACAGATGAGAGGATCGTTGGTGATGACGATGGCAATGATTTCCCCCTCCTGGAGGGAAGTTTTCCCGGCAGAACAGCTCTGCCGGAGCCCTAGATTGGTTCCGCCAAGGTTCAGCCTCGTGGCGGCAGAGTTTCTTCCAGAAAGCTTGCTTATGATTTTTTCCAGGGTAAAAGACTTCATATAGCAGAAGATGGGCACCGGAGGCCTGCCAGGGGGCCCACGAGGCAGGGGCCGCGCCCAGGGGGTAGGGCGCGCGCCCCACCCTTGTGGCCAGGGTGTAGGCCCCCTCTGGTACTTTCTTTGCTCAGTATTTTTTATTAATTCCAAAAATAACTTCCGTGAAGTTTCAGGACTTTTGGAGCTGTGCAGAATAGGTCTCTCATATTTGCTCCTTTTCCAGCCCAGATTTCCAGCTGCCGGCATTCTCCCTCTTCATGTAAACCTTGTAAAATAAGAGAGAATATGCATAAGTATTGTGACATAACGTGTAATAACAACCCATAATGCAATAGATATCGATATAAAAGCATGATGCAAAATGGACATATCCTCCTGCCCCCTCGCGAGGCATGCGAGGGAGAGTACAAGCCAAAATGATGAACCGAGGGCAGAAAAGGAGGCAAAAGGCGATGGAACCAAGCCGGCAAGGAACACCAGAAAGAAACTTTTTATTAAAGAAGGGCAAGCTAACTGCGGAAACCAAATGAAAAGCCGCATCCGGCACCTAGTCTAGTCTTCTCACCAGGGCAGAGCTAAGTGCTGCCACTAGGATGTGGGAGGGAGCCCCCGAGGCCCGAGGGCGGCACTCCTGAGACTCCGGGTCGTGTACAGCCCCACTCATTATTACCTAAGAGTGTCACGAGCAGAGACCTACACAGGCATTCGGCCTTGCTTCACAGGCGCCGGGCCTTGCTTCATGGGTAGAACTTCCGGAGGTGCTGGATGTTCCAGGCGTTCTGGATGGGGACCCCGTCCAGCGTCTCCAGGCGCACGGCGCTAGGCCTGGAAACGTGGGCGACCTTAAACGGGCCCTCCCACATGGGTGAAAGCTTATACAACCCTTCCTTGGAGAGCGTCCTCGAGCGGACGCTGTGACAGTGATACCGCCGCAGCGCCTGCTGGTATCTTGCTGCTCGAAGCGTGGCCTCGCGGCGGCGTTCCTCCCCCAGCACGAGGTCCGTCCCCCGCATGGCGTACTGTTGCGCCTCATCAAATGCCAGGACCCGCACGGAGCGATGCTTGACCTTGTGAGGGAGAACTGCTTCTGCTCCGTAGACGAGGAAGAACGGGGTCTAGCCTGTTGGCTTGGTGGCAGTGGTGCAGATGGACCACAACACAGGCTGGAGCTCATCGTGCCAGCCCCTGCCGCAAGCCTCAAGCTTCTTCTTGAAGGTCCTGGTCATGAGGCCTCTCAGGACCTCCGCGTTGGTGCGTTTGGCCTGACCATTGCTCCTTGGGTGTGCCACTGAAGCATAGCAGATCTGCGTTCCATGGTTAGCACAATATGTCTTGAAGAGATTGCTAATGAACTGCGAGCCATTGTCGGTGATGATGCAATTAGGGACCCCAAACCGGCTCACGAGACCCTTGATGAACTTAACTGCAGATCCGGCCGGGATGGTGCAGAAAGCTTCTACCTCCGCCCATTTGGTGAACTTGTCGATGGCGACGTAGAGGTAGCAGTAGCCCCCAGGCGCTCGAGGGAACGGGCCTAAGATATCAAGCCCCCAGACTGCAAAATGGCCACGAGAGCGGGATGGTCCGGAGCCCCTGAGCAGGCTGATGGATCTGCTTGGCGTGGAATTGACAGGCTTCACAAGACTTCACCAGCTCGGTCGCGTCGTTAAGCGCCATGGGCCAGTAGAACCCGCTGCGGAATGCTTTGCCGACGAGGGTTCGTGACGAAGAGTGGTGCCCGCAGTCTCTGCCGTGTATCTCAGCTAGCAACTCGTTCCCCTGTTCCCTGGAGATACAACGCAAGGAAACATCATTCGGCCGCTTCCTGTATAACTCACCATCCTGGATGTAGTACGCCATGGCCTGTCGGGCCACGCGCTCCGTGTCGGGTGGTAGGTGCGACATATGCCAACGGATGGCTTATCATTGTGGGAGCCAGTAAAACATCACCGGTGCGTGGAAACGGGATGAGGCGAAGACATGCACGTCGGCGAATCTTACCCAGGTTCGGGGCTCTCCGTGGAGATAACACCCCTAGTCCTGCTCTGCGGGGTCTCCGCATGATCACTAGATCAATACAAGTAGCTACAAGCGCTCCTTGAGCTGTTTGGCTAGAGGAGGAAGAAGGGCAAGGCTAGCTCTCCTTTTCTCTCTATGTGGTGTATGGAACTCTATGAGATCAACCCTTTGCATGGGTGTCCCGGGGGGTTTATATAGGCCTACCCCCCAGGGGTACAATGGTAATCCGGCTGGGCGCAGGTCCCGGCCGTCAGCGTCTACGCACGCCGGCTTCTCCGCCGGTCATTGGGGCCCACCGGCTGGTGGGTCCCACCGGCTGCTGGACTCTTGGCCGACAGGCCGGCCCTACCGCTTGGGGGCTTTGTCGGCGGCTGATTACTGTTGCCTTGCCTCTGATGACGAGAGCTTTGTTGAGGTAAGCGTGGCTACAGTGTCGCCGCGTTGCGGGCTCTCACTGTAGGCTTACCTCGTCTTGTCTCCTTAATGAGGCACATGTTTCGAGGGAGGGAGGTAGCCGGCTATTGGGAGCCGGCCACACCCCTGGCCGACTAGAGGAGGCCAGGCCGCCTTCGGGTGTCTCTCTGGCAAAAGGGGCCTGCCGCCTACGGGCCGTACTGGCGCCTGTCATGGGTGACATCGAGGCCAACACGGCTAAAGTGCCACGCCGGACGGGGGATGGCTGGCCCGTACGGTGCCCTGTGGCCATGCCTGTTCCGGGATTCGGGGGTAGTGGGCTGTACTGCGGCCACGCCCCATCCTGTAGCCGTTATGTTGGTACAGTCTTTAGTGGGTGCAGTCTTGGCCGGCTTCTGGGGGCCGGCTTTCTTCATGGCCGGCTTCTGGGAGTCGGCTTTCTTCATGGCCGGCTTCGGGGGAGTCGGCCCTGGGGATAGCCGGGGGGAGTCAGTTAGGCTACCCGTGGCTTTCTATGCTTGAAGCCTTGAATGGCCTGATAATTTTTCGAAGAGCCAGGGGGAGTCAGTTAGGCTACCCATGGCCATTTACTCCGATAGTAGTCTGTCACATCCTAGCTAGTTCATGCATTAGAGTGTTGCATCATGTTTACTTTTTCCAGAAACTTGAAATGGGGATGACAGAAACCCAGAACCCCCTCTGAAAACAACTAGGGTTTAGTAAAATTATTTTCAATGAACCTGAAATGCCCTTCTAAAAAGTCCTCCCTTTTTGTCTTGGGTTAGGACCTCTGACAAAATGGGTTGACAATTTTCTAGGACACATAAGGTCACTGGATTAATCCTTTATATATTTGCTTTTGGGCATTTAAATGCGATAGAATAATTCAAATGCCCAAATAATTCTGGATTTAAGTGAGGGCTGTTAGGAATAATCCCAACAGAGCCCACAATTATTTGCAGGATTTTTGGAAACGTTTTAGTATTTTTAATAAAGCCCTACACTTATAGAAAAAATAGGAAAAACAAAACAGAATAAAGAGAGGGAGAGAATCTTACCTGGCAGCCCACTGGCCGGCCCAGCACTGTGCTGGCCCGCGTAGTCAGCTGCTTCCTCCCGCCAGAGCAGGCAGAGAGGTGACGCCGGTGTGCGCGAGCTCGCCACGGCGCCACCTGCTTGCCGCTTCTCCCGTGGACGAGCTGGACGACCTCCACGTCGCGCCCCCGAGCCCCTGGACACTTCCTTTCTCCCCCATCGCCTCTCCCTCGCCTCCCTCCACCATGGTCGACGCAGCCGCTGCCACCTCGCCGACGAAGCCGTAGCCACCGCCGTCTCCGCGTCACCTGACCGTGTCCAGCAGCTCCGCCGTCGTCTTCTCCTTCGAGCAGGCCGGGCCCCGAGCGCTCGCTTGCCCCGAAGCCACTGCTCTGACCTCGCCTTCACCGCCCACCGCCGGAGATCCCCTTCGCCGTCACCGCCGCAGCAGTTCGTCCCCGACAGCGCCGCCTAGCTCATCGTCTTTGCCGTGAGCTTCTGCCCCTTGCCCTTCCTCCCGTTCTTGCTGCCGCCCTCTGCCTCGACCGCAACAAGCAGCACCGCACGCGCCGCCGCCGAGCTCGTCGCCAACGATGCTCCGGCCACCCAACGGGCACGCCACCATGCCCAACGAGTTCACCTCGTCACGTAGGGCACGTAGGACCTGGCCTTGAGCCTCCAAGAGCACCACAACGACGGGTCCGACCTCACCCGTACCCCGGCAGCCGCACAGCTCGTCGCCGGCGTCATTTCCGGCGACCCCGAGCTTCACCTTCACCACCAATCGACGCGGGTTGCTCCCAGCTACGCGTATTTGCCCTCCGCCGCCCCTTTGGTCGCCGGAGGAGGAATCCCGCAGCCTCCGCCGCGTCTGGACGTCGCCGGTGGCTAAACGCCGGCGAGTCAGCGTGGTTTGACCACGGGTTTGACTCCGCAGAGTCACAGACAGTGGGGCCCGCCTGCTAATTAACCTGGGTTAGATTTAAATTAATTCTAAATTAGTTTAATTAACTAACAGTGACACTGACACAGGGGACCCACACCTCAGGTTTGACCTGGACGACCCCGCTGACCCGCTGACGTCATCATGACACACTGTTGACGTAATAAACAATTTAATTACTGGAATTATTTCTATACAGGAAATTCCAGAAAATATCACAAACTTCAAAAAATCATAGAAAATAATCTATAGCTCAGAATGAAAAGATTTATATATGAAAAATGATCAGAAAAATCCAATCTATCCATCTGTACTGGTTTCATGCATTTTAAATAAAATTAACCTGCTGTTTAATGCAGAACAAGATAAAGCACTAATAAGGGCCACTTATGAGCTTGGAATTTGAATCTTTGATTCAAAATGGTCCAAACCCATCTGGTCTTAGTTGCATTAGCCCAATACATTCATTTTGCCATGTCTCATGCATGCATCATATTGTTGCATTTTGCTTGGTGTTGATTGTGCTTCAATGTGTTCTTCGTGGTAGGTTCTACCTCCGAGGATATTCACGAGTATCCAACCGAAGGGCAGTATTCCACCACCACTCCGTCAGGCAAGCAACCCATTGATCATTTCGATACAAACCCATCTTCTCGCTTCTGCTCTCGTTTACTGCGTTAAGACAACGCGATTCAAACTGCTGTGTGTTGCGGTAGTTGAACCCACTTTCCTTTGCATGACTTGTCATTTCCACAGTAACTAGATGAAACCCACTAGCATGTGTAGGAGTTGATTGAGCCATGTTGTGTTCCTACAATGCTATGCTTGCTACGCTTAGAGTCGTGTCAGGTCTGGCTCATCAGGGTGATGAACTAGAGTGAAAGCATGTGTCGGTAATGAGAGTGAGGTGTTGAATACATTTTCGTAAAGGTATCGATGAGAGGCCATGTAGGAGTACATGGTGGGTTGTTTCATTGAGACCGTCCCTAAGAACTGAGATCTGTATGCGTGATTTAAGATTCAGCTACTACCACGCATTGGGCCCGAAACCAATGGACCCCCTCGGCTTCTTAATCACCCTTGTCCTCTATCCAGCAGTTGCACGTAGTTTCTGGTGTTTGTAGTAAGCTGGAGGCCGTGGACAGCGCTGACCCGAGGGGTGGGCTGTGATGCGGTAGGCTCATGGCACGGTGTATCGAGTCGCCCGTTTGGTGTCCCGGGAACCCTGCACACATCGTTTGGGGCCGTATGTGGAAACATCGGCCGGACTCCCTGCGGATGAAACCTGAATAGGCGATAAACCTGGACTAGAGACTTGAGTGTCTAGGTAGGCTGTGGCCGACACCCACGTTGGGCTTCCGCTTGAAGGTTGCCGAGTACATGTCGTGTAACGACGGTAAGTGGTGAGAGCGTGTATGACGAAGTACACCCCTGCAGGGTATAAAACTATTCGAATAGCCGCGTCCGCGATAAAGGACTACTTGGTCGCTTATGCAGTTCATAGACAAGTAAATGGATACTACTAAAAGCCTCAAGATAAGTGTGAGTACCGCGGATGGCTCTCTCGTAGGATGACGAGGGAGGATCCACGGTGGAGTATTGAGATGGTGATTAGTGGACTCGTGTGCGAAAACTATTTTACAAGTGGTGTCTCGTAGGATAGCTTAGCCAAGAGTCAAAGCTGGCTTGCTGCAATAACTCCACTACCTTCTTGAGAATGTACATGTATAGTAGGATCTGTTGTAAGACTTGCTGAGTACCTTTGTACTCATGTTGCTTCAATTACTGTTTTCAGACGACAACACCGCCCCTTCCGATGGGTTCTATGTAGATCTCGACGTTGACGAGTGACTTGCCACCCAGGTGGTGATCTGAGCTTGTGAAGGGCCTACGTAGATAGACAGGCTTCGTCAAGCCTTCTTTCTTTCTAGTGTCTGTACCCAGACAAGTTTGCTTCCGCATGTGCTTGTATGTTTGTATGACTTGAGTGTCGGGTCATGTGACCCCTATCTGTATGAACATGTTATGTATGGCTCTCCGGAGCCCTTTAAATAAAGTACTTGAGTTGTAGAGTTTTGTTGTGATGCCATGTTGTATTTACACATATCGAGCATATTGTGTGTATGATTGAAGTGCTTGGTATGTGTGGGATCCGACAATCTAGTTGTTTATCCTTGGCAGCCTCTCTTATGGGGAAATGTAGTCTAGTGCCTCCATGAGCCATAGTAGTCCGCTACAGCCCGGTTCACCGGAGTCCTGCTAGCCCAGCACTACTGCTCCGGACACTTGACTGGCCGGCATGTGTTTCATTCGTTCCTGTGTCTGTCCCTTCGGGGAAATGTCACGCGGTGACATCCGGAGTCCTGCCTAGCCTGCTACAGCCCGGGTTCCCGGAGTCCTGTTAGCCCAGTGCTACAGCCCGGATTCACACGCTGCTGACCGACACGTTCGATGTTGATTCATGTATGCCTGTCCCCATACGTTAGTGCCGCTTTGGGTTCACGACTAGCCATGTCGGCCCGGGTTCTCTGTCATATGGATGCTAGCGACACTGTCATATACGTGAGCCAAAAGGCGCAAACGGTCCCGGGCCATGGTAAGGCGACACCCGTGGGAGTACCGTGCGTGAGGCCGCAAAGTGATATGAGGTGTTACAGGCTAGATCGGTGTGACTTAGAATCGGGGTCCTGACAGCGTTGGCATCAGAGCCGGACTGCCTGTAGGTGCGTTAAGCCAAACTGGTCGATGTCGAGTCTAGAAATGCTTTAGTTATATGTAGGGGGATTGATTGTGGGAGGGAACGTAAGGCGCTTTTACTCCTTTACCTTATGCCCTCTGATCTGAGTCATTCTCTTCTCATTCTACGTGGGTTAAGGACTAGGCTCTCTTCTCTATATCAGGTTCACGTGTTACTAATCCGTAGTAACTTATAGGATTGTTGGTTCGATGCTTCAGTTCAGTTTCTACTACCTTTAGTATGTTGTCGGTTGAACCAGAACCTTTATATGATGTTGTTGAGTTGTTTTGCAAACTGTTGTGAATGTCTCAAATCTTTTCCTAGGCATTTACAGCCGTTATGTTGTCCGAATTCTCCTAGAAATTCTAATGCCTTTGCATTATTTCGTGCTTTTAGATGGCCACCCGTTCCCAGAATCAAGTGGTTCGTCTGACCCGGTGCCTCGATGTACCTAGTCACACGGCCATGCTGGTCCGAGTGATGGTTGAGAGAGGCTATCGATGGTATCCCGAGTATACCGTCGAGGAGCAGTTTCGAGACTTTAATCAAAGTCAATATCTTTGCACAGTCAGGATTTACCCTTCCTATCCTGGAGCCACTGAACCCCTCCATTGCTCTTATGGACTTGGGGTTACCATCGAGATGTCCGTGCAGGACGCAGCTTACTCGATGATGACTATCATACGAGCCAGAACTGCCTTGCTTCAGAACACTGACTTCCGCTATATGCCAGCATCACTCCCTGGGGCACAAGGGTACTATCAGGCTATTTACTGTGATCCTACCCATGAGGATTCACTACTCCGCACCACCACCGAGATGCTTGAGGACAAGGACCGTGAGAATCGTCCTTGCGAATGGAGCTCTTTAATGCTCGTTCTGATCACTGGGCCACTCTGACACGGTTTGCACCTGCCGTGCAGGCTGGGTATATGGACATGAGGGACTTGTACCCCGTGCGGTCTGGTCTGCCAGATTGTATGGAATGGCGTGATGTAGGAGGCATCACCCCTCCTCGTGGACCCCGTCTGCCACCGTTTGTTGGACCAAGGCCACACCCGAGTCCTTATGGACCGCAAGCTCCACAGGACCGACTGTTTCCAGATGATCATGTTCAGCTCCCAGGACATGGTGGTGATTTCTATGAAGATTACTACGGAGACGTCTGAGTTGGTAGTAGTTTCACTAGTATTGTAACAGTTGTATTCTCCACAGTCCTGCGTGTCTTGTGGGATACGACTTGGTGTGTATCACGTTCCGGAGGTGTAGAAAAATAATGTATAGGAGCTTGGAATGCCTCTGATGAGATGTATCGTCTTTCATCGTAGCTGTACTCTAGCCTGGGCTTGTACTAAACTATGTATGGTGTGTATGACCGTTGGTATATATATGTCAGTTTCTATATTACCATGTCATACTGATGATCATCTCTGCATTCCGTGTTATCCATTACATTCCGCATTTCCTTGCCAAGATTTAGCCATCCTTGTCTAAACCGTTGTCTTGTTTCTCCTAGGATGGTCAACACCCGCAACAACCCTGCTGTCCAGGCGCAGGGTGAAGCCAATGCAGTTAGGGGGGAGAATCTGCCTCAACCGCCTTCTCTGGCCGAAGTTATGCTGGAGGCGGAAAGAAACAAGCGTGAGACTAACCGCTTGCTAGAGCGAATTGAGCAGAATACTGCACGTCATCAGAGGAACGACTTGGTGTCCATCAATGACTTTATCAAGTTGTACCCACCGAAGTTTAACCATTCCGTCGAGCCCCTCGATGCGGATGATTGGCTTCGCAGCATCACCCATAAGCTACGTTCTGCCAACGTAGCCGAAGCTGATAAGGTTACCTACGCTGCCTATCACCTCGAAGGCCCTGCTAGCCTTTGGTGGGAAAACTTTGAGGCTATGCGCCCAGCCGGCCAAATCACTACTTGGGCTGAATTCAGTGAGGCTTTCCGTGAGCATCACATTCCGGAGGGTCTCATAGATCGTAAGCGGGAAGAATTCTGCAACTTCACCCAAGGCAGACTGACTGTGGATGCATACAGCCGTGAGTTTGGAAATTTAGCACGCTATGCTCCTGAAGAGGTATCCACCGACGCCAAGAAGCAGGCAAGGTTCCGCAAGGGACTTAGCCCCGAGCTTCGCCGTGATCTTCGTCTGCACGAGTGCACCTCCTTCCAGAAGTTGGTCAATAAGGCCATCAGTGCTGAGACAGGTCAGACTGACTATGACGCTTCACGCAAGCACTCTCGCGATTTTGGTTCCTCATCCGGCTCTGGATCTCAGAAGCGCCGGGTCTGGATTCCAAACACTGCTCTGCCACCTAGGTTCACTCCGAGGCCATCCTTTGAGGCGCCTCGCCCCAACCAGCAGTATGCACCGCCCAAGGTCTATGGTGGCCCCGCTGCTAATGCTGCTCCACGCCCCAATGTTGTGACATGCTTCAAGTGTGGAGAAACGGGTCACTATTTGCGCGAGTGCCCCCAGAACAACCCCAATCAACCTGGACAGTCCGTTGGCCGTGGTAAGCCAGCAGGAAAGACTTACTACGCCAAGCCAGCCACCACTGCACGTGGCCATGTCAACTATGTTTCAGCTGAAGAAACTCATGAGGATCCCAACGTCGTCCTTGGTACGCTCCTTGTTAATTGCCATCCGGCAACTGTTCTTTTCGATACTGGAGCATCTCATTCATTTATCTCTGAGAGCTATGCTCGATTGCACAACACCACATTTTGTGACATGCCCACCTCCATGGTAATTCAAACCCCTGGTTCTAAGTGGCAAACCTCTAGGATAAGCCATGGAAATGAAATTCTTGTCGACAGATTGGTCTTCCTTGCATCACTAATAGCTCTCAAGTCCTCGGACATAAATATCATCTTGGGTATGGACTGGATGTCAGCTCATTATGCTAAGATTGATTGCTCTTCTAGAACTGTTCAACTCACCCATCCGTCGGGCAAGACAGTCAATGTTTTGACCCGAGTGTCTAAGCGTCAGCTTTACTCATTAAATGCCAACCCTCTTCCAGACCTTGAAGATGTTCCGGTAGTCCGTGACTTCCCGGATGTCTTTCCAGAAGAACTGCCAGGTATTCCACCTGACAGGGATGTCGAGTTCGTGATAGACCTTGTTCCAGGAACCGTCCCAATCTCTAGAAGACCCTATAAGATGGCACCCCTAGAGCTAGCCGAGCTTAAGAAACAACTCGATGAGTCCTTGAAAAAGGGTTTCATCCATCCTAGTTCTTCTCCGTGGGCTTGCCCCGTCCTCTTCGTCAAGAAGAAGGATGGTACGGATCGGATGGTTGTAGATTACCGACCTGTCAACCTAGTCACTATCAAGAACAAGTATCCGCTCCCCAGGATCAACGATCTGTATGACCAGCTCGCTGGATCCTCAGTCTTCTCTAAAATGGATTTGAGGTTGGGCTACCATCAAATCAAAATCAAGAACGGGGACATTCCTAAAACGGCCTTTGTTACTCGATATGGCCAATACGAGTACACCGTCATGTCTTTCGGTTTAACCAATGCTCCAGCCACCTTCTCTCAGTTAATGAACTCGATCTTCATGGAGTATTTGGATAAGTTCGTCGTAGTATACCTCGATGATATACTCATCTACTCCAAGAATGAGGAAGAACATGCCGAGCATCTAAGGCTAGTGTTGATGAAACTTCGAGAGCATCGCCTTTATGCTAAATTCTCCAAGTGTGAATTCTGGTTGCCAGAAGTGACCTATCTAGGCCATGTAATCTCTGGTAAGGGTATTGCTGTCAATCCCGAGCGAGTTCAAGCCGTCCTTGACTGGACTCCACCTGAATCGGTCAAGCAAGTTCGGAGTTTCCTTGGCTTAGCGAGCTACTGTCGCCGCTTCGTCGAGAATTTCTCCAAGGTTGCTAAACCTCTAACTGAACTCCTCAAGAAAGATAAAAAGTTCGAGTGGACCCCACAGTGCGAGTTCAGCTTTCAGGAACTGAAAAGACGCCTGACATCTGCTCCCGTACTCATACCACCAGATTTTTCTAAGGACTTTGTTATCTATTGCGACGCCTCGCGACAAGGACTAGGTTGCATACTCATGCAAGATCGTCATGTGATTGCCTACGCTTCTCGACAGTTGCGTCCACATGAGGATAATTATCCCACACATGATCTAGAGCTTGCAGCCGTAGTCCATGCACTCAAAACATGGCGACATTACCTTCTCGGTAATCGTTGCGAGATTTTCACCGATCACCAAAGTCTGAAATACATTTTCACCCAACCGGATTTGAATCTCAGGCAAAGACGTTGGGTCGAGTTGATCACAGATTACGACTTAGGAATAACTTACACCCCGGGCAAAGCCAACGTCATGGCTGATGCGCTAAGTCGTAAATCTTATTGTAACAACATGATGTTACAACAAAGTCAACCACTTCTCCATGAGGAATTTCGTAAGCTTAACCTTCACATTATTCCTCGAGGATTCCTATCCACCCTGGTGGCGAAACCTACCCTTACGGATCAGATCATCAAAGCTCAGAAGGTAGATCCGGGAATCTCCCGTATTAAGAGAAACATCAAGAAAGGAGTCGCGGATTGTTTCTCCGTTGATGACCAAGGTGTTGTGTTCTTTGGAGACCGTCTAGTGATTGCCAAGGCACGCAACCTGAGGCGTCTGATCCTTAAGGAAGCTCATGAATCGCCTCTCACCATTCATCCCGGTAGTACTAAAATGTATCAAGACCTACGCCAGAGGTTTTGGTGGACTAGGATGAAGAGAGAAATTGGTCAATACATTGCTAATTGCGACGTCTGTCATCGTGTTAAAGCAGAGCATCAACGGCCTGCTGGCACCCTTCAACCTTTGGCTATTCCTGAATGGAAATGGGATAAAGTCGGTATGGACTTCATTACCGGGTTTCCCAGGACCAAGAGAGGGAATAATGCTATCTTCGTTGTTGTCGATCATCTTTCCAAAGTAGCCCACTTCCTACCTGTTCGTGAGAGTATAACCGCTAGCCAGCTAGCTGACTTGTACATCTCCCGAATAGTGTCTCTTCATGGTGTTCCATTGGGAATTAACTCAGACCGTGGAAGTCTCTTCACCTCTCGATTTTGGGAAAGTTTCCAAAATGCTATGGGAACTCGTCTCTCCTTTAGCACCGCCTTCCACCCTCAATCAAGTGGTCAGGTAGAACGAGTTAATCAAATTCTGGAGGATATGCTCCGAGCTTCTGTCACCTCTTTCGGCATGGATTGGGAGAAATGCCTTCCATTCGCCGAGTTCGCTTATAACAATAGTTATCAAGCTAGCTGGGGCAAAGCTCCTTTCGAGGTTCTCTATGGTCGAAAATGTCGAACGCCTCTTAACTAGTCAGAAACCGGGGAATGACAACTCTTTGGCCCGGATATGATTCAGGAAGCAGAAGAGCAGGTTCGCATTATTCGTGGGAAATTGAAATTAGCCCAGTCTCGTCAAAAGAGCCATTATGACCACAAACATAAGTCTATGACTTTTGAGGTTGACGAGAAGGCTTACCTTCGGGTTAATCCTGTAAAGGGAACCCATCGATTCGGTATCAAAGGCAAATTGGCTCCTCGTTACATTGGACCCTTTCGCACTCTTGCCAAGCAAGGAGAAGTTGCCTACCAATTGGAACTACCTCCGCATCTTTCCAGAGTTCATGATGTCTTCCACGTTTCTCAACTCAGGCGTTGCTTCTCGGATCCTATCCGTGGAGTGGACCACGAAACGCTTGATCTCCAAGATAATCTCACATATCGGGAATATCCCGTTCGAATCCTTGATCAAGCCAAGCGTACCACTCGACGCCAAAACGTCAAGTTTCTCAAGGTTCAATGGTCACACCATTCCGAGAAAGAAGCCACTTGGGAAAGGGAGGATCGTCTTCAACTTGAGTACCCCACCATCTTCCTAACGAATCCTAAATCTCGGGACGAGATTCTTTTGAGTGGGGGTGAGTTGTCACATCCTAGCTAGTTCATGTATTAGAGTGTTGCATCATGTTTACTTTTTCCAGAAACTTGAAATGGGGATGACAGAAACCCCAGCACCCCCTCTGAAAGCAACTAGGGTTTAGTAAAATTATTTCCAATGAACCTGAAATGCCCTTCTAAAAAGTCCTCCCTTTTTTTCTTGGGTTAGGACCTCTGACAAAATGGGTTCACAATTTTCTAGGACACATAAGGTCACTGGATTAATCCTTTATCTATTTGCATTTGGGCATTTAAATGCTATAGAATAATTCAAATGCCCAAATAATTGTGGATTTAGGTGAGGGCTGTTAGGAATAATCCCAATAGAGCCCACAATTAGTTGCATGATTTTTGGAAACGTTTTAGTATTTTTAATAAAGCCCTACACTTATAGAAAAAATAGGAAAAACAAAACAGAATAAAGAGAGGGAGAGAATCTTACCTGGCAGCCCACTGGCCGGCCCAGCACTGTGCTGGCCCGCGCCAGTCAGCTGCTTCCTCCCGCCAGAGCAGGCAGAGAGGTGACGCCGGCGTGCGCGAGATCGCCACGGTGCCACCTGCTTGCCGCTTCGCCCGTGGACGATCTGGACGACCTCCACGTCGCGCCCCCGAGCCCCTGGACACTTCCTTTCTCCCCCATCGCCTCTCCCTCGCCTCCCTCCACCATGGCCGACGCAGCCGCTGCCACCTCGCCGACGAAGCCGTAGCCACCGCCATCTCCGCGTCACCTGACCGTGTCCAGCAGCTCCGCCGTCGTCTTCTCCTTCGAGCAGGCCGGGCCCCGAGCGCTCGCTTGCCCCGAAGCCACTGCTCCGACCTCGCCTTCACCGCCCACCGCCGGAGATCCCCTTCGCCGTCACCGCCGCAGCAGTTTGTCGCCGACAGCGCCGCCTAGCTCATCGTCTTTGCCGTGAGCTTCTGCCCCTTCCCCTTCCCCTCGTTCTTGCTGCCGCCCTCTACCTCGACCGCAACAAGCAGCACCGCACGCGCCGCCGCCGAGCTCGTCGCCGACGATGCTCCGGCCACCCAACGGGCACGTCACCATGCCCAACGAGTTCACCTCGTCACGTAGGCCATGTAGGACCTGGCCTTGACCCTCCAAGAGCACCACAACGACGGGTCCGACCTCACCCGTACCCCGGCAGCCGCACAGCTCGTCGTCGGCGTCATTTCCGGCAACCCCGAGCTTCACCTCCACCACCAATCGACGCGGGTTGCTCCCAGCTACGCGTAGGTGCCCTCCGGCGCCCCTTTGGTCGCCGGAGGAGGAATCCCGCAGCCTCCGCCGCGTCTGGACGTCGCCGGTGGCTAAACGCCGGCGAGTCAGCGTGGTTTGACCACGGGTTTGACTCCGTAGAGTCACTGACAGTGGGGCCCGCCTGCTAATTAACCTGGGTTAGATTTAAATTAATTCTAAATTAGTTTAATTAACTAACAGTGACACTGACACAGGGGACCCACACGTCAGGTTTGACCTGGACGACCCCGCTGACCCGCTGATGTCATCATGACACACTGCTGACGTAATAAACAATTTAATTACTGGAATTATTTCTACACAGGAAATTCCAGAAAATATCACAAACTTCAAAAAATCATAGAAAATAATCTATAGCTCATAATGAAAAGATTTATATATGAAAAATGATCAGAAAAATCCAATCTATCCATCTGTACTGGTTTCATGCATGTTTAAGTAATTAACCTACTCTTTAATGCAGAACAAGATAAAGCACTAATAGGGGCCACTTATGAGCTTGGAATTTGAATCTTTGATTCAAAATGGTCCAAACCCATCTGGTCTTAGTTGCATTAGCCCAATACATTCATTTTGCCATGTCTCATGCATGCATCATATTGTTGCATTTTGCTTGGTGTTGATTGTGCTTCGATGTGTTCTTCGTGGTAGGTTCTGCCTCCGAGGACATTCACGAGTATCCAACCGAAGGGCAGTATTCCACCACCACTCCGTCAGGCAAGCAACCCATTGATCATTTCGATACAAACCCATCTTCTCGCTTCTGCTCTCGTTTACTGCATTAAGACAACGCGATTCAAACTGCTGTGTGTTGCGGTAGTTGAACCCACTTTCCTTTGCATGACCTGTCATTGCCACAGTAACTAGGTGAAACCCACTAGCATGTGTAGGAGTTGATTGAGCCATGTTGTGTTCCTATAATGCTATGCTTGCTACGCTTAGAGTCGTGTCAGGTCTGGCTCATCAGGGTGATGAACTAGAGTGAAAGCATGTGTCGGCAATGAGGTGAGGTGTTGAATACGTTTTGGTAAAGGTATCGATGAGAGGCCATGTAGGAGTACATGGTGGGTTGTTTCATTGAGACCGTCCCTAAGAACTGAGATCTGTATGCGTGATTTAAGATTCAGCTACTACCACGCATTGGGCCCGAAACCAATGGACCCCTCGGCTTCTTAATCACCCTTGTCCTCTGTCCAGGAGTTGCACGTAGTTTCTGGTGTTTGTAGTAAGCTGGAGGCCGTGGACAGCGCTGACCCGAGGGGTGGGCTGTGATGCGGTATGCTCGTGGCACGGTGTACCGAGTCGCCCGTTTGGTGTCCCGGAAACCCTGCACACATCGTTTGGGGCCGTATGTGGAAACCTCGGCCGGACTCCCTGCGGATGGAACCTGAATAGGTGATAAACCTGGACTAGAGACTTGAGTGTTTAGGTAGGCTGTGGCCGACACCCACGTGGGCTTCCGCTTGAAGGTTGCCGAGTACATGTCGTGTAACGACGGTAAATGGTGAGAGTGTGTGTGACGAAGTACACCCCTGCAGGGTGTAAAACTATTCGAATAGCCGCGTCCGCGGTAAAGGACTACTTGGTCACTTATGCAGTTCATAGACAACTAAATGGATACTACTAAAAGCCTCAAGATAAGTGTGAGTACCGCGGATGGCTCTCTCGTAGGATGACGAGGGAGGATCCACGGTGGAGTGTTGAGATGGTTATTAGTGGACTCGTGTGCAAAAACTATTTTACAAGTGATGTCTCGTTGGATAGCTTAGCCAAGAGTCAGAGATGGCTTGCTGCAATAACTCCACTACCTTCTTGAGAATGTACATGTATAGTAGGATATGTTGTAAGACTTGCTGAGTACCTTTGTACTCATGTTGCTTCAATTACTGTTTTCAGACGACAACACCGCCCCTTCCGATGGGTTCTATGTAGATCTCGACGTTGACGAGTGACTTGCCACCCAGGTGGTGATCTGAGCTTGTGAAGGGCCTACGTAGATAGACAGGCTTCATCAAGCCTTCTTTCTTTCTAGTGTCTGTACCCAGACAAGTTTGCTTCCGCATGTGCTTGTATGTTTGTATGACTTGAGTGTTGGGTCATGTGACCCCTATCTGTATGAACATGTTATGTATGGCTCTCCGGAGCCTTTTAAATAAAGTACTTGGAGTTGTAGATTTTTGTTGTGATGCCATGTTGTATTTACACATATCGAGCATATTGTGTGTATGATTGAAATGCTTGGTATGTGTGGGATCCGACAATCTAGTTGTTTATCCTTGGCAGCCTCTCTTATGGGGAAATGTAGTCTAGTGCTTCCATGAGCCATAGTAGTCCGCTATAGCCCGGTTCACCAGAGTCCTGCTAGCCCAGCACTACTGCTCCGGAAACTTGACTGGCCGGCATGTGTTTCATTTCGTTCCTGTGTCTGTCCCTTCGGGGAAATTTCACGCAGTGACATCCATAGTCCTGCCTAGCCTGCTACAGCCCGGGTTCCCGGAGTCCTGTTAGCCCAGTGCTACAGCCCGGATTCACACGCTGCTGACCGACACGTTAGATGTTGATTCATGTATGCCTGTCCCCATACGTTAGTGCCGCTTTGGGTTCACGACTAGCCATGTCGGCCCGGGTTCTCTGTCATATGGATGCTAGCGGCACTGTCATATACGTGAGCCAAAAGGCGCAAACGGTCCCGGGCTATGGTAAGGCGACACCCGTGGGAGTGCCGTGCGTGAGGCCGCGAAGTGATATGAGGTGTTACAGGCTAGATCGTTGTGACCTAGAATCGGGGTCCTGACATAGTCCCCGAAGCTGGTTGGGCTTCGAGGCTGAGAGGAGGTCGAGATGCTCGGTCAGCTTCTTATCTTGACAAGCCAACAGCTGGGAGTCGGCTTTGGTTGGGCGCGCCGTCTTGGCGAAATTTTTAAAGTCGGAAGGCGGGAGACTGTTGGCGCGTGCACCGGGACACGGGCCGGTCACTCGCCGCCTGCGAACCACGTGGCGTCCCTTGGCTGAAAAGAGCCTGCTAACCCACGCGCGCGACAAGACGTCACCGCAGGCCGAGGGCCCACCACTCCAACGCCTGGGCCCAGGCACGGATTCTTTGTGGCCCAAAGCTGTCCGCCCGTCTTCCGGCAGCGGTTTCCGCACGCCGTTAGGGCGCAGTAATCGCGGGGCATGGGGGAGTGGGCGTAGTTAATCCCACGTTCCTCCCCGTGGCTCGCCTCCTCGGCTTCGCCGCACGAGGCTATAAGTAGGGGGAGGAGGGGAAGCAGCAGACGCTCGCACGCTCCTCTCCTCTCCGCCATCTTCTTCCTCCTACTTTGTCTCGCAGCAGCGCCTCGCCGCTGCACCGTCCCATCAATCTTCACTCTGCCCTGCAGCTTTGCCGCTGCAGGGCCGTGCTTTCTCCGCCGCCGCACTCTTCCTTGTTAGCTTCTCGCCACCATGCAGTACGGCGGGGACTGGGACGGCTCCAACGTCCATATGGACCACATTGAGTTCCTCCACAAGACGTGGCGGTTGCCCGGTGCAGACCAGGTGCGGGTCCGTCTCGCACCTGCGAAGGAGATCACGCCGGCGCCGGAGGAAGGCGAGCGGGTAGTCTTCCGCTCGCACTTCCTGCGCGGCATCGGCTTGCCGGCGAGCGCTTTCTTCTGCTCCTTCCTCGAATTCTATCAACTCCAGCCGCACCACCTCACTCCGAACACGGTGGTGCTGCTGTCTGCCTTCGTCACCTTGTGCGAGGGCTTTCTTGGCGTTCTTCCCACCCTCGAGCTCTAGGGGGAGTTCCTCCAATCGAAGCTGGGCACCCGCATGCAGGGCGTGCCGGCCCAGAGCGGCGCCTTCATCGCGATGCAGAGGCCGGCAACCGACAACCCCTTCCCCGTCATCACGTTAGTCTAGTCGGTGAAGCTCTGGCAGAAGTCATATTTCTATGTGAAGAACGTCGCCCCACAAGGCGACTACGTCAACTTGACGGCTTACGTAGCCGGCCCGCCGGCTGGGAGGCGGCCCCAGTGGTCCTATCGGGCCGTGACGCTGTCGCAGGCTGGTGCCGCGGCCGTCGCCCGACTGCGGGTGATGATCCAGTCGGAGGGCCTGGCTGGATCCGACTTGCTGGCCGCCTTCGTCGCGCGCCGGGTGCTTCCGCTTCAGAGCCGCCCTCACCTCATCTGTCAGATGAGCGGCCAACTCGATCCGAGTCGGATGTGCACCAAGGACATGCCGCACGAAGAGGTGGCCCATATGGTGAATTATCTTGCGAACTGCAAGCTCTCCGCAGAGTGGTGGTTTGGCAAGGAGCCATATTCCCGTGCACATCCGCCGCCCACGGTATGTTCTCTTTTTTCCTTTCTTCTCTTAGTTTTGTCGCCGAGTTCCTCTTCGCCGACTCTGACCAGTCGGCACGCCTTGGCAGAGCCCTCTCCTTCGACCGGCAACCGGGTCGGAGACAGAGCGCCGATTCCTCCCCGACCGGGCGGAGCATGACCTAGAGGACCATGACTTGGGGGCGGCCGCCATGGATGAAAACACCGAGGCGGGTAGCAGCGAAGCAGGCGGCTCCGGGCTCGGAGCCAGCTTCGACGACTGGCCGGATGACGACGAGGCGGAAATCGTCCCACGCCGCCAGCGGGCGCCCGGCCACGGCGCGGGTTCCTCCGCCGCGCTGCCTACTCGGGGTGGCGGGCAAAAGCGCCGGGACGCGTCGGGCTTGTTCGGCAGTCGGCCAAAGAAGCCCAAGGGCGGGGCGGCGGCGACCAGGCGGGATGAGGCGACCGCGAAGGCGGCCCGCTTCCGCAAGGTGGTGAAGCAGCCGCAGACGGTGTCGGCGTAAGTGTATATTCCGTTGTACATTCTTTCTTCTTTTCTTGGCGATTTCTGAATCCTTGTCCTTTCTCAAAAATCAGGGCTCCGCTTTCGCTCGAGCGGGTTGCTGCCGCCTCCGTCGTTGGATCACCGGGAGGATCCGGGAGCACCTGCCGCGTGGACCCCCGCGCCAAGCTTCAGGCGGCGACGGAACGAAACGCGTGGGAGGCGCGGGAGGAGCGGGAGGCAGAGGAGTTGAGGGCGGCTGCCGCCAAGGCGGCACAGGAGGAGGAGGCGACGAAGGCACGCGCCGACGCAGTGGCCAAGGCCCAAGCGGAGGCTGCGGCCGCGGCAACAGCGGAGGGGGCCTTGCTCGTCACCCCTCTGCGTGTCACGGCGCCCGAGGCCCCGGAGCCCCCGCCGGAGGAAGCCGGTGGCGACCAGCTGGAGTTAGAGAGGGAGGACGACGTCGTCGTCCCGGAGAGGGAGGCGGCACCGGCCCCGCCGACTGGGGCGGCTCAAGGCAGCCGGCCTAACGTGCCGCCTGCGCAATCGGCCGGGGGCGAGCCGGCCGCGAGGACGGACCTGGTGGTCTAGTCGCCATCGCGCCAGCACGCGGGGAAGGCCGCATCGGACCCGCAGAAAGCCGCGGGCTCCGGCTCGTCGGCCCGGGACGTGGAGGGGGCCAGCGCCAGCTCGGGGTGGACGCCGGGTGGAGGGACGGCCGTGGTGAACGTGGCGGCACAGGACGCCCGGAACCGGCTTCAGTCCCAGGCTGCGGCGCTGAGGAAATACAACGACGAGTTCCTTGCGACGCGAGCGGCCATTCAGGTTAGTCTTCCTATTTTTGCTTTTTTGATCTTGGTTTCTTCCGTGGGGGTGCGTCAGCGCACCCACTGGGTGTGGTCCCCGAGTTCCGAGTCGGCTGCTGAGCAGGCGGCTTGGAACTTCTTAGCGGGCTTTGCTTTGCTATCTTGTTCTCATTCGCTCCTCTGCCTGACTTGCAGGACTACCACAACCTCCGCGCGGCTGCCTTCAACTCCCAGGCTCGGGAGGTGACCCAGAAGAATGCTGACCTATCTGAGAGCCGGGGTAAGTGCTTCGTCCTTTATCTCACGTGGGGGCGCGTCAGTGCACCAACTGGGTGTAGTCCCCGAGATTCAGGCCGACTGTTGTGCAGTCGGGTCGGATCTTCCTTGACGACTTCTTCCTCATTGTTTCTTTCTTTCCTGCCATGCCTGCAGCGGCCAACGCCAGACTGAGGGAGCAGCTGGGTGGGACTCAGGCCGCCCTCCGTGCTAAGGAGGCCAAATTTGACGCCTTGGCCCAGGAGTGTGACCGCCTGGCCAAGGGGCTGGCCGACCAGGAGAAGAGCCACAAGGCGGCCCTGAAGGCGGTGCAGGACAGCGAGGCCGCCCTCCAAGCCGAATATGAGACAGAGGCGGCAAGCTGGGCCGAAGCGAGGCAGTCGCTGATCAACGGCTATGGCCAGATCGCAGACTTGGTTGACAGTAGGCCGCCCTCTTCTTCGTCCTTGCTTGCCGCTTGCCGTTTGGCTCATTTTCTGACTTGGTGTTTTTGTTTTCTTTCTCTTTCTTTCTTGCGCAGAGTACTTCCCTGGCTACTCTACCGCCGCCAACCAGGTCGTCGAGGCCCACCGCGAGGCATAAAGGCAGGCTGGCGCCGAGATCGCGCCGGACGCTCGCCGGTCGCTGGAGGAGCAGCGGGCGATGATCAAGCCGAGACCCGCCAGTCGGCCACTCCTCCAGCCAGTGGCGCCGTCTCCACCGACCAGCCCGGCTCCCCTGCTGTGCCCTTAGTCTAGTCTGCTGCCTCTACCTTCCTGTTTTACCACTCTTGGAACAGTATTTTGTTAAGTTTGCATAATTCCACCCACTGGGGGTGTATTCAAACTATATTGACTGCCGGCCTGTTGGGGGCCTTATGTGTAAATATAATTATGCATGTGTTTGGCTTTCGCTTGTTCTTTGCTTTTCATCGTTCGGCTGTTTCCTTTGCCGCCCTCCCTTGGTTGCCGCCTTCCCAGCTGGACAGCTGATCTGCAATCTGTGGCTGAAGAAGTGCTTGGCCGGTTGGGAGGGCAAGTACTCTAGCTTTGTTGGATTATAGCGAAGTGACTAGGAGGCCGGCCAGCCGGCTGTTTTGACAGCTGGTAGGCGTGGCTGGAGGCCGTCTTTGCATTATATAAGTTCGTTAGTCCTTAGCCGTTTTTCGTGTGGGCATCCTTTCCGCGTTTGGTTCTTGCAAGTCGGACAGTCGGTTCTTTGAGCTGCGACTTTCAACAAGAGAGGGCTCGGGTGCCGGCACACTACTTGTCTGACTTTAGGTAGAACTACTAATATAACTTAAGGCGGCCAGTCCCCAGGCCGACTAGTCGAACCCGGTGCCTGATAGAAAATCAAATGTAATAATATATCCATGAGTATGACACTCGTCATTCATAGATAAAGGAGGGCAGTCCCCGAGTGCGCCTCGGGGTGCCCATTTGTCTCAGACTTAATACAAAAACGGTAGCATGATACATACTGCTTTCAACTGTAAAATGTTCTCAGGAGGTTTGCGTTCCATGGTCGTTTCGACTCCTTGCCGGAATCATCCCTCTTGCGTGCTCTTGGCTTCTATGCGTCGATCGGGTAGTAGGAGTCGTTGCCTAGTGCTTTGCTGACGACGAAAGGGCCTTACCAAGGGGCCGAGAGCTTGTACTGGCCGGCTGTTCGCTGGATCAGCCGAAGCACAAGGTCGCCCTCTTGGAAGGATCTTTGCTTGACCTTTCAGTTGTGGTAACGGCGCAAACCCTGCTGGTAGATGGCGGACTGGCTGAGTGCTAACAGCCGGCCTTCTTCTAGTAGGTCGACGCCGTCTTCTCGTGCTTCTTTGGCCTCCGCCTCCGTGTACATGGTGACCCGAGGCGAGTCGAACTCGATGTCAGTTGGGATGACAGCATTGGCACCATACACAAGGAAGAACGGAGTGAAGCCGGTTGACTTGTTTGGGGTAGTACGCAAACTCCAGAGGACAGCCGGCAGCTCATCGAGCCAGCAGCCGGCCGAGCGCTCCAATGGTACGACCAGTCGGGGCTTGCTGCTGGAGAGGATGAGGCCGTTTGCTCGCTCGACCTGGCCGTTTGACTGCGGGTGGGCAACGGAAGCTAAGTCCAGTCGGATGCCCTGTGTCGCACAGAAACGTGCCAGTGCTCCCGTGGCAAAGTTTGTGCCGTTGTCAGTGATGATGCTGTGCGGCACGCCATACCGAGTAGTGATGTCGGCAATGAATGTCACGGCAGTCAGCCCGTTCAGCTTCTTGATCGGCTTCGCTTCGATCCACTTGATAAATTTGTCCACGGCGACAAGCAGATGTGTCAAGCCGCCGTGGGCTGTCTTGAATGGGCCCACCATGTCTAGCCCCCAGACGGCAAAGGGCCATGTGAGGGGGATGGTCTTGAGTGCAGAAGCCGGCAGGTGTTGCTTCGAACTGAAGACTTGGCATCCTTTGCAGCATTTGACTATCTCTTTGGCATCTTCCAAATCTGTCGGCCTGAAGAAACCATGGCGGAAAGCTTTGGCCACAAGTGATCTTGAGGCTGCGTGGTGGCCGCATTCGCCTTGGTGGATATCCTTGAGGATTGCTACACCCTTCTCTGGCTCGACGCGGCGCTGGAAGACTCCAGTGACGCTGCGCTTGACAAGTTCTCTGTTTATTATCGCATATGCTCCGGCTCGGCGTTGCACTAGTCTTGCCGAGATCTCATTAGTTGGCAGCTCTCTGTTGACTAGGAAGTTGAGGATGGGCTGGGCCCATGATGGAGCTGTGACTTCTTCTACTGTTAGTACGGCCACTATGACTCGGGTGGGTGGGTTGGGTGGTGGAGAGTTGGAGTCAGCCACCGCTTCTTGTGTCGCTGCAGTCCCCGTGCCGACTGCTGTAGTCCCCGGGCCGGGTTCTGAATTCGCCGAGCCGGGTGCGACTACGGCAGTCCCCGGGCCGCTTGTCGAAGTCCCCGAGCCGCCTGCTTGGTTCCTCCAGTCGGGTCCGGCTGCATCGGGGGCGGGCGGTACGAAGATAGAGTCCGACTCTGGAGACGGCTTGATAGACGGTTTGAGGAGGCGCTGGAGAGAGACACCGGTTGGTATAGCCTGTCGGGTGGAGCCGATTCATGCCAGGGCATCTGCTTGGTCGTTGTCGGCCCGTGGTACGTGAAGGAACTCGCACCCTTCGAAGTACCCACTGATCTGCTGGACGAGGAACCGATATCTCACAATGTTTGCATCCTTGGCGTCCCAGTCGCCAGATGACTGCTGGACCACCAAGTCTGAGTCACCATAACACAGGATCCGGCGTATGCCGAGCTCTTTGGCTAGCCGGAGCCCGTGTATGAGTGCCTCGTATTCAGCCACGTTGTTGGAGGCGGCAAAGTGGATTTGCAGCGTGTATCTGAGATTGTCGCCTTTGGGAGTGGTGAGGACGATGCCGGCTGCCAAGCCGATGCGCATCTTGGACCCCTCGAAGTGCATCCGCCAATGAGTAGAGTCGGGAGCCAGCGGTAAGTACTGGGTCTCGGCCCAGTTGACGAGGAAGTCGGCCAATGCTTGGGACTTGATTGCGGTGCGGGGATGGTAGAAGATTGTGTAAGGCGCCAGCATAATGGCCCATTTAGCCACCCGGCCGGATGCATCCCGGCTGCCTATGATCTCGGCAAGCAGGGCGGTGCATATGACCGTGATGGGATGCTCTTGAAAGCAGGGCTTCAACTTCTTGGCGGCGAAGTACACTCCATAGCACATCTTCCGGTAGTGTGGGTAGTTTTGCTTTAAGATGGACAGTACTTTGCTTAGATAATACACCGGCCTCTGGACTAGCTGGGCTCGGCCTTCTTCTGGGCGCGGAACCACAATGACTGTACTGACCACTCGGCTAGTTGCGGCAATGTAGAGGAGCATGGGGTCCTTCTCAGTCGGCGCCGCCAGGACAGGTGGAGTGGTCAGCATCTTCTTCAACTCATGGAAGGCTTGGTCTGCTTGGTCATTCCACTCGAAATGAGTGGATTTATTCATGAGTCGGTAAAGGGGGAGAGCCTTCTCTCCTAGCCGGCTGATAAAGCGGTTTAGGGAGGCCAGACACCCAGTGAACTTCTGCACGTCTCGCAACTTGGTGGGAATCTCCATTCTTTCAATGGATTTGATCTTCACAGGGTTGGACTCAATGCCGCGTTCGGAGACCAGAAAGCCTAGAAGCTGGCCGGCTGGTACTCCGAACACGCATTTCTCGGGGTTGAGCTTGATCTGGAATCGGCGCAAGTTGGCAAATGTTTCTTTGAGGTCTTCCAGCAGGGTGCCGCGCTTCTCTGTCTTCACCACAATATCTTCTACGTAGACGTCGGCATTTCTGCCGAGTTGCTTGAGGAGGCATTTCTGCATGCAACGCTGAAAAGTGGCACCGGCATTCCTCAAGCCGAATGTCATAGTCAGGTAACAGAATGCTCCGAATGGTGTGATGAAGGCGGTCTTCAGGCGGTCTGCTGGGTCTAACTTAATCTGGTGGTATCCTGAGTAGGCATCCAAGAAACTCAACAGCTCGCGTCCGGCTGTGGAGTCTATTACTTGATCAATCTGTGGTAGAGCAAACGGATCTTTGGGGCAGGCCTTGTTGAGGCTAGTGTAGTCTATACACATACGCCATTTGTTGTTCTTCTTCAACACCAAGACTGGGTTGGCAAGCCACTCTGGGAAAAACACTTCCATAATAAAGCTGGCGGCAAGGAGCCGGGCTATCTCTTCTCCTACGATTCTTCTTTTCTCTTCTGACAGCCGGCGGAGAGGCTGCTTGACCGGCTTCGTGTCCGCTCGGACGTGTAACTTGTGCTCGGCGAAATCCTTCGAAACACCCGACATGTCCTTTGGGGACCATGCAAAGATGTCTCGATTCTCACGGAGGAAGTCGACAAGCTCGCCTTCCTATTTGCTGTCCAGGATGGCACCAATGACTGCAAACCTCTCCGGGTTCTCCGGGTCCAGAGGTATCTTCTTCGTCTCCTTGGCCGGCTGGAAGGAGCCCTGCGCATCATATTCCTTGGCGTTGGGGGACAAGGCCAGCTGCTTGCCGGCCATGGCCACAACTCGCTCCAGCATCTTCTTCTCTTCTGCCACTACGAGGGACTCGGCCAGCCGGCTGCTGGCTACAGCGCACTCGATGGACTTCTTGTACTCGCCGGCTACAGTGATGATCCCCTTCGAGCTCGGCATCTTCATCTTCAGGTAGGCGTAGTGGGGCACAGCCATGAACTTGGCCAGAGTAGGTCGGCCAAGCAAGGCGTGGTAAGGGCTTTCCAGACCCACTACCTTGAACCAGATTGCTTCTCGGCGAAACTGATCCTTGTCTCCGAAGAGAACATCCATCTTGATCTTGCCGATCGGGGAAAAGGACAGGCCGGGTACGATGCCATGGAACACGGTCCGGCTTGGCATGAGCTGCTTTGCCTTGAGGTTCAACTTCTCCATGGTATCGCGGTACAGTATGTTGATACTGCTTCCGCCATCAATCAGAACGCTGGAGAATCGGGCAGCCCACCTCTCCGTTGCGAGGGTGATATCCAATACCAATGCGTAGGAGCCAGGGGACGGCATCACCTCTGGGTGACCGGCCCGGCTCCAGTTCATAGGCCTTTCGGACCAATGCATTAACTCGGGGTTGCTGGAGGCGACTGCGTTGACCTCTTTGTGCTGTCGGCGCCGGCTGCGCTTGTCTTCAACCTGGCTTGTGAAGACGACGTAGGTGGCGTGTTCATCAGGGAACTCATCTTGAAAGGCTCCGACTGCTGGTTGAGCAGCCGGCTGCTGGGGGCGGGAGGCGGCGGGCCGGGAGTTGGAGGCAGCACCAGCCCCTCGCCCTTGGAGATCCGGGTGAGCCAGTGGCACTTTCGGGTCGTGTTGTTGGACGGCTTTGCGCCGCTGTGGAACTTGCAGGGGGCATCGAGAGTCTGCTTGTAGGAGAATGCCGGCTGCCAAGCCGGCCTGCCGCCCTTCTTCTTGGGAGTGAGCCGCTCTTCGGGTTGCTCATCTTCGACTGTGGCCACATGCTGGCTGGTGGAAGGCGGCATAGGGGCCTTGCGCTTGTGGTCGTTCTGGTAGGGGCGCCGATTGGGGTCGCCAGCCGGCGTCTTAAGAGCCGGAGCGAGCACCTTTCCAGAGGCGTCGACTCAGAGCTCGGTCTTCATCGAGGAGTCAGCCGTGGCGTACTTGTCTGCAATGACCAGCAGCTCGTGGAGGGTAGCCGGCTCGTCACAGAGGAGTCGGTGCTTGAGGAGGGTGCCCTCTCGGCACCCGGCGGTGAAGTATTTGATGGCTTGAACCTCGTGCACCCCCTCGCAGGAGTTGCGGAGCTCGGCCCACTGCGTGAGGTAGTCGCGGGTCAACTCGCTGGGCCCTTGGACGCATAAGGAGAGCTGGCGGGGCTTGGGAGGCCGCTTGTACGTGCTAGTGAAGTTGCGGACGAAGACTTCCGTGAAGTCCAGCCAGCTGCTGACGCTGAAGGGCTTGAGGCTGTTGAGCCAGGTGCGTGACGTGCCTTGCAGCATGAGAGGGACGTACTTCACGGCTACGCGCCTATTGCCATTCGCTATGCTGACAGCGGTAGAGTAGACGATGAGCCAATCTTCCGGCTTCACAGAGCCGTTGTACTTGGGCGTGTCTCAGGGGACCGAGAACCCTTTGGGGAAGGGCTCGTCGCGGATGCGGGGGCCAAAGCATGGCGGGCCAACATCGTCTTCTTCTTCTAGCGCCAGGGATCGAGCTAGGCGGTCGGTCCGGTGGCGGGCGTCGTTCTCGCCGACTCCTTCGCGGTGGCCTAGTCGGCCACCGAGAGTCGGATGTGTGACAGGCGGCGGGGTGGGATGTCTCTCCCCACGAGGCGGGGGAGGAGGCGGATTGCCTTGGCGCTCCACTGCCCGAGGGCGGCCTTCCGCGTCGTGCTCGATGGTCATTCGAGTCCGGCTGCGGCTAGCAGCCAGCTCCTTGTCTTTCCTTGCGCGGGCGCCGCTCGCAGTCGGTGACCGGGATGTCGCGGCATGCTCTCGGCATGGGGGAGGACTCTCAGCGCGGGCGCCGGCTTCATGCCGTTCTGCGGCCGCGTTGATCAGCTGCTGGATGCGCCTTGTCATGTAGGGGAGCTCATCAGCCCCCAGCCCATTCAGTTCTTCTGCGGCTGCCTGAGCGGCTCACAGATTCTCGAGCGGTGTGGCGTAGACGGGGCGGTCTACCCCCAGCATGCTGGCGATGGCCGCGCCGTGCTTGTTGATGAGGCCGGCTCGGCTCGGCCCGCCATGCGGCGGCGTACCAAAGGCGGCGCGCTCGACTTCGCGCTGGTGAGCCTCAATGAGGCGTCTCATGGAGGCTATCTTCTGGCCCTCCGCGATGAGGGCGAGGCGGCGTGCCTCAAGGGTCTCGGCGTCGGCGTCAGCCGGGATGGGGACGGATAAGTCGTGCATCGCCGCTTGTAGGGCGTCGTGGGCGTTCTCGCCCAAGTTGGCGACATGGCTGATGACCAGCACCTCAGTGACAGCGCTGCCGCCGCTATCAGCTCGAGGGAGAGGGTCGTCAAAGACTACCACATCGGAGGGGTAGGCATCGAGCGAGGCCGTGTCGGAGTCGACAAGCATCGGGTCGGTGGAGCCGACCGACTCCAAGTCCACAGCAAGCTCGCTGGAGACGTGAAGCTTGTTGAGGAGGCTGACGAGGCGGCTCTCGGGGCAGTCCGTGCCCGCGTCGGACGCGGGCTCGTCGGAGATGCGAGTCTCGCCAAGAAGATCGGCGAGGCAGCTGACTGCGCAGGCGTCGTCGACGCCTAGCAGCGCGTCGGGGCAAGCGCCATCGGGCGCAGCAGGCTGGCTGCGCTCGCGGGGGAGGAAAAGGGTTCCCGTCCAGAACAGGTCTCTGGACGACGGTGCACCTGGCCCCACGGTGGGCGCCAAATGTCGGGTGGTAGGTGCGACATATGCCAATGGATGGCTTATCATGGTGGGAGCCACTAAAACATCGCCGGTGCCTGGAAACGGGATGAGGCGAAGACATGCACGCTAGCGAATCTTACCCAGGTTCGGGGCTCTCTGTGGAGATAACACCCCTAGTCCTGCTCTGCGGGGTCTCCGCATGATCACTAGATCAATACAAGTAGCTACAAGCGCTCCTTGAGCTGTTTGGCTAGAGGATGAAGAAGGGCAAGGCTAGCTCTCCTTTTCTCTCTCTGTGGTGTATGGAATTCTATGAGATCCGGCTAGGCGCGGGTCCCAGCCGTCAGCGTCTACGCACGACGGCTTCTCCGACGGTCATTGGGGCCCGCCGACTGGTGGGTCCTGCCGGCTGCCGGCCTCTTGGCCGACAGGCCGGCCCTACCGCTTGGGGACTTTGTCGGCGGCTGGTTACTGTTGCCTCGCCTCTGATGACGAGAGCTTTGTTGAGGTAAGCGTGGCTACAGTGTCGCCGCCTTGCGGGCTCTCACTGTAGCCTTACCTCTTCTTGTCTCCTTAATGAGGCACATGTTTCGAGGGAGGGAGGTAGCCGACTATTGGGAGCCGGCCATACCCCTGACCGACTAGAGGAGGCGAGGCCGCCTTCGGGTGTCTCTCTGGCAAAAGGGGCCCGCCGCCTACGGGCCGTACTGGCGCCTGTCGTGGGTGACATCAAGGCCAACATGGCTACAGTGCCACGCCGGACGGGGGATGGCGGGCCCGTACAACACCCTGTGGCCATGCCTGTTCCGGGATTCGGGGGTAGTGGGTTGTACTGCGGCCACGCCCCATCCTAACGCCGTTATGTGGGTACAGTCTTTAGTGGGTGCAGTGTTGGCCGGCTTCTGGGAGCCGGCTGTCTTCATGGCCGGCTTCTGGGAGTCGGCTTTCTTCATGGCCGGCTTCTGGGAGTCGGCCCTGGGGATAGCCGGCCAGGGGAAGACAGCCCTATGCTTTGTGTGCTTGAAGGCTTGAATGGCTTGATAATTTTTCGAACAGCCAGGGGGAGTCGGTTAGGCTACCCGTGGCCATTTACTCCGACACTCCGCATCCTCTTCTTTCTCCGGCAGCGTCCCTTGCGTCAAGTATTCCTTGAACTCCTTGGTCCAGCACCCCTCTTGAGGCTCGAGCGCCAAGAGTAGGTGCGCTCCCGAGGTTGGGCCGCAGGCCGGGGCTCCCGAGGCAGGTAGTTGGAGGAGCTCCACCCGATGGGTGCCGGCCTCGAAAGCGGAGGTGCTGCCGACGGCTTGAAGCGCCGCTCCTCGAAGACGCCAGGCTCATGGGGTATTCGCTTGGATGCTCTTTTGGCGATGTCGTCGGCCTCCTTGTTGGTGCCGCGGGGCATGTGCTGCAATTCTAGACCGAGGAACTGCTTTTCCATTTTGCGTACCTCCACGAGGTATGCCTCCATGTGCTCGTCCCTCGGCTCGTATACCTTATTGGAGAAGTTGACGAGCAGCTGCGAGTCACCCCTGATGGTGAGGCGCTTCACCCCTAGGGCCACTGCAGACTTAAGTCCAGCTATGAGGCCCTCGTACTCCGTGATGTAGTTGGAGACCTTCTCACCCTGCTGGAAGCAGAGCTGCACGGCGTAGTAGAGCTTGTCCTGAGTGGGCGAGATGAGCACCGCTCCAGCCCCCGCGGCGTGGCGTGCGAACGCGCCATCAAAATACATGACCCAACCATCTGGCGCTTCACTTCCCGGTGAGAGGGATCGATCCTCGCCTTCTTCAAGCCCCGGGGCATCCGTCCATTCTTCCACGAAGTCGGCGAGCGCGGCTCCCTTGATGACCTTGGTTGTGCTAAACTCCACCTGGAATGCCTGCAGCTCGATGTTCCATTTGGCGACTCTTCCGGCAGCGTTGGGGCTCCTAAGTACCATCTCTAGTGGGTAGGCCGAGACGACCTTGATCTGGTGACCTTGGAAGTAGTGCCGCAGTTTGCGTGAGGCTACAAGGAGCGCGAGCAAGAGCTTCTAAGGCATGGGGTATCGTGCCCTTGCATCCCGTAGTACCGTGCTGACAAAGTACATTGGGTGCTCGACGAGGGCGGGTGCGTTGACGGGGCCTGCGTCTGTCGGAGGTTGAGGCACCTCCTGAGGCGATGGAACCCCCAGAGCATTGTTGCTCATTGGGGCCTTTGCAGGCCCAAGGACGCCGTCTTGCTGGGCCTGGTCATTCGTCTGTGTTGTTGCGGCCTTTGTGGTGCCCTCCGGGTCTTGTATCACCCCGACTTGGGGCGTGGCACGGCGCGACGTATCCTTGGCCTGGCGCTCTTCCCAAACCGCAACCAGAGCTGCGCTGGCGGAGTAGGGAGTGGCGGCAAGGTAAAGCAACAAGGGCTCGAGAGGGCGGGGCGCCACCATCACCGGCGGACTGGTCAGGTATCTCTTGAGGTCTTGAAACGCTTGGTCGGCCTCCGGGGTCCAATCGAACGGGCCCTTCTTCTTCATCAGCTTGAAGAATGGTAGGCGCACTCTCCCAGCTTGGAGATGAAGCGCCCCGGCGAGGTCACGCAGCCGGCAAGCTTTTACATCTCCTTGAGAGTTTGTGGTGGGCTCATGTCTTCGATCGCCTTGACCTTCTCTGGGTTAGCCTCGATCCCCCTGTGGGACACGAGGAAGCCCAGCAGCTTCCCGGAGGGGACACAAAACACGCACTTCTATGGGTTGAGCCGCAAGTCCACCTGGCGCAGGCTCGCGAAGGTCTCCTCCAGGTGCGGAATCAAAGTTCTCGCCTCCCGAGACTTTACCACAATGTCGTCGACGTAGGCTTCAGCGTTCCTCCCGAGCTGCTGACCTAGGGCGATGTGCATCAGCCGTTGGAAGGTTGCGCCTGCATTGCGCAGCCCGAACGGAATGCAAGTGTAGCAGTACACCCCGCACGGGGCCGGGAAGGCCGTCTTATCCACATCCTCTACCACCATCTTGATCTGGTGATAGCCTGAAAACGCGTCCAGGAAGCATAGTAGGTCGCACTTGGTGGTGGAGTCAACGATCTGGTCGATGCGCGGAAGCGGGAACGGGTCTTAGGGACAGGCCTTGTTGAGGTTGGCGAAGTCGACACACATGCGCTCCTTCCCGCATTTCTTTGGCACGACGATGGGGTTCGCCAGCCACTCGGGGTACCGAACCTCGCGAATGACACCTGCCGCCTCCAGCTTGCGGGTTTCCTAAACGATGAAGGACTACTTCTCCATGGACTGTCGCCGTGCCTTCTGCTTCACAGGGCGCACATTGGGGCACACCCTCAAGTGATGCTCGATCACCCCTCTTGGAACCCCTGCCAGCTGTTTGGGTTCCCAGGCGAATACTTCCTTGTTTGCACGCAAGAACTTCACCAATGCCTCCTCTTGATCCGGTCCGAGGTTGGCGCCTATGGTGAAGGTGGCTCCTGAGGACCCACCTTCCTCGACCGGCACCTGTTTGGTTTCGGCCCGATCTTGAGTGAACAACTGCTTCTTCTTTGCTGGCGCGACCTCCTTAGCCCCAGGGGTGGCCTCGGTGGCCGGTCACGCTGCCACGGCTGTTTTGAGGGCAGATCTGAGCACCGCCAGAGCCTCCTTGGTGTCTCCAACCACTGTGAGGACGCCCTTGCTCCCGGGCATCTTCATGAGGTTGTAAGCCGGATGGGTTTCCGCCATAAACTGAGCCAGAGCCGGGTACTCGAGGATGGCATTGTATGGGAGGCCAATGCAGGTGATGTCGAAGTCGATTAGCTCAGTGCGGTAGTTGTCGCAGGTGCCGAAGGTCACGGGAAGCCAGATCTGCCCCAGGGGGCTGGCAGAACCGCCGCCGACCCCGGCGAAGGGCTTGCTGGGGCGGAGCCGCTCGAGCGGTACAAGAAAAGGCTAAAAGCTTCCACAGAGAGCACGTTGAGGCTGGTGCCGCCGCGGATGAGGGTCTTGGTGATAGCTACGCTGCAGATGGTGGGCGTGCAGAGCATTGGGAGCACGCCCGAGCCGATGGTGGTGACTGGGTGATCCCCCGAGTCGAAGGTCAGGTCGGCCTTGGGCGCCGCCCAACCCGGGGGAGCTCCCTGCTGCACGGAAGCGGCGCCAATCTGACGAAAGAACGGCTTGATGTGACGGTCCGAGGGCGGCGCTTGCGAGTCGCCGAGGAGGGCCGCGACGGAGAGGGGCGCCGGTGCTGCAAAGCGTGTAGTGAAGAGGCCGCGCAGCTCCTCCCAAGATGCCACCGTGGATCCTGGGAAGTTGAGCAGCGAGGCGCGCAGTGCACCAGTGAGGACCATGGGAAGCCAGTTGGCCATGACCTTGTCGTCGCACCCAGCCTTCAGGACGGCCTCTTCATATGCCAGCAAGAAGGCCGACGGGTCCGCAGCGCCGTCGTAACGCGGCGGCATCTCCGGCTCGAACTTGGGCGGCCACTGCACCCGCTGTAAGGCAGGGGCTAAGGCTCGGAGCCCCCTGGCCCCGCCACGGGCATCCGTCATCGCAGCCGGAAGAGCAACGCCGGCCATGGGGGCAAGGCACGGTAATGGCGGAGCGTGGATCGACAGAAGGAAGGCTTCGGCGCACCCCTACCTGGCACGCCAAATGTCGGATTTTGGGTTCCGGCAAAACCCTCGAGGTTCAAACACTCGGGTGCACACAAAGATCTCTCCTTCCCCAAGCACTCTCCCTCACCGCAATCTCAAGGATCAGCGCATCGAACTCGCAGAACAAAGGGACACAAGATTTATACTGGTTCGGGCCACTGATGTGGTGTAATACCCTACTCTATTGTGGTGTGGTGGATTGCCTCTTGGGCTGAGGAAGAACTAGTATAGGGGAAGAACAACCTCTTGAGGAGAGGCGCTCTTGTGTAGGGTGAGCTTGTGTGGTTGAGGATGATCTGAATGGCCTCGGATCAGTTGCCTCTCACTGTGGTGGCTAGCCCTATTTATAGAGGCCCTGGTCCTCTTCCCAAATGCTGGCGGGAAGGGATGCCACAACGGCCAAATTTGAAGGGAGACAACTAGTACAAGTTATCCTGACTAAAGGTGGTCTCCGCCTACCAAAGGCTCTGGGGGTGACGCCGTCTTGGGCTCCACGATGACCTCCGTCCTGCCGTCCGGCCGGTCTTGGTCTCATTGCACTGATATGGAATCCTTTGCCTGATGCCTCAGGACACCTTGCCTGCGCTTGCCTCTTTAGCACCAAAGAGGAAACAAGGACACTGCGCGCGCTGGCGCCCTCCTGGCCCCCGCCTGGCCCCGGTCGTCATGGCTTGCGTCATAGGAACCTAGCGAGGTGCCCCTTGCCATGATCTCTCCGCCCCTCGCGAGCCAGCATGGTGAGGCCGCCCCCGAGGAGGTCTTGCATCGCCCGCCTCGCGAGGCTTGGCCCCTCACGAGGGTCTTGAGTATTTGTTGGTGAAGATGGGCCATAGAGGGCTGCTGGTGGAGCCATGCCATGGGCCGCAGGCCGGCAAGTCTGGGGACCCCCATTCCCAGGACGCTCACAACAGTGATTGGATGCCCAAGGAAATAATGCTTTAACTTGTGGCTAGCCATGAACACCCTAAACACCAATTTCTGCCAATGTGGGTATCTATGCTTGGACTCCGTCAAGGCCTCACTGACATAATAAATCGGCCTCTGGACTAGATATTCTTTCCCTGCCTCCTTGTACTCCACGACAACTACCACGCTTACAGCTTTATTATTAGCCGCCACGTATAGGAGCAGAGGCTCTTTGTCTACCGGAGTAGCCAAGATGGGCAGCTCAGCCAACTGCTTCTTAATTGCCTTGAAAGGCTCATTATCAGCATCACACCGGACAAAATTATCAGTCTTTTTCATCATCTTGTGCAAGGGAATCGCCTTCTCACCCAGGCGGCTTATGAACCAGCTTAAGGCTGCGATACGACCCACCAGGCGCTAAACATCATTGATACAGGCCGGCATAGACAGAGAGGTGATAGCATTGATCTTCTCCAGTTTAGCCTTGATGCCCCTCTCTGAAACCAGAAATCCTAGCAACTTTCCTGCAGGTACGCCAAAAACACACTTGGCTGGGTTAAGCATCATCTTGTACACCGGAAGATTAGCAAATGTCTCCTTCAAATCATCAAGCAATTTTCCTTCTTCCTTGACTTAACCACAATGACATCAACCAAAGCAAGAGCATTGTGTCCAATCTACCGATAGAAGCAATTTTGAACACAACGTTGATAAGTCGCCTGAGCACTCTTGAGCCCAAAAGGCATAGTAACATAACAGAAAGCTCCAAAGGGTGTGATACATGTTGTTTTCTCCCGATCCTCAACAGCAATCTTGACCCGATGATAACCATAATAAGCAGCAAGGAAACATAAACGCTCACAACCCTGTGTTGCATCAATGATCTAATCGATATGGGGGAGAGCAAATGGGTCGGCTGAGCATGCCTTGTTGAGATATGTGTAATGAACACACATACGCCAAGTGCCATTCTTCTTGGGTACTAGCACAGGATTAGCCAACCATTGAGGGTGAAAAACTTCAACTATGAACCCGGCAGCTAAAAGTCGGGCAACTTATTCTCCAATAGCCTTACGCCTGTCCTTGTTAAAACAACGGAGGAACTATCAGACAGATTTCATCTTAGGATCCACATTAACGTGGTGCTCAGTGAATTCTCTCGGTACACCAGGCATGTTAGAAGGTTTCCATGCAAAGATGTCATGGTTCTAACGGACTAACTCGATGAGTGCACTTTCCTATTAGGGATCCATCACCATCCCAATGGTGAACTATTGCGGAGAATAACCGGGAACAAAGTCAACTTGTTTTGTGTCCTTTGTCGACTGAAATTTGAGCAGAGGGTCCTTCTCGGTGGTGGGTTTCTTCAGAGGGGTCATGTCGCCGGGTCAACATTGTCCTTGTAAAACTTAAGTTCTATGACATCACAACCCGTCTCTGCATAAGCTGCATCTCCTTCTTCACATTCCAGGGCTATCTTACGATCCCCATGAACCGTGATCATCCCTCGTGGCCCTGGCATCTTAAGCTGCAAATATATGTAACAAGGGCGAGCCATGAAAATTAGCATAAGCCGACGGTCCAAAGAGTGCATGATATGGACTCTTGACCTTGACCACCTCAAACCATACTTATACTCATCAATGGAAGCCACCTCCAGAGCAATCTTCCCAACAGGATAAGCTGATTTGCTAGGAACAACTCCGTGAAATACCGTACAGGGCGGCTTAAGATACTTCTCTGTCAGATTCATTCCTCGAAAAGTGCCATAGTATAATATGCTGATACTACTTCCACCATCCATAAGTACCTTGGTGAATTTGTAACCACCCACTTGCGAGGCCACTACAATGGCCAGATGACCCCGGATCATCAACACGAGGTTTGTGATCCGCCCGACTCCAAGTAATCGCGTGCTCAGACCACTTCAAATACTGTGGCACCGCCGGTTCAATAGTGTTGACTGCCCTCTTATGGACTTTCCAGTCGCGCTTGCAAATAATTGTACTAAAAACATTGTACTGGCCACCGTTGAGCTGCTTGGGATTACTCTAATATCCTGACTTGTTATTCTGCTGCTAGTTACCTTGACCGGACTGTCGGATTCAAGGCTTCGCAGACCCAAGAAAGGTTTGAACTTTGGTGCGTGTCCGTAGAACTCAACCTCTCCAGCCAACTAGCTCGTCACCCCCACGGCCTAACTCGATGAACAAGGAAGAAGACGACACAACAGTTTACCCAGGTTCTGGCCACCTTGAAGTGCAAGACCCTACTCCTACTTTGCGATGGATTTGCCACACGAGGGGTTCAGGATGAACTAGTACAAGGGAAGAAAAACCCCACAATAAAGTCGGCAGGGGTGGCTGTCGGTGTCAAAACCGGCGGATCTCGGGTAGGGGGTCCCGAACTGTGCGTCTAAGGCGGATGGTAACAGGAGGCGGGGGACACGATGTTTACCCAGGTTCGGGCTCTCTCGATAGAGGTAATACCCTACTTCCTGCTTGATTGATCTTGATGATATGAGTATTACAAGAGTTGATCTACCACGAGATCATAGAGGCTAAACCTTAGAAGCTAGCCTATGGTATGATTGTTGTTGTCCTTTGGACTAAACCCTCCGGTTTATATAGACACCGGAGGGGGCTAGGGTTACACAGAGTCGGTTACAAGGGAGGAGATCTACATATTCGTATTGCCAAGCTTGCCTTCCACGCCAAGGAGAGTCCCATCCGGACACGGGACGAAGTCTTCAATCTTGTATCTTCATAGTCCAACAGTCCGGCTAAAGTATATAGTCCGGCCGCCCGAGGACCCCCTAATCCAGGACTCCCTTAGTAGCCCCTGAACCATGCTTCAATGATGATGAGTCTGGCGCGCAGATTGTCTTCGGCATTGCAAGGCGGGTTCTTCTCCAAATTCTGACTACCTGTTGAGTAGTGTCCGGCTTCCCATAAATGTTGCACTCCTTGGCTTCCATGCTTAATAATGGCTATCTTCCACGTGTCGAGCGAATGCGAGAAGCCAGGGCATTTTTACATTTGCCACCCTAGCCATGTGAGTAAACCATCTATTTTAAAGATGGGGATTCTTAGATCCAGATCACACCATCCTCCCACAGCGAGTATCCATTGGAGCGCGCCTGGCAAAATCCATTCCAACATGGCCGGCCATCGCAGCTCCTCCTCTCGCTCTCGTAGACCTAAGCCCGGCGATTGGAAGAGGTGTTCCGTCCCTCACAGCCAATTAGTAGAGTTACAGACCCAGGTATTTCTCACTCCAGCGTATATGGTTCCCGTTCGAGCCGGGCTTGCCACCTATAATGGCGGGGAGCAAGCGGAGAGCTCCCCCAACCCGTCCAAGGGGGAGCGGGTATGCCTCGTCCCTTATTTACTAATGGGACTTGGATTCCCAATCCATCCGTTCCTCCGCGGGCTCTTAAAGTTCTATGGCCTCCAGTTGCATAACCTTACCCCCGCTTCCATCCTACACATCGCTGACTATGTCGCCCTTTGTGAGCTATTTCTGGGCTACGAAGCTCATTTTGAGCTATGGCGGAGGCTATTCTGCCTCGTGCCCCGTACAGAGAAGGGTTCACTATACCAAGTGGGCAGAGCCGAAATATGGCGCATCGCTGGTACTGGATACCTCTCCGGTACACTGAAGAAGACGTCCGAAGACTGGCCTTCGGAGTGGTTTTATATGGAGGACGTCCCCCATCCAGATCCTATTCGGATGGGCCTTCCTGAGTTCGACAACACCCCTTTGAAGAAACGCCGCAGCTGGCGCCCTCGGAGCTCCCAGGAGGAAGACAACGGGGAAGTCCTTTACCTGATGGGCCGGATAGATATGCTGGCCAAATCAGGATTGACAATAACCGAGGTTATGTCCATATGTATAATGCGGGGGGTGCAGCCACTTCAATATTGGGGACAACCCATGTGGGACTTCAATGGGGAAGATGACGCCACCCGCTGCGGTCGTAAAGGTCCGGACTCCGTCGCTGCCCTAGTGAAGATACTGTCCGATTTGTATATAGGACATGAAGAAGAGTTCGCCCGTATCAAGCCACAGGATGGATTCTCCATGTACAACCCCCCAAGCTGGGTGAGCTACTACTTTCTACTCCAGTCCTTTCCGTATTCTTTGTCATAAGTATTTACCTTGTTATTTCATAACAGGAACTGCGAAAAGCCGTGAGGGAGGTCCACAACCTTTGTCCACAACCAGAGGACCCTGATCAGGCCCTCGACCTCGGACTCGAAGAAGATTCGGACACATTTGTGGAGCTCATCGACGGAACGTTCTATCAGTTGAGCTGTGACGGTACCTTGGTGGCTATCATAGCCGATTATCCTGGACTGCTCCCCGCATCGCATGTAAGTAAAACCAGAGCCCTAACTTCCAAGAAGGGTGTAACGCCCACGATGCGGCTATATCTCCCACGTGTCGAGGCACGACTTAGAGGCATAACCGCATAGTGGTTTTGTCGCAAGAAGGGTCATCTTCACACAATCCCATGTAATGAACAAGAATGGGATAAAGAGTTGGCTTACAATCGCCACTTCACACAATACATAAATATAATTCATACATCATCCAAAATACAAACATATAGACCGACTACGGTCAAGATCCAGATGAAAATAAGACAACCCCAAATGCTAGATCCCCGATCGTCCCAACTGGGCTCCACTACTGATCATCAGGAAAAGACACACAGTAACGACCACGTTCCTCATCGAACTCCCACTTGAGATCGACCCCATCATCTCCACTAGCATCGTCGGCACCTGCAACTGTTTTGGTAGAATCTGTGAGTCACGAGGACTCAGCAATCTCACACCGGCGAGATCAAGACTATTTAAGCTTATAGGAAAGGATGGTGTAATGAGGTGGAGCTGCAGCGGCAATAAGCATATATGGTGGCTAACATACGCAACTGAGAGCGAGAAGAGAAGCAACAGAACGGTCGTCATCTAGCAATGACCAAGAAGTGATCCTGAACTCCTACTTACGTCATACATAACTCAGACCGTGTTCACTTCCCGGACTCCGCCGAGAAGAGACCATCACGGCTACACACACAGTTGATGTATTTTAATTGGGTCAAGTGACAAGTTCGCAACAACCGGACATTAACAAATTCCCATCTGCCTCATAACCGCGGGCACGGCTTTCGAAAGATAATACCCTGCAGGGGTGTCCCAACTTAGCCCATCATAAGCTCTCACGGTCAACGAAGGATAAACCTTCTCCCGGAAAGACCCGATCAGTCTCGGAATCCCGGTTTACAAGACATTTCGACAATGGTAAAACAAGACCAGCAAAGCCACCCGAATGTGCCGACAAATCCCGATAGGAGCTGCACATATCTCGTTCTTAGGGCACACCGGATGGGCAAGACGTCGGGTTGGCATAGACCCTGGTTGCCCAGGGGGCGCCGGACATCGCCCAGTTTGGGCCAGCACTCGAAGGAGCATTGGTCCGGGGGTTTAAAATAAAGATGACCCTCGGGCTCGCGAAAACCCGGGGGGAAAGGCTTAGGTGGCAAATGGTAAAACCAAGGTTGGGCCTTGCTAGAGGAGTTTTATTCAAGGCGAACTGTCAAGGGGGTCCCATAAATCACCCGACCGTGTAAGGAACGTAAACTCAAGGAACATAATACCGGTAAGACAGAAACTAGGGCGGCAAGAATGGAACAAAACACCAGGCATAAGGCCGAGCCTTCCACCCTTTACCAAATATATAGATGCATTAATTAAAAAAAGATATTGTGATATCCCAACATGTCCATGTTCCAACATGGAACCAACTTCAACTTCACCTGCAACTAGCAACGCTATAAGAAGGGCTGAGCAAAAGCGGTAACTTAGCCAAACAACGGTTTGCTAGGAAAAGGATGGTTAGAGGCTGACATGGCAATATGGGAGGCATGATATAGCAAGTGATAGGTAGCGCAGCATGGAAATAGAACGAACAACTAGCAAAGCAAAGATAGAAGTGATTTCGAGGGGTGGTCATCTTGCCTGCAAGGTTCTTAGAGTTGTTGAAAGCTTGATCCTCGTAAGCGTACTCAACAGGTTCCTCGTTCCCGAACTCGTCTCCCGGCTCTACCCAAGACAAGAACACAAGCAATGGAACCACAATCAATCACGAGAAATGCACAAGCAACATGATGCAATACATGAATGATATGCAAGATATGATATGCGGTGCGTATGCGTGCTCCGGAAGGAAAATGATGAAAAAGGCAGTAACTTGGCAAACCAAGCATGCCAATGGAAAGTTGAGATGATTTCGGTCGAAATCGATATAAAGATCACCGGAAACGGATGCACGGTTTGCAAATGGCAAGCAAAACAAGAATGACACGAATCTGCGATTAACAGCATGATAGCACATACAATGCAACAAGCAACAAAGCTACGGTACTCCAACATATCAAAAAAGAATATGGCAGTAATCTACAGGAGATGCTTGACAAAATATGAACACTGAGCTATGGCTAGATCATAACATATCAAGCTCAAACAAGCATGGCAAAAGTGCAAAAGATAACAGGTTCACAGACTTGGTGAAATTACTGGATATGGCAGAAAACAGCATCAGGTAGCAATGTTCAGAGCACGAAAACAACATGTGACAAGAACTTAACATGGAAAAACAAGCCATGGCAGTATTCTACTAAATGCATATGACAAAAGTCCCTTACTGACCATAAGCCAAAAAGGACAAGAAGATATGATGGCAAGCATGTAAACATAGCAAGTTTCGTTATCAGGTTTCAGACTTGGCAGAAAACAGAGCATGGCAGAAATAATAATATGAAGGCATCTTGGTGAGCTTGATGCACTCACTACAGAGCAATGCATGACAAAAAATGCATACCTACAGTAAGATGGCATGTTTATGAAGCTAACCATGGCAAGAACAAAATCATAGCATGTACGGATCAACTACAACAACCTTGGCAAAATTGCATATCATGTTAAGAATCTGCCAGAAATATTTTATAGCAAAAGTAGAGCAAGATTGAGTCATACTATGGCACTACATAATTGCGAACAAGGCCAGGAATGGATCAATAACAAGAATATCTACAAAACATTCTTACTGAACATCTCCAAAATATGCATGGATCGCTCTGTAGCATCAAGTTTACATGGCAACAAAATAACAGCAGACAAAGACTGAGAATTCACCAAGTCCCTGAAATCAGAAACATTACGGAGCCTAGTTTGCATGCTTGTGCTAGTGACCACAGAGATCACAAAAAGACATGGCATACACCATTGGAAAAATGGCATGGCATACAACAAAACACATGTAGAGCTCATTCCCATAAGGTGCACAGATTAAATGATACAAAAATGACAAATCTCCAAGTTCTGATAAGAACCAGCAGATAACAGCAACTAGCCCTCTTGCAACAGAGATTTGGGTATCAAGAGGACCCCTAATGAACATGGTGCAATTTAACAAAATGAAGAGCATCACGAGACGAACAAACTGACATATTACAAGCGCGAAACGGAGCTATGCATAGTGAGTTATGCAATGATGAACATGGGCACTTATCATAAGAATAAAAGACAGGAATTTTGGGGGGCTCGGGAAAAGTCAACGCCGCAGTATACCAGATCCAGATCGAGGGATGGCCTCGATGGAGCTCGCCGGCGACGATGCCGATGGCCGGAGGACAGAAGCTCGGCGGGGAGGCAGCGACGGCCGGAGGGAGGAGAGGCGGAGGAGTAGCACCGGAGGGCGGCGGCGGCGGTGCCCGCGGGCGGCGGCGGACGGCACCGGCGGCGGGG